>NW_027139612.1:1200000-2400000 GCF_035084215.1 Heptranchias perlo | reverse complement strand
GGGTGGCCATTTTGTTTAACATGGTCATCTTGACCCCAATATGATGTCCACCTTGGCCCAAAGTATGATATCAAACTTGCCCCTCAGTAAGATGGCTGCTGCAGAGGCGGCTATTTTTTTCCTGTCCCAGACTTTGAAGTTGTTGCTCATAATATCATAGTGGGTGCACCACAGGAGGAGGCAATTCGGCCCACCGTGCCTGCGCTGGCTCTTTGAAAGGGCGATCCCATTTCCCTCTCAGCTCTTTCCCCACAACCTTTATCTGAGCCATGTAGTCGTGGTAACGTGTAAATATATACATATTTATATACAAGTTGTTGTTGTAGTAGTTGCTGTGATATATAAATACATGTTGTTATGTCTATAAGGATTGTCTCTCAATCTTTACATTTACCTCCTTTGGAAACTGGGCTTTGTTTCTCTCTAAATGAATGTTGCTGAGAGATTGTCCCTGTAACTGAGTGAGGGATCTTACTGTCTATTTGTTTTTTTATTAAGTTCTTTGCTTCAGCTGTTTTAAATGACATGAATTTATTTGAATTCTTTGGCGAATTGGAAAAAGCCACAAACTGAACGTTGACCACAAACTGCAGGCTTTTTATCCACTGCTAATTAAAACAAGAGAAAAGAGCAAAGGGAAAGTTCGTTCACCTTTTTGTTCCCTGTTCCAGGAACAGAAGAGAAAAGGAACTCTGGGCAGTTTGGGCCCTGCAGCAAATATTGACCAGGACAGAGAGACAGACCGGCACCTTTTAGGGGGAATGAGTGAGTGGGAAACCAGGAGAGAAAACCCTGGAAACTTGTATTGGAGAAAGAGTGAAACAACATGTGCTCTTCAGTCTGTCCCGAGTCTCTCTCTCTCTCTCTCTCTCCCAACTTTCCTCTTTTCTCTTTAGATTCGTTGCTTTGTAACTGGGGATTTTATCAATGGTGTTTGCTGAGAGATTGCCTGTGGAACGGAATGAATGTGAGTGAGTGAGTGTGAGGGAGCTCTGGGCTCTTGCTGTGTTTTTTTTTTTCATCTCTTGCTTTGTTTTTAATCAATTCCTTATTTCTCTCTCTCTCCAGTGGATTACTTTTGTCGAAATGCCGTAACATGAAGATGTGGAAAGAGAAATTTTGGGAGGAGGAGGAGGAATCCTTGGCAAAGAAGCTTTCTCTCCAGAGGGGACTGACCGAGGCCTTCACCACCGGCTGCTCCCAATGTGGCTCATGTGGTTTGTGTCTTGGTTACTGTGGGATCACTGGGAGCACTGTGGGCTCACTGGATTACAGTGCAATCTCAGTGGGGCATTGAGGGATCACTTGGTCACGGTGATCGCTGGGTCTCTGTGGGATCACTGGGTCACTGTTGGATCACTGGATCACTGTGGGATCACAGGTCACAGTGGGCAATGTGGGACCACAGGGAATCTGTGGGATCACTGGGAGATTGTGGGATCACTGGGAATCTGTGGAATCACTTGGCCATTGTGGGATCACTGGGAGATTGTGGGATCACTGGGTCACTGTGGGATCTCTGTGGGGCATTGAGGGTTCATTTGATCACTGGGAGCAGAGTCACCGTGGCCTCCTCCTGTTCCTGTACAATAGTTTTGATGGGCTGAACGACCGACTCATGTGACAGTATTTACAGGGGTCTGTGGGACTGAGTCAATATGTAAAATGGAAATCAGGACTGTAGATATTCAGGAAGTCCCTAGCCTGCGACATTATTTACAGAGGTCTGTGTGAGTGAGTCAATATATCGAGGGGTACAAAGGTCTTTCGATATTCAGACAGTTCCCAGATTGTATCAGTATTTACAGGTGTCTGTGAGAGTGAGTCAATATGTAAAAGGGTACCAAGGACTGTTTATATTCAGGAAGTCCCCAGACTGTGTCAGTATTTACAGGGGTCTGGGAGTGAGAGTGGTCCATATATAAAGTGTAGCAACGACTGTAGATTTCCAGAGTTTCCAGATTGTGTCAGTATGCAGAAGGATCTCTGAGAGTGAGTCAATGTGTAAAAGGATACCAAGGACTGTAGATCTTCAGACAGTTCGCAGATTGTGTCAGCATTTACGGGGTTCTGTGGACATTCAAGATGTCCCCAGACTGTCATAGTTTTTGAAGGGGTCCATGGGAGGGAGTCAATATATAAATGGTACCAAGGACTGTAGATATTCAGACAGTTCCCAGATTGCGTCAGCATTTACGAGGTTCTGTGGACATTCGGCAAGTCCCCAGACTGTGATAGTTTTTGAACGCGTCTGTGGGAGAAAGTCAATATTTACAGGGATATCAATGACTGTAGACATTCTGGGAGTCATCATACTCTATCAGTTCTAATAGGGGTCTGTGACAGTGAGTCAATAAAGAAAGGGTTGCCAAGGACTGTGGATATTCTGACAGTCCCTAGATTGTATCATTATTAGCAGGGGTCTGTGAGAGTGAGTCAATATTTGCAGTGCTACCAAGGACTGTGGACATTCACCGAGTCCCCAGACTGTGTCAGTATTTACAGGATTCTGTGACAGTGAGTCAATAAATAAAGGTGTACCAAGGACTGTTGATATTTCTGACAGTCCCTAGATTGTATTATTATTTACAGGGAGTGAGTCAATATTTAAACGGATACCAAGGACTGTCGACATTCTGGAAGTCCCCAGAATGTGTCGGTATTTACTGGGGTCTGTGAGAGTGAGTCACTATCTGAAGGGGTACCAAATATTGTATATATTCAGGGAGTCCACAGATTGTTTCATTATTTACAGGTGTCTTTGAGAGTGAGTCGATATTTACAGGGATACCAAGGACTGTAGATATTCAGCAAGCCCTCAGAATGAGACAGTATATAAAGGGGTCTGTGAGAGTGAGTCAATATATAAAGCGGTACCAAGGACTATAGATATTCAGATAGTTCCCAGATTGTTTCAGCACTTACATGGGTCTGTGAGAGTGAGTCGATCATTACAGGGGTACCAAGGACTGTAGACATTCAGGAAGTCCTCAGCCTGTGATAGCATTGAAGGGGTTCTGTGGGAGAGAGTAGATATTTACAGGGATTCCAAGGACTATAGACATTCTGGGAGTCCCCATACTGTATCAGTACTAACGGGGTTCTGTGACAATGAGACAATAAATAAAGGCATACCAAGCGATGTAGACATTCACGGAGTCCCCAGATTGTGTCAGTATTTAGAAGGGTCTGTGAGAGCGAGTCGATATTTGCAGTGGTACCAAGGACTGTAGACATTCAGGGAGTCCCCAGATTGTGTCAGCATTTACAGGGGTCTGTGAGTGTGAGTCGATTATTAAAGGGGTACCATGGATTGCAGACATCAGGAAGTCCCCAGCCGCTTTATCATTATTTACAGGGGTCTGTGAGAGTGTGTCGATATTTGCAGAGGCACCAAGGACTGTAGAAATTCAGGGAATCCCCAGACTGTGTCAGCATTTACAAGGTTGTGTGAGAGTGAGACAATCTCTAAAGGGTTACCAAGGATTGTAGATATTCAGGGATTCCCCAGAAATTGTCAGCATTTACAAGGTTGTGTGAGAGTGAGACAATATATAAAGGGGTACCAAGGATGGTAGATATTCGGGGAGTACCCAGAAATTGTCAGTATTTACAAGGTTGTGTGAGAGTGAGACAATATATAAAGGGGTACCAAGGATGGTAGATATTCGGGGAGTACCCAGAAATTGTCAGTATTTACAAGGTTGTGTGAGAGTGAGACAATATATAAAGGGGTACCAAGGATGGTAGATATTCGGGGAGTACCCAGAAATTGTCAGTATTTACAAGGTTGTGTGAGAGTGAGACAATCTCTAAAGGGTTACCAAGGATTGTAGATATTCGGGGAGTACCCAGATTTTGGAAGTCATTAAATTGGTCTGTGAGAGTGAATCGATATATTAAAGGGTACCAAGGACAGTAGATGTTCAGCCTGTACCCATATTGTGTCAGCATTTAGAGTGGTCTGTCAGAGTGAGTCAATATATAAAGGGGTAACAAGGACTGTAGATATTCAGGGAGTTCCCAGGTTGTGTCATTATTTACAGGGTTTTGACAGAGTGAGTCAATATACAAAGGGATGCCAAGGACTGTAGATATTCAGGGAGTCCCCAGATTGTCTCAGTATTTACAGCGATCTGTGAGGGTGAGTCAATATATAAAAGGGTATCAAGGACTGTAGTTCTCCAGGCAGTTCCCAGATTGTGTCAGTATGTGGAGGGATCTTTAAGCGTGAGTCAATTTGTAAAAGGGTACAAAAGACTATAGATATTCAGGAAGTCCCCAGACTGTGTCATTATTTTCAGGGGTCTGTGAGAGTGAGTTAACATATAAAACGGTACCAAGGACTATAGATATTCAGACAGTGTCCTGATTGAGTCAGCATTCAAAGGGGTCTGTGAAAGTGAATCAATATATAAAGGGGTACTAAGGACTGCAAATATCCAGACAGTTCCGAGATTGTGTCATTATTTACAAGGGTCTGTGAGAGTTCGACGATATTTACAGTGGTACCAAGGATTGGAGATGTTCAGGAAGTCCCCAGACTGTGTCAATGTTTACAGAGGTCTCTGAGAGTGAGTCAATATAAAAGGGGTACCAAGAGCTGTAGATATTCAGGAAGTCCCCAGACTGTGTCAATGTTTACAGAGGTCTCTGAGAGTGAGTCAATATATAAAGGGGTACCAAGAGCTGTTGATATTCAGACAGTTCCCAGATTGTGTCAGTATTTACAGGGGTCTGTGAGAGTAAGTCGATAATAACAGGGGCGCCAAGGACTGCAGACATTCCCGAGATCCCCAGCCTGTGTCAGTATTTACTGGTTTTTGTGGGAGAGAGTCGATATTTACAGGCATACCAAGGACTGTAGACATTCAAGGAGTCCCCATACTATATCATGTTTCTGTGGGAGTTAGTCAATAAATAAAGTGGTACCAAGGACTGTACATATTCTGACAGTCACGAGATTGTATCATTATTTTGACGGGTCTGTGGGAGTGAATCGATATTTACAGGGATACCAAGGACATGGACATTCAGGGAGTCCCCAGAATGTGTCATTATTTACAGGGTTCTGTGAAAGTGATTCATTAAATAAAGAGATACCAAGGACTGGACATATTTAGGGAGTGCCGAGATTGTGTCACTATTTACAGGGGTCTGTGAGAGCGAGTCGATATTTACAGGGTTACCAAGGACAAGAGCTATTCAGGAAGTACCCAGACTGTGATAATATTTACAGGGGTCTGTGGGAGTGAGTCAATAAATAAAGGGGTAACAAGGACTGTATATATTTGGACAGTCACTCAATTGTATCATTATTTACAGGGGCCTATGAGAGTGAATCAACATTTACAGGGACTGTAAGGACTGTACACTCAGCGAGTCCCCGGAATGTGTCTTTATTTACAGGGTTCTGTGACAGTGAGTCAATATATAAAGGTGTGCCGAGGACTGTAGATATTCAGATAGTTCCAAGATTGTGTCATTATTTACAGGGGTCTGTGGGAGTGAGTCGATATTTAAAGGGTGACCAAGGACTGGAGATATTCAGGGAGTCCCCAGATCGTGTCAGTATTTACAGGGGTCTGTGAGAGTGAGTCAATATGTAAAAGGATGCCATGGGCTGTGGATAATCAGACAGTTCCCAGATTGTGTCAGTGTGTAGAGTGATGTCTGAGAGTGAGGCAATATGTAAGAGGTTGCCAAGGACTGTAGATATTCAGACAGTTCCCAGATTGTGTCAGTCTGCAGAGGTATCTCTGAGAGTGAGACAACATGTAAAAGGGTGCCTTGGACTGTAGATATGCAGGAAGTCCCCAGATCGTGTCAGTATTTACAGGGGTCTGTGAGAGTGAGTCAATATATAAAAGGATGCCATGGACTGTGGATAATCAGACAGTTCCCAGATTGTGTCAGTGTGTAGAGTGATGTCTGAGAGTGAGACAATATGTAAAAGGGTGCCTTGGTCTGTAGATATGCAGGAAGTCCCCAGACTGTGATAGTATTTACAGTGGTCTGTGAAAGTGACTCGATATTTGCAGTGGTACCAAGGACTGTCGACAATCAGGGAGTCCCCATATTGTGTCATTATTACAAGGTTCTGTGAGAGTGAGCCAATAAATAAAGGGGCACCAAGGACTGTAGATAATCAGGAAGTTCCCAGACTGTGACAGTGTTTACATGGTTCTGCGAGATTGAATCAATATAGAACCATAGAACCAGAGAATAGATACAGCACACAAGGGGGCTATTCGGCCCATCGTGTCCGCGCCGGCTCGAACAACAACCAGGTGCCCATTCCAATCCCACCTTCCAGCACCCGGTCAGTAGCCCTGCAGCTTAAAGCACTTTAGGTGCAGGTGTATGTAATTTTTAAAAGAGTTGCGGGTTCCTGCCTCCACCATCAATTCGGGCAGCGAATTCCAAACATCCACCACACTCTGGGTAAAAAAGTTTTTCCTCATGTCCCCTCTAATCCGTCCGCCAATCAGCTTAAATCTATGTCCTCGAGTTCTTGAACGCTTCGTGAGGGGGAACGGGTACTTCCTGTCTCCTCTATCTGGGCCCCTCATAATTTTGTACACCTCAATCAAGTTTCCACTCAGCCTCCTCTGCTCCAGGAAAAAAAAACACAGCCTATCCAAACTCTCTGCAATTTTCAAGACCTGGCAATATTATTGTAAATCTTCTCTGCACTCTGTCCAGAGTAATTACGGCCTCCCTGTAATATATAAAGGGATACCAAGGACTGGAGCTATTCAGACAGTTGCCGGATTGTGCCAGTATTTACAGGGGTCTGTGAGCTTGAGTCAACATATAAAATGATGCCATGGACTTTAGATATTCATTGAGTTCCCAGATTGTGTCATTAAGTAGAGGGATCTCTGAGAGTGAGTCAATATGTAATAAGGTACCAAGGATTGGAGATATTCAGGAAGTCCCCAGAATGTGACAGTATTTACAATGGTTTGTGAGAGTGAGTTAATATATAAAGGGGTGCCAAGGACTGGTGATATCCAGAGAGTTCCCAGAATGTGTCAGTATTTACAGCGGTCTTTGAGAGTTATTCAATATATAAAGGGGTACCAAGGACTGTAGATATTCAGACAGTTTGCAGGTTGTGTCAGCATTTACATGGGTCTGTGAGAATGAGTCAATATATAAAGGGGTACCAATGACTGTAGATATTGAGACAGTCCCCAAAATGTGTCAGTATTTACAGGAGCCTGTGAGAGTGAGTCGATATTTGCAGTGGTAACAAGGACTGTAGATATTATGACAGAACCTGGATTGTGTCAGTATTTACAGGTTCCCATGGGAGTGAGTCAATATCTAAAGTGGTCCCAAGGACTGTAGATATTCAGGGTGTCCCCAGAATGTTCCAGTATTTAAAAGATTCTGTGAGGGTGAGCAATATATATAGGCGTACCAAGGATTGTAGATATTCAGGGAGTCCCCAGATTGTGCCAGTATTTACAGAGGTCTGTGAGAGTGAGTCAATATATAAAGGCCTACCAATGATTGTAGATATTCAGGGAGTTCCCAGATTGAGCCAGTATTTACAGAGGTCTGTGAGAGTGAGTCAATATATAAAGTGCTGCCACGGATTGTATACATTCCGCAGTAACCAGTCTATGTCAATATTTACAGGGGTCTGTGGGGCAGGTTCAATATTTACAATGTTACTAGGCAGTGTACACATTTAGACAGTCCACAGATTGTGTCAGGAAATCCAGAAGTGGATCAATATTTTAAAGTATCCAGAGCCTTTCTCATAGTCTGTATGAATAACTGAAGGGAAATCCATAGAGTGTGCGAATATTTACAGTCGAATTCAAAGTCTGTGCCATTATTTACAGGTAGATCCAGAGACTGCCCCGATATTTACAAGAGGGCCCATAGACTTGCCAATATTGACGGCGTATCCAGAGATTGTACCAATATTCGCAGAATGGTCTCCAAACTGACCAGTAGAATGGTTCAGTTCCCATCTCTGAATTTAAACCCATCCCTTGTGAAGTGGGTAGAAACTCTCTGAAATTGAAGGATTTCACTCAGAAATAATCTGCAATCTGTAAATAAAGCTTCTCTCCCTTCACATCAGTGCTGTCAGACTGTGGGTCTCATAGATTCTCTTCTTCCAAATATTTATTAAAATTATATACTGGGCTTTGCGCTTTCCATCTGTGTAATATTTGGTTAAATATTTCTTGTGATATAAACATTGTTGGATTTAAAGTTGATAAATGGATCTGTTTGTTCAGTGACTGTAATTAATGTCAGCCTCCATGGGCCCTATTTGTGTCACTGGAATGTTTCTCCCTGCTATTAATAAGTGACTACTTTCAACATGTTATCCCACAGTGTCAGTGGGAGCATGTCACGCTAGATTTATGCGCGCGCATTCCGGACGCCATCTGGGCGCATAAGGAGGCCTCATAGCGCCGAGACAACGGGCGTTACACGACCCAGTTTATAGCCCAGTGAGAGTGACACATCGGGGAAGGCTTCACATTGTTGGAAATGCAGTGAAATACATTGAAGTGTTTATAAACACGGGGAACTGACATGCCAGAGGAGGCCTCACAGTGTTGGACACGGAGTGAAATACAGTGAAGTGTTGATAAACACTGAAAGCTGATACACCAGGGGAGGCCTCACAGTGTTGGAGACAGAGTGAAATACAGTGAAGTGTTTGTAAACACTGAAAGCTGATAGACCAGGGGAGGCCTCACAGTGTTGGACACGGAGTGAAATACAGTGAAGTGTTTATAAACACTGAAGGCCTCACAGTGTTAGAAATGTATTGAAATGTTTATTAATGGAGAGCTGACACATCGGAGGAGGCCTCACAGAGTTAGAAATGCAGTGAAATACATTGAGGTGTTCATAAACACAGGGAGCTGACACACCAAGGGAGCCTCACAGTTTTGGACAGGGAGTGAAATACGGTGAAGTATTTTTCAACACTGAAAACTGATACACCAGGGGAGGCCTCACAGTGTTGGACATGGAGAAAAATACAGTGAAGTGTTTATAAACACTGAAAGCTGATACACCAGGGGAGGCCTCACAGTGTTGGCGACGGAGTGAAATACAGTGAAGTGTTTATAAACACAGAAAGCTGACACATAGGTACATTGGAAGATCGGAACAGGATTAGGCGATTTGGCCCCTCGAGCCTGTTCCACCTTTCAATGAGATCATGCTTAATCTGTGACCTAACTCCACATATCAGCCTTAGCCCCATATCCCTTCATACATTTGGTTACCATAAATCTTTCAATATCAAATTTATAATTAATATTTGAGCTAGCATCACCTGCTGTTTGAGGAAGAGATTTCCAAACTTCTCCCACCCTTTCCCTGCAGAAGTGTTTCCGAACTTCACTCCTGAAAGTCCTGTCTTTAATTTTCAGGCTATGTCCCCTAGTCCTCGACAGCCCAAACAGCGGAAATAATTTCTCTCTTTCGATCCGACCAGGTCCCCTTAACACCTTGAAAACTGCGATCAAATTACCCCTTAATCTTCTAAATTCCAGGGAATACAAGCCTGGATTGTTTACTCTCTCCTCGGAATTTAACTCTTAGTGTCCAGGTATCATTCCAGTAAATCTGCTCTGCACTCCCAAGGCCAATATGTCCTTCCTAAGGTGTGGCACCCAGGACTGAACACAGTACTCCAGGTGTATAGGACTTTGTATAGCTGTAGCATAATTCTACCCACGTATTCCAGTCCTCTATATATATGAAGACCAGCATTCCAATAGCCTTCTAAGAATATTTTCTGTACCTGTCCATGGCATTTTAATGATCTATATACATGGACCTCTAAGTCTCTTGTGATTTTGTGATTTCAGTTCCCACTGCTGTTTCTCTGCACCAGTTACAAAGTACAGTCCTGGTCACACTGCTGCTGAGACCCTGTGCTTCTGCCATCTCAAGCCTCCATTTCTCCAACACTCTCGCCACCTCACATATTCAAATTAGTCGAGCGAGGAAATATCACCTGGAATCACAGAGCCTTACCCTGATATCTCACGGTGTGACCCGTCCAGTTAAAACAGTCTCACCCTGAGATCTCACGGTGTGACCCGTCCAGTTAAAGGGGTCTCACACTGTGGTCTCACTTTGATACCCGTCCACTTAACGGGGACTCACCCTGAGATCTCAAGGTTTTACCTGTCCAGTGAAAGGGGCCTCACCCTCTGATCTCACGGTATGACCCGTCCAGTTAAAGGGGCTTCACCCTGTGATCTCAAGGTGTGAAACGTCCAGTTAAAGGGGCCTCATCCTCTGATCTCACGGTTTGATCTGTCCAGTTAAAGGGGCCTCACCCTCTGATCTCACGGTTTGAACCGTCCAGTTAAAGGGGCGAGAGAGAGACAGAGGAAATTGTCCCAGCTCCAGAAACGCATGCAGGATCTGCTCCAGCTGCAGTCGATGGGGATCGATGTCCGGCAGGAACTCAGAGAGTTGAAGGATCAGCAAGTCTCGATCTTCACCTCCGAGGCCTCGAAGATCACCTTTCGGTCCAGAGTCCGCTCCGTGGGGCAGTGCGAGAAGTGCTCGTGTTTCTTCTTTCAGAGAGACCTCTGGTGATCAGCAGCCTGAAGGAGGAAGAGGGCTCCGTGACGTCTTCACAGACCGACATACTGACGATCAGCAAGTCCTTTTATGCCGGGCTGTATGACGCGAAGCCCAGAGACAGCACGGCCTCTCAAACCTTGCTGTCCTCTGTCACGGAGGTCTTAGAGGACAGCGAGCGGGAGAGCATGGATCGGCGACTGACCTCGGACGATGCTGACAAAGGCCGTCCAGTCCTTCGAGAAGAGTAGAACTCCGGAGAGCGATGGTTTACCGGTTGATTTGTACTCGGCTTTGTGGGATTGGATTGGCACAGGCCTACTGTAAGTGTACGGGGGTATGCTTCTGGCAGGCAGCATGTCAGAGTCCATGAGGAATGGCATCATCACCCTCATCTAAAAGCAGAAGGGGGAGAGGGAATAAATCAGAAATTGGCGACACATTTCCCTGCTAATGCTGACTACAAGATTCTGTCGAAGGCCATCGCCAACAGACTCGAATCTGCTCTGGAGTGGGTGAACGTCCCCGATCAGACATGTACTTTACCCGGCAGGACGACCTCTGATATCCTTGTGCTGCTCTGGGATGCGATCGCCTACGTGCAGGGCAGAGGGGTGAACACCTGCCTGATCAGCCTGGACCAGGAGAAGGCTATCGACATAATATCCCACACATACATGATGGACACGGTCTCCAAAATAGGGTTTGGGGAGGGAATCCACGATTGGATCCGACTGCTCTATGTGGACATCCATCGCGCAGTCCTAATCAATGGGCTGGAATCGGAGAGTTTTCCAATTAAATCTGGAGTCAAGCAGGGCTGTTCTCTCTCTGCGGTCTTGTTCATGCGTTGAGTCGAGCCATTTTCCGTCTCCATCAGGAAGGACACAGGTATCAGGGGGATGACGATCCCAGGCAGTGGAGGCTCTCAGGTTAAGACCTCCCTGAACATGGATGACGTCACCGTCTTTTGCTCCGATCAGCAGTCGGTTCACAGACTGATGGGCATCTGCGATCGCTTTGAGCTGGCCTTGCGGTCCAGAGTGAACCGCAGTAAGAGTGAGGACATGTTCAATGGCAGGTGGGAGACCCGATCCTTTGTCCCCTTCATCGTCAGGTCCGACTACCTGATGCTGTTGGGGATCGGGTTCGGGGGCCCAGGACTCCACCAAAAAATGGGAGGAGCGGGTCGCCAAGGCCAAACAGAAGCTTTGTATGTTGGGGGGACGCTCTCTCTCCGTAGCCAACAAGAACCTAGTGATAAGGTGTGAGGTACTCGCGGTGTTTCTCTATGTGGCCCAGGTCTGGCCCATTCCCCACAGCTCCGTCACCACAGTCATCCGAGCTATCTTCCACTCTGTCTGGAGTTCCACGGTAGAATGTGTCTCCAGGGACACCATGTACAAGCCCCCCAGACAAAGGGGGCAGAAGCGTCCCCAATGCTGCCCTGATCCTGATGGACACCTTTGCGTGTGGCTGCCTCCGGGTGTGTGTAGTGCCCCGGTCTGCAAACACCAAGTGTCTCTACGTGCTGAGCTTCTACCTGTCCAATACACTGAGAAAACTGGGTCTGGCCGAGCAGAAGCAGGAACGCCACGTCCAGCTGGACCGACCCAGCTCCCCCCCTCCACTCCCCACCTGTTCCAGGTGGAGAAGTTCCTGAGGAGGAACCACTTCAACCACAAGGCCGTCAGACAGTGGTCGAGGAGGAACGTTCTGGGGGTCCTGCAGGAAAAGGAGAGGGTGGATCCACTCGGGCAGTTCCCCGACCAGACGGTCGATGCCATTTGGCAGAACATCTCGTCGCTGCAACTGACCAACAGGCACCAGGATGTGGCCTGGATGGTGGTGAGAAGGACCTTCCCAGTGCGGTCCTTCCAACACACACGGAATCTCAGCACCACCTCGAGCTGCCTTCAAGGCTGCAATGGGGACGAGACCGTTGTCCGTCTTCTGGTGGACTGGACCTTCACGCAGAATATGTGGAGAGAGATGCGTTGCTATCTGTCCCAGTTCATCTCCAACACCTCGGTAACACAGGACGCTGTGCTCTACGGGCAGTTTCCCAGAAGGCACACCGAGACAGATATCAACTGCTGCTGGAAGACCATCAACTCGGTGAAGGAGGCTCTTTGGTCCGCCCAAAACCTGCTGTTCTTCCAGCTGAAGGAGCTGACCACGACCGTGTTGCCGACTGGCACACTCCAAGGTCCAGGAGAATGTGCTGCAGGACGCACTGAGGCGCGGTGCAGCCTATGCAAGGGCTCTATGGGAAAAGGCTACTGTGTGAAGCCATCCCACCTTTTATTATACAGAATGTATTATATGATATGTATTGTGTTTTCTATTGAAATAATGGGATCATAGTGTGTGCGATCTGTTTTGTATTGTTTTGAATTGAAATTGCGACTTTTACACTGAACTGTATGTATCCTTAAATTTTATGAAATAAAGTGTATTTTGAAAATACAAAGAATTGATGCACAAAGGCACTCCTCTGAGCAGCGAGAGACCTGTCCGACTGACTGAAAGAAGTCTTTTTTTGCCTGAAAGTTCGTGCGGTTTGACGTGTTGTTGCTCAAAGGCGCTCCCTGCTGGTGAGCAGAGGCAAATGCTCGAGCAAATCAGCCGTGTTCAGACAGACACGGAAAGCTTTCAGGTTTGAGAAAGGAAAAGCGCCAACATTTTAAGCAGTGAGCAGTCTGTAAAGTAAAGAAAGCGGCCTTGAGCTCAATACCGTTTACTGCAAAACCACTATTTTGAGCCGGAATTAAACCAGCGATTTAAGAATGATTTTGCTTTCAAGTTTTAATCTCTACAAGTTTTCTGCACTACCAACTGAGCTATCGAAGGGAAGCAGCAAAGGTCCCTCTCTTTGGTGATTGTTCACCGTACGCCATTTGACACTCCCTGACTCGTGGAATCGCGTGGGCATGACCGAGACTGACTCGGTACCTGCTCATACCGCAGCGCTGTGAGAGTGTGAGCTCCGACTTACTCTCCACACCCTGGGCCAGTGGAGCAATGGAGAAAGTGTCTGACCAGAATTCAGAAGATTGTTGGTTCGATTTCCACCTGGATGGAGAGTTTTTAAAAACTGCCGATGAGTTTATGATTTTACACCTTGCAAACTGTGCTACTTCATAGAGCTGCCTGGAAATTTGTCCATTACATGCCTTCTTAGCGCAGCAGGCAGCGCGTCAGTCTCATAATCTGAAGGTCCTGAGTTCAATCCTCAGAGAAGGCATTTTTAAGCTTTTTTTTCCATCTTTGCTCAAGACCAAAATCAAGAATTTTTGCTTCCTGCAGAACTCCAAAAGATTTGCTGCCCCTTGACCTCTCTGTACCGTAGCACGCAGTGAAGCTTAAGAAGTACATGGACCATGGGCTCGCTGAAAACTGACGCCACTTTTGTTGCTGGACAATTGACCAAAGTAAAAAGGTGAGTGGAGAATGCAAGAATATATCCTCCCATCTCTCACATGCTCAGCGAGCACTCTATCAGTATCATAGAAAGGTTACAGCACGGAATGAGGCCATTTGGCCTATCGAGACCGTGCCGGCTCTATGAAAGAGCAATCCAGCTAGTCACACTCCCCCGCCCCATCCCCGTCGCCCTGCATTTGTATTTCCTTTCCATGATTGAATCAGCCCCTCGGGCAGTGCATTCCAGATTGTAACCACTCGCTGTGTAAAAAAACGTTTTCCTCATGTCATCTTTGGTTCTTTTGCCAAACGCCTTAAATCTATGCCCTCTGGTCCTTGACCCTTCTGCCAATGGGAACTGTTTCTCTCTGTATATTCTGTCTAAACCCTTCGTGGTTTTGAAAATCTCTATCAAATCTCCTCGCAACCCTCTCTGTTCCAAGGAGAACAACCCCAGCTTCTCCAGTCTATCCACGTAAATAAAATTCTTCATCCCTGGAATCATTCGAGTAAGTATCTTCTGCACCCTGTCTAAGGCCTTCACGTCATTCCTAAAGTGCGGTGCACAGAACTGAACACAATACTCCAGATATGGCTGAACCGTGTTTTATAAAGGTTCATCATGACTTCCATGCTTTTGTACTCTACCTATAAAGCCCAGGATCCCGTATGCTTTTTAACCGCTTTCTCAACCTGCCCTGTCACCTTCAACGATTTGTTCACATATACAACCAGATCTCTATTTTCCTGTACCCCTTTTAGAGTTGTGCCCTTTAGTTTATATTGCCTCTCCTGTTATTCCTGCCGAAATGCATCACTTTGCATTTTTCTGCGTTAATTTTCATCTGCCACGTGTCCGCCCATGCCACCAGCCTGTCTATATCCTCTTGAAGTCTATCGCTATCCTCCTCACTGTTTACTGAGCTTCCAAGTTTTGTGTCATCTGCAAATTTTGAAATTGCGACCTGTACACCCAAGTCCAAATCATTAATATATATCAAGAAAAGCAGTGGTCCCAGCACCGACTCCTGGGGAATACCACTGTACACCTCCTTGCAGTCCGAAAGACAACTGTTCACCACTAATCTACGTTTCCAGTCCCTTAGCCAATACTGTATCCATGTTGCTACTGCACCACTTTATTCCATATTTGAGGTTGTTTCTTGTAAATTGCCCTTCACAGTAGCTGCTTCGCACTCGCCTCCAAGTGGCTCCACGACCAGCAGAGAAATCTTGCCTTGGGTTGGCCCCCTCCCTGAATGTAATCAATACTTTGCTCCAATCGGTGGTATCGAACATCAGCAAGTGAGCAACAGCAGAACGGGAAGCCGCAGTAATCGTGAATGATGCTGAGAAAAGCCCGAGCCTGCGGAAGTTAGACGAGGTCACAGGAAAGGCACAGCGGCCCCGAGCTTGAGGGAGCAGCGAGAGCCCTGTCTGTCTGACTGACTGACTGACTGATGGAAGAATGTTTTGCCTGAAAGCGGTTTGAAGTGTTGTTACTCAAAGTCACTCACTGCTGGTGAGCAGAGGCAAATGCTTGATCAAAACAGCCGTGTTCGGGAAGACACAGAAAGTTTAACGTACCAATATGTTAAGCTGTCGGCCGCCTGTAATGTTAAGAGAACGGCCTTGAGTTAATTACTTCATAAGCACGTTTGTTCCTTCGAACCAGCAACCTAAGGATGACTTTGATCTGTTGCTGTATTACAGTCCTCCGCTCTACCAGCTGAGCGATCGAAGGGAAGCAGCAAAACTGCTACTCTTTGGTGATTGTTCACTGCGCACCTTTTGACACTCCCGGACTCGTGGAGTCGTGTGGGCATGACCGATACTGACTCGGTACCTGCTCATAGCGCTGCGCTGTTACTTACTATCTGTAACGTCGGCCAGTGCAATAATGGATAACATGTCTGTTCATAAATAAGCCCATTGTAGAGTTCGCTTCGCGTATGACTAGAAGGTTTCTGCTATTTTTTTAAAATTACATAACATACATTATGACATAAAATTTAAGAATACACAGAGTTAAAACAAAATTTGACAATTTCGAAGCAATACAATACAATATAGACTGTATCTCATGATATGACCTTTCCAGTAAAAGTGGCCTCACCCTCTGATCTCAAGGTGTGACCCGTCCAGTTAAAGGGGCCTCACCCTGTGATCTCACATTGTGACGAGTCGAGTTAAACGGGCCTTAAGCAGCGTCTTCTTGTCCAGAGTCTGTGGAGCAGGACTAGAAGTGCTCGCACTTCTTCTTCCAGAAGCTGCTCAGAGAGACTTCTGCAATCAGCAGCCTGAAGGAGGAAGAGGGCTCGGTGACTTCTTCACAGACTGACATACTGAGGATCAGCAAGTCCTTTTATGCCGGACTTGCTGACCTTCAAGGCCACCCCACCTTGTATTGCACAGAATGTAATATAAGATATGTTTTGAGTCCACCCCACCTTGTATTATACAGAAAGTAATATTAGGCATGTATTGAGTCCACCCCACCTTGTATTATACAGAATGTAATATAAGACATGTACTGAGGTCCACCCCATCTTGTATAGTACAGAATGTAATATAAGATATGTACTGAGCCCACCCCACCTTGTATTATACAGAATGTAATATAAGATATGTACTGAGTCCACCCCGCATTGTATTGTACGGAATGTAATATAAGATAATTACTGAGTCCACCCCACCTTGCACTGTACAGAATGTAATATAAGATATGTACTGAGCCCACCCCACCTTGTATTGTGCAGAATATAATATAAGATAATTACTGAGGCCGCCCCACCTTGTACTGTACAGAATGTAATATAAGATATGTACTTTGCTTTCAATTAAAATACTGGGATCATAGTGTGTGGGATCTATTTTGTATTGTTTTGAACTGACTCGGTACCTGCTCATACCGCAGCGCTGTGGGAGTGTGAGCTGTTACTTACTCTGCACAACCTGGGCCAGTGGATCAATGGGTAACGTGTCTGACTCAAGGCCAGAAGATTGTAGGTTTGATTTCTTACTGGTTTGAAGGTTTTTGCACATTTTTTAAATTACAAAATACACCTTATTTCATAAAATTTAAGAATCCACAGAGTTCAAATTAAATATCACAATTTCAAAGCAATGCAATTCACAGCAATACAGATCGTACACAATATGATCCCAATATTACCATTCAAACAAAGTACATATCTCATAATGCACGGTGACCAATACCACGTGGGATGGCCTTACACGGTTTCCTTTCCCCAGAGAGCCAAACTGTTATCAAACTGTTGGGGATGCACCAGGACAGAAAACAACTCTCTCCACACCTTCCGCGTGAAGGGACAGTCCATCAGGAGGCGGATGACAGTCTCGCCATACTGCAGCCTCGAGGGCAGCTCGCGGTGGCGCTGAGATTCCGTGCACGTTGCAAGGATTGCACTGGAATGGCCTGTCTCACCAACATCCAGGTCACATCCTGGCGCCGGTTGGTCAGTTCCGGCGACGAGACGTTCTGCCAAATGGCATCGACCATTTGGCAGAACGTTTGCGGAAATGCCCGATCCGGTCCAGTCTTTCCTTTCCCTGAAGGACCCCCAGAACGTTCCTTATTGTCTGAAGGCTTTGTCGTCAAAGGGGTTCCTCCTCAGGTACTTCTCAATCTGGGACAGGTGGGGGCAGGGTATGGTCCAGCTGGACGGGACTTCCTGTATCTGCTTGCCCAGCGGAGGAACTGAGCACGCAGTGATTTTTCTGCAGGCTCGGCCTCTTCTCAGCATCATTCCTGATTACTGAGACTTCCCGTTCTGCTGTTCTGGGGAATGAGGTGGGTCAGTTGGAGCAATATTCAGTGGGGGAACATTTAGGTAACAGTGATCATAGTATCAAGAGGTTTAGATTAGATATGGAGAAGGACAAGGAACAATCTAGAGTAAAAACATTTAATTACAGGAGTGCACGTTCCCCTCCAAGTCACACACCATCCAGAATTGGAAATATATCGCCGTTCCTTCATTGTCGCTGGGTCAAAGTCCTGGAACTCCCTTCCTAACAGCACTACGGGAGAACCGTCACCACACGGACTGCAGCGGTTCAAGAAGGCGGCTCACCCCCACCTTCTCGAGGGCAATTAGGGATGGGGAATAAATGCTGGCCTCGCCAGCGACGCCCACATCCCGTGAACGAATAAAAAACAAAATCAGTAGGTTGAGATCGGATCTGGCCCAGGTAAATTGGAAACAAAGATTGGCAAAACTGTAATCAAAGAATGGGCGGCCTTTAAAGAGGAGATGGTTCAGGTACAGTCTGGGTACATTCACTAGGAAATCCATGGTAAACAAAGCCAGATCTCCCTGGATGATGAAAGAGATAGAGAGTAAGATGAAGCAGAGAAAGGGGGCGTATGACAGATGTTGGGTTGATAATACAAGTGAGAACAAGGCTGAATATAGAAAGATCAGAGGAGAAGTGAAACGGGAAATGAAAGGGGCAAAGAGAGAATTTGAGAATAGACTGACAGCTCACAAAAAGGGAATCCAAAAGTCTTCTACAGGCATATAATAGTAAAAGGGAAATAAGAGGAGGGGTGTGGCCGATTCGGGACCAATAAGGAGATCTCGGCAGAGGGCATGGCTGAGGTACTAAATGAGGACTTTGCATCTGTCGTTACGAAAGAAGAAGTTGCTGCCAAAATCACAGTAAAAGGGGACATAGTTGAGATACTGGATTGGCTAAAAATTGATGAAGAAGAGGTAACAGAAAGGCTGGCTATGCTTAAAGTAGGTAAGTCACCCGGTCCAGATGCGATGCATCCTAGGTTTCTGAGGGAAGTAAGGATGAAAATTGCTGAGTTAATGGCCATAATCTTCGAATCATCCTTAGATATGGAGATGGTGCCAGAGGACTGGAGAACTGCAAATGTTACACCCTTGTTCAAAAAAGGGTGTCAGGATAAACCCGTCAACTGCAGGCCAGTCAGTTTAACCTCGGTGGTGGGGAAGCTTTTAGAAACAATAATCAGGGACAAAATTAATAGTCACTTGGACACGTGTGGATTAATAAAGGGACTAATTGGATCGCCCTTTCAAAGAGCTGGCACAGGCACAGTGGGCTGAATGGCCTCCTCCTGTGCCGTACCTACTATAAAAATATGAAACTATGAACAAAACAACCTCAACGTCATAAAACTGAAACAAAATGGCAGCCAGCAAGGCATACATCTTACTGAGGGGCAAGGTTGTTATCGTCAGAGTCACGGAGAGGATTCATTTGCTGTTCCCGTTAAATCCCTGTTGAACTATAGTTAAAGATACAAACTGAGTGAGAATGGCATTATCTGGTGTTTAACAAAAAGACAGCGGTGCAGAGAGGGAATCAAAGACCAAAATGTGAACTTCTGCAAAAAAAATGGATTTACATTTGTTTATTTGAACGTAATGCTTCAGGAGAAGGAATGAACAGAGATTCGGAGGAAAGGTCGAAAGAGCCATTTGATGTGAAGAATGCAATTCTAGCTTTGATTAAATAAATCAGAGTAAAATTGGACTCGATCTGAATGTAGTTGTGATCTGGGATTTTGTTTATTTCTCCATTATTCATATTTTTCTTCAATCTGAAACAATAACATTATTTGCAACAGTAACAGAGCAGGAGATTGCTGCGGGATCCTATCCAGTTTAGTAAGACAGCAGAAGGGGTAAGAGTACATTGTGACTTATTACAGAATCCAGCAGCTCACTGGGAAAGTTACACATGGTACAGATGGAGGAGAAAAAAGGTGCAAAGTGATTTTACACTTTAATATGGGGCCATGACTTTTTATCTCCACAAGGTTTAATTTTAGTTTTAACGTAATGGGCCCGTTTTCCTAAAGAAACTTCAGGCACAAACCATGGCGTTAAAAAGAAAACAATCATTTATTATTATTAATACACTAGAAAAATTGAGATTAGAATTTAAATAACATCTTGGGTTTATGCCCGATTTAGAATTGCTTCAACCACAATAAAACAACACATTCTGAATTACCAAACTGCAAAACCGTTTGGAAATCAAATATCTGCCTTAGACCAAGTCCATAACGAAAGTTATGTACTGATTGTTGGCTCAAGCTTGTCAGGAAGATTCAAGGTATTTTCATGGATACCATTGTAGTGCAGCGTGACTTTCTCTTGTAGCTAGGTCATCGGCTTCACAGACAATCTGTAAACCAGCATCGAGTCATCAAGCTGGGAGTTAGCGAGCAGTTAGGAAGATTTCTGTTGAGGTGATGCTGCCAGGAAGCGAAAGGTGAGGTTGGAGCAATCGTGGTGGATCTGTGTCTCTACCCACTCAACTTCTGCCCAGCTGTTACAGACACTTCTAACACAGAATCGCAAGTCTGGGACAGTGGGTTATCAACAATAGTTCTACAAATACAACCCACGATTGATTGACACTTCACTTGTTTTCTCTCAGTGTCCACAAGGTAACCAAGTTAAGTTGGCAGGTGTTCAAATGATCTCTTCCCCTTCTGGAGTCGTTCTTTTTGCCATGGTGATCTATTCTCTGCTGTGTGATCTTTTACAACGTGCCATTAACAATCCTTCTAACAGTCCTTCCACCTTTTAATCGTCCTTTTCCTTCAGACATGCTAAAGCCGATTTAATCTCAGGCTTTCGTTTATCAGATGAATGTTTACGACACAGAGCAGCTGGGAAACTCCTGCAATAAGTAATGATCAGGGTCAGGTACACAAGGCTGAGTGACTTTATTGTTCAGCCTCCAGGCATCATCTTTAGAGGAGTCAAAATTAAATCTATAAGAGTGTTACCCCAGAAAGAACATGAACTGTCTGGCCTGCTTCATCTGTTGCTGTTCTGCTGGTCAGCACTCTCACACACTCCAGGCTGATTACACATTTTGTTTGGTTATTTAATGCTTTCTGCGTTCTGTCTCTACCCTCCTGTCACTGTATATATTTGTCCGTCTTTCTTTGTGCCTGTTCAGTGTTTATATTGTTTGTCTCTATTTATTTTCTGTGTGTTTTTCTATCTTGTTGTTTCCACTTCTACTTCCATCACTTTGTAATTCTTTGACAGTGAAAGAAAGCTTATATATATAATGAGAGAGAACATATCCATATATAATACATATATAATATATATATCATTATATATACACATACACTTACTTTCACTCTTTCTTTCTCTCTTTATTTTTATCTCCTGTCTTACAAAATCTCTCCTTCTCAGTGTAACTCCGCCTCCACCCCTTTTTTCTATCTCTCTCACACACCCTCTCCATTTTGTGTGAATTTGTATAAATTTTCTGCGCTTTTTAAACCATCATATTACTCAGTCTTCTCTCTCTCTCTCTGCCCCCTCCTCCCTCTGTCTCTCACTGCCGCTCTCTCTTTGTCTCTCTGTCCCCTCCTCTCTGTCTCTCTCTCTCTCGCTGTTTCTCTCTGTCTCTCTCTATCTGTCTTTCTCACTGTCTCTGTCCCACTCTTACTCTCTTTCTCTCAGTTCCTCTCATTCTCTCTCTCTTTCTGTCTCTCCCTGTCTGTCTCTCTCTCACTGTCGATATCACCATAACTCTCTCTCATTCTCTGCCTCCGTGTGTCTCTCTCTGTCACTCTGTCTCCCTCTCTCCACCTTTTTCTCTCCTTCTCTGTGCTTCTTTTTGTCTCTCTCTCCCTCTTTCATTATCTCTCTCTCCCTCTCTCTCTCTTCTCTCTCTCTCTTCCTCCTTCTCTCACCCTCTCTCTCCCTCTTTCTCTACCTCTTCAGTTATGTGCAGTGCACCCATTCTGATCAGGCCCACAGCAGTTACTTTTATTCCCAGCTTTGCAAATTTTATTGGACAGTCATTTGATTGAAGTCCAGCTGAGCTCTTTAGTGCCGTCATTTGGAGAAAAAATGCATGTGTCTTCTGCAGAGTAAATCCTGCCTCATTGGTTCAGATTATCAATAAAATATTAAATTAGAAGCATGTATCAGATCATTTCAGGGCTCTGTGCTGCGAATATAAAATGTACTTTCCGTCCCCCGGGAAGTGTAGGGGATGGAGAATGAAATGGGATTTAGTTCTAGTGCTTGACACCCTTCAGCTCTTTGTATGATTTCACGAATTTAACAATTAGATTGATTGGGTATTTCACCGCGTTCTTCAGCTCCTCTCTGAATTTAGTCTGAGTCAGGACATAAATACACGTGTTTGTGCAGGAACTGAGAAGCCGCAGCATTCCTGCTGTCTGTTGTGTGATATAATTGGGGTCCGTGTAGGAGTAAAAATATCGAATGGCTGCAATTCGCAGATGAATGATAATTACAATCTGTGTCAGCCACAACAGTATAAAACTGCCCGATATGCTGAAGAGTAAAATGATGGATTTCTTTCGGTTTTCCATCTCTGGATCACTCTGATTCTCTCCATTGCTGCGAACCCGGAGTCCCCTGCGGACTCGACTGGACACTAAAATACGCCTGACCGTGAGAACATTGAGCATCAAAATCAGACAGAGCGGGACACAAGGGGTTAAAATAATGTGAAACATTTCAAATGCGGTCCATGCGGGGGAAGTACGGAAGCTCAGTTTAGTCTCATAAAACCAGGGAACGTTATCAATTATACCTCCAGGTTCAAATGCAAAGTACCAGGGGACACTCTCTAAACAGCCCAGCACACTCACTGTTCCCAGAACCACAGCCGCCGTTCTCTCGGTGCAATATTTAATTTTCATTTTCTCACAACAAATGGCCACAAATCGATCAAAGGTGAAAGCGACTGTGAACCAAATAGAAACATCCGTGGCTGCACCACTCATGGAGGCAATAAAACTACACACGGGAGTAATGAGCAGGAATGAATCTAAGAAATAAATCATACCAATCCAATTCAATATCACACTAATGATAACGACCAGGAGATCGGCCACTGCCATTCCCACCAGGTAGCGACTGATGCATTTGGAGAGACCGCACTTTCCTCGGGACAGGATCACAATCGCCACCAAGTTAACTGTAAGGGAGAGAAAAGGAAGCAGATAAATTACTGATCAGACCTGGAACCAATGCAGCAGTTTGAGAGGGTCTGAGGTGAAATTTCCAGCTTTGTTGCTGCATCGAAGGGTGGAAAGTGATTGATTGACCTGGGCAGCGCTTTCGGGCAGAGAGATGTTTTTAAACAAAACGATCAATAATTAATTGGGAGATGGATACAGAAAGTGAATAGAGTGAGCACCGGATCCACTGGAAGGGCTGAGTGAGGGCGCAGTGCCGGTGGGGAAGGGAGAAGGGCTTTTACACACCGGGAATCCAGCGGATTAAAGCCGGATTTGGGCTCCAGACTGACGGGAAAAAGAGTGAAGGGTCGGGAAGGTGAGAGGACAGGGGGAAGTGCAACTGGTTTGTTGCTCTGGATTAAGTGAGCCGACCGTGGCTCGCACTAAACGGGAAAGGCAGCTGGAGACCGAGCCAGTGAGTGGGATTGGGAGGGAGACAAGGAGAAGAACATGTAGGAGCTGGAGGGGAGTCAGGAGCAGATGATTTGAGAAAGTGGATAAACTGAAGCAACAAATGAGGAGACAGAGGATTCAATGCAGTGGGAGGAGAGGCTGGGATTCACAGGGAGAGAAAGCAGCAGAGTGTTAGAGGAAATCTAATCTCTCGGTCCCATTAACACAATCCAACTATTACATTCAACAATTCATTTCTGTTGTTATTGGTGTCAGGAAATCTGTGTTGGTTATAAAATGTGCTCAATAAATTTACTTTGTGCATTCAATCAAAATTAAAATTAAAATTATTAATTAATCAACTTCTTTGATAATTGATTTCAGTCGAGCTTCACAAATGCAATATCCTAATAATTCTTCACGATCAATAAATTACTGAATCTAATTTTGAATTTTAATTATGTTTAGTGTCATGTTGGAAAACAAGGAACATCCATAAAAACAGACTGCGGACCTGAGAGGGATATAAACACGAGGAGCGAGTCCCACAATAAAAACTCACCCAATCTGACCACATCATAATAACACCTTCAAATCACATTTTCTATGTTCAATTGTAATGGAAGTTTCAGCAGTTCATTCTGATGAATTATTCACACGCCAGCCTCTCGCTTTCCCTCTCAGTCGCCCTCTCTATCACTCACTCTACTCGCTTTCTCAAGTCCGTTTTCATAACCGAATTAATCCTATAATCCTGTCCCTGCATTCGGTCACCAGCCCCGTGTTCCACTGATCCTATTCTCAGTGTCAGTTCGTTAAATAGTGAAGCCTCTGTGGAATAGTTTATTCAATTCTCCACATGTTCACCGACGCTCTTCACATCATCGACAAATCATTCAATGAACAGAATCGAATGCCTCTTCCAGACAGATCGCAAAATCATTGCGATTCCTTCCCTTGTCATTATAAAGTAAAGTGATGGATGGCGGGATTGTTCAATTAACAAAACCCCAACATAATAGATATAATCTACAGATATATAGAAGGTTTCCTGATTCCATCAGATGCAGTCCAAACTGATACAACATAACTTTAAAACATTTAATTTTAGAGTGAAATCCAGTGACAGTCAGTGTAACCATAAGAACATAAGAACATAAGAAATAAGAGCAGGAGTAGGCCAGTCGGCCCCTCGAGCCTGCTCCACCATTCAATAAGATCATGGCTGATCTGATCCTAATCTCAAATCTAAATTAATGTCCAATTTCCTGCCCGCTCCCCGTAACCCCTAAATCCCTTTACTTCTAGGAAACTGTCGATTTCTGTTTTAAATTTATTTAATGATGCAGCTTCCACAGCTTCCTGGGGCAGCAAATTCCACAGACCCACTACCCTCTGAGTGAAGAAGATTCTCCTCATCTCAGTTTTGAAAGAGCAGCCCCTTATTCTAAGATTATGCCCCCTAGTTCCAGTTTCACCCATCCTTGGGAACATCCTTACCGCATCCACCCGATCAAGCCCCTTCACAATCTTATATGTTTCAATAAGATCGCCTCTCATTCTTCTGAACTCCAATGAGTAGAGTCCCAATCTACTCAACCTCTCCTCATATGTCCGCCCCCTCATCCCCGGGATTAACCGAGTGAACCTTCTTTGTGCTGCCTCGAGAGCAAGTATGTATTTTCTTAAGTATGGACACCAAAACTGTATGCAGTATTACAGTTGCGGTCTCACCAATACCTTATATAACTGCAGCAATACCTCCCTGTTTTTATATTCTATCCCCGAGCAATAAAAGCCAATATTCCGTTGGCCTTCTTGATCACCTGCTGCACCTGCATACCAACGTTTTGATTTTCTTGCATTAGGACCCCCAGATCCCTTTGTGCTGCAGTACTTTCCAGCTTCCCGCCTTTAAGATAACAACTTGCTCTCTGATTTTTCCTGCCAAAGCGCATAACCTCACATTTTCCAATGTTGTATTACATCTGCAAAATCTCCGCCCACTCACCCAGCCTGTCTATATCCCCCTGTAGGCTTTTTATGCCCTCCTCACTCTCCACTTTCCCTCCCATCTTTGTAGCATCTGCAAACTTTGATACGTTACACTCGGTCTCCTCCTCCAAATCGTTAATATAGATTGTAAAGAATTGGGGACCCTGCACCGACCCCTGCGGAACACCACTGGCTACTGGTTGCCAGTCCGAGAATGAACCATTTATCCCAACTCTCTGCTTCCTGTTGGATAACCAATCCTCCACCCATGCCAGAATGTTAACCCAATCCAGTGATTCTTTATCTTGAGCAATAATCTTTTATGTGGCACCTTGTCGAATGCCTTCTGGAAGTCTAAATACACTACGTCCACTGGTTACCCTTTATCCACCCTGTACGTTATGTCGTCAAAGAACTGAAGCAAATTTGTCAGACATGACTTCCCCTTCGTAAAGCCATGCTGACTTTGTCCTATTAAATTATGTTTGTCCAAATTTTCCGCTACTGTCTCCTTAATAATAGATTCCAAAATTTTACCCACCACAGATGTTAGGCTAACTGGTCTATAATTTCCAGCCTTCTGCCTACTACCCTTTTTAAATAAGGGTGTTACATTAGCAGTTTTCCAATCTGCCAGGACCTTTGCTGAGTCCAGAGAATTTTGGAAAATTATTACCAAAGCATCCACAATCCCTACTGCCACTTCCCTCAAGACCCTCGGATGTAACCCATCAGGTCCAGGGGATTTATCCGCCTTGAGTCCCATTATTTTACTGAATACCAATTTCTGAGTGATTTTAATCGTATTTAGCTCCTCCCCCCCTCGAGGCCCCTGTTTGTCCAGTGTTGGGATATTCTTAGTGTCCTCTACCGTAAAGACTGAAACAAAATATTTGTTCAGCATTTTTGCCATTTCCATGTGTCCCACCATTAATTTCCTGGTCTCATCCTCTAAGGGACCTATGTTTGCCTTAGCCACCCTTTTACTTTTTATATAACTATAGAAACTCTTGCTATCTGTTTTTATATTTTTTGCTAATTTATTTTCATAATCTATCTTCCCTTTCTTAATCAATCCTTTTGTTACTTTTTGATGTCTGTTGAAGACTTCCCAATCTTCTATCCTCCCACTAAGTTTGGCTGCCTTTTTGTCCTTGTTTTTAGTCGGATACTGTCCTTAATTTCTTTACTTAGCCACGGATGGCTGTCATTTCTTTTACATCCATTTTTCCTCAGTGGAATATATATTTTTTGAATGTTGTAAAATAACTCCTTGAATGAACACCACTGCTCATGTACCGTCGTACCCTTTAATCTATTTTCCCAGTCCACTTTAATCAATTCCGCTCTCATACCATCATAGTCTCCTTTATTCAAGCTCAGTACGCTTGTTTGAGAACCAACCTTCTCACCCTCTAATTGGATATGGAATGTAACCATGTTATGGTCACTCATTCCAAGGGGATCCTTAACTAGGACATTATTAATTAATCCTGGCTCATTGCACAGGACCAGGTCCAAGGTTGCTTGCCCCCTTGTAGGATCAGTTACATACTGCTCAAGAAATCCATCCCAAATACACTCAATAAACTCTTCCTCAAGGCTGCCCTGCCCAATTTGATTTGTCCAGTTAATATGATATCTAAAATCCCCCATAATTATAGCTGTTCCCTTAATACATGCCCCGACTATTTCCTGATTATTATTTCTTCCAGCAGAGTTGCAACTATTAGGAGGCCTATATACTACGCCCACAAGTGTTTTTTCCCCTTATTATTCCTTATCTCCAGCCAAACTTTTTCATTATCCTGATCCTTTGTCTCAATATCATTTCTCTGTATTACAGTGATTCCTTCCTTTATTAACATAGCCACCCCACCTCTCCTTCCTTCCTGCCTGTCCTTCCTGATTGTTAAATACCCTGGCATATTTAATTCCCAGTCGTTGTCAATCTGCAGCCATGTTTCTGTAATGGCCACAGGATCATACCCATACGTAGTTATTTGTGTCGTTAACTCGTCCATTTTGTTAAGAATGCTACGTGCATTCAGATAAAGAACTTTCAAATATGTTTTGTGACACTTCGTTCCTGCTTTTTCATTTTTTAACACTTTACCTTTTACTCCATACCTTCTGTCCCTTCCTGACACGCTTTCCTCTGTCTCCCTGTTCAGGTTCCCAACCCCCTGCCACAGCTTTGATGCTGGGTTAATCGCCTTACGCCTTCTAGTTTTTATTTTTTCTGTCGTGCCTAAAGTACCGAAAGTGCCTAAAGTACACTTTCTTTCTGCTGCTCTACGCTTTTCCCTTTCACTTGTTCTTGAACAACTGTTGGCACTATTTGTATTGTAGATTTCCTCTGGGTCTTCCCCTCTCTTGCTGCTCTCAACTTTATTCCCTTCTGACTCCCCTCTCAGGTTCCCATCCCCCTGCCACTCTAGTTAAAACCTTCCCCAACAGCACTAGCAAACACCCCCGCGAGGACATTGGTCCCGGTCCTGCTCGGGTGTAACCCGTCCGGCTCGTACAGGTCCCACCTTCCCCAGAACCGGTCCCAATGTCCCAGAAATCTAAATCCCTCCCTCCTACACCATTCCTGCAGCCACGCATTCATCCTGTCTATTCTCCTGTTCCTACACTCACTAGCACGTGGCACCGGTAGTAATCCTGAGATCACTACCTTTGAAGTCGTGCTTTTTAATTTATCTCCTAACTCCTTAAATTCGCCTTGCAGGACCTCATCCCTTTTTTTACCTATGTCGTTGGTACCAATATGGACCACGACTACTGGCTGTTCACCCTACCCCTCCAGAATGCCCTGCAGCCGCTCCGTGACATCCTTGACCCTATAACGAGGGAGGCAACATACCATCCTGGAGTCACGTTTGCGGCAGCAGAAACGCCTATCTGTTCCCCTTACAATTGAATCCCCTATCACTATAGCCCTGCCACTCTTCTTCCTCCCCTCCTGTGCAGCAAAGCCACCCGTGGTGCCCCGAACCTGGCTCTTGCTGCATTCCCCAAATAAGCCATCTCCCCCAACAGTATCTAAAGCAGAATATCTGTTTGAGAGGGAGATGGCCACAGGGGAATCCTGCTCTACCTGCCTAGTCCTTTTACTCTGCCTGGCGGTCACCCATTTCCTTTCTGCCTGCGTAATCTTTACCTGTGGCGTGACCACCTCACTGAACATGCTATCCACGGTTGTCTCAGCATCGCGGATGCTCCACAGTGAGTCCACCCGCAGCTCCAGCTCCGAAAGACGGTTAGCCAGTAGCTGCAGCTGGTCACACTTCCTGCACACATGGTCGCCAGGGACACTGGTAGTGTCTATGACTTCCCACATAGTGCAGGAGGAGCATATCACGGGTGCGAGCTGTGCTGCCATGACTTGCCTTAGACTCTCAGACTCTCCTCCCGTTCTCCTCACGAGGACAGGTGAAGGGCAGGTTGGGGATTGCAGCCCAGAAATCCATCCACAGTGAAGCAGAGAGGGAGATGTGAAAGATTCAGCAGCAAACTTAGTTCAATAGCCAGACATCTGAAGCGGCGTCAGATACACACATAATGAAATAATATTTAATCACAGTGATCACCAATAAATACATTGAAATCCCAGTTGAACTGAAGCATGTTATTGGGGAGGGAGGACATTCCGCTGCCTCCTTGTAACACTGAGACCGTGAGCTGTCTCATTATCAATCACTGAAAACACATTGATGAAAACATATTTCAGGACAGGTTAGTTCCACAACATGAAACTGTTAACAGCTCCTGATGGTCCGTCATCAGCTCTTAGTCCAGACATCTGATTCCAATACATTCAGTACAGAGAATAATCCAGTAACAATGCCAGGGTTGGATATGCAAATGTCACTACAGATATAATGTAACTCGTTCAAGACCGAACTTTTAAAAGTTAAGGACATACCATTTTTCAACAATACATTCAGCATAGCGAATAATCCAGTAGCAATGCCAGTTTGGGATAAACAGAGTTCATTCAGGATATAATGCAACTCCTACAAGACCGAAAGACCAGAGACTTAACGCATTCCATTATTCAACCGGTAGAATTGAACTTTGCCACTGTGTAAAATAAGCAGGGAGAACAAATATTTTGCCAAGTACAGCAGCAGAGTTAATATCGATTTACAGCATTAACAGCTGTGATAATGGCTTACCCGGAAATCCGATGGCTGCAAGAATGGGATAATAAATCAGTTGTATCTGATAGATTACTGGATATCCCATTTCTCTGCTTCTGTTGGTCTGGAAACCACAACTCCGGCAGGCACTCTGAGCTGATCCATTCCAACAAGCCCTGATTTATACAGGGGATATGTCTCCACTGACACGGTTATACCCCTGATCATTGCTATTAGTTACAGTGCATTGAACAAACACATTACTTCAGCAGCTTTGACATCAATGTAAATAATGTGGTGGATATAATACGAACATCACAAAACACAGGACATTATCTTAATCAGACCTCTCTCAGGAATAAAGTTTAAATCTGTGCTAATATAGGACTGATCCAACAATAATGCGCGGGTCCATTTACAGTTTTTATATAATTGTATTGACCATGTTCACTCCTGGAGATTACCAATTCTCCGCAGTGTAGACGGAATCCAGGGACACAAGCAGACCCGTTTCACTCTGTTCCTGCAGTTTCCCAGTTAAAATATGAATTGTGAGCCTCTGACACGGGGACAGTTAAAGGGCAGGTTGAGGATTGCAGGCCAGAATTGACTGGGTGATATTAAGGGACGGACTCTGAACGTGTCCCATTGACATTCCTCTCTCCGCTATTTTACTGCAGATGTTTACTCGTTTATTCTACATTGGTTAACGGCTCCAGTAAAATTGGCCCCGTGTATCACCGAGCTGAGCTCATGACCCGATGTGAACTCCATCACAAAGGCCCCGTGATTCCTTCACCCGCCTCCATTCCTTCCTTAGTCCATTGTCCATTGAAACCCTCATCAATGCCTCTGTCCCCTCCAGACTCCATTCCTCCAATGCACTCTTGGCCGGCCACCCAACCCCCACCTTCCATAAACGTGAGCTCGTCCAAAACTCTGTTGTCCATGTCCAACCAGCACAGGTCCTGCTCGGCCTCACTGACCCTCACTGTCTCCCAGTTCCTTATCGATTAAATTTAAGATTCTCATCCTTGGGTTTACATCCCTCCATGGCCCAGCCCTCCCCATCTCCATATCTGCAGCAAACCCACCGTCACCTCCTCATTCATCGGTCAATGGCCTCTTTTGCTGGGACTACTGTCACTTGGTTCCACTCACCTATCTGATCAGAGCCAGGCGAAGCTTCTCTTCCAACCCTATCACCTTTATCTCTGATGTTTCTAAAGGTTCAATCCTTGGCTCCCTCCTCTTCCACATCTACATGCTGCCCTTTGGTGACACTGTCCGCAGACATGGACCAGCTTTCAGATAAACATAAGAACATATGAAATAGGAGCAGGAGTAGGACAATCGGCCCTTCAAGCCTGCTCCGCCATTTAATAAGATCATGGCTGATCTGATCCTATCCTCAAATCTAAATTCATGTCCAATTTCCTGCCTCTCTTGACCCTTCCAATGTCTTTGTGATGTCAGACCCACATCCTGTTTGAGTTGAGCCACATTTGCCTCCAGTTACAAATTGGCCAGTCACGATCTTTGGCTCCACAATCTCCACATCCTAGCCACGGATTCCATCCACACCCTTGTTTTTCTGATTGGTGAATCGTTCACCAATCACCTAAGCCCTTACTGACCTGCATTGGATTCCAGTCTCATAATCCTGTAGTTTATTTGTATCCTTTCTTACACTTCAAAGCCATCAGGCCTCACCCCTCCCGATCTCTGCAACCTCATCCAGACCGACAGCCTATCCCAATCATTCTGCTCCTCCACCTGTGCTCACTTGTGCATCCGCAGTCCATTTGCCCTACTTTGACAGCCGTTCCTTCATCCATAGCCACGTTCCAGACTGCCCACCCTAAACCCCTCCATCTCCCTCTCCTCCTTTCAGGTGTTAACCGTGGCTCAGTGGCAGCAGTCTCACATCTGAATCAGAAGATTGTGGGTTCATATCCCATTCCAGAGACTTGAACACATAATCGAGGCTGACACTGCAATGAAGCAATGAGGGAGCGCAGTAATGTTGGAGGGAGCACCGTACTGTCAGAGGGTCATAAGAACATAAGAAACAGGAGCAATATTAGGCCATGCGGCCCCTCGAGCCTGCTCTGCCATTTCATATGATCATGGCTGATCTTCGACCTCAACTCCACATTTCCGCCCGATCCTCGATTCCATTAGAGTCCAAAATCTATTGATTTCAGTCTTGAATATATTCAATGACTGAGCATCCACAGCCCTCTGGGGTAGAGAATTCCAAGAACTCACCACCCTCTGAGTGAAGCAATTCCTCCACATCTCTGTCCTAAATGGCCGAACCCTTATCACGAGATGATGTTCTGGACTCTCCAGGTAGGGGAAACAGCCTCTCTGCATTTACCCTGTCAAGCCCTTTAAGAACGTTATACGTTTCAATGAAATCACCTCTCATTCTTTTAAATTACAGAGAACATGGAACCATTCTTCTCAATCTCTCCTCAGAGGACAACCCTCTCACCCCAGGAATCAATCCAGTTAAACTTCGTTGTACCGCCTCCAAGGCAAGTATATCCTTCCTTAGTTAAGGAGACCAATATTGTCCACAATACTTCAGGTGTGGTCTCAGCAATGTTCTGTACAATTGTAGCAAGACTTCCATACTCTTGTACTCCAAACCCCTTGCAATAAATGCCAACATACCATTTGCCTTCTCCAATTGCTTGTTGTACTTGCATGTTAATTTCCTGCGTTTCGTGGACAAGGACAACAAAGTCTCTCTGAACACCAATAATTAATAGTTTCTAATCATTTAAAAAATGTTCTGTTTTTCCATTCTTCCTCACATTTCCACACATTATACTCCATCTGCAACCTCTTGCCCACTCACTTAACTTGTCTATATCCCTTTGCAGACTCTTTATGCCAGCTGACTTATCCACCTATTTTTATATTGTCAGAAAAATTGGACACATTGGTCACTACTGAGGGAGCACTGTGCTATCGGAGCATCACTACTGAGGGAGCACAGTGCTGTCAGAGAGTCACCACTGAGGGAGTGCAGTGCTGTCAGAGAGTCACTACTGAGGGAGCACAGTGCTATCGGAGCGTCACTACTGAGGGAGCACAGTGCTGTCAGAGAGTCACTACTGAGGGAGCACAGTGCTGTCAGAGAGTCACTACTGAGGGAGCACAGTGCTCTCAGAGAGTCACTACTGAGGGAGCACAGTGCTGTCGCAGGGTCACGGCTGAGGGAGCACAGTGCTGTCAGAGAGTCACTACTGAGGGAGCACTGTGCTATCGGAGCATCACTACTGAGGGAGCACAGTGCTGTCGCAGGGTCACGACTGAGGTAGCACAGTACCGTAGGAGGGTCACTACTGAGGGAGCACAGTGCTGCCGGAGTGGCAGTACTGAAGGCGTCCAGTGCTGTTGGAAGGTCACGACTGATGGAGAACAATACTGTCGGAGGATCACTGCTGAGGGAGCACAATACTGTCAGAGAGTCACAACTGAGGGAGCACAGTGCTATCGGAGCGGCACTACTAAGGGATCACAGTCCTGTCGCAGGGTCACGACTGAGGGAGCGCAGTACTGTTGGAGGGTCAGTACTGAGGGAGCGCAGTGCTGTCGCAGGTTCACGACTGAGGGAGTGCAGTACTGTAGGAGGGTCAGTACTGAGGGAGCACAGTGCTGTCTCAGGATCACGACTGAGGGAGTGCAGTGCTGTCGGATGGCCAGTACTGAGGGAGCACAGTGCTGTCGGATGGTCAGTACTGAGGGAGCACATTGCTGTCGGAGGGTCACCACTGAGGGAGCACAGTGCTGTCGGATGGCCAGTACTGAGGGAGCACTGTGTTGTCGGAGTGGCAGTACTGAGGGAGCACAGTGCCGTCGGATGGCCAGTACTGAGGGAGCACAGTGCTGTCGGAGGGTCACGACTGAGGGAGCACAGTGCTGTCAGAGGGTCACCACTGAGGGAGCACAGTGCCGTCGGAGGGTCACCACTGAGGGAGCACAGTGCCGTCGGATGGCCAGTACTGAGGGAGCACAGTGTTGTCGGAGCGTCAATACTGAGGGAGCACAGTGCTGTCGAAGGGTCACGGCTGAAGGAGGACAGTGCTGTCGGAGGGTTACGACTGAAGGAGGACAGTGCTGTCGGAGGGTCACGACTGAAGGAGCACAGTACTGTCGGAGGGTCAGTACTGAAGGAGCACAGTGCTGTCGGAGGGTCAGTACTGAAGGAGCACAGTACTGTCGGAGGGTCAGTACTGAAGGAGCACAGTGCTGTGGGAGGGTCACGACTGAAGGAGCACAGTACTGCCGGAGGGTCAGTACTGAAGGAGCACAGTACTGTCGGAGGGTCAGTACTGAAGGAGCACAGTACTGTCGGAGGGTCAGTATTGAAGGAGCGCAGTACTGTCGGAGGGTCAGTACTGAGGCAGCACAGCAATGTCAGAGGTGCCGATTTTTGCAGGACACATTAAACCGAGCCCCATCTGCCCTTTCAGGTGGGTGTAAAAGATCCCCCGGCAATATTCAAAATAGTGTAAGGGTGTTCTCCCCGGTGTCCTGGCCAATAATTATCCATCAACCAACATTACTGAAACTGATTTTCTGGTCATTTAGCTCAAAGAAATGTGTGTGATCTTGCTGTGTGCAAATTGGCTGGCACGTTTCCTACATTCCCACAGCGACTACATTTCATAATGTTCTTCATTGACTGTTTTGGGACGTCCTGAGTCCTTGAAAGGCGCCTTCTTTCAGACCTCACATGAAACCCATTTCTTGCTCCGAGCTTTTGTCATCTCTCCTAATATTTCCTTCCTTTGGGCCTTCTTTCGAGCACTATCGGGTCCTGCTCTCCTCTGCCAAAACTGCTCAGTATTCCAGGATCATCCTGGAATGTAAAGATAACCCCCGGCTTCACTTTACCACTACAAACCATCTCCTTGAACCCCTCTCCCCTGCCCCCTCCACCCTCACCTCCAACAAAAAGTGCGAGGAGCTCATGGAATTCTTCATCAATAAGATTGAGACCATCCGTTCAGCTGCCTCCCTTCCCCGAGCCCACCAAGCCAAACTTCCCCTACGGCTTCCCCCTGCCCTAGCCGTGAACTCACATCTTTCTCTTGTTTCTCTCCTATTTCCCCTCATACCCTCTCCGAGCTCATCTTGACCATGAGACCAACCTCCTGCTCCCTCGAACCTATTACCACTGAACTGCTGACCACCCAACTCCCCTTCCCGGGCTTCATGTTTGCTGATATTGTTAACGGTTCCCTGTCCTTGGGTACTGTCCCCATTCCCTTCAAATCTGCCGTCATTACCCATTCCTCAAAAAACCCACCATTGACACCCCTGTCCTTGCAAACTATCGCCTCCATCTCCAAGCTCCTTTCCACTCCAAATTCCTTGAAAGTGTTGTCTCCCAAATCCGTGCCCATCTTTCCCACAACTCCTTGTTTGAATCCCTCCAATTAGGTATCCGCTCCTGCCACAGTACTGAAATGGCCCTTATAAAAGTCACAAATGACATCCTATGTGACTGTGGTAAACTAACCCTCCTCATCCTTCTCGAACTATCTGCAGCCTTTGACACGGTTGACCACACCATCCTCCTCCAAGGCCTGACCTCCGTTGTCCAGCTGGTTGGGACTGCGCTCGACTCGTTCCATTCTTATCTATCCAGTGTTAACCAGTGCATAACCTGCAATGGCTTCTCTTCCTTCTACCGCATCATTACCTCTGGAGTACCCCAAAGATCTATCCTTGCCACCCTCCTATTTCTCACCTACATGCTGTCCCTCGGCGACATCATCCGAAAACACAACGTCAGGTACACTGATGACACCCAGCTCTATTTCACAACCACCTCCCTCGACCCGTCCACTGTCTCTCATTTTCACACTGCTTGTCCGACATCCAGTACTGAATGCTCAAAAAATTCCTGCGATTCAATATTGGGAAGACCGAAGCCATTGTCTTTGGTCCCTGCCACAAACTCCTTTCCCAAACCAGCGACTCCATCCGTCTCCCTGGCTGTCCGCAACCTTGGCGTCCTATTTGACCATGGGATGAGCTTCTGAACACATACCCGTTCCATCAGGAAGACCACCTACTTCACCTCCCTAACATCACCCGTCTCTGCCCCTGCCTCAGTTCATCTGCTGCTGAAACCCTCATCCTTGCCTTTGTTACCTCCAGACTGGACTATTCCAATGGTCTCATGGCCGGCTTCTTACCTTCCACTATCCATAAAATTGAGATCATCCAAAACTCTGCTGCCCGCATTCTAACTCGCACCAAGTCCCTTTCTCCCATCAACACGGCCCGCATCCTAACTCGGACCAAGTCCCTTTCTCCCATCACCACGGCCCACATCCTAACTCGCACCAAGTCCCTTTCTCCCATCACCACGGCCCGCATCCTAACTCGGACCAAGTCCCTTTCTCCCATCACCACGGCCCGCATCCTAACTCGCACCAAGTCCCTTTCTCCCATCACCACGGCCCGCATCCTAACTCGGACCAAATCCCTTTCTCCCATCACCACGATTTTCAAATTCTCATCCTTGTTTTCAAATCCCTTCATACCCTCACCACTGCCTATCACTGTAACCTCCTCTGTCTCTACAACCCTCTGCAATTCTGGCCGTTTGCAAATCACCGAATTTAATCGCGTCATAATTGGCGGCCGTGCCTTCTGCTGCCCAGGCCCTAAGCTCTGGAATTCCATCCCTAAAACTTTCCGTCTCTCTACTTCTCTCTCCTCCTTTAAAACGCTTCTTAAAACCTATCTCTTTGACCCTGTCCTAATATCTCTTTATGTGGGTCAGTGTCAAATTATGTTCGCTGATCACTCCTGTAAAGCGCCATGGGACGTTTTACGATAATAAAGGAGCTGTATGAATGCAAGATGTTGTTGTTCTTGTGTCAGTATGTAGAGGGGTCTCTGAGAGTGAATCAATATGTAAAAGGGTACCCAGAACTGTAGACCTTCAGGAAGTCCCCAGACTGTGCCAGCACTTACATGGATCTGTGAGAGTGAGTCGATATTTAAAGTGGTACCAAGGACTGTAGATATTCAGGGAGTCCCCAGATTGTGTCAGCATTTACAGGGGTCTGTGAAAGTGAGTCAATATAAAAAGTGCTACCAGGGATTGTATACATTCAAGCTGTACCCAGTCTATGTCAATATTTACAGGGGTCTGTGGGACTGATTTATTATTTACAGTGTTATTCGGCAGTGTACGCATTCAGACAGTACACAGATTGGGTCATGAAATCCGGAAGCGGATCAATATTTTGAAGTATCCAGAGTCTTTCTCATAGTCTGTTTGAATAATTGCAGGGAAATCCATAGAGTGTGCGAATATTTACAGTAGAATCCAAAGACTGTGCCATTATTTACAGGTAGATCCAGAGACTGCCCCAATATTTACAAGAGGATCCATAGACTTGCCAACATTGATGGGGTATCCAGAGATTGTACCAATATTCGCAGAATGGTCTCCAAACTGACCAGTAGAATGGTTCAGTTCCCATCTCTGAGTTTAAACCCAACCCTTGAGAAGTGGATAGTAACTCTCTGAAATTAAAGGATTTCACTCAGAAATAATCTGCATCTGTGAATGAAACTGCTCTCCCTTCACATCAGTGCTGTCAGACTGTGGGTCTCATAGATTCTCTTCTTTCAAATATTTATTAAAATAATGCACTGAGCTTTGGGCTTTCCATCTGTGTAATATTTGATTAAATATTTGTTGTGATACAAATCTTGTTGAATTTAAAGTTGATAACTGAATCTGTTTGTTGAGTGACTGTAATTAATGTCAATCTCCATGGGCCCTACTTGTGTCAGTGGGCCCATGGAGATTTCTCCCGGCTATTAATAAGCGACTACTTTCAACATCTTATCCCATAGTGTCAGTGGGAGCATCACCTCCAACGTGGCCTACGGAGCACGTCACACTCGATTTATGTGCGCGGATTCCGGACGCCATCTGGGCACATTGTGAGGCCGCGTTGCGCTGATACAACGGGTGCTACACGACCCAATTTATAGCCCAGTGAGCTGACACGTCGGGGGAGGTTTCACAGTGCTGGCAATGCAATGAAATACATTGAAATGTTTATAAACACTGAAAGCTGACACACCAGTGTCGGCCTCACAGTGTTGGAGACGGAGTGAAATAAGGTGAAGTGTTTATAAACACTAAAAGCTGATACATCAGGGGAGGCAACACAATGTTGGAGACGTAGTGAAATACAGTGAAGTGTTTATAAACACTGAAAGCTGATAAACCAGGGGAGGCCTCACAGTGTTGGAGACGGAGTGAAATACAGTGAAGTGTTTATAAACACTGAAAGATGATACACCAGGGGAGGCTTCACAGTGTTGGAGACGGAGTGAAATACACTGAAGTATTTATAAACACTGAAAGCTGACACACCAGGGGAGGCCTCACAGTGTTGAACACGGAGTGAAATCCACTTTAGTGTTTAAAAACACTGAAAGCTGACACACCAGGGAAGGCCTCACAGTGTTGGACACGGAGGGAACTACAATGATGTGTTTATAAACACAGAAATCTGACATATAGGTATATTGGAAGATCCGAACAGGATTAGGCCATTTAGTCCCTCGAGCCTGTTTCGCCTTTCAATGAGATCATAGTTGATCTGTGACCTAACTTCATATATCCGCCTTAGCCCCATATCCCTTAATACATTTAGTTAACAAAAATCTTTCAATATCAGATTTAAAATTAACATTTGAGCTAGCATCAGCTGCCGCTTGTTAAAGAGAGTTCCAAACTTCTCCCACCCTTTCCCTGTGGAAGTGCTTCCGAACTTCACTCCTGAAAGTCCTGGCTTTCATTTTTAGGTTATGTCCCCTAGTCCTGGACTCCAAAACCAGCGGAAATAATTTCTCCCTATCTACCATATCACTTCCCCTTAATACCTTGAAAACTGCGATCAAATCATCCCTTCATCTTCTAAATTCCTGGGAATACAAACCTGGGTTGTTTACTCTCTCCTCGAAATGTAACCTTTAGTGCCCAGGGATCATTGCAGTAAATCTGCTCTGCCCTCCCAAATTCAATATATCCTTTCTAAGGTGTGGTACCCAGAACTGAACACTGTAATCCAGGTGTGTTCTAACCAGGGCTTTGTATCGATGTAGCATAACTTCTACCCATGTATCTAGTCCTCTAGCTGTAAAGGCCAGCATTCCATTACCCTTTTATGATTGTTTTCTGTACCTGTCCATGATGTTTGAATGATCTATATACATGGACTTCTAAGTCTCTTGTGATTTTGTGATTTCCGTTCCCACTGCTGTTTCCCTGCACCAGTTGCAAAGTACAGTCCTGGTCTCACTGCTGCTGAGACCCTGAGCTTCTGCCATCTCAAGCCTTCATTTCTCCAACACTCTCGCCACCTCATATATTTAAATTAGCCGAGCGAGGGAATACCACATGGAATCACAGTGCCTTACCCTGATATCTCTCGGTGAGACCCGTCCAGTTAAAGGGGCCTCACCCCACCCTGTTATCTCTCGGTGTGACCCGTCCAGTTAAACAGGCCTCACCCTGTTATCTCACGGTGTGACCCGTCCAGTTAAAGTGACCTCACCCTGAGATCTAACGTTGTGACTGGTCCAGTTAAAGGGACTTCGCCCCGTGATCTCACGGTGTGACCCAGCCATGAAAGCAGTCTCACCCTGCGATCTCACGGTGTGACCCGTCCAGTGAAAGGGGCCTCATCCTGTGATCTTAAGGTTTTAACCGTCCAGTGAAAGGGGCCTCACCCTGTTATCTCACGGTGTGACCCGTTCAGTTAAAGGGGCCTCACCCTGTCATCTCACGGTGTGACCCGTTCAGTTAAAGGGGCCTCACCCTGCCATCTCACGGTGTGACCCAGCCAGTTAAAGGGGCCTCACCCTGAGATCGGACGTTGTGACCCGTGCAGTTAAAGCAGTCTCACCATGAGATCTCACGATGTGACCCGTCGTTAAAGGGGCCTCACCCTGTGTTCTCACGTTGTGACCCGTCCAGATAACGGGGCCTCACCCTGAGATCTCAAGGTTTTACCCGTGCAGTGAATGGGGCCTCACCCTGTGATCTCACGGTGTGACCCGTCCAGTTAAAGGGGCCTCAACCTGTGTTCACACAGTTTGACTTGCCCAGTTAAAGGGGCCTCACCCTCTGATCTTACGGTTTGACACGTCCAGTTAAAGGGACGTGTGAGAGACATATGAAATTGTCCCAGCTCCAGAAAAGCATGCAGGATCTGCTCCAGCTGCAGTCGATGGGGATTGATGTCGGGGAGGAACTCAGGGAGTTGAAGGGCCAGAAAGTCTCACTCTTCGCCTCCGAGGCCTCGAAGATCAGCTTTCGGTCCAGAGTCCACTCCGTGGGGCAGGGCGAGAAGTGATCGCCTTTCTTCTTCCAGAAGCTGCACAGAGAGACATCTGGTGATCAGCAGCCTGAAGGAGGAAGAGGGCTCGCTGACGTCTTCGCAGACCGACAGACTGAGGATCAGCAAGTCCTTTTATGCCGGACTGTATGACGCAAAGCCCAGAGACACCACGGCCTCCCAACCCCTCCTGTCATCAATTACGGAGGTCTTTGAGGACAGCGAGCGGGAGAGCCTGGATCGTCCACTGACCCTGGACGAGCTGATAAAGTTCGCCCAGTCCTTCGAGAAGAGTAGAACTCCGGGGAGCGATGTTTTACCGGTTGAGTTGTACTGGGCTCTGTGGGACTGGATGGACGCAGACCTACTGGAAGTATACGGGAGTTTGCTTCTGTCAGGCAGCATGTCAGAGTCCATGATTAAAGGCATCATCACCCTCATCTACAAGCAGAAGGGGGAGAGGGGGAAATCAGAATTTGGCGACACATTTCCTTGGTAAATGACGACTACAAGATTCTGTCTAACGTCATCGCCAACACGCTCAAGTCGGCTGGTGCGGGTGATCCACCCGGATCAGACCCGACAGGAAGTTCTCTGATAGCATTATGCTGCTCAGGGATATGATCGCCGACATACAGGACAGGGGGTAAACACCTGCCTGATCAGCCTGGAACAGGAGAAGGCCTTCGATAGAATATCCCACACGTACATGATGGAAATGCTCTCCAAAATGGAGCTTGGGGAGGGAATCCGCGATTGGATCCGACTGCTCTACGCGCACATCCATAGCGCATTCCTAATCAATGGGTGGAGTCGGAGAGTTTTCCAATCAGATCTGGTGTCAGGCAGTGATGTTCTCTCTCCGCGGTCTAGTTCCTGTGTTTATCAAGCCATTTGCCGCGTCCATCAAGAAGGGCACATGTATCAGGGGTTGACGATTCCAGGCAGTGTCGGCTGTCACGTTAAGGCCTCCCCTGTACAAGAATGACGTCACGGTCTTTTGGTCCGATCAGTCGGTCCACAGACTGGTGGGCATCTGCGACCAGTTCGAGCTGGCCTCAGGGGGCCTGAGTGAACCGCAGTAAGGGTGAGGCCATATTCTGTGGCAGGTGGGAGACCCAATCCTTTGTCCCCTTCACCATCATGTCTGGCTAGCTGATGGTGCTGGGTATCGGGTTCGGGGGGCCCCAGGCTTCAAACCAGAAATGTAACTGGCAAGAACCTGGTGATAAAGTGTGAGGTACTCATAGTTTTGCTTCATGTGGCTCAGGTCTGGCCCCTTCCCCGCAGTTCCTTTGCCACAGTCACCAGAGCTATCTTCCACCTTGTCTGGAGGCACAAGTGAGAACGTGTCAACAGGGACACCATGTACAAACCCCCAGACAAAGGGGGGAAGAGCGTCCCCAATGCTGCCACGTTTGTGTGTGACTGCCTCAGGATGTGTGTAGAGCCCCAGTACACAAACACCAAGCGTCACTACGTGCTGAGTTTCTACCTGTCCAATACACTGAGAAAACTTGGTCTGGTCATGCTGGCCGAGCAGACGCAGGACGTCCCGTCCAGCTGGCCCGCCCCCCTCCCCCCCACCACCCCCAACCTGTCCCAGGTGGAGAAGTTCCTGAGGAGGAACCACTTGGACCACAAGGCCGCCAGACGGTGGTCGAAAGAGGAACGTTCTGGCGGTCCTGCAGGAAAAGGAGAGGGTGGATCCGGTCGGGCAGTTCCCCGACCAGAAGGTCGATGCCATTTGGCAGAATGTCTCATCACCAGAAATGACCAACAGGCACCAGGATGTGGCCTGGATGGTGGTGAGAAATGCCCTCCCAGTGCGGTCTTTCCACCACTGCGAGCAGCCCGCGACACTGCAGAACGGACTGGATCATCGTCCATCTCCAGGTAGACTGCCCCTTCACGCAGAAGTTGTGGAGGGAGATGCTTTGGTTTCGGTTCCAGTTCATCCCCAACACTTCGGTAACACAGGACGCTTTGTTCTACGGGCTCTTCCCCGGGGTGCACACTGAGACAGATATCACCTGCGGCTGGAGGACCATTAACTCGGTGAAGGAGGGTCTTTGGTCCACCTGAAACCTGGCACATTCCAAGGTCCAGGAGTATGTGTTGCGGGACGCACTGAAGTGAGGTGCGGCCTACGCGTAGGCTCGATGGGGAAAGGCCACCGTGTAAAGCCACCCCACCTTTTATTGTACAGAATGTATTAGAAAATATGTACTGTGTTTTGTATTCAATTAATGGGATCAAAGTGTGTGCGATCTGTTTTGTATTGTTTTGAATTGAAATTGCGACTTTTACCCTGAACTGTATGTATCCTTAAATTTTATGAAATAAAGTATATTTTGAAATTTTAAGAAGTTGCTCCTCAAAGGCGCCCCCTGCTGGAGAGCAGAGACAAATGCTCGAGTGAAACAGCCGTGTTCGGGCAGACACCTGAAGCTTTAAGGTTTGAGGAAGGAAAAGAGGTGTCCTGGGCCTCAGCGCCAACATGTTAAGCTGTCGGCTGCCTGTAAAGTTCAGAGGGCCACCTTGAGATAATTGCTGCTGACTGTAAAAGCAGACTTATTCCTTCGATCTGGAATTGAACCAGCAACCGAAGGATTACTTTGCTTTATTTATCACTTATAATCCTCTGTCTTACCACCGAAGTGATGGAAGGGATGTAGCAAATGGGATTGTTCACCATGCGCATTTTGACACTCCCGGACTCGTGGAATCGCGTGGGCATAACCGAGACTGACTCGGTACCTGCTCATACTGCAGCGCCGTGGGAGTGTGAGCTCATATTTACTCCCCACAGCCCTGGGCCGGTAGAGCAGTGGAGATCATGTCTGACCAGAGTTCCGAAGATTGTTGATTCGATTTCGACCTGGATGGATGCTTTTTGCAGCCTGCCCCTTACTTTATGACGTGACACCCTGCAAACTGTCCTGCTCGTTAGTGCTACCTACTTAATTATATAGCAAGTGTCTTTTTAGCGCAGCAGGGCAGCGCGTCAGTCTGATAACCGGAAGGTTCTGAGTTCGATCCTCAACAAAGGCATTATGGAGTCTAAAGCTTTTTTAAAACTTCTTTGCTCAACACCAAAATCAAGAATTTCTGCTTATTGACGCACACCAAAAGATGTGCTGCCCCTTGACCTCTCTGTACCGTAGCACATGGTGAACGTTTGGAATTAAGTGGGTGATGGGCGCGCTGAAAACTGAAGCCATTTCTGTTTCTGGACAATTGATCCAAGGTGAATGAAGAATACAGGTATCGATCCCGCTAAGTGAGCACGCTACCATTTGGGCGAATTCCCTGTTTAATACTCATACATTGACCCTTCCAGTATCTGCTTCATACTCGCCTCCACCCAGCTCCACGACCAGTGGAGAAATCTTGCCTTGGGTTGGTCCCGTCCTTGAATTTTTTTCAATACTTTGCTCCAATCGGTGGTATCGAGTATCAGCAAGTGAGCAACAGCAGAACGGGAAGCCACAGTGAGCGGCCTTGATCTAACTGCTGCTTATTGCAAAATCAAATTCACGGGTGCATGACCGAGACTGACTCGGTACCTGCTCATACCGCAGCGCTGTGGGAGTGTGAGCTGCTACTTACTCTGCACACCCTGAGCCAGTGGAGCAGTGGATAACGTGTCTAATAACAAATCAGAAGATTGCCTGGTTAACTCCTACCTGGCTGGATTGTTTTGCAAACTGCCCATTACTTTATGACTTTAGATAGCTTGCAAACTGTCCTAATTGGCAGTGCTGCCTGGCAGTCTCCACCGTAAGTGCGTTCTTAACACAGCAGGGAGTGCATTAGTTTTATTAACTTTGTAAATCCTTAGTTCAATCCACAGAAAAGATATCAGGACCCGTGAAGCTTTTTTCCATGTCTCACCTCTTCTTTCCATCTTTACTAAACACCAAAATCAAGAACTTTTGCTTATTGCAGTACACCAAAAGATTTGCTTCCCCTTGACCTCTCTGCATCGAAGCTGAGGATTAACGTGGGACAACTGACACCATTTTTGATTCAGGACAATTACCCAAGGTAAAAAAGCGAGTGGAGAATGCGGGCATCGATCCCGCTACCTCTCACATGCTAAGCGAGCGCTCTACCATTTGAGCTAATTCCCCAGTCGCGGTGGTGAAATTGCCCTTCACAATGGTCGCTTCACACTCGCCTCCGAGCAGCGGCACGAATTTCCCCCTCCCTGAAGACATTCAATACTTTGCTCCAATCGGCGGTATCGAGCGTCAGCAAGTGAGCAACAGCAGAACGGGAACCTACAGTAAGCGGCCTTGATCCAACTGTTTCTTCTTCCAAAATCACATTCGCTACTTCGAGACGGAATTAAATCAGCAACCTGAGGGTGACTCTGCTTTGTTTTCCACCAGAGTCCTCTGTTCCACCAGCTGAGCGATCGAAGGGAAGCAGCAAAGATCCTTCTGTGTGGTGATTGTTCACTGTTTTAAACTCCCCGACTCGTGTAGTCGCGTGGGCCTGACCGAAACTGATTCGATACCTGCTCATACAACAGCTCTGTCGGAGTGCATGCTGCAACTTACTTTTCACAACGTGTGCCAGTGGACCGTCGTCGACCCTGTTCTGGTATTATACATCAGAAGATTAGTAGGTTCGAATGCTACCTGGCTCAAAGGTAGCTGCAAACTTTTACTTTCTCACAAAATATACTTTATTTCATCAAATTTAAGAATACACAGAGATCAAATTAAATATGACAATTTCAAAGCAATGAATTTCAGATCGTACGTCGTACGATCCCAATATTACAATTTAACCAAGGTACATATTTTTTAATACATTCTATACAATACCACGTGGGACAGCCTTACACAGTAGCCTTTCCCCAGAGAGCCTTTGCAACGCCGCACCTCGCTTCAGTGCGTCCCGCAGCATGTACTCCTGCACCTTGGAGTGTGCCGGTCGGCAATGCTCGGTCCTGGATAACTCCCTCAGGTGGAAGAATCGATCCTGCATTCTCGCGCATGCTCAGCGATCTCTCGACCAGAATCATTAAAAGTTTACAGAGCGGAAGGAGGTCATTCGAAGCATCCAGTGCGCACCGGCTCTCAGCAAGAGCAATCCTGCGAGTCCCACTTCCCCGCCCCATCCCCGTAGCCCTGAAAATGTTTTCCTTTCCATGATTGAACCACCCCCTCGGGCAGTGCATTCCAGATCCGAACCACTCTCTGTGTAATAAGGTTTGTCCTCATGTCACCTTTGGTTCTTTTGCCAATCAACTTTAATCGATGTCCTCTGGTCCTTGACCCTTCCGCCAACGGGAAGCGTTTCTCTCTATCTGCTATATCTCGACCCTTCATGATTTTGAAAACCTCGATTAAATCTGCTCGCAACCGTCTCTGTTCGAAGGAGAACAACCCCAGCTTCTCCAGTCGATCCACGTAACTGAAGTCCCTCATCCCTGGAATCATTCTAGTAAATCTCTTCTGCACCCTCTCTGAGGCCTTCACATCTTACCTGAACTGCGGTGCCCACAAGTGGACACAATACTCCAGTTGTGGCCGAACCAGTATTTTATAAAGGTTCATCATGACTTCCATACTTTTGTACTCTATGCCTCTATTTATAAAGCCCAGGACCCCGTATGCTTTTTTAACCTCTTTCTCAACTTGCCCTGCCACCTTTAATGATTTTTGCATACGTACCCCCAAATCCCTCTGACCCTGTACCCCTTTCAAAATTGTGCCCTGTAGTTGACATTGCCTCTACTCGTTAATCCTACCGAAATGCATCACTTCGCATTTGTCTGCGTTAAATTACATTTGCCATGTGTCCGCCCTTGCCACCAGCCTGTCGATGTCCTCTTGAAGTCTATCACTGTCCTCCTCACTGTTTGTTACCCTTCGAAGTTTTGCGTCATCTGCAAATTTTGAAATTGTGCCCCATACACCCAAGTCCAAGTCATGAATATATATCAAGATAAGCAATGGTCCCAGCACCGACCCCTGGGGAACACCATTCTACACCTCTCTCCAGTCCGAAAAACAACCGTTCACCACTGCTCTCTGTTTCCTGTCCCTCAGACAATTCTGTGTCCTTGTTGCTACTCCCTCTTCATTCCATATTTGAGGTTGTTTCTTGTAAATTGCCCTTCACAGTAGCTGCTTCGCACTCGCCTCCAAGCAGCTCCACGACCAGTAGAGAAATCTTGCCGTGGGTTGGCCCCCTCCCTGAATACAATCAATACTTTACTCCAATCGGTAGTATCGAGCATCAGCAAGTGAGCATCAGGAGAACTGAAAGCCACAGTAATCGTGAATGATGCTGAGAAGAGCCCGAGCCTGTGGAAGGTAGACGAGGTCACCGGAAACGAACAGCCACCCCGAGCTTGAGGGAAATGTGAGAGCCCTGTCTGTCTGACTGAGTGACAGAAGAGTTTTTGCCTGAAAGTGAGTGCGGTTTGACGTGTTGTTACTCAAAGGCACTCCCTGCTGGTGAGCAGAGGCAAGTGCTCGAGCAAAACTGCGGTGTTCGGGCAGACACAGAAAGCTCAAAGTTTTGAGAAAGGAAAAGAGGTGGCGACATGTTGAACTGTCGGCTGCCTGGAAAGTTAAAAGAGCGGCCTTGAGCTAATTGCTGCATAATCCAAAAGCAGACACGTTCCTTCAAACCGGAATTGAAACAGTGATTTAAGGATGACTTTGCTTTGAGTTTAATTAACTATTATTCTGAGCTCCCACCAGTTGAGTTATCGAGGGGAAGCAGCAAATAGCTCTCTTTTTGGTGATTGTGCATCGTGCGCCTTTTGGCAAACCCTGACCCGTGGAGTCACGGGTGCATGACCGAGACTGACTCGGTCCCTACTCATACCGCAGCGCTGTGGGAGTGTGAGCTGCTACTTGCTTTGCATAACCAAGGCCAGTGGAGCAGTGGACAACGTTTCGAATGACAAATCAGAAGATTGTCTGGTCAACTCCGACCTGTTTGGATTGTTCTTGCAAACTGTCCATTACTTTATGACTACAGATAGCTTGCAAACTGTCCTAATTGGCAGTGCTGCCTGGCAGTCTCCATCATAAGTGCGTTCTGAACACAGCAGGGAGTGCATTAGTTTTATTAACTTTGTAAATCCTGAGTTCAATCGACAGAACGGATATCAGGACCTGTGAAGATTTTTTCCATGTCTCACTTCATCTTTCCATCTTTGCGAAACACCAAACTCAAAAACTTTTGCTTCGTGCAGCAAACCAAAAGATTTACTGCCCCTTAACCTCTCTTTATCGAAGCTTAGGATTGACGTGAGTTATGGATTTGCTGAAATCTGACACCATTTTTGTTTCTGTCTGTCGGTCTGACTGACTGATGGAAGGCTGATTTGCCTGAAAGTGAGTGCGGTTTGACGTGTTGTTATTCAAAGGTACGCCCTGCTGGTGAGCAGAGGCAAGTGCTCGAGCAAAACAGCCGTTTTCGGCAGACACAAAAAACTTTCAGGTTGAAGAAAGGAAAGGAGGTCTCCTGTGCCTCAGCGCCAACATGTTAAGCTTTTGGTTGTCTGTAAAGTAAAGAAAACGGCCTTGAGCTAATTTCTGCTTACTCCAAAAGCACGTTCGCTAGTTCCAACCAGAAACCTAAGGATGACTTTTCTCTGTTAATTGTATTGCAGTCCTCCGCTGTACCAGCTGAAGGATCGAAGGGAAGCAGACAAGATTGCTCTCTTTGGTCAATATTCACTGTGCGCCTTTTGACACTCCCGGACTCGTGGAGTCACGTGTGCATGACCGAGACTGACTCATTTCCTGCTCAGACCGCAGCGCTGTGGCAGTGTGAGCTGCTACTTTCTCTGCACACCCTCGGCCAGTGGAGCAGTGGAAATCGTGTCTAATGACAAATCAGAAGATTGTCTGGACAACTCCTACCGGACTGGATTGTTTTTGCCAACTGTCCATTACTTTATGACTATAGATAGCTTGCAAACTTACCTTATTGGTAATGCCGCCTGGCAGTCTCCACCGTTCATGCGCTTTTCATATAGCAGGGAGTGCATTCGTTTTATTAACTTTGTAAATCCTGAGTTCAATCCACAGAAAAGATATCAGGACCTGTGAAGCTTTTTTCCATGTCTCACTTCATCTTTCCATCTTTGCTAAACACCAAAATCAAAAACTTTTGCTCGCTGCAGCACACCAAAAGATTTGCTGCTCCTTGACCTCTCTTTATCGAAGCTGAGGATTGACGTGGGTTCTGGATTTGCTGAGAACTGACACCATTTTCGTTTCGGGACAATTCCCCAAGGTAAAAAAGTGAGTGGAGAATGCGGGCATCGATCCCGCTACTTCTCGCATGCTAAGCGAGCGCTCTACCATTTGAGCTAATTCCCCTACTTGACGAGTCCAATTGTCCTTCACAATAGTCGCTTCACACTCGCCTCCAAACAGCGCCACGAATTGCCACCTCCCTGAATTTTTTCAATACTTTGCTCCAATCCGCGGGATCGAGTATTCGCAAGTGAGCAACCGCAGAACGGGAAGGCACAGTAATCGTGAATGATGCCGAGAAGAGCCCGAGCCTGCGGAACGCAGACGAGGTCATCGGACAAGAACAGCAGCCCGAGCTTGAGGAAACAGCGAGAGCTCTGTCTGTCTGTCGGTCAGACTGACTGATGGATGGCTAATTTGCCTGCAAGTGAGTGCGGTTTGACGTGTTGTTATTCAAAGGTACGCCCTGCTGATGAGCAGAGGCAAGTGCTCGAGCAAAACAGCCGTTTTCGGGCAGACACAAAAAGCTTTTGGTTTCAGAAAGGAAAGGAGGTCTCCTGTGCCTCGGCGCCAACATGTTAAGCTGTCGGCTGTCTGTAAAGTAAAGAAAACGGCCTTGAGCTAATTTCTGCTTACTCCAAAAGCACGTTCGCTCGTTCCAACGAGAAAGCTAAGGATGACTTTTATCTGTTAATACTATTACAGTCCTCCGCTGTACCAGCTGAACGATCGAAGGGAAGCAGCAAAGATTGCTCTCTTTGGTAAATGTTCACTGTGCGCCTTTTGACACTCCAGGACTCGTGGAGTCACATGTGCATGACCGAGACTGACTCGGTTCCTGCTCATAGCGCATCGTTGTGGCAGTTTGAGCTGCTACTTTCTCTGCACACCCGAGGCGAATGCAGCAGTGGATACCGTGTCTAATGACAAATCAGAAGATTGTCTGATCAACTCCAACCTGACTGCATTGTTTTTGAGAACTGTCCATTGCCTTATGACTTTTGATAGCTTGCAAACTGACCTAATTGGAAGAGCTGCCTGGCAGTCTCCACCGTTCGTGCGCTTTTAACACAGCAGGAAATGCATTAGGTTTATTCACTTTGTAAATCCTGAGTTCAATCCACAAAAAAGAGACCAGGACCCATGAAGCTTTTTTCCATGTCTCACTTCATCTTTCCATCTTTGCGAAATACGAAAATCAAAAACTTTTGCTTACTGCAGCACACCAAAAGATTTATTGCCCCTTGACCTCTCTTTATCGAAGCTGAGGATTCACGTGGGTTGTGGATTTGCTGAAAACTGACACCATTTTTGTTTCGGGACAATTCCCCAAGGTAAAAAAGTGAGTGGAGAATTCGGGCATCGATCCCGCTATTTCTCACATGCGAAGCGAGCACTCTACCATTTGAGCTAATTCCCCAGTTGCGGCCATGAATTTGCCCTTCACAATAATCGCTTAACATTCGTCTCCAGGCAGCGCCGCGAATTGCCCCCTCCCTGAATGCATTCAATACTTTGCTCCAATCCGCGGTATCGAGTGTTCGCAATTGAGCAACAGCAGAACGGGAAGGCACAGTCATCGTGAATGATGCTGAGAAGAGCCCGAGCCTGCGGAAGGCAGACGAGGTCATCGGAAAAGAACAGCCGCCCGAGTTTGAGGAAACAGCGAGAGCTCTGTCTGACTGACGAATGGAAGGCTAATTTGCCTGAAAGTGAGCGCGGTTTGACCCGTTGTTACTCAAAGGCACTCGCTGCTGGTGAGCAGAAGCAAGTGCTCGAGCAAAACAGCCGTTTTCGGGGAGACACAAAAAGCTTTCAGGTTTCAGAAAGGAAAGGAGGCCTCGTGTGCCTCAGCGCCAACATGTTAAGCTTTTGGCTGTCAGTAAAGTAAAGAAAACGGCCTTGAGCTAATTCCTGCTCACTCCAAAAGCATGTTCGCTAGTTCCAACCAGAAACCTAAGGATGACTTTTATCTGTTAATTGTATTGCAGTCCTCCGCTGTACCAGCTGAACGATCGAAGGGAAGCAGCCAAGATTGCTCTGTTTGGTAAATATTCACTGTGCGCCTTTTGCACTCCCGGACTCGTGGAATCACGTGTGCATGACCGAGACTGACTCGGTTCCTGCTCATACCGCAGCGCTGTGGGAGTGTGAGCTGCTACTTTCTCTGCACACCCGAGACCAGTGGAGCAGTGGATATCGTGTCTAATGACAAATCAGAAGATTGTCTGGACAACTCCTACCTGACTGGATTGTTTTTGCCAACTGTCCATTACTTTATGACTTTAGATAGGTTGCAAACTAACCTAATTGGCAGTGCTGCCTGGCAGTCTCCACCATTCGTGCGCTTTTCACACAGCAGGGAGTGCATTAGTTTTATTAACTTTGTAAATCCTGAGTTCAATCCACAGAAAAGATATCAGGACCTGTGAAGCTTTTTTCCATGTCTCACTTCATCTTTCCATCTTTGCTAAACACCAAAATCAAAAACTTTTGCTGACTGCAGCACACCAAAAGATTTGCTTCTCTTTGATCTCTATTTATCGAAGCTGAGGATTGACGTGGGTTCTGGATCTGCTGAAAACTGACACCATTTTTGTTTCGGGACAATTCCCCAAGGTAAAAAAGTGAGTGGAGAATGCGGGCATCGATCCCGCTATTTCTCGCATACTAAGCGAGCGGTCTACCATTTGAGCTAATTCCCCTACTTAATGAGTCGACTTGCCCTTCACGATAGTCGCGTCACACTCGCCTCCAAACAGCGCCACGAATTGCCACCTCCCTGAATTTTTTCAATACTTTGCTCCAATCTGCAGTATCAAGTATTCGCAAGTGAGCAAACGCTGAACGGGAAGGCACAGTAATCGTGAATGATGCTGAGAAGAGCCCGAGCCTGCGGAACGCAGACGAGGTCATCGGAAAAGAACAGCAGCCCGAGCTTCAGGAAACAGCGAGAGCTCTGTCTGTCTGTCGGTCTGACTGATTGATGGAAGGCTTATTTGCCTGAAAGTGAGTGCGGTTTGACGTGTTGTTTTTCAAAGGTACGCCCTGCTGGTGAGCAGAGGCAAGTGCTCGAGCAAAACAACCGTTTTCGGGCAGACACAAAAAGCTTTTGGTTTCAGAAAGGAAAGGAGGTCTCCTGTGCCTCAGCGCCAACATGTTAAGCTGTTGGCTGTCTGTAAAGTAAAGAAAACGGCCATAAGCTGATTTCTGCTTACTCCAAAAGCACGTTCGCTCGTTCCAACAAGAAAGCTAAGGATGATTTTTTATCTGTTAATACTATTACATTCATCCGCTGTACCAGCTGAACGATCGAAGGGAAGCAGCAAAGATTGCTCTCTTTGGTAAATGTTCACTGTGCGCCTTTTGACACTCCCGGACTCGTGGAGTCACATGTGCATGACCGAGACTGACTCGGTTCCTTTCAGACCGCATCGCTGTGGGAGTGTGAGCTGCTCCTTTCTCTGCACACCCTTGGCCAGTGTAGAAGTGGAGATCGTGTCTTATGGCAAACCAGAATATTGTCTGGTCAACTACTACCTGATTGGATTGTTTTTGCAAACTGTCCATTACTTTATGACTTCAGGTAGCTTGCAAACTGACCTAATTGGCAGTACTGCCTCGCAGTCTCCACCGTTCGTGCGCTCTTAACACAGCAGGGAATACATTCGTTTTATTAACTTTGTAAACCCTGAGTTCAATCCACAGAAAAGACATCAGGACATGTGAAGCTTTTTTCCATGTCTCACTTCATCTTTGCATCTTTGCGAATCACCAAAATCAAAAACTTTTGCTTACTGCAGCACACCAACAGATTTGCTGCCGCTTGACCTCTCTTGATCGAAGCTGAGGATTTCCGTGGGTTGTGGATTTGTTGAAAACTGACACCATTTTTGTTTCGGGACAATTCCCCAAGTTAAAAAAAGTGAGTGGAGAATACGAGCATCGATCCCGCTGTTTCTCACATACCAAGCGAGCCCTTTACCATTTGAGCGAATTCCCCAGTTACTGTCAGAAAATTGCCCTTCACAATGGTCGCTTCACACTCGCCTCCAAGCAGCGTCACGAATTGCCCCCTCCCTGAATATATTCAATACTTTGCTCCAATCGGCGGTATCGAGTGTCAGCAAGTGAGCAACAGCAGAACGGGAAGCCACAGTGAGCGGCCTTGATCTTACTGCTGCTTTTTCCAAAATCACATTCGCTACTTGGAGCCGGAATTCAACCAGCAACCTCTGGGTGACTCTGCTTTGTTTTCCACGATAATCCTCTGTTCTACCAGCTAAGCGATCGAAGGGAAGCAGCAAAGATCCTTCTGTTTGGTGATTGTTCACCGTTTGTAACACCCCGACTCGTGCAGTCACGTGGGCCTGACGGAGATTTACTCGGTACCTGCCCTTCACAGTAGTTGCTTTGCACTCGTCTCCAAGCAGCTCCATCACCAGCAGAGAAATCTTGCCTTGGGTTAGCCCCTCCCTGAATACAATCAATACTTTGCTCCAATCGGCGGTATCGAAAATCAGCAAGTGAGCAACAGCAGAACGGGAAGCCACAGTAATCGTGAATGATGCTGAGAAGAGCCCGAGCCTCCGGAAGGCAGACGAGGACACCGGTAAGGAACAGCCGCCCCCAGCTTGAGGGAGCAGCGAGAGCCCTGTCTATCTGTCTGTCTGACTGATGGAAGACTTTTTGTCCTGAAAGCGGTTTGACGTGTTGTTACTCAAAGGCACTCCCTGCTGGTGAGCAGCGGCAAATGCTCGAGCAAAACAGCCGTGTTCGGGCAGGCACAGAAAGCTTTTAGGTTTGAGAAAGGAAAAGAGGTTTCCTGTCCCTCAGCACCAACATGTTAAGCTGTAGGCTGTCTGCAAAGTAAAGAAAACGGCCTTGAGCTCATTGCTGCTTCCTCCAAAAGCACGTTCGCTAGTTCCAACCAGAAACCTAAGGATGACTTGCTCCACGGATGCTGCCTCACTTGCTGAGGATTTCCAGCATTTTCTCCTTATATTTCACATTTCCAGCATCCGCATTATTTCGCTTTTGATTGGATAAACCTCGTCCTTCTAAACCCCATCACAGAATTATCAGCAAGCGGCGTTTACAATGGTGGATGACCTTACCCAGAATGCAGCGCGCGGTAGAATACGGTCTATCTCCATTCGAAGGGGCGCAATGCGCAGGCGCTGCAAGGGCCGCTGGCCGGAGAAATCAGCACCTTGGAGAGATAGAGGGGTTCCTGTGGCGCGGGGGATTGTGGGCCCTGCGGCCGCCATTAGTCGCAGGTTGTGGGTCAATGTTCTGTTGCCCGCGTCGCCCACAGAACCGTTTCTGGAAATGCAGACTGAGAAATTCAGAGCGGGTTTGATGAACAGACACTGACCGTACAATGTAGAACAAAGTTTCTCAAACTATTTTTCTCGTGACCCAGTGGAAGAAAAACACATCCCCCAGGGATCCCAAACAATAATAACTTCAGACTGGAGTTTTCATCAAATCCCAATAAAGGTCAGTCCATGCTCGCTCTTCACTTCACTTCAAGTAACAACCAAAATTAGACATCGACGTTGCTTGAAAAACATTTTAAATACAGTATAAATACAGTAAAAGAAGATCAGGTTGAGTTTCACTTCCTTAATGTGAGGGGTGGGTCTGTCAGTTGGTCATGATCTCGTTCCAATCTGGATCACAGGATGAAAGTGCTTCAGGCATCTCACGTGCGCTGTGAGTTTCTTTCTCTTGTTTTTAACCTTGTCAAAGTCGAAAATCCCAGTTCGCACATGGAGGTTGTTGTGAACGGCAACAACAGAACAGTAATCATAACAGAGGATATTCTTTGAAAGCACTGATCCAAAAAGATGACAAACTGAATGACTTGTGGCGTGTTTTCAGTGTGCTCACAGGTGAGTCGCACCGGCTCGTTTTCTTGCTCAGGCATCAAGTTTAGCCTAATTTTTGATTCAGGATTTTCGAAAGCAAAAGGATCTTTCACCCAACGCTTTTCCTTCAAATTTTCAAATCCCTCTGCAGGGAAGTGGCGACTAAAATGGTCAGACTGAGCAGCCAGATGTAACTGTGTGACACGTTTCATTTCATTCCCTTTATCTTCATTGATGCTGTCCTCCTCAATGTGCTGTAACAGTGTGAAGCAGTAAATGAGCTCCGCTCCCATTTCTGAGCGTAACTCTTCAAAAACCCTGGAGTTCAGTGAGCTCCCTTTAATGAAAAACCCCTTCTCATTCCAAGCCATTAGAGAGAGTGCGGTGCACAGAACTGAGCACTGAACTCTAAATGATGCCTAACCAGAGCTCTGTCTCACGGTGACATAACTTCCACTGCTTTGTATTCCAATTCCCTTGAGATAAAGATCAAAATTTAATCTCCATTTTAACATTTTTTTGTGATTTAGTTATCACTTTTTGTGATTTCTGTACTTGGACCCCTAAATCGCTCTCTTACCCCCACAGTTCCTAGCTTCTTGCCATTTAGAAAATACACTGATCTATCGTTTTATGGTCCAAAGGGATGACCTCACAGTTCCCCACGTTGAACTCCATCTGCCACAGTTTCACCCACTCACTTAATCTATCAATGTCCCTTTGCAAATTTCTGCTCCCATCTACAATGTTTACTGTGCTACCTAAATTATTGTCGTCAGCACACTTGGAAATAAAGCTCTTTACATAAGAACATAAGAAATAGCAGCAGAATAGGCCATATGGCCCATCGAGCCTGCTCCGCCATTCAATAAGATCATGGCTGATCTTCGACCTCAACTCCACTTTCCCGCCCGATCCCCATATCCCTTGATTCCCCTCGAGTCCAACAATCTATCGATCTCAGCTTTGAATATAACTCAACGACTGAGCATCCACAGCCCTCTGGAGTGTAGAGAATTCCAAAGATTCACAATCCTTTGAGTGAAGAAATGTTTCATCATGTCGGTCCTAAATGGCCGACCCCTTATCTTGAGACAATGAGCTCGAGTTCTTGACTCTCCAGCCAGGGAAATCAGACTCTCAGCATCTACCCTGTCAAGCCGTCTAAGAATTTTATACATTTCAATGCGATCAACTCTCATTCTTCTAAACTCCAACCAATATTGGCCAATTTTGCACAATATTTCCTCATACTACAATTGCAGCAAGACCTCCTTACTCTTATATTCCAACACCCTTCCAATAAAGGCTAACAGATCATTTCCCTTCCTCACTCTCATTCGACCCTTGGTAACTCAGTATTTCCAGCATGTTTTTCCTCTTTTCCTTCGATGGGGAAAAGAAATAATTACACTCGATTATGTTTTGGAAACAATATCCAACTGAACTGCATCAAATTCGATTGTAAACTTAAGAGTTTCTGATGGAAATAAACTAATAAGAACACTTAATTGCGATGGCCGGGAATCGAACCCGGGTCAACTGCTTGGAAGGCAGCTATGCTCACCACTATACCACCATCGCTGAAAATAACCAACAATAAAATAGTTCCCAAACATCAGACCCTGAACAGACTGCAGACTGTTGGATTTTGTTCTTCATTTGAACTGGTTTCTGACGGATCCTTTCTCGCTCTGTTGCAGTTCCTGTTTCCGCCCAATCGATTTCGCCAACCCCGAATCAATGGAAATTCCACACCAGCCAGTAATTCTTCACCTTATATCGGACTGAAGAGATAGTCGATCCCTGCAATACTTGACCAGCTGGAAATCCATTTTACCACAGCTCACATCAGCCATTGAGTAAAGTTAAATAATTCCATTAAATCATTACAGAGACCTGAATACCAACTGGGCAGGAATGGCAGCTTAATATTCAAGTCTATAAGTTCTTTAGAAAGGACAGGGAAACAGGGAATGGAGGAGGAGCAGCAATATTATTAAAGGACAATATTACAGCAGTTCAAATATAGAATATCAGTGAGGGTGAGCGGGCAGTGTAAACACTCTGAGCATCACACGTGCCCCCACTGTACTCCCCCAGAAGGTATAAGAAGGGCGAGTGCGGGAGGATTTCTTCATTCTTTGTGAAAGTGTTTGTGAGATTGTGGAAATGCCTGGAAGAGGAAAAACCGGCGGTAAAGCTCGGGCCAAGGCCAACTCGAGCTCATCCCGGGGCGGTCTGCAGTTCCCTGTGGGCCGTGTTCACAGGTTCCTGCGAAAGGGGAACTATGCTGAACGTGTGGGTGCCGGAGCTCCGGTCTATCTGGCTGTTGTGCTCGAGTATCTGACGGCTGGCCGCCAACGAGGCCCGGGACAACAAGAAGACCCTCCTCATCCACAGACACCTGCAGCTGGCCATCCGCAAGGATGAGGAGCTCAACAAGTTGCTGCGAGGGGTGACCATCGCCCAGGGCCGGGTGCTGCCTAATATTCAGGCCGAAGAAAAGCTCTGGGAGCACCAAACATAGAAACATAGAAAATAGGAGCAAGAGTTGGCCATTCAGCCCTTCGGGTCTGCTCCGCCATTCAAAATGATCATAGCTGATCGCCTAACTAAGTACACTGTTCCCGATTTTTCCTCATATCCCTTGATCCCTTTAGCATTGAGAAATATACCTATCTCCTTCTTGAATACATCTAATTACTTGGCCTCCACTGCATTGTGTGGTAGAGAATTCCACAGGTTCACCACCCTCTGAGAGAAGAAATTTCTCCTCATCTCGGTTCTCAATGGCGCACCCCGTATCCTGAGACTGTGACCCCTGGTTCTGGACTCCCCAGTCTTCGGGAACATCTTCCCTCATCCTGTCGGTCTAGTCCCGTTATAATTTTATATGTTTCGATGAGATCATCTCTCATTCTTCTAAACTCGAGTGAATATAGGCCAAGTCGACCGAATCTCTCCTCATACGTCAGTCCTGCATCCCACGAATCAGTTTGGTAAACCTTCTTTGCACTCCCTCCATGGCAAGGACATCCTTCCTCAGATAAGGAGACCAAAACTGCACAAAATACTCCAGATGTGGTCTCACCAAGGCCCTGTAAAACTGCAATAAGACATCCCTGCTCCTGTACTCAAATCCTCTTGCAATGAAGGCCAACATACCATTCGCCTTCCTAACTGCTTGCTGCACCTGAATGCTCGCTTTCAGCGACTGGTGTACAAGGACATCCGGGTCTCGTTACACCTCCCCTTTTCCCAATCTATCATCATTCAAATAATAATCTGCCTTTCTGTTTTTAGAACCAAAGTGGATAACCTCACATTTATCCACGTTATACTGCATCTGCCATGTTCTTGCCCACTCACCCAACTTATCTAAATCACATTGCAGCCTCTTTGCATCCTCCTCACAGCTTGCATTCCACCCCAGCTTTGTCTCGTCTGCATACTTGGAAATGTTACATTCAGTTCCCTCATCCAAATCATTGATATATATTGTGAATATCTGGGGCCTAAGCACTGATCCCTGCGGTACCCCACTAGTCACTGCTGCCACCCGGAAAAAGACTCGCTTATTCCTACTCTCTGTTTCCTGCCTGTCAACCAATTCTCAATCCGTGCCAGTATATTCCCCCCAATCCCATGTGCTTTAATTTTGCACACTAACCTCTTGTGTAGGACCTTATCAAAAGCCTTCTGAAAATCCAAATACACCACATCAACTGGTTCTCCCCGATCTAGTCTACTAGTTACATCCTCAAAAAGCTCCAGATGATTTGTTAAACATGATTTCCCTTTCATAAACCCATGCTGACTTTGTCCAATCCCGTTAATGCCCTCCAAGTGTTTTGTTATCACATCCTTTATAATGGACTCTGCATTTTCCCCACTACTGATGTTAGGCTAACTGGTCTGTAATTCCCTGTTTTTTCTCTCCCTCCTTTTTTAAATAGTGGGGTTACATTTGTCACACTCCGATCTGTAGGAATTGTTCCAGAGTCTATAGAATTTTGGAAGATGATCACCAATGCATCCACTATTTCTGGGGCCACTTCCTTTAGTACTCTCGGATGAAGATTATCATGCCCTGGTGATTTGTCAGCCTTTAGCCTCATTAATTTCCCGAGCACTATTTCTTTATTAATATTGGTTTGCTTCAGTTCCTCCGTCTCACTACACCCTTGGTTTCCTATCATTTCTGGCAGGTTATTTGTGTCCTCCTTTGTGAAAACAGAACCAAAGTATGTGTTTAATTGTTCTGCCATTTCTTTGTTCCCCATTATAATTTCCCCCATTTCTGACTGTAAGGGACCTATATTTGTCTTCACTAATCTTTTTCTCTTGACATATTTATAGAAGCTTTTACAGTCAGTTTTTATGTTCCCTGTTAGTTTACTCTCATACTCTATTTTTCCCCTCTTAATCAATCTCTTTGTTCTCCTTTGCTGAATTCTGAACCGCACCCAATCCTCAGGCTTGCTACTTTTTCTGGCAATTTTATAAGTCTCCTCTTTGGATCTAATACTATCCTTAATTTCTTTTGTAAACCACGTTTGAGCCACTTTTCCAGTTTTATTTTTGCGCCAGACAGGAATGAATAATTGTTGTAATTCCTGCCCACGTTCTTTAAATATTAGCCATTGCAATCTACCGTCATCCCTTTCAGTAAATTTCCCCAATCTATCATGGCCAACTCGCACCTCATACTTTCGTAATTTCCTTTATTTAGATTCAGGACACCAGTTTCGGATTCAATTACTTGACTCTCCATCTAAATGAGGAATTCTATCATGTTATGATCGCTCTCCCCTTGTTCATTAATCGTTTCTCATTGCACGATACCCAGTCTAGGATCGCCTGTTCTCCAGTTGGTTCCTCAACGTATTGGTCTGGAAAACCATCACGCACACACTCCAGGAATTCCTCCCGCACAGTATTATTGCTAATTTGGTTTGACCAATCTATATGTAGATTAAAGTCACCCATGATTATAGTTCTACCCTTCTTGCATGCATCTCTAATTTCCTGTTTAATGCCCTCCCCTACATCTCCACTACTGTTTGGGGGCCTAAAGACAACCCCCACCAACGTTTTCTGCCCCTTGATGTTTCTTAGCTCCACCCATACAGATTCGACATCGTGATTTTCCGTGCCAATATCCTTCCTCACTACTGCATTGATTCCCTTCTTTACTAACAATGCTACCCCACCTCCTTTCCCTTTTTGCCTGTCCTGCCTAAATATTTAATACACCTGCTCCATCCTTGGTCACCTTGCAGCCATGTCTCCGTAATCGCAACTATATCATAACCGTTAATATCTATCTGTGTTGTTAATTCATCTAGCTTATTGCGAATGCTCCGTGGATTAAGACACAATGCCTTTCGACTTGTCTTTTTAAGATTACTAGTCATCTTAATTTTATTTATTTGTTTTTCGCCCTTGTTTTCTCTGCCTTCCACTGCTTCTTCCATTTCTTTTGTTTCTATCCTTGTTTCCCCCTCCTTTGTCTCCCTGCTCAGGTTCCCATCCCCCTGCGACTCCAGTTTAAACCTTCCCCAACAGCACGAGCAAACACCCCCGCGAGGACATCGGTCCCAGTCCTGCTCGGGTGTAACCCGTCCCGCTTTTACAGGTCCCACCTTCCCCTGAACCGGCTCCAATATCCCAGGAATCCATATCCCTGCCTCCTACACCATCCCTGCAGCCACGCATTCATCCGGTCCATTCTCCTGTTCCTATAATCACTAGCACGTAGCACCGCTAGTAATCCTGAGATCACTGCCTTTGAGGTCCTGCTTTTTAATTTATCTCCTAACTGCTTAAATTCACCTTGCAGGACCTCATCCCGTTTTTTACCTATGTCGTTGGTACCAATATGGACCACGACTACTGGCTGTTCACCCTCCCCCTCCAGAATGCCCTGCAGCCGCTCCGTGACATCCTTGACCCTAGAACCAAGGAGGCAACATACGATCCTGGAGTCACGTTTGCGGCCAGAGAAACGCCTATCTGTCCCTCTTACATTTGAATCCCCTATCAATATAGCGCTGCCACTCTTCTTCCTCCCCTCCTGTGCAGCAGAGCCACCCGTGGTGCCACGAACCTGGCTCTTGCTGCTTTCCCCTGATAAGCCATCTCCCCCAACAGTGTCCGAAGCGGTATATCTGTTTGAGAGGGAGATGGCCCCAGGGGACTCCTGCTCTACCTGTCTAGTCCTTTTACTCTCCCTGGCGATCACCCATTTCATTTCTGCCTGCGTAATCTTTATCTGCGGTGTGACCACCTCACTGAACGTGCTATCCACGATAATCTCAGCATTGTGGATGCTCCACAGTGAATCCACCCGCAGCTCCAGCTCCGAAATCCGGTTAGCCAGTAGCTACAGCTGGACACGCTTCCTGCACACATGGTCGCCAGGGATACCTGTAGTGTTCATGACTTCCCACATAGTGCAGGAGGAGCATATCACGGGTACGAGCTCTGCTGCCATGACTTGCCTTAGATTTGCATGCGTTCACCTCTCAGACTCTCTTCCCGGTCTCTGGACTCGCCTTTTACACTGCGCTCATCTCTTGGACTCTCCTCTCCTCCCAAGAACAAGTAAAGCGACCAAGACTTAATCTATTAATAGAACAAGGGCAGCACCAAACTTATTAAATCCTTTGAAGAAGTAACAGAAAGTGTAATAAGAACATAAGAACATAAGAAATTGGAGCAGGAGTAGGCCAATCGGCCCCTCGAGCCTGCTCCGCCATTCAATAAGATCATGGCTGATCTGATCCCAACCACAAATCTAAAGAACACAAGAAGTCGGAGCAGGACCCGGCCACATAGCCCCTGGGCCCTCTCCGCCACCCACAGGGCATTGACCGATCCGAACTCAGCTTCATGTCCAATTTCCTGCCCGCTCCCCATAACCCCTAATTCCCTTTACTTCTAGGAAACTGTCTATTTCTGTTTTAAATTTATCTAATGATGTAGCTTCCACAGCTTCCTGGGGCAGCAAATTCCACAGACCTACCACCCTCTGAGTGAAGAAGTTTCTCCTCATCTCAGTTTTGAAAGAGCAGCCCCTTATTCTAAGATTATGCCCCCTAGTTCTAGTTTCACCCATCTTTGGGAACATCCTTACTGCATCCACCCGATCAAGACCCTTCACAATCTTATATGTTTCAATAAGATCGCCTCTCATTCTTCTGAACTCCAATGAGTAGAGTCCCAATCCACTCAACCTCTCCTCATATGTCCGCCCCCTCATCCCCGGGATTAACCGAGTGAACCTTCTTTGTACTGCCACGAGAGCAAGTATGTCTTTTCTTAAGTATGGAGACCAAAACTGTATGCAGTATTCCAGGTGCGGTCTCACCAATACCTTATATAACTGCAGCAATACCTCCTTGTTTTTATATTCTATCCCCCTAGCAATAAAAGCCAACATTCCGTTGGCTTTCTTGATCACCTGCTGCACCTGCATACCAACTTTTTGATTTTCTTGCACTAGGACCCCCAGATCCCTTTGTACTGCAGTACTTTCCAGTCTCTCGCCATTAAGAAAATAACTTGCTCTCTGATTTTTCCTGCCAAAGTGCATAACCTCACATTTTCCAATATTATATTGCATCTGCCAAATCTCCGCCCACTCACCCAGCCTGTCTATATCCCCTTGCAGGTTTTTTATTTCCTCCTCACTCTCTACTTTCCCTCCCATCTTTGTATCATCTGCAAATTTTGATATGTTGCACTCGGTCCCCTCCTCCAAATCGTTAATATAGATTGTAAAGAGTTGGGGACCCAGCACCGACCCCTGTGGAACACCACTGGTTACTGGTTGCCAGTCCGAAAATGAACCATTTATCCCAACTCTCTGCTTCCTGTTTGATAACCAATCCTCCACCCATGCCAGAATATTACCCCCAATCCCGTGATTTTTTATCTTAAGTAATAATCTTTTATGTGGCACCTTGTCGAATGCCTTCTGGAAGTCTAAATACACTACGTCCACTGGTTCCCCTTTATCCACCCTATACGTTATATCCTCGAAGAACTCAAGCAAATTTGTCAAACATGACTTCCCCTTCATAAAGCCATGCTGACTTTGTCCTATTAAATTATGCTTATCTAAATGTTCCGTTACTGTCTCCTTAATAATAGACTCCAAAATTTTACCCACCACAGATGTTAAGCTAACTGGCCTATAATTTCCAGCCTTCTGCCTACTACCCTTTTTAAATAACGGTGTTACATTAGCAGTTTTCCAATCTGCCGGGACCTCTCCTGAGTCCAGGGAATTTTGGAAAACTATCACCAAAGCATCCACAATCCCTACTGCCACTTCCCTCAAGACCCTAGGATGGAAGCCATCAGGTCAGGGGATTTATCCGCCTTGAGTCCCATTATTTTACTGAGTACCATCTCTTGAGTGATTTTAATCGTATTTAGCTCCTCCCCCCCGAGAGTCCCCTGTTTGTCCAGTGTTGGGATATTCTTAGTGTCCTCTACTGTAAAGACTGAAACAAAATATTTGTTCAGCATTTTTGCCATCTCCATGTTTCCCACCATTAATTTCCCGGTCTCATCCTCTAAGGGACCTATGTTTGCCTTAGCCACCCTTTTTCTTTTTATATAACTATAGAAACTCTTGCTATCTGTTTTTATATTTTTTGCTAATTTCTTTTCATAATCTAACTTCCCTTTCTTAATCAATCCTTTAGTTACTTTTTGCTGTCTTTTGAAGAATTCCCAATCTTCTATCCTCCCACTAAGTTTGGCTACCTTATATGTCCTTGTTTTTAGTCGGATACTATACTTGATTTCTTTACTTAGCCACGGGTGGCTGTCATTTCTTTTACACCCTTTTTTCCTCAGTGGAATATATTTATTTTGAAAGTTGTAAAATAACTCCCTAAATGAACACCACTGCTCATGTACCGTCTTACCCTTTAATCTATTTTCCCAGTCCACTTTAATCAATTCCGCTCTCATACCATCATAGTCTCCTTTATTCAAGCTCAGTACGCTTGTTTGAGAATCAACCTTCTCACCCTCTAATTGGATATGGAATTCAACCATGTTGTGGTCGCTCGTTCCAAGGGGATCCTTAACTCGGACATTATTAATTAATCCTGACTCATTACACAGGACCAGGTCCAAGGTTGCCTGCCCCCTTGTAGGATCAGTTACATACTGCTCAAGAAATCCATCCCTGATGCACTCAATGAACTCGTCCTCAAGGCTGCTCTGCCCAATTTGATTTGTCCAGTTAATATGATAATTAAAATCCCCCATAATTATGGCTGTTCCCTTATTACATGCCCCGACTATCTCCTGATTAATACTTCTTCCAGCAGAGTTGCAACTATTAGGAGGCCTATATACTACGCCCACGAATGTTTTTTTTCCCTTATTATTCCTTATCTCCACCCAAACTGTTTCATTATCTTGATGCTTTGTCCCAATATCATTTCTCTGTATTACAGTGATTCCTTCCTTTATTAACATAGCCACCCCACCTCCCCTTCCTTCCTGCCTGTCCTTCCTGATTGTTAAATAACCTGGCATATTTAATTCCCAGTCGTTGTCACCCTGCAGCCATGTTTCTGTAATGGCCACAAGATCATACCCATACGTAGTTATTTGTGCCGTTAACTCGTCCATTTTATTACGAATGCTACGTGCATTCAGATAAAGAACTTTCAAATCTGTTTTGTGACGCTTAGTTCCTGCTTTTTCCTTTTTTAACACTTTACCTATTACTCCATACCTTCTGTCCCTTCCTGTTACGCTTTCCTCTCTCTCCCTGCTCAGGTTCCCAACCCCCTGCCACTTTAGTTTAAACCCTCCCCAACAGCACTAGCAAACACTCCTCCTAGGACAGCGGTCCCGGCCCTGCCCAGGTGCAGACCGTCCGGTTTGTACTGGTCCCACCTCCCCCAGAACCGTTTCCAGTGTTCCAGGAATTTGAATCCCTCCCCCTTGCACCATTCCTCTAGCCACGTATTCATTTGAAATATCCTCCTATTTCTACTCTGACTAGCACGTGGCACTGGCAGCAATCCTGAGATTACTACCTTTGAGGTCCTATTTTTTAATTTACCTCCTAACTCCCTATATTCTGCTTTTAGGACCTCATCCCCTTTTTTACCTATATCGTTGGTGCCTATGTGCACCACGACAGCTGGCTGTTCGCCCTCCCCGTCCAAAATGTTCTGTAGCCGCTCCGAGACATCCTTGATCCTTGCACCAGGGAGGCAACACACCATCCTGGAGTCTCGGTTGCGGCCGCAGAAACGCCTGTCTATTCCCCTTACAATTGAGTCCCCTATCACTATAGCTCTGCCACTCTTTTTCCTCCCAGCCTGTGCAGCAGAGCTACCCGTGGTGCCAGGAAGTTGGCTGCTGCTGCCTTCCCCTGATAAGTCATCCCCCCCAACAGCATCCAAAGTGGCATATCTGTTTGAGAGGGGGATGGACACAGGGGACCCCTGCACTACCTGCCTGCATCTCTTACTCTTCCTGGTGGTAACCCATTCACTTCCTGCCTGTATACCCTTTACCTGCGGTGTGACCAACTCGCTAAACTTGCTATCCACGAGTTTCTCTGCATCGCGGATGCTCCACAGTGAGTCCACCCGCAGCTCCAGCTCCGAGATACGATCGGTCAGTAGCTGCAGGTGGACACACTTCCCGCACACATGGTCGGCAGGGACACTGGTAGTGTCCATGACTTCCCACATCTTGCAGGAGGAGCATATCACGGGTGCGAGGTCTGCTGCCATGACTTGCCTTAGCTGAGTTACCCCTTTTAAATTACGTTGAAATTAGAAAATGTTAACTATACTAGGGACCTAGGTTCACTAAAAAAAAACACTATCTGCTATAAAACCTGCAGATCTTCCCTTTCTTATTACTTTACTTACAGTAAAATGGTAGAAATACTCACCTGAACCTACTCACCAATCAGCTGCCTCCCCTGTGCCGCGTCACTTTCTGACTGGTGACGTCACCCCGAACTGCCGCTGGTCTCAGAGTCTCGCTCTCAGAGTAAGCTCTGGTCTCACTCTCTCCGCACTGTTTATATCTCCGCTCTGGTCTCACTCTCTCCGCACTGTTTATATCTCCGCTCTGGTCTCACTCTCTCCGCACAGTTTATATCTCCGCTCTGGTCTCACTCTCTCCGCACTGTTTATATCTCCGCTCTGGTCTCACTCTCTCCGCACTGTTTATATCCCCGCTCTGGTCTCACTCTCTCCGCGCTGTTTATATCCCCGCTCTGGTCTCACTCTCTCCGCGCTGTTTATATCCCCGCTCTGGTCTCACTCTCTCCGCACTGTTTATATCTCCGCTCTGGTCTCGCTCTCTCCGCGCTGTTTATATCCCCGCTCTGGTCTCACTCTCTCCGCGCTGTTTATATCCCCGCTCTGGTCTCGCTCTCTCCGCGCTGTTTATATCTCCGCTCTGGTCTCGCTCTCTCCGCGCTGTTTATATCCCCGCTCTGGTCTCGCTCTCTCCGCACTGTTTATATCTCCGCTCTGGTCTCGCTCTCTCCGCACTGTTTATATCCCCGCTCTGGTCTCGCTCTCTCCGCGCTGTTTATATCTCCGCTCTGGTCTCGCTCTCTCCGCACTGTTTATATCCCCGCTCTGGTCTCGCTCTCTCCGCACTGTTTATATCCCCGCTCTGGTCTCGCTCTCTCCGCACTGTTTATATCCCCGCTCTGGTCTCGCTCTCTCCGCGCTGTTTATATCTCCGCTCTGGTCTCGCTCTCTCCGCACTGTTTATATCTCCGCTCTGGTCTCGCTCTCTCCGCACTGTTTATATCCCCGCTCTGGTCTCGCTCTCTCCGCGCTGTTTATATCTCCGCTCTGGTCTCACTCTCTCCGCGCTGTTTATATCTCCGCTCTGGTCTCGCTCTCTCCGCGCTGTTTATATCCCCGCTCTGGTCTCGCTCTCTCCACGCTGTTTATATCTCCGCTCTGGTCTCACTCTCTCCGCGCTGTTTATATCTCCGCTCTGGTCTCGCTCTCTCCGCGCTGTTTATATCCCCGCTCTGGTCTCGCTCTCTCCACGCTGTTTATATCCCCGCTCTGGTCTCACTCTCTCCGCGCTGTTTATATCCCCGCTCTGGTCTCGCTCTCTCCGCGCTGTTTATATCTCCGCTCTGGTCTCACTCTCTCCGCGCTGTTTATATCCCCGCTCTGGTCTCGCTCTCTCCGCGCTGTTTATATCCCCGCTCTGGTCTCGCTCTCTCCGCACTGTTTATATCTCCGCTCTGGTCTCACTCTCTCCGCGCTGTTTATATCTCCGCTCTGGTCTCGCTCTCTCCGCGCTGTTTATATCCCCGCTCTGGTCTCGCTCTCTCCACGCTGTTTATATCCCCGCTCTGGTCTCACTCTCTCCGCGCTGTTTATATCCCCGCTCTGGTCTCGCTCTCTCCGCGCTGTTTATATCTCCGCTCTGGTCTCACTCTCTCCACGCTGTTTATATCCCCGCTCTGGTCTCGCTCTCTCCGCGCTGTTTATATCACCGCTCTGGTCTCACTCTCTCCGCACTGTTTATATCCCCACTCTGGTCTCGCTCTCTCCGCGCTGTTTATATCTCCGCTCTGGTCTCACTCTCTCCACGCTGTTTATATCCCCGCTCTGGTCTCGCTCTCTCCGCGCTGTTTATATCCCCGCTCTGGTCTCACTCTCTCCGCACTGTTTATATCCCCACTCTGGTCTCGCTCTCTCCGCGCTGTTTATATCTCCGCTCTGGTCTCGCTCTCTCTGCACTGTTTATATCTCCGCTCTGGTCTCGCTCTCTCCGCGCTGTTTATATCCCCGCTCTGGTCTCGCTCTCTCCGCGCTGTTTATATCCCCGCTCTGGTCTCGCTCTCTCCGCGCTGTTTATATCCCCGCTCTGGTCTCGCTCTCTCCGCGCTGTTTATATCTCCGCTCTGGTCTCGCTCTCTCCGCGCTGTTTATATACCCGCTCTGGTCTCGCTCTCTCCGCGCTGTTTATATCCCCGCTCTGGTATCACTCTCTCCGCACTGTTTTTATCCCTACTCTGGTCTCGCTCTCTCCGCGCTGTTTATATCTCCGCTCTGGTCTCACTCTCTCCGCGCTGTTTATATCTCCGCTCTGGTCTCACTCTCTCCGCGCTGTTTATATCTCCGCTCTGGTCTCACTCTCTCCGCGCTGTTTATATCTCCGCTCTGGTCTCGCTCTCTCCGCGCTGTTTATATCTCCGCTCTGGTCTCACTCTCTCCGCGCTGTTTATATCCCCGCTCTGGTCTCGCTCTCTCCGCGCTGTGTATATCTCCGCTCTGGTCTCGCTCTCTCCGCGCTGTTTATATCCCCGCTCTGGTCTCACTCTCTCCGCACTGTTTATATCCCCGCTCTGGTCTCGCTCTCTCCGCGCTGTTTATATCCCCGCTCTGGTCTCGCTCTCTCCGCGCTGTTTATATCCCCGCTCTGGTCTCGCTCTCTCCGCGCTGTTTATATCCCCGCTCTGGTCTCACTCTCTCCGCACTGTTTATATCCCCGCTCTGGTCTCGCTCTCTCCACACTGTTTATATCCCCGCTCTGGTCTCACTCTCTCCGCGCTGTTTATATCCCCGCTCTGGTCTCGCTCTCTCCGCGCTGTTTATATCCCCGCTCTGGTCTCGCTCTCTCCGCGCTGTTTATATCTCCGCTCTGGTCTCGCTCTCTCCGCGCTGTTTATATCCCCGCTCTGGTCTCGCTCTCTCCACGCTGTTTATATCCCCGCTCTGGTCTCACTCTCTCCGCGCTGTTTATATCCCCGCTCTGGTCTCGCTCTATCCGCGCTGTTTATATCTCCGCTCTGGTCTCACTCTCTCCGCGCTGTTTATATCCCCGCTCTGGTCTCGCTCTCTCCGCGCTGTTTATATCCCCGCTCTGGTCTCGCTCTCTCCGCACTGTTTATATCTCCGCTCTGGTCTCACTCTCTCCGCGCTGTTTATATCTCCGCTCTGGTCTCGCTCTCTCCGCGCTGTTTATATCCCCGCTCTGGTCTCGCTCTCTCCACGCTGTTTATATCCCCGCTCTGGTCTCACTCTCTCCGCGCTGTTTATATCCCCGCTCTGGTCTCGCTCTCTCCGCGCTGTTTATATCTCCGCTCTGGTCTCACTCTCTCCACGCTGTTTATATCCCCGCTCTGGTCTCGCTCTCTCCGCGCTGTTTATATCACCGCTCTGGTCTCACTCTCTCCGCACTGTTTATATCCCCACTCTGGTCTCGCTCTCTCCGCGCTGTTTATATCTCCGCTCTGGTCTCACTCTCTCCACGCTGTTTATATCCCCGCTCTGGTCTCGCTCTCTCCGCGCTGTTTATATCCCCGCTCTGGTCTCACTCTCTCCGCACTGTTTATATCCCCACTCTGGTCTCGCTCTCTCCGCGCTGTTTATATCTCCGCTCTGGTCTCGCTCTCTCTGCACTGTTTATATCTCCGCTCTGGTCTCGCTCTCTCCGCGCTGTTTATATCCCCGCTCTGGTCTCGCTCTCTCCGCGCTGTTTATATCCCCGCTCTGGTCTCGCTCTCTCCGCGCTGTTTATATCCCCGCTCTGGTCTCGCTCTCTCCGCGCTGTTTATATCTCCGCTCTGGTCTCGCTCTCTCCGCGCTGTTTATATACCCGCTCTGGTCTCGCTCTCTCCGCGCTGTTTATATCCCCGCTCTGGTATCACTCTCTCCGCACTGTTTTTATCCCCACTCTGGTCTCGCTCTCTCCGCGCTGTTTATATCTCCGCTCTGGTCTCACTCTCTCCGCGCTGTTTATATCTCCGCTCTGGTCTCACTCTCTCCGCGCTGTTTATATCTCCGCTCTGGTCTCACTCTCTCCGCGCTGTTTATATCTCCGCTCTGGTCTCGCTCTCTCCGCGCTGTTTATATCTCCGCTCTGGTCTCACTCTCTCCGCGCTGTTTATATCCCCGCTCTGGTCTCGCTCTCTCCGCGCTGTGTATATCTCCGCTCTGGTCTCGCTCTCTCCGCGCTGTTTATATCTCCGCTCTGGTCTCACTCTCTCCGCGCTGTTTATATCTCCGCTCTGGTCTCGCTCTCTCCGCGCTGTTTATATCCCCGCTCTGGTCTCGCTCTCTCCGCGCTGTTTATATCCCCGCTCTGGTCTCGCTCTCTCCGCGCTGTTTATATCCCCGCTCTGGTCTCGCTCTCTCCGCGCTGTTTATATCCCCGCTCTGGTCTCACTCTCTCCGCACTGTTTATATCCCCGCTCTGGTCTCGCTCTCTCCACACTGTTTATATCCCCGCTCTGGTCTCACTCTCTCCGCGCTGTTTATATCCCCGCTCTGGTCTCGCTCTCTCCGCGCTGTTTTTATCCCCGCTCTGGTCTCGCTCTCTCCGCGCTGTTTATATCTCCGCTCTGGTCTCGCTCTCTCCGCGCTGTTTATATCCCCGCTCTGGTCTCGCTCTCTCCGCGCTGTGTATATCTCCGCTCTGGTCTCGCTCTCTCCGCGCTGTTTATATCTCCGCTCTGGTCTCGCTCTCTCCGCGCTGTTTATATCCCCGCTCTGGTCTCGCTCTCTCCGCGCTGTTTATATCCCCGCTCTGGTATCGCTCTCTCCGCGCTGTTTATATCCCCGCTCTGGTCTCGCTCTCTCCGCGCTGTTTATATCCCCGCTCTGGTCTCACTCTCTCCGCACTGTTTATATCCCCGCTCTGGTCTCACTCTCTCCGCGCTGTTTATATCCCCGCTCTGGTCTCGCTCTCTCCGCGCTGTTTTTATCCCCGCTCTGGTCTCGCTCTCTCCGCGCTGTTTATATCCCCGTGCTGGTCTCGCTCTCTCCGCGCTGTTTATATCCCCGCTCTGGTCTCGCTCTCTCCGCGCTGTTTATATCCCCGCTCTGGTCTCGCTCTCTCCGCGCTGTTTATATCCCCGCTCTGGTCTCACTCTCTCCGCGCTGTTTATATCCCCGCTCTGGTCTCACTCTCTCCGCGCTGTTTATATCCCCGCTCTGGTCTCGCTCTCTCCGCGCTGTTTATATCCCCGCTCTGGTCTCGCTCTCTCCGCGCTGTTTATATCCCCGCTCTGGTCTCGCTCTCTCCGCGCTGTTTATATCCCCGCTCTGGTCTCACTCTCTCCGCACTGTTTATATCCCCGCTCTGGTCTCGCTCTCTCCGCGCTGTTTATATCCCCGCTCTGGTCTCGCTCTCTCCGCGCTGTTTATATCCCCGCTCTGGTCTCTCTCTCTCCGCGCTGTTTATATCTCCGCTCTGGTCTCACTCTCTCCGCGCTGTTTATATCTCCGCTCTGGTCTCGCTCTCTCCGCGCTGTTTATATCTCCGCTCTGGTCTCACTCTCTCCGCGCTGTTTATATCCCCGCTCTGGTCTCGCTCTCTCCGCGCTGTGTATATCTCCGCTCTGGTCTCGCTCTCTCCGCGCTGTTTATATCTCCGCTCTGGTCTCACTCTCTCCGCGCTGTTTATATCTCCGCTCTGGTCTCGCTCTCTCCGCGCTGTTTATATCCCCGCTCTGGTCTCGCTCTCTCCGCGCTGTTTATATCCCCGCTCTGGTCTCGCTCTCTCCGCGCTGTTTATATCCCCGCTCTGGTCTCGCTCTCTCCGCGCTGTTTATATCCCCGCTCTGGTCTCACTCTCTCCGCACTGTTTATATCCCCGCTCTGGTCTCGCTCTCTCCACACTGTTTATATCCCCGCTCTGGTCTCACTCTCTCCGCGCTGTTTATATCCCCGCTCTGGTCTCGCTCTCTCCGCGCTGTTTATATCCCCGCTCTGGTCTCGCTCTCTCCGCGCTGTTTATATCTCCGCTCTGGTCTCGCTCTCTCCGCGCTGTTTATATCCCCGCTCTGGTCTCGCTCTCTCCGCGCTGTGTATATCTCCGCTCTGGTCTCGCTCTCTCCGCGCTGTTTATATCTCCGCTCTGGTCTCACTCTCTCCGCGCTGTTTATATCTCCGCTCTGGTCTCGCTCTCTCCGCGCTGTTTATATCCCCGCTCTGGTCTCGCTCTCTCCGCGCTGTTTATATCCCCGCTCTGGTATCGCTCTCTCCGCGCTGTTTATATCCCCGCTCTGGTCTCGCTCTCTCCGCGCTGTTTATATCCCCGCTCTGGTCTCGCTCTCTCCGCACTGTTTATATCCCCGCTCTGGTCTCACTCTCTCCGCGCTGTTTATATCCCCGCTCTGGTCTCGCTCTCTCCGCGCTGTTTATATCCCCGCTCTGGTCTCGCTCTCTCCGCGCTGTTTATATCCCCGTTCTGGTCTCGCTCTCTCCGCGCTGTTTATATCCCCGCTCTGGTCTCGCTCTCTCCGCGCTGTTTATATCCCCGCTCTGGTCTCGCTCTCTCCGCGCTGTTTATATCCCCGCTCTGGTCTCACTCTCTCCGCTCTGTTTATATCCCCGCTCTGGTCTCACTCTCTCCGCGCTGTTTATATCCCCGCTCTGGTCTCGCTCTCTCCGCGCTGTTTATATCCCCGCTCTGGTCTCGCTCTCTCCGCGCTGTTTATATCCCCGCTCTGGTCTCGCTCTCTCCGCGCTGTTTATATCCCCGCTCTGGTCTCACTCTCTCCGCACTGTTTATATCCCCGCTCTGGTCTCGCTCTCTCCGCGCTGTTTATATCCCCGCTCTGGTCTCGCTCTCTCCGCGCTGTTTATATCCCCGCTCTGGTCTCGCTCTCTCCGCGCTGTTTATATCCCCGCTCTGGTCTCGCTCTCTCCGCGCTGTTTATATCCCCGCTCTGGTCTCGCTCTCTCCCGCCGCTCACCGACTGGACTCTCGCTCTCTCCGCGCTGTTTATATCTCCGCTCTGGTCTCGCTCTCTCCCGCCGCTCACCGACTGAACTCTCGCTCTCTCCGCGCTGTTTGTATCCCCGCTCTGGTCTCGCTCTCTCCCGCCGCTCACCGACTGGACTCTCGCTCTCTCCGCGCTGTTTATATCTCCGCTCTGGTCTCGCTCTCTCCCGCCGCTCACCGACTGGACTCTCGCTCTCTCCGCGCTGTTTATATCTCCGCTCTGGTCTAGCTCTTTACCGCCGCTCACCGACTGAACTCTCGCTCTCTCCGCGCTGTTTTTATCCCCGCTCTGGTCTCGCTCTTTACCGCCGCTCACCGACTGAACTCTCGCTCTCTCTGCGCTGTTTTTATTCCCGCTCTGGTCTCGCTCTTTACCGCCGCTCACCGCTCTCAGGTCCACTACCGCTCTGCAGGAAAAGCAAGGCAAAGCAGCACCTCCTTCCCCCACTTTACCAAACTCCCACACGTACCGAACTCTCAGCACACTGTGTTGTCCTCACACCGTGCTGTCCGCACTGACAGGCCCCTGTCTTTCTACAGTTGAGACTCAGATGAGTCAGGCCTGCCCCACCTTCAGGGACCAATTGAATCTAGCTAACCAATTAACTTGCTACAGCAGCTCTCTGCTGAAGCCAGACAGAAACTTAGAAATTTAAACTTTTAAATTGACCTTAAACAGTTGAAGCAATATGCACTAGATTTAAAGAGATTAACCCTTAAAGAGATTAACCCTTCAACTCCCACACGTAACGAACTCTCAGCACACTATCTATAGTCATAAAGTAATGGACAGTTGCCAAAAACAATCCAGTCAGGTAGGAGTTGTCCAGACAATCTTCTGATTTGTCATTAGACACGAAATCCACTGCTCCACTGGTCTCGGGTGTGCAGAGAAAGTAGCAGCTCACACTGCCACAGCGCTGCGGTCTGAGCAGGAAATGAGTCAGTCTCGGTCATGCACACGTGACTCCACGAGTCCGGGAGTGTCAAAAGGCGCACAGTGAATATTGACCAAAGAGAGCAATCTTGGCTGCTTCCCTTCGATCGTTCAGCTAGTACAGCGGAGGACTGCAATACAATTATCAGATAAAAGTCATCCTTAGGTTTCTGGTTGGAACCAGCGAACGTGCTTTTGGAGTAAGCAGAAATTGGCTCATGGCCGTTTTCTTTACTTTACAGACAACCAAAAGCTTAACATGTTGGCGCTGAGGCACAGGAGACCTCCTTTCCTTTCTGAAACCTGAAAGCTTTTTGTGTCTGCCCGAAAACGGCTGTTTTGCTCGAGCACTTGCCTCTGCTCACCAGCAGGGCGGACCTTTGAATAACAACACGTCAAACCGCACTCACTTTCAGGCAAATCAGCCTTCCATCAGTCAGACAGACCGACAGACAGACAGAGCTCTCGCTGTTTCCTCAAGCTCGGGCTGCTGTTCTTTTCCGATGACCTCGTCTGCGTTCCGCAGGCTCGGGCTCTTCTCGGCATCATTCACGATTACTGTGCCTTCCCGTTCTGCAGTTGCTCACTTGCGAATACTCGATACCGCGGATTGGAACAAAGTATTGAAAAAATTCAGGGAGGTGGCAATTCGTGGCGCTGTTTGGAGGCGAGTGTGAAGCGACTATTGTGAAGGACAATTGGTCTCGCTAAGCAGGGGAATTAGCTCAAATGGTAGAGCGCTCGCTTAGCATGCGAGAAGTAGTGGGATCGATGCCCGCATTCTCCACTCACTTTTTTACCTTGGGGAATTGTCCCGAAACAAAAATGGTGTCAGTTTTCAGCAAATCCAGAACCCACGTCAATCCTCAGCTTCGATGAACAGAGGTCAAGGAGCAGTAAATCTTTTGGTGTGCTGCAGTCAGCAAAAGTTTTTGATTTTAGTGTTTAGCAAAGATGGAAAGATGAAGTGAGACATGGAAAAAAGCTTCACAGGCCCTGATATATTTTCTGTGGATTGAACTCAGGATTTACAAAGTTAATAAAGCTAATATACTCCCTGCTGTGTGAAAAGCGCACGAACGGTGGAGACTGCCAGGCAGCACTGCCAATTAGGTTAGTTTGCAAGCTATCTAAAGTCATAAAGTGATGGACAGTTGGCAAAAAACAATCCAGTCAGCTAGGAGTTGTCCAGACAATCTTCTGATTTGTCATTAGACACGATATCCACTGCTCCACGGTGTGCAGAGAAAGTAGCAGCTCACACTGCCACAGCGCTGCGGTCTGAGCAGGAAATGAGTCAGTCTCGGTCATGCACACGTGACTCCACCAGTCCGGGAGTGTCAAAAGGCGCACATTGAATATTGACCAAAGAGAGCAATCTTGGCTGTTTCCCTTCGATCGTTCAGCAAGTACAGCAGAGGACTGCAATACAATTAACAGAGAAAAGTCATCCTTAGGTTTCTGGTTGGAACTAGCGAACGTGCTTTTGGAGTAAGCAGAAATTAGCTCAAGGCCGTTTTCTTTACTTTACAGACTGCCAAAAGCTTAACATGTTGGCGCTGAGGCACAGGAGACCTCCTTTCCTTTCTGAAACCAAAAGCTTTTTGTGTCTGTCCGAAAACGGCTGTTTTGCTCCAGCACTTTCCTCTGCTCACCAGCAGGACGTACCTTTGAGTAACAACACGTCAAACCGCACTCACTTTCAGGCAAATAAGCCTTCCATCAGTCAGACAGACCGACAGACAGACAGAGCTCTCGCTGTTTCCTCAAGCTCGGGCTGCTGTTCTTTTCCGATGACCTCGTCTGCGTTCCGCAGGCTCGGGCTGTTCTCGGCATCATTCACGATTACTGTGCCTTCCCGTTCTGCTGTTGCTCAATTGCGAACACTCGATACCGCGGATTGGAGCAAAGTATTGAAAAAATTCAGGGAGGTGGCAATTCGTGGCACTGCCTGGAGACGAATGTTAAGCGATTATTGTGAAGGGCAAATTCACCACCGCAACTGGGGAATTAGCTCAAATGTTAGAGTGCTCGCTTAGCATGCGAGAAGTACTGGGATCGATGTCCGCATTTTCCACTCACTTTTTTACCTTGGGGAATTGTCCCGAAACAAAAATGGTTCCAGTTTTCAGCAAATCCATAACCCACGTGAATCCTGAGCTTCGATAAATCGAGGTCAAGGGGCAGTTAATCTTTTGGTGTGCTGCAGTCAGCAAAAGTTTTTGATTTTGGTGTTTAGCAAAGATGGAAAGATAAAGTGAGACATGGAAAAAAGCTTCACGGGTCCTGGTATCTTTTCTTTGGATTGAACTCAGGATTTACAAAGTGAATAAAACTAATGCATTTCCTGCTCTGTTAAGAGTGCACGAACGGTGGAGACTTCCAGGCAGCACTACCAATTAGGTCAATTTGCAAGCTATTAAAAGTCATAAAGTAATGGACAGTTTGCAAAAACAATCCAGTCAGGTTGGAGTTGACCAGACAATCTTCTGATTTGTCATAAGACACGGTATCCACTGCTGCATTCGCCTCTCGGGTGTGCAGAGAAAGTAACAGCTCACACTGCCACAACGATGCGCTCTGAGCAGGAACCGAGTCAGTCTCGGTCATGCACATGTGACTCCACGAGTCCGGAAGTGTCAAAAGGCGCACAGTGAACATGTACCAAAGAGAGCAATCTTTGCTGCTTCCCTTCGATCGTTCAGCTGGTACAGCGGAGGACTGCAATACAATTAACAGATAAAAGTCATTCTTAGGATTCTGGTTGGAACCAGCGAACGTGCTTTTGGAGTAAGCAGAAATTAGCTCAAGGCCGTTTTCTTTACTTTACAGACAGCCTACAGCTTAACATGTTGGCGCTGAGGCACAGGAGACCTCCGTTCCTTTCTTCAACCTGAAAGCTTTGTGTGTCTGCCCGGAAACGGCTGTTTTGCTCGAGCACTTGCCTCTGCTCACCAGCAGGGCAAGTGCACCTTTGAGTAACAACACGTCAAACCGCACTGACTTTATTACGAACAGAAGACAAACACACGTCTTCGTTCAAAAACCACCCTGCAGGTGGACACGGAGTGAGATAAACACAGGGCAGAGAGGCAGACAGTATCCGGAAACATCGGGAAGTAGATAAGAGAAATAGATTGAGCGCTTTGTTATCAGAAAATTGTCTGAACCTCCACGGTCAATGAAAGGGCTTTTGTTGGTCGGTTTCCCATTGAACCGGATAATTCGGGAGAACTTGGTCGATATTTGGTTCGCTTCCCTTGACCCCACCAGCGGAAAAGGTTTGTCGATCCCACCCGACAACTCGTTTCAAAAACCACTCTGTCCAAAGCAAATGTATCCTTCCAGATTAAAAGGGAATAAAACTTGAAAACAGCGTCACTGTGGATCAGTTTTCTCTCACTCAAAGTAAACTGTTTTATGAAGTCAAAGATGCACCTTCCAAAGAATCAGGGAACAGCCACTGTCTCCCTTTTTGGCAGGAGAAGAAAATCGATGTGGATGTTTATGGAGACCAAGTTCCAACATAATGTTCCTGCCCGGAATCGAACTGGGGACTTTTTGTGTACAAGGCAGACGTGATAACCGCTACACTACGGAAATGGATAATATTTCACTAAACAATGGGCAACTGAATGGTGTTCTCTCTCTGCTCGCAGTTGGAATGTGTTGTTTCAAGTGCAGCAAGAGATACAGACAGTGGCTGTTCCCCCTTTGCTTTAAAAACTCTCAGGGTGGTGGGTTTGAGCCCACGTTGGGCGAGTACCGTTTTAAACTTTTATGCTGCTTCCACCGGTGAGCCCCAGCTCTGACACTTCCCCCACCCCCCCCTCTGTCTCACCGCGCACGATGGGGCCGCGCCCGGGCTGAATCTCTCCAATTAGGTTTCCGCCCCTGTCGCAGCATGAAATGGTCCTTATCAAAGTCACAAATGATACCGTATGTGACTACCACCATGATAAACTATCCCTCCTCATCCTTCTCAAATACAATATCTCACCGTGCTGTTATCCTGTTAGACTAGTTTCCTCTCTCTGCTCTTATTTGGAATATGTTGCTTTTCCGTCTGACAACACTTGGTATCATCGTATTATGTTAGTCCACAAGAGGAGATCATTCGGCCCATCGTGCCTGTGCCGGGTCAAACGCACATTTTCGTTCAAAATTCGTTCAGGAATAGATTGAGTGCTTTGTTATCAGAAAATTGCCTGAACCCCGACAGTCTACAGCTTTCCACCTCGATATCAACCACACGGCCTATTTTTGTGTCACCCGCAAATTTCTTCATCATGCCCCCTACGTTTAAGTCCAAATCGTTAATGTATACCACAAAAAGCAAAGGACCAAGTACCGAGCCCTCCGGCACCCCACTGGAAACAGCCTTCCAGCCGCAAAAACACCCATCGACCATTACCCTTTGCTTCCTGCCACTGAGCTAATTTTGGATCCAACAAGCCACATTCCCTTGGATCCCATGGGCCTTTAATTTTTCGATCAATCTGCCATTTGGGAATTTTTCAAAAGCCTTGCTAAAATCCATGTCGACTACATCAATTGCGCGACCCTCATCGATCCTCCTTGTCACCTCCTCGAAAAATTCAATCAGGTTAGTCAGACACGACCTCCCCTGAACAAATCCATGCTGACTGTCCTTGATGAGTCCGTGCCTTTCGAAGTGACAGTTTATCCGAGCCCTCAGAAATTATTCCAATAATTTGAAATGGAGTCTTTCTCCTGGTTGCTGCAATAACAGACAAGGCGATTAAAGTAACCATGCCCGGCTAGCTCAGTCGGTAGAGCATGAGATTCTTAATCTCAGGGTCGTGGGTTCGAGCCCCACTTTGGGCGAGTGCGATTTTCAAATTTTATGCTCAATTCACTGTGCAGAAATAATGCAGAATGGAATTTCATCGGTAGTCAGGATGGCCGAGCGGTCTAAGGCGCTGCGTTCAGGTCGCAGTCTCTTCTGGAGGCGTGGGTTCGAATCCCACTTCTGACATTCCTTACTTTTACGAAGACGTGAAAATATTTTATTGGTGGATTGGGCTGCAGCTGATTTTTCGACCAAGTTGAGTTGCTCCTCCCACAAAAGCAACTGGCTTTTTGATGGAAATGTGACTTGAGAAGTTTCAAACGGTGAAATGTTTGACATATTAATGACCTGGACAAAGAAATAGAACAGCAGTGGGAAACATTTAAAACGGTGATCAATAGAGTCCAGGAGAAATATATCCCACTGAAAAGCAAGAACAAACTAGCCAGAAATGACACACCAGGGATGAATAAAGAAATAAGGGTAAAATTGAAACTGAAGAAAAAGGCACACACTGGACAATAAAAGAGAGAGGGGAATGTGAAAAGACTGGGAAAGAAGTCTAAAGAAATATTAGAAAGGCAAAAAGGAATATAAAAAAAAGCAAAGTATTCGAGACACAACAACAGCCAAAGAAAATTTAGGATAGGAATAGGGTCACTTAGCGATACACACGACAAACTCACAGGCAATGACAGCGAAATGGCAGAAATATTAAATAATCACTTTGCTTCAGTATTTACCAGGGAGACTGGTATTGTGGGCATGGCAGTAGAAGAAGAGATCAAAAAAAATGTAAAGACATTTCAGATCGAAAGGGGGGATATAATTGATAAACTAATCAAACTTAGAGAGTAAATTTCCTGTTAAGAGCCTAACCAGAGTTTCAAACCGCTCAGCCACGCTAATTTCCCTATTACTGTTCAGGAGCTCATTTCACAGGGACACGATTACTGCGCTCCATTTAGGGAGGCTCAGTGAAAGGCGGAAATTGATCTATTAATCGAATCATAGAATAAGACAGCGCTATTCGGATACCATTCGGCCCATCGTGCCTGTGCCTGCTCTCTGAACGAGCTGTCCAGTTAGTACCACTCGCCTGCTGTTTCTCCATTGCCCTGAAAATGTTTCCATCCAAGCGTTTATCCAATTCCCTTTTGAAAACTGTGAGTTAAGAAAAACAATATTGAAAGGGGTGATGGGGTCTCTGCACCGTCGATGTAGAGTGTGTGATGATTGAAGTTATCAAGATGGTTGCTTTACACATGGTATGTTGTGCAATCATCCTGAAATATCTTCAATATCCAATACAAATTGAATTGCGAACCTGAAGGACAAACACTGGAAAACAAGTCACGAGTGAACGCAAATCATCTGGGACCCGTTTTCAGCCTCACGGCACTTTAAATAAAGTGAAATAACTTTGCATTGAAAATATTTGGAACTTGCATCTGAGCCTTCAACTGTTCCATTTGTAAAAGTTGCTGGCGTCTGAAGATGTACACGCCTCTGCTCCCTCCATTTAACAAGAAAGGAGATGTTTGACGTTGACGGGACCTGTTGGTTATGAGCTCATCCTTTACATTGAGTGGGTTCGCGTTTTTTAAACGGCGTCAACTTTAGCCCAGCGGTGAACTTCACAACAAACAAGTTCATCACCGTCTCACCGCGGGCACTGACTGACATGTTTATTGTTATTTCTTTCAGACCAAAATGAATAGTGACCGTGATTTTAAATTTGCACGAAGTGATTTTTAGATAGTCGCCTTTCAATGTTTCAAAGGTGACTCCTAATTTATGATTGTCCGGCCATTTCACCAGCCGTGTTGAAAACAAAACATGTCTCTGCTTTTCGCGTCTTTTTTCGAAAGGCAAAAGATATATTTCCCGTGGCCTCTGAAGGATGGACAAGTACATTTCAGAAAGCTGAAGCAAGTTCACCGAGCTTAAATCGTCTGACCACGTTAAAGGCAATGTTTTCAGATATATATGCTTCTGTGGTTCTCTTTCTTCTGTGCGTCCATCTGCAGGTCGATTTTGAATCAATACCAGTGTTCGTGTCAGTTTGTTGCATGAAATAAATGAGGGTATCAGGCGCTCCCCTCCCTGGCACTGGGTCGGTACTGAGTCAGGTTTTAGGCCAAACACCTGTTTCTTTTCTGTGAAAAAGCAATTAAAACCTTCATTCGGGAATGATCCAGTCTCATGTGAGCGGTGAAAGAAACAGTGACCCCGATGTGATGTGAACACCCAGACTTTTGATCTGGAGTCAGACCTTTGCGCCACGCACTCTGAATACAGGATCCAGGATGTTATTCGATACATGAATGTTTCTCAAACACCGTATAATTTATCCCACCTTGGTTGAATGGACAGGGCTTATCAAATTTCCACCAGGTCCCACCGGGTGTGGGACAGTATTGGAAGCAGCCTTCACCCCCAATATCACGGGTCTTTCATCGCCTGCTCTCAGCGGGCTGCAAGTTATGGACTTTGTTCACATTTAATCAGCAGTGTGAATCGTTAAATATTTACTCATTTTTAATGGGAACAAGGTTTCCGCTCGGTTTCGAACTGGGGACCTTTCGCGTGTTAGGCGAACGTGATAACCACGACACTACGGAAACCTGAAGCTTGCAGTCCCGTGTTCGGGACATAACGCCTCAGCCAAGCTGATTTCACAGGGATACATTCACTGCGCTGTATTTCGGAAGGCTGCAGAGAAGGACAGGTGGTGATGGTCAGGCAGGGAATCCCAGAGCATCGCGCCCACACAAACATTTCACTGTTTTTCATGTGCCTGATATCCGACCGCAGTTTGAACTATAGCGAATCAGGCATGCTCAGATGACATTGTTCACAGAGTGTTTTCTTGTCGCCAAATCACACATTCGAAAACTTGAAATGAGATTACGAGATCGGAGCCATTTAAAGTGCTCCCAGTTACTGCAGATCAGGAATTAAAACCTGGCACCGGCTTCAGGGCGATCAGAATGAGGCAATGAATCCGAAAGTGGGAAGAGAAAGGTGCAACTTTCGTCCATGGGTGGGCTCAAACCACCAAAGCTTTTGGTTAACATCCGAACACGCTAACCGATTGCGCCACAGAGATCACCCAATGGATGTGTTTGCAAGATACACTAAAGCAGCGTGTCACCTAGCCAAAGTTACAAGTTGCAGTCACAGAAATGCAATTGTCCACTATCAGTGTTACTTTTCCAGAAACAAAGGATGGGACATTGTTTGTGGAAACATGGAAACGGTCTGGTCTCGCTCACAGCATCGATATCACCGACAACCAGCTCTCCTGCAACCGACGCGCCCACCGGTGCTTTGTCTGTCACTCAGTAGCACTGTGGGAGAACCTTCACCACACGGACTGCAGCGGTTCAAGAAGGCGGCTCACCACCACCTTCTCAAGGGCAATTCGGGATGGGCAATAAATGCTGGCCTCGCCAGCGACGCCCACATCCCATGAACAAATAAAGAAAAAGTATTCTAAGCGTCCTGACGCTGATGTCAGGTTTTGATCCCTGATCTGCAGTAACTGGGAGCGCTTTAAATGGCTCCGAACTCTTAATTTCACCCACAACATCAGAGTAACTGTTCCAGGGGGACATGCCGACTCAGCTGCGTCTTGGCCGCCTGTCTGGTCAGTCTTTTATTCGCCTCCAATTCCGTTTCCCAAAGCGTATCTATAGATTCACAAAGCTGTTTGTCATTTCGGTTCCTTTCGATTTGTCCAGCTCCCGACTGGCAATAATTTGCAAACCTGGTTGCAAACCTCCGCCTGGCATCGTGTCCAGGGATGGGGTATGTGGAGAGACTGGACAATCTGGGATTGTTCTCCTTCGAGCAAAATAAGGTTAAGGGGAGATTTAATAGAGGTATTCAAAATTATGAGGGGATTTTGATAGAATGGATGGGGAGAAGCTGTTTCCATTGGCAGGAGGGTCCATAACCAGAGGATGCAACCTGCATTTGTCGAGCGCCTTTAACGTAGTAAAACGTCACAAGGTGCTTCACGGGAGCGTTATTGAACAAAATTTGACACGAAGCCACATAAGGAGATATTGGGACAGGTGACCAAAAGCTCAGTCGAAGAGGTAGGTTTTAAGGTATGTGTTAAAGGAGAGAGAGGCGGAGAGGTTTAAGGAGGCATTTCCAGAGTTTAGGTAGCTGAAGGCACAGCCGCCAATGGTGGAGCGATTTAAATCGGGGATGCGCAAGAGGCCAGAATTGGAGGAGCACAGAGATTTTTTTTTTATTCGTTCATGGGATGTGGGTGTCGCTGGCAAGGCCAGAATTTATTGCCCAAACCTAATTGCCCTTGAGAAGGTGGTGGTGAGCCGTCTTCTTGAACCGCTGCAGTCCGTGTGGTGAAGGTTCTCCCTCAGTGTTGTTAGGTAGGGAGTTCCAGGATCCAACGGCGATGAAGGAACGGCCGATATATTTCCAAGTCGGGATGGTGTGTGACTTGGAGGGGAACGTGCAGGTGGTGTTATTCCCATGTACTTGCTGCCTTTGTCCTTCTAGGTGGTTGATGTCACGGGTTTGTGAGGTGCTGTGCAAGAAGGCAATCGAGTAACAAGTCGAGCAATGTATTCCGCTCAATCATTGATCATTCCATTCAGATCTTCTGCTTTTCAGCTGCACTTCCCCCCAAACATTGCAAATAATTTTGCTCAGTATTTGTTTCGCTTGTTTAATATTTTGTTCTCCGGCTTAGCTAGATTAATATTTCATTTCAATTATCAATGACAGGGAGCAATGAACAATGAACTAGTGATCAAAGTTTCGTTTATTATTAAAAAGCAGTGATTCCAAAATTATCCAGGCTGATATGAATGGTATAAGAAGTAGTGATTTCGACATGATTTAAATACGCAGCCTTCAGAATCCAGAGTCAGACGCGCTACCGTTTCACCACGAGGTCTACTGATGGCATAGATTATATATATATATATATATTATATATACTTATTATATACTTAAATATATATGTTTGATGCAGTGTTCCCTTGTGGTTGGGAATAGTTCATTGCACAAAAATAATTCAAGTCTGTGAGACATTTAATGTTTTTTTAATCGCCATTAATACGTTCTGTTGCACACTGAAGGAAATGCTAACTTGTTTGCCAAGTGACAATTAAAACGTCAATAAATCTTTGTGTTTTGTATGTCATGAACTTTCATCCCTTCCCATTTTACATACTGTATTTTAGGAGTCTGCTTAAAAGTGTTTAGTGCTTATTATACCAGGAATCTGGTGTAGCCGTTGTTAAATTTAAAAAGGTTTGTCGCCCCTTTCATGCATGAACAAACTCGACCCTGAAGGTTTATGGGGAGCAAGTCCCAACAACATGCTTCCCTCCGAGGTTAAATCGGGGACTTTCTGCGTGTAACTGGTGAACATGATAACCGCTGCACTATGGAAATGAGAAACTTTTCGTTCTTAGCTCTGAAGGAAGTGTCTCGGGAAAACATGAACTGTTGACTCTCTTTGCACTGACTCTTTTCACGAATATTTCATCGATCGAAACTGTCCAAGTCACAGGGAAAAAATGTCAAAGTCATTAAACTCCCGAATTAGCCCCAAAATCTATCAATCTCAGTTTTTAAATTTTCAATTGACCCCCAGCCTCAACTGCTTTTTGAGGGAGAGAGTTCCAGAATTCCACTCCCCTTTGTGTGAAGAAGTGCTTCCTGACATCAACCCTGAACGGCCCAGCTCTAATTTTAAGGTTATGCCCCCTTGTTCTGGACTCTCCCCACCAGAGAAAATAGTCTCTATCTGCCCTGTCAAATCCTTTAATAATCCAAACACCTCAATTAGATCACCCCTTAATATTCTGCACTCAAGGGAATGCAAGTCTGGTCTTTGCAACTTGTCCTCACAATTGCTTATCAAGGATAGCCAACAAAAAGGGTTTTACGACGGCTGGCTCTTGAATGCATTGGTTTTTGTCAACGGGCTCGTTGGTCTAGGGGTATGATTCTCGCTTCGGGGTTGTCTATCCAAATATGTGAGAGATCCCGGATGAGCCCTTATTTTACTCTTCAACTTCCAAAGACAGAAAAGTACCCAAATCACCACACATGAGTGAAACAATTCCAATGTTTCATACTATTACAAAACACAACTGCCCAACGTGGTTCTGATGAAAGTTCATTGACCTGAAACATTAACTATGTTGCTCTCTCCACAGATTCTGCCTGACCTGCTGAGGGTTTCCAGAATTTTCGATGTCATCAGAGTATCACTTCCCTCATCACCGAACTACACTCCTCCACTAGATGTCGCCTTGTGGTGCAAGCAGGCTCCTTCCACACAGCCAGGTGTTCTGCTTTAGGCATTAATTATAACTATAACTTTTGAACTTGTTAGTTAAAACATATGGCCTTGCCCATTGACCAGAGAGCAGAATGGTGTTTATCTCTCACCAGTACAGCCCTTTCCCGCTGCGTCAGCTTGGAATGATACGGAGCAATCATACATATCTCACACCTCTCCTGCTTCCCTGTGAAGCTGGTAAGACGAACAGCACACAATGCTGTCTGACACACATACACACCAGCTCTGAATGATTTAAAGGCCTTGTTATGATTGTCAGAGAATTGTTTATATCAAAAGGATAATTAAACTTATGAGTATTATGATATCAGCTCCGATCCAAGAGTTTCTTGACTTCAGAATCTACTCGTCTCTATATTAAACATATGCATGCATATAAAATGAAGCAAATCTGTCTGATGATTGTAGTTTCATTCTCCCAACAGAGATTTATACTTCCTTACTTAAGAGGCAAATGGTAAAGGTTAATATTAATTCAATATAAAGACTAACTCTTTCCTTACAATACAGATACCCCAAACTAATATAACACTTCAAACTGATAGAGCTTCTCAAATTAAAAGAGTACCTCAAACTAATACGGTACCTCAAGCTAATACAATACCTGAAACGGATAGAGAATCTGAAACTAATATGATACCTCAAGCTAATACAACATCTCAAACTAATAAAGAACCTCAAACTAATACAGTACCTCAATCAAATACAACACCTTAAACTAATACAGTACCTCAAACCGATACAGAACCTGAAACATAAATTAATACCTCAAACTAATACAGCATCTCAATCTAATACAGTATCTCAAAGCAATAAAGTACCTCAAACAAATACAACAGCTTAATCCAATACAGCACCTCAAACTGATGCAGAATCTGAAATTAATATTTTTTTTTTATTCGTGAATGGGATGTGGGTGTCGCTGGCGAGGCCGGTATTTATTGCCCATCCCTAATTACCCTTGAGAAGGTGGTGGTGAGCCGCCTTGTTGAACCGCTGCAATCCGTGTGACGAATGCTCTCCCGCAGTGCTAATAAGTAACAGACCAAGCAGCGATTAGCGCGCCGGTTGCAGGAGAGCTGGTTGGCGGTGATATCGATGCTGTGAGCGAGATCAGACCGTTTCCATGTTTCCACAAACAATGTTCCTTCCTTTATTTCTGGAAAAGTAACACTGATAATGGACAACTACATTTCTGTGGCTGCAACATGAAACTTTGGCCAGGTGACACGCTGCTTTCATGTATCTTGCAAGAAACCACACCGGTTGGTCTCTGTGGCGCAATCGGTTAGCGCGTTCGGCTGTTAACCGTAAAGGCTGATGGTTCGAGCAAAAAAACACTCAATGAACAATATCATCTGCGCATGCCATTCGCAATAGTTTAAACTGCGGTCGGATAACAGGTACATGAAAAAAACAGTGAAATGTTTGTGTCGGCGCGATGCTCTGGGATTCCCTGCCTGACCATCGCTCCCTGTCCTTCTCTGCAGCCTTCCTGAACACAGCGCAGCAAATGTATCCCTGTGAAATGAGCTCCTGGACAGTAATACGGAAATTAGTTTGGCTGAGGGGTGATATCCATATCACAGAGCTTGCAGTATCAGTTTTCCGTAGTATAGTGGTTATCACGTTTGCCGAGAAAGCGAAAGGTCCCCGGTTCGAAACCGGGTGGAAGCATTTTGAAACCTTGTCCCCATTAAAAATGATTAAATATTTAACGATTCACATTGCTGAATGATGTGAACAAAGTCCATATCTCCCAGCCCTGTTCATGCAGTCCGTTGGGAGCAGGCGATGAATGCCAGCGTGATATTGGGGGTGAAGGCTGCTTCCAAGACTGTATCACACCCGGTGGGATCTGGCGGAGATTTGATCAGCCCGATCCATTTAACCAATATATGAAACGGTGTTTGAGAAACATTCAAAAAATATAATAACATCCAGGATCATGTCTTCAGAGTGCGTGGCGCAAAGGTCTGACTCCAGATCAAAAGGCTGCGTGTTCACATCACATCGGGGTCACTGTTTCTTTCACCGCTCACATGAGACTGGATAATTCCCGAATGAAGGTTTCAATTGCTTTTTCACACAAAACAAAACAGAAGTTTAGTCTAAACCCTGACTCAGTACCGACCCAGTGGCAGGGAGGGGAGCGCCTGATACCCTCATTTATTTCATGCAACAAACTGACACGAATACTGGTATTGATTCAAAATCGACCTGCAGATGGACACACACAGAAAAAAGACAACCACAGAAATAGACAGCAACTACTTGTATATATATATATATATATCTGTATATATCGCCTTGAACGTGGTCAGACGATTTAAGCTCGGTGAACTTGCTTCTGCTTTCTGAACTGTACTTGTCCATCCTTCAGAGGTCACGGGAAATATATTTTTTGCCTTTGGAAAAAAGACGCGAAAAGCAGAGACATGTTTGTTTTCAACACGGCTGGTGAAATGGCCGGACTATCATAAATTAGGGGTCGCCTTTGAAACACTGAAAGGAGACTACCTAAAAATCACTGAGTGCAAATTTAAAATCACGGTCACTATTTATTTAGGTCTGAAAGAAATAACAATCAACATGGCATGATGTGGAGATGCCGGTGATGGACTGGGGTTGACAATTGTAAACAATTTTACAACACCAAGTTATAGTCCAGCAATTTTATTTTAAATTCACAAGCTTTCGGAGGCTTCTTCCTTCCTCAGGTGAACGTTTGTTGGAAACGTTTGTCATTTCCAACAAACGTTCACCTGAGGAAGGAGGAAGCCTCCGAAAGCTTGTGAATTTAAAATAAAATTACTGGACTATAACTTGGTGTTGTAAAATTGTTTACAATAAATATGGCATTCAGCGTCCGCGGTGAGACGGTGTCGAACTTGTTTGCTGCGAAGTTCACCGCTGGGCTAAAGTTGAAGGACGCGAACCCACTCAATGTAAAGAATGAGCTCAGAACCAACAGGTCCCGTCAACGTCAAACACCTCCTTTCTTGTTCAATAGAGTGAGCAGAGGCGTGTTCATCATCAGACGCCAGCAACTTTAAGAACTGGAACAGATAAAGGCACAGATGCAAGTTCCAAATCTTTTCAATGCAAAGTTATTTCACTTTATTTAAAGTGCGGTGAGGCTGAAAACGGGTCCCAGATGATTTGCGTTCACTCGTGACTTGTTTTCCAGTGTTTGTCCGTCAGATTTGCAATTCAATTTGTATTGGATATTGAAGATATTTCAGGATGATTGCACATCATACCATGTGTAAAGCAACCATCTTGATAACTTCAATCATCACACACTCGACATCGACGCTGCAGAGGCCCCAGTACCCCTTTCAATATTGTTTTTCTTAACTCACAGTTTTCAAAAGGGAATTGGATAAACGCTTGGATGGAAACATTTTCAGGGCTATGGGGAAACAGCAGGCGAGTGGGACTAACTGGACTGCACTTTCAGAGAGCAGGCACAGGCACGATGGGCCGAATGGCATCCGAATGGCGCTGTCCTATTCTATGATTCTATTAATTGGTCAATTTCCACCTGTCACTGAGCCTCTCGAAATGGAGCGCAGTAATCGTGTCCCTGTGAAATGAGCTCCTGAACAGTAATACGGAAATTAGCGTGGCTGAGCGGTTTGAAACTGTGGTTCGGCTCCTAACAGGAAATTTCCTCTCTAGCTTTGATTAGTTTATCAATTATCTCCCCCCTTTCGATCTTAAATCTCTTTATATTTTTTTTGATCTCTTCTTCTCCTGTCATGCCCACAATATTAGTCTCCCTGGTAAATACTGAAGCAAAGTGATTATTTAATATTTCTGCCATTTCGCTGTCATTGCCTGTGAGTTTGTCATGTGTATCCCTTCGTGGCCCTATTCCAATCCTAAATTTTCTTTGGCTGTTGATGTGTCCAGAATACTTCGCTTTTTTGATATTCCTTTTTTCCTTTCCAATATTTCTTTAGACTTCTTTCCCAGTCTTTTCACATTCCCCTCTCTCCTTTATTGTCTCGTGTGTGCCTTTTTCTTCAGTTTCAATTTTGTCCTTATTTCTTTATTCATCCCTGTTGTATCATTTCTGGCTAGTTTTTTCTTGCTTTGTCGTGGGATATATTTCTCCTGGACTCTATCGATCATCGTTTGAAATGTTTCCCACTGCTGTTCTATTTCTTTGTCCCGGTCATTAATATGTCAAACATTTCACCATTCAAAACTTCTCAAGTCACATATGCATGACAAAGACAGTTGCTTTTGTGGGAGGAGCAAATAAACTTGGCAGAAAAATCAGCTGCAGCCCAATCCACAAATAAAATATTTCCACGTCTTGGTAAAAATCAGCAATGTCAGAATCCAGAAGAGACTGCGACCTGAACGCAGCGCCTTAGACCGCTCGGCCATTCTGACTACCGATACCGTGTTTTATTCTGCATTATTTCTGCACTGTTGGCCAGTGATAGCAGCATGAAACTTAAAAATGGTCCTCGCCTAATGTGGGGCTCGAATCCACGATCCTGAGATTAATAGTCTCATGTTCTATCAACTGATCTCGCCAGACCTGAGTACCAATAACCGCCTTATCTATTATTGCAGCAAGCAGGAGAAAGACTCCATTTCAAATGAGGGACAGGATCAACTGTCACTTCGAAAGGCAAGGACCAATCAAGGGCAGTCAGCATGGATTTGTTGAGGGGAGGTTGTGTCCAACTAACCTGATTGAATTTTTCGAGGAGATGACAAGGAGGATCGATGAGGGTAGCGCAATTGATGTAGTCTACATGGATTGTAGCAAGGCTTTTGAAAAATTCCCACATGGCAGATTGGTCGAAAAAGTAAAGGCCCACGGGATCCAAGGGAATGTGGCTTATTGGATCCAAAATTAGCTGAGTGGTAGAAAGCAAAGGGTAATGGTCAACGGGTGTTTTTGCGGCTGGAAGGCTGTTTCCAGTGGGGTGTCGCAGGGCTCGGTACTTGGTCCTTTGCTTTTTGTGGTGTACATTAACGATTTGGAGTTAAGCGTAGGGGGCATGATTGAGAAATTTGCGGGTGACACAAAAGTAGGCCGTGTGGTTGATAGCGAGGAGGAAAGCTGTGGACTGTGGGGGTTCAGGCAATTTTCTGATAAAAAAAACCTCTCAATCTGTCTCTGAACTTATTTTGAACGAATACGTGTGTTTGACCCGGCACAGGCACGATGGGCCGAATGATCTCCTCTTGTGGACTAACATAATACCATGATACTAAGTGTTGTCAGATGGAAAAGCAACACATTCCAAATAAGAGCAGAGAGAGGAAACTAGACTAACAGCATAACAGCACGGTGAGATATTGTATTTGAGAAGGATGAGGAGGGATAGTTTATCATGGTTGGAGTCACATAGGGCATCATTTGTGACTTTGATAAGGAGCATTTCATGCTGCGACAGGGGCGGAAACCGAAATGGAGAGATTCAGCCCGGGCGCGGCCCCATCGTGTGCGGTGAGACGGAGGAGGGCAGGTGGAAGCAGCATAAAAGTTTAAAACGGTACTCGCCCAACGTGGGGCTCAAACCCACTACCCTGAGAGTTTTTAAAGTTAAGGGGGAGCAGCCACTGTCTGTGTCTCCAGCTGCAATGGAAAGAACACATTCCAAGTCCGAGCAGAGAGAGCACACCATTCAGCTACCCATTGTGTAACATGCCATGCCATCGGTTTCCGTAGTGTAGCGGTTATCACGTTCGCTTTACACGCGAAAAGTCCCCAGTTCGATCCCGGGCGGAAACATTATGTTTGAACTTGGTCTCCACAAACAGACAGATCGATTTTCTTCTCCTGCCAAAAAGGGAGACAGTGGCTGTTGCCGTATTCTTTGTCACCTGCATATTTTACTTCATTAAACAGAAAATTTTGAGTGAGAGAAAACTGATCCACAGTGACGCTCTTTTCAAGTTTTATTCCCTTCTCATCTGGAAGGATATATTGGCTTTGGACAGAGTGGCTTTTGAAAGGAGTTAGTCTGGTGGGATGGACAAACCTTTTCCAATGGTGGGGGACAAGGGAATACGAACCAACCATCCACCAAGTTCTCCCGAATTCTCCGGTTCAATGGGAAACCGACCAACAAAAGCCCTTTCATTGACCGTGGAGGTTCAGACAATTTTCTGATAACAAAGCGCTCAATCTATTTCTCTTGTCTATTTCCCGATGTTTCTGGATACTGTCTGCATCTCTGCCCTGTGTTTATCTCACTATGTGTCCACCTGAAGGGTGGTTTTTGAACGAAGATGTGTGTTTGTCTTCTGTTATTTGCATTAAATAAATGAGGTCATCAGGTGCTTCCCTCCCGGCTCGAGGCAGACTTTCGAGCAGGGTTCTGTTAATTGTGAAGACGCAAAGAAAACTTGAATTGCAGAATTGTTTGAACCGGCTCTCAGGGAAAAAACTGTGACCCCGACGTGATTTGAACACACAACCTTCTGATCTGGAGTCAGACGCGCTACCGTTGCTCTACGATGCCTGGGTGTTTTAATGGGTGATTGTTTCTATCAATGTTTGTCAAGCACCGCTTTTGAGCTCCAAGATTGGTCGAATGGGTTGGCTTTCAAATCCCCGCCCACTCCCACCGGATGTCAGGCAGCATCAGAAGCATCGTTCACCTGTCAGGGGCAGCATGGCGCTCGCTTCCATCGCCTGCTGTCAGCGGACTGCAGCAAATCCAATTACATTCATCCTGCACCCAGAATTATCACATCACAGGAAAAGGATGTGGGAAACTGCTCAAGTTACAGAACAGGAGGGGAAACTTCTAAAAAACACTTAGACTTTCGGTGTTTAGACTTCGATTAGAACTGCAAAAAAGAACGTGTGAAAATATAAACTGTGGGTGTGATGTTTCTGTCTGTCGGAAACTGCTCAAAATACATAACAGGACGGGAAACTTCTGAAAAACACGTGGACTTTCGATGTTTGGACTTTGGTTAGAACTGCAAAAGAGAACGTGTGAAAATATAAACTATGGGTGTGATGTTTATATATAAAGTGAATGTTAGCGGATTTCTCCCGTTACTGTGGCAACTATGGGTTGTTAATTCATCAACAATAACTTCCGCTAGATTTTAGCCCGAGTGGTTACAAAATAGCAAGTTTAGTAGATTGACTTACAACAGAATTGTACCTCAGCTGTCTTCAACATTACATTCAACAGGATTATTATTATAATATAACTGTCTACAGATTACATTAATGTCAAGCAATCAACACAACCTGACCTGTCTGCGAATCCAGATATATCAGACCTGACCTTTGCGGACTGCCTGTGGCAATGGACTTCTGACTGACCCCTATTGAGAGGTCTAACATTTGAGAAGGGAGCATGCCCTATCTTTATACGATTCGGTTACATTGTTCTGTACGTAAGCACCACTGATCTTAACTCATGATCGTAAACCATCCGACTTTGCTGACTCTCAGAAACCACCAAGGATTGTTTCATGTCTTCGTGCTTATTTAGCCTTTCTCCGTCATCAGGTTTTATATGCTTATACTAGGTAAGTACAACCTGGAGATCAGGTGTCCAGGACACCCAAGTTTCTGTGGACATCAACATTTAATAGTTTCTCACCATTTCAAAAATATACTGTTTTTCTGTTCTTCCTACCAAAGTGAATAACCTCACATTTCCCCACATTTTGCTCCATCTGCCACCTTCTTGCCCACACACTAAAACTGTCTATATCCCTTTGCAGACTCTTTGTGTCCTCCTCACAGCTTACTTTCCCACCTAGCTTTGTATCATCAGCAAACTTGGATACGTTAAACTCGATCCCTTCATCAAGTCATTAAAAGTCTTCGATCGGCATATACATAGTAAACGGGTAGTAAGAGGAGGGGTAAGACCGATTAGGGACCAAAAAGGAGATCTACACATGAAGGCATAGGGCATTGCTTAGGTACTAAATGAGTATTCTGCATCCGTCTTTACCGAGGAAGAAAATGCTGCCTGAATGACAGTAAAAGGGGAGGTAGTTGGGATACTGGATGGGGTGAAAATTGATAAAGAGGAGATACTAGAAAGGCTGGCTGTACTTAAAGTAGATAAGTCACCTGGTCCGAATAGAATGCATCCTAGGTTGCTGAGGGAAGTAAGGGTGTAAATTACAGAGGTCCTGGCCATAACCTTTCAATCCTCCTTAGATACAGGGTTTGGTGCCAGAGAAGTGGAGAATTGCAGATTTTACACCCTTGCTCAAAAAAGAGTGAAAGGATAAACGCAGCAATTACAGGCCAGTCAGTTTAACCACGGTAGTGGGAAGCTTTTAGAAATGATAATCCGGGACAAAATCAATTGTCATTTGGACAAGAAAGCCACTGTGGATTTGTTAAAGGCAAATCGTGATTGAGTTTTCTGATTAGTTAACAGAGACGGCTGATGAGGGCAATGTGGTTGATGTTTTGTATATGGCCTTTCAAAAGGCGTTTGATAAAGTGCCACAAAATAGGCTTGTCAAAAGGGGCGATAGTGGCTGCTTGCTTATTCTTTCAAAGCGCTTTCTTTTATTTCACTCAACAGATAACTTTGAGTGAGCGAAAACTGATCCACAGTGACGCTTATTTCAAGTTTATACCCTTTGCATCTGAAAGGATATATTGTCCTTGGAAGGAGTGCAGCACAGATTCACCAGATTGTTACCAGGGTGCGATGCCTTAAATTATGAGAAGATGTTATATAAACTCGGCTTCAAGTCACACAAGTCACACTGCAAAAAGTTTTCATTTTTCTTACGTACATTAATGACCTGGACTTGGGTGTACAGGGTATAATTTCAAAGTTTGCAGATGGCACAAAACTCGGGAATCGATCAAACAATGTGGTGGATACTATCAGACTTCAGGAGGACATAGACAGCCTTGTGAAATGGACTTTATTAATAGGGGCATAGAGTAAAAAAGCAACAAAGTTATGACAAACGTTTACAAAACACTGATTAAGCTGCAGCTGGAGTATTGTGTTCAATTCTGGGCACCGCACTTTCGGAAAGATGTCAAGGCCTTGGAGAGTGTGCAGAGGAGATTTACTAGAATGGTAACAGGGATGAGGGACTTCAGTTATATGGCGAGAATGGAGAAGCTGGGATTATCCCCATAGAGCAGAGAAGGTTAAGCGGAGATTTGACAGAGGTGTTCAAAATAATGAAAGGTTTTGATAGAGCAAATAAGGAGAAACTGTTTTCAGTGGCAGAAGGGTCGGTATCCAGAGGACACAGATTTAAGGTAATTGGCAAAAGAGCCAGAGGCGACATGAGGGAACATAATTTACACAGCGAGTTGTTATGATCTGGAATGCGCTGCCTGAAAGGCCGGTGGAAGCAGATTCAATAGTAACTTTCAAAAGGGGATTGGATAAATACTTGAAAAGGAAAATAAATTGCAGGAATTCTGAGGAAAGAGCTTATGGGTGGTGAGACCATTGGATCGCACTTTCAAAGGGCTAGCACAGGCACGATGGGCCGAATGATCTCCTTCTGTGTTGTAACATGTTAAGTGTTGCTGGACGGAGAAGCAACACATTCCAAATCAGAACAGAGACAGGAGAGTAAGTCAGTTCACCATTGTTGTTAATGAAATAGTCGCAGTTTCCGTCGTGTAGCGGTTATCGCGTTTGCTTTAACTCACGAAAGGTTCCCGAGCATAAACATCCAGGGAGGAGTTTTTTTATCCTGCCAAAAAAGGCAAAACCTTTCTGCTGGTGAGGGAGTCTAAGTCAATATCACAATATCACAATCTCTGTTTGACGAGTGAAAACGGCCATACGCATCACTGTGAGTGTCAGAGACGAGTCTCAAGGTGCCGCGTCCTGTACAGTGAATGTCAAAACTTTTAAAAGTTGCAGAAAGTGTTCGGGATTCAGTTACACAAACCTCTAATGGGAATGAGATTTTGTCAGAGGTTGCAGCCTTCTCAACTTCTCTTGCCCTTTGTGAGGCAACTGCTCCGGTTTAAATTCACAAACTGGATGAGTTGGTGATCACGGTGCACCAGACTCAGCGGTCCCGGGTGAGACAGTGAGAGAAATCAGCCCGGGGGCGGCCACAATGTGCGCGGTGACACTGCACGGGAGGTCGGGGGGAGTCAGAGCTGGGGTTCACCCTTGAAAGCAACAGAAACAGTTTAAAAGAGAATTCGCCCAACGTGGGGCTCGAACCTACGACCCTGAGTTCAAGAGGCTCATGTTCTACCAACTGAGTTCGCCGGGCCTGGAATGTGCAGCTACTCTAAACTCGGCCCTGGCTGTCCAGGGACAGCAATCCCAACATAACGTCCATATCATTGGCTGTGTTTATCTCATTGTCTGTGTCGACCTGCAGGTTGATATTGAACGAATCCGAGTGTTTGTCTTCTGTTTTTAACATTAAATAAAAGAGGGCATCAGACACTTCCCTCCCTGACACTGGGGAACAAGTGAGACAGACTTGTTATTGTGAAAACGCAAATAAAGCATTAATTGCGGAATTTTACAGACTCTTATCAGCGCCAAAAGTAGCTTTACACCCCAATAAATAAATAAATGATACAAATAATACAATAATACATTTGTAAATAACAGAGTCACGAAACCAAAAATATTATTTGTACCTAATGTAAACACTCCCAGATATATTTGAAAATCTGCCATGCCTTCCCTGGTGGTCTTGTTGTTCGGATTCGGGACCTTCACAGCTGTGGCCTGGGTTCGATTCCCGGTTTGGGAATTTTGCTCTGACAAAAAACAAACGCAAATTTTGTCGAATCATGGCAAATTCACCGCACAGAAGGAGGCCATTCTGCCCATCGCGTCCGCGCCGGCCGAAAATAAGCCACCCAGTCTAATCCCACTTTCCAGCACTCGGTCCGTAGCATTTTACGTTACGCCACTTCAGGTGCATATCCAAGTATTATTTAAATGTAACGAGGGATTCCGCCTCTCCCACCCTTTCAGGCAGTGCGTTCCAGACACCCACCACCCTCTGGTTGAAAATAATTCCCCTCAGCCCCCCTCTAATCCTTCCACCAATCACTTTAAATCTATGCTCCCTGGTTATTGACCTCCCTGCAAAGGTAAATAGGTCCTTCCAATCGCCTCTATCAAGGCCCTTCATAATTTTGTACACCTCAATTAAATCACCCCTCAGCCTCCTCCGTTGCAAAGAAATCAACCCCAGCCTATCCAATCTTTCCTCACAGCCAACATTCTCCAGCCATGGCAACCTCCTCGTAAATCTCCTCTGTCCCCTCTCTCGTGCATTTCCATCTTTTTTGACCAGTCTGCCAATTGGGACCTTGTCAAAAGCCTTGCTAAAATCTATGCGGACTACATCAAAGTACTCCAGGTGTGTTCTCACCCAAACCCTATTTAATTGCAGCAAGACTTCCTTATACTCCAACCTCCTTGCAATAAGGCAAACATACCATTTTTCTTCCTAATTGCTTGCTGTACCTGCATGTTAAATTTCTGTGATTTATTTACAAGTAAACCCAACTCCCTCTGAATACCAACATTTATTGGACTCTCACCTTTTGAAAAATATTCTGCTTTTCTATTCTTCCTACCAAAGTGGACAATTTCACATTTTCCAACCTTATACTCCAACTGCCACTTTCTTACCCAATCACTTAACCTCTCCACCTCCCTTTGCGTCCTCCTCACGGCTTACTTTCCCATCTATCTCTTTATCATCAGCAAACTTGGATCCATTAAACTCGGTCCCCTCATCTAAGTCATTAATATAGAATTTGAACAGCAACTGCAATATAAATTGTCCGCCCAGGATCGAAAGCAGGGCCGTTCACGTGTAAAGCGAACTGTTAACCACTACACCACAAAAAAACCGCTGGTGACTGATACCGGACAGAGGGGAACTGACCAGTCATCTCTCTCTGCTCTGATTGGGACAGTTTTACTTCTCTTTAAACAACATCTCTCCTGTCCCACACTAAAATAATGGAATAGAATCATAGAATATTACAGCACAGAAGGAGGCCATTCGGCTGTGTTGCCCTGCCGATTCTTTGAAAGAGCTGTCCAATTTAGTCCAAAAAACGCAGCCTTTTCCCCGTAAACTTGCAAATCAGTTCTCTTCAAGTACCTGTCCAATTGCCTTTTGAAAGTTCCTATGAAAGCTGCTTCCACCGCCCTTTCAGGGAGTGGCTACCAGATCGGAACAACCCTCTGTGTGAAAAAAAAATCTCCTCATTTCCCCTCTAGTCCTAAAAGCTCTCAATCCTTCTCCACGGATGCCTTTTTACAAACATTTCATTCATCAAAACCACACAAGCAACACAGGAAAAAGTCTTCATTTTCAAGTAATTAACGTTCCGAAGGAGCTCCCTAATTTCCCTCCCCTAACCTTATGAATCAGATCATGCTCGACCGGATCCTTTTCCACATGAACCGGCCTCCCCCCTCAGGAAGGAGCCATTCTGATTCTGTGACTGTGGCCAGCTTTGTTCGGGCAGTTGGTTTGACAGGGACCTCACACCGCACTCTCCTCCCGTATTTTGTTCCACATCCGCAGATTGGGGCCGGGCCTGGACTGACTTTTTTTCTCTGTCTCACCCGGGGCTGCTGAGTCTCCAACTCAGATCACAAACCAGCTCTCCGACACCCGATCACCAACTCACCCAGTTTGTAAATTGAAACTGGAGCAAGTGCCTCGTCAGAGAGCAAGAGATGTAGGTGAGGCAGCAACCTCTGACAAAACCTCAGGCTCATCAGAGAGGTTTGTGTATCTGAACCCCAAATAATCTTCTGCTCTTTTTAAAGTTTTGACCATTGCACACGAGGCGGCACTGACAGAATCGTCTCTTGCACTGACAGTCAAGCAAGCGGAGGGTTCACTCGGGAAAGCAGCGTGAAAGTTTAAAACAGAATTCGCCCAACATGGGGCTCGAACCCACGAACCTGAGATTAAAAGTCTCATGGTCTACCGACTGAACGAGCCGGGCCTGCTGAAATGGCTCAATTTGGTCTGTTATTGCAGCGAGGCAGCTGTTGGCTCCCCGTGAGGGGCTGAGTTCAGAATCGGAGAAGGATACAGCTCAGAAGCAGGCCATTCGGGCCATCGCGCCCGTGCCTTGTCCGACAAACCATGTACCAGATTCTCCTGAATTCCAAGGTGTGGAACGAAAGCGAACAAAAAAAGACCTTCCATTCGACCGTGGAGGTACAGGCAATTCTCTGAGAAACCGGCTTGTCTATTTCCCGGTGTTTGTCTGTCTCTCTGGCTGAGTTTATCTCTGTGCGTGTGGAGCTGCAGGCTGATTTTGAATTAATAATTGTGTTTGTGTATGTTTCTTGCAATAAATAAATGAGGGAATCAGACGCTTCTCTCCCTGACAGTGGGGAACTCGTGAGGCGAAATTCAGAGCAGGATTCTGTTTATTGTGAAAACGGGATTGTAATAAGGAAGCGGGAATTATCCAGCCTCCTAACAACACTAAGGACAACTGTGACCCCGACGTGATTTAAACACACAACCTTCTAATCTGGAGTCAGACTCGCTACCGTTGCGCTACAAGGTCTGATAGCAAAGATTTGGATGTTTACCTTTTTGAAAGTTTCTCATACACCGTTTCATTTATTTCAGATTACCAAATCCCCGCCCACTCCCACCGGGTATCAGGCAGCCTCAGAAGCTGCCTTCACCTGTCCGCGGCAGCACGACTGCAGCAAATCCAATTACACACACCCGGCACCCAGAATCATCACATCACAGGAAAGGAACTGCTCAAAATGCACAATAGGGCGGGCAGCATCTGAAAAAACGCTGAGAGTTTCTGTGTGTGGACTTTGTTCAGGACTGCAAACAGGACGGTGTGAAAATTTAAACAATGGATGTGTATAAATGGATGTCATGCTTCTGTACAAAGTGAGTGTTTATGTTATGTGTGCCATTTATAAATTTATTTTAATTATTTTTACAATATGATATATCTTGTTATAAATATATATGATTGCACCTGTGACACTTATAAATACATTTGGGTGTAACTGTGTGGTGGTTATCATTATATCGCTGTGTATCTGTGTTATGTATTTGTGTGTAATAAGAAATAAGACATAGAGAAATAAATATCCAGAAAATACATTGACATTATATACACCCCAATAAGTGAATAAATAATACAGATACATGTAAATACATTTGTAAGCAGCAGTCATGGAAGGCATTTACTTCGAATGGCTTCGGGATGAGCCGGTGGGCGTCAAAACCTGCCGTGGACGGAGACCGGCTTCCTGATTGCGGGAAGAGCAAATCAACTGGGCCGAAAAATCAACTGCAGCTCAAGCAACAAATAAAACAGGAGTCAAAATAACCCATGCTAGAAATGGGATTCGAACCCACGCTTCCAAAGCAGACTGCGACCTAAACGCAGCGCCTTAGTCCTCTCGGCCATCCTGACTGATGAACGATTCCTTCATTCGCCACCTTTTCCACATTGAGAACCCCCCCCCCCCCCCCCCAACCCCGGAGAAAGTTTCACTCACTCCAGTGCTTGGTAAGATAAATGCTGCTGGAAAGGCTCGGTGAGCGGGATGCCACCTCCCCGGGTTTTCCTGAGCCTATTGTAGTTTATTCCTATTTAATCACGGGAATATCCGCAATCAGCAGCTAAAAAGGGTTAAAAGCTGAATCACAGAGAAAGGGAAATCCACGTTAAATCTGATAATGCTGTAAACAAAACTCGCTGGTGCTCCAGTGGTTAAGAATCGGGAATTTCATCACTATGGTTTGGGTTCGCTTCCCAGTCAGGGAGTCTATTTTTACCAAACAGTTCACTTAATTGCACAAAATAATTCAAGTCAACAAGAGAGAGTCCAACCACCTCCCCTTGACATTCAACGCCATTACCATCGCCGAATTCCCCACCATCAACATCCTGGGGGTCACCATTCACCAGGAACTTAACTGGACCAGCCATATAAATACTGTGGCTACAAGAGCAGGTCAGAGGCTGGGTATTCTGCGGCGAGTGACTCACCTCCTGACTCCCCAAAGCCTTTCCACCATCGACAAGGCACAAGTCAGGAGTGTGATGGAATACTCTCCACTTGCCTGGATGAGTGCAGCTCCAACAACACTCAAGAAGCTCGACACCATCCAAGATAAAGCAGCCCGCTTGATTGGCACCCCATCCACCACCCTAAACATTCACTCCCTTCACCACCGGCGCACTGTGGCTGCAGTGTGCACCATCCACAGGATGCATTGCAGCAACTCGCCAAGGCTTCTTCGACAGCACCTCCGAAACCCGCGACCTCTACCACCTAGAAGGACAAGAGCAGCAGGTACATGGGAACAACACCACCTGCACGTTCCCCTCCAAGTCACACACCATCCCGACCTGGAAATATATCGCCGTTCCTTCATTGTCGCTGGGTCAAAATCCTGGAACTCCCTTCCTAACAGCACTGTGGGAGAAAAGTCACCACACGGACTGCAGCGCTTCAAGAAGGCGGCTCACCACCACCTTCTCAAGGGCAATTAGGGATGGGCAATAAATGCCGGCCTCGCCAGCGACGCCCACATCCCGTGAACGAATTAAAAAAAAGGTGAATCTTTTAATCACCATTAATAAACCCACAACTTTCTGTTTCGCACTGAATGAAATGCCAACAAGTTTGCCGAGTGACTGTCGAAACTACGCTAACTTTTGTAACTTTCATCCCTTCTCATTTTACGCACTGCTTAAAAGTGTTGAGTGGTGATGAGACCAGGAATCTGGAGCAGCCGTTGTTGAATGTGAAAGGATTGCAGCCCAATTTGCACGAGAGAAAGCTCGCGCCTGGAAGTTTGTGAGGAGCAAGTTCCATCAAATTTTTTCTGACCCGGGATTAAACCGGGAGTTTTTCGTGTGTGACGCCAACATGATAACCATTACACCCCGAAAACATCAATTCAGTCCAGCCCAGGTCAGATGGAAGTGTTAAGGGAGAAAGTGAACTGCTGACTCCCACTTCTGGGGGATATCCCAAAGCGCTTCATAGAGGTGTAATCAAAAACATGGAATAATTGAAACACAGGAGGCCATTCGGCCCATCGTGCCTGTGCCAGCTCTTTAAACTAAATGGTGCAATTTTAAAGGGGGTGCAGGATCAGAGAGACCAGGGGGCATACGCACACAAATCTTTGAAGGTGGCTGGACAAGTTGAATAGATTGTAAAAAAAAATATCCGGAATCGTTGACTTTATTAATAGAGGCCTGGAGTACTAAAGCAAGGAACTTATGCGAAACATTTATAAATCACTGGTTACGCCCCAGCTGGCCACCACACAATTCTGCCCACCACACTTTAGGAAAGATGTCAAGGCCTTGGAGAGGGAGCAGAGTTGATTGACTAGAATGGTGCCAGTGATGAGGGACTTCAGTGAGGTGGAGAGACTGGAGAAGCTGGGGTTGTTCTACTTTGAACAGAGACGTTTAAGGGGAGATTTAACAGAGGTGTTCAAAATCATGAACGATTTTGATGGAATAAATAAGGAGAAACTATTTCCAGTGCCAGAAATGATGGTAACCGGAGGACACAGGTTTAAGGTAATTGGCAACAGAGGTGAGATGAGGAGAATGATTTTACGCAGCGAGTTGTCATGATCTGGAATGCACTGCCTGAAAGGGTGGTGGAAACAGATTCAATAATAACATTCAAAGGGGAACTGGGTAAATCCTTGAAGGGGAAAATTTTGCAGGGCTTTGGGGAAAGGGAAGGGGAGTGGGTCTAATTGGATAGCTCTTTCAAAAAGTTCGCACAGGCACAATGGGCCGAATGGCCTCCTTCTATGATGTTTCTATGCTGTGATTCTATGTTACGGAGTATTTTCTGATGCAGTAGTTTTCAGGGCAGAGGACCAAGTGGGGATTGAGCTCGACGGCAAGTGTATACAGTTCGTTCAAAGGACTGAAGCCGATGGTTTCATTCTTCCCGTCGCTTAGCAGCACGAAATTACTCGGCCATGCAGTCGACCTTTTTTTGTCTTCATTCATGGGATGTGGGTGTCAATGGCAAGGTCAGCATTTATTGCACATCCCTAACTGTTCTTGAGAAGGTGCTGGTGAGCCGCCTTCGTGAACTGCACCTTCCATTGACTGTGTCATTGACATTTTCCGGATAGAGAGAAACTATTTCCGCTGGTTGGGGATTCTCGGTCCAGGGGGCACAGTCTAAAAATTAGAGCCAGATCTTTCAGGAGTGAGATTAGAAAACACTTCTGCACACCAAAGGTGATAGAAGTTTGGAAATCTCTTCCCCAAACGGGGATGGATGCTAGCTTAATTGCGAATTTTAAATCTGAGATAGATAGCTTTTTGCCAACCGAAGGTATGAAGGGATGTGGACCAAAGGCAGATATATGGAGTTAGACCACAGATTAGCCATGATCTTATCAAATGGCGGAGCGGGCTGGAGGGGCTTAATGGCCTGGAGGGGCTTAATGGCCTACTCCTCTGCCGATGGTACATTTCCCCAAGTGTCTGTTCTCTCCATAGTTGTTGAATTATCGCCTTGTGTTTCTCGCATATTTTCGTTTGAAGCTCGGTTTGGGGATGAGACGGTGGGCGTCAAAACGTGCCGTGGATGGAGACCGGATTGGTTGTTGCGGGAAGAGCAAATCAACTCGGCCGATAATTCAACTGCAGCTCAAGCAACAAATGAAATAGGAGTCAAAATAACCACTGTCATAAGTGGGATTTGAACCAACGCCTCCAGCGGAGACCGCAACCTGCACGCAACGCCTTACTCCGCTCGGCCATCCTGACCGACAAATAACTCGTTCACTCGCATTCCTTTCCACACTGAGACCGCCCCGGAGACAGTTTCACTCACTCCAGTGCTTGGTAAGATAAATGCTTCCATAAAGGCTCGGTGAGCGGGATGCTACCTCCCTGGGTTTTCATGAGCCTATTGTGCATTATTCTTATTTAATCACGGGAATATTCGCAATAAGGAGCTAAACAGAATTAAAAGCTCAATCACAGAGAAAGGAAAATCCATGTTACATCTGATAATACTGGAAATAGTGCTCCCTGGTGGTCTAGTGGTTAGAATTTGGCGCCTTTATCGCCGCAGCCCGGGTTCGATTCCCGGTCAGGAAAGCCACTTTTGAACACATTAATCGCACGAACTTACTCATTAAAACAATCATTGTTTTAATCACCATGAATTAACCGATATCGTTATTTTGCAGAATGAAAGGCTGCTGAGGGAAGTTGGAAAACTTTAATAATTTCTTTTGTGCGATGAACTTTTTATCCCTTCTCATTTTACACACTGTATTTTTAAGGGCTCGGTTTAAAATGTTCAGTGCTCGTGAGACCACGAATTTGTGTTCAATTTAACAGGACCGGGTATTTCACAGTGAAAAAAAAAATTGCCCCAACATAATGTTTCCACCCGGGAAACTTTCGCGTGTGAGGCGAACATGATAACCACAACACTGCAGAAACCTCTGTTCTGATCATCAGCCAGAAGTTAGAATGACTGCATTGATTCTCTTTCATAACTATTCAATTGATCGAAGTTGCACAAGTCACAAAAGAAAAATGTTCATTTCAAAGTTATTAAACTCCCAAATGTGGCCTGCCTTGTTTGGACAGGGGTTGACCCTGACGTCACAGCCTCAACAAAGCATATTCTCAACATTTCCATTGGGAACAGGAGGAGGCCATTAAGCCCCTTGAACCTGTTCCGCCCTTCAATTAGATCAGAGATGATCTGTACCTCAAATCGATTTACCCGCCTTTGCTCCCCATCCCTCGATACCCTTTCCCAACAATAATCTGTCGATCTCAGTCTTGAAAGCTTCAATTGACCCGCAGAATCCACAGTCTTTTGGGGGACAGAGTTCCAGACTTCTACTGCGCTTTGTGTAAAAAAGTGCTTCCTGATTTCGAACCTGAATGGCATGGTTCTAATTTTAAGATTATGTCCCCCTCGTTCTTGATTCCCCAGAGGAAATTCGTTCTCTCTCTCTATTCTATCGAATCATTTAAACATGTTAAACACCTCGCTCAGACCGCCCCTCAATGTTCTCTTCTCGAGGGAATCCGAGCCGAGTCCATGCAGCCTGTCCTCATAATTTAACCTTTTTAGCCCCGGTAACATTCTGGTGAATCTGCTCTGCACCCCCTCCAAGGCCAATCTATCCTTCCTGAGGTGCAGTGTCCAAAACTGAACGCAGTTACTCCAGACGCAGTCTATCCAGAGCTTTATATAACTGGAACATAACTTCCACTTCTTTATATTCCAGCCCCCTGAGAAAAAGGCTAACACTCCGTTAGCCTTTTAAATTATTTTTGGACCCGTCCGTTGGCTTTTACTGATTTATGTAAATGAACCGTTAATTCTCTCTGCTTCTCCACCGTTCCGAGCTTCTTCCCATTTGGAAAATACCCTGACCATCGGTCCAAAGTGGATTACCCCACATTGCACTCCATCTGCCATCGTTCTGCCCACTAACTGAATCTATTAATGTCCCTTTCCAATTTTCCATGCGCATTCCACACTACTGACTCTACCACTTAACTTAGTGTCATCAGCAAACTTGGATATACTACTCCCTGTTCCTTCATCGAAGTCATTGATAAATATGGCGACAAGCTGAGACCCCAGTTACAGATCCCTGGGGGACACCACTAGTCACATGCTGCCAATTGGAGTATGGACCCATTATCCCTACTCTCTGTCTCCTATCTCCCAACCAATTCTCTACCCATGTCGATAAGTTGCCTCAAGTTCCATGCGCTTTCATTTTTGTCAACAGTCTCTTTTGCAGCAGCAGCAGCAGCAGCAGCAGCAGCAACAACAACAACAACAACAACAACAACAGCAACAACAACAACGACTCGTGTGCGACATAGAATTACATCGAATGTACAGCAGGTAAACAGTGCCTTTCGGCCCAACTATGAAATAAAAATCCCACAGTGCACCCAGTGATAGTGCCCCATTGATCCACAGTGTCCCAGTGATCCACAGTGCACCGAGTGATCCCACATTGCACCCAGTGATAGTTCCCCAGTCATGCACAGTGTCCCAGTGATCCACAGTGCACCCAGTGATCCCACAGTGATCGCAGAGGGACCCACTGATCCTGCAGTGCTCCCAGTGATCCAAAGTGACCCAGTGATCCAAAGTGCCCCAGTAATCCCAGAGTGTCCCAGTGCTCTCAAAATGATCCCAATGATCCCACAGTGCACCCAGTGTTCCCAAAGCGCACCCAGTAATTTCACGGTACACCCAGAGGTCCCAGTATCCAAACTGCATTTGTGTAAAAGTTTGAGAGACTTTCTTTGTATTCAACAACTTGTGTATATAAAATAACTTGTGTTATATTATTTATATATTACATAGAATGAGTAAAGACATCTCTCCTTTAATACCACGAAGCTGAAACTAAATGGCGGCCAGCAAGGCGGCCATCTTAAGCAAAATGGCCGCCAGTGTCCCAGTGATCTCACAGTCACCCAATGATCACACATTGTCCCACTGGTCCCACAGTGTCCCCAGTGATCCCACAATGTCCCAGTGAACCTGCAGTGTCCCAGTGATCCCACAGTAACACAATGATCCCACAATGTCCCAGTGAACCTACAGTGTCCCAGTGATCCCACAGTAACACAATGATCCCACAATGTCCCAGTGAACCTGCAGTGTCCCAGTGATCTCACAGTAACGCAATGATCACACATTGTCCCACTCATCCCACAGTGTCCCCAGTGATCCCACAATGTCCCAGTGAACCTGCAGTGTCCCAGTGATCCCACTGCAACCCAATGATCACACATTGTCCCAATAATCCCACAGTGTCCCAGTGATCCCACAATGTCCCAGTGAGCCTACAGTGTCCCAGTGATCCACCAGCAGCCCGTGATCCCACAGTGTTCCTAGTGATCCCACCGTGACCCATTGATCCCATAGTGATCCAGACAAAATTCACGTGAGCCCCATTGCCTGCAGCCTCTGGTGAAGGCCTCGGTCAGTCCCCTGTGGAGAGAAAGCTTCTTGTACAAGGAATACTCCTCCTCCAAAACATTCTCATTCCACATCTATATGTTACAGCATTTCCACAAACAAATTCCTCTGGAGAGAGAGATTGTGAAAAGGAATTGATTGTAAACAAAGCAAGTGATTAAAAAGGCACAGCAAGAGCCCAGAGCTCCCCCACACTCACTCACTCACACACATTCACACACAGTCATTCACTCATCCCATTACACAGGCAGGCAATCTCTCATCAAACACCACTGACAAACAAACTCCCCAGTTAAAAGCAGAGAATCTGAAGAAAAGAGAGAAATGCTGGGAGAGAGAGAGAGAGACAGAGAGAGAAAGACACTCAGGGCAGACTGAAGAGCACAAGTTGCTTCTCTCTCTCTAATACAAGTTTGCTGCGTGTTCTCTCCTGCTTTGGCACTCATTCCCTCACTCCCTCACTCACCATCCCCCAACCGTCCCCTGAAAGGTGCTGGTCTGTCTGTCTGTCCTGGTTAGTGTTTGCTGCAGGGTCCAAATTACCCCTGTGCTCATTTGATCTTCTGTTCCTGAAGCAGCAAAAAATGCCCAGGCTTTTTTCGGCCGTTTTGTTGTAGTTTGCAAAGGTGAACGAACTTTGCCTTTGCTCTTTTCTCTTACTTTAATTAGCAGTGGACAAAAAGCCTGCAGTTTGTGGGCAACTTACAGTTTGTTGATTTTTCCAATTAGCCAAAGAGTTCCAACAAATTCATGACTTTTAAAACAGCGAAAGCAAAAAAGTTTTTTTAGAAACCTAATAAACAGCATGATCCCTCACTCAGTTATAGGGACAATCTCTCAGCAACATTCATTTACACAGAAACAAAGCCCAGTTTATAAAGGAGAAGAATCTGAAGAGTAAAAGATTGAGAGACAATCTTTATCGACGAGAACAACTTTTATTTATATATTACAGCAACTATTACAACATCAATTTGCATCTATACATACACTTGTATTTCGATTATACAACTACTGTTATAAAGCCTCCACAAAGCATGTGGGGAAAGAGCAGAGGGGGAAATTGGACAAATTCGACAGCCCTTTTGAAGAGTCGGCACACGCACAGTGGGCCGAATGGCCTCCTCTTCTGCCATAGTCACCATGAAACCATGAATCTGTGATCAACAACTTTAATGCCATGAAACTGAAACAAAATGGACACCAGTGAGGCAGCCATCGTACTGAGGGGCAAGCTGGACATCTTACTGAAGGGCAAGGCTGCCATTCAACTGAGGCGCAAGGTGGCGAACTTAATGGGGGCAATATGGTGATCAGGAACAAATTGACCGCAACGAAGCATAAACAAAATGGCCGTCCTGATCTTGAAACATAATGGCCGTTAATAAGGCGTCCATCTCACTGAGGAGCAGCTTGTTACGGTGAGAGACAAGGAGAGGGTTCATTTGGTGCTCCTGTTAAATCATTGTTGCACTATAGTTAAAGATACAAACTGAGTGAGACTGGCACTAGCTGGTGTTTAACACAAAGACAGCGGTGCAGTGAGGGAAATAAAGACCAAAATGTGAACTTCTGCAAAAAAGGATTAACATTTGGTTATTTGGACTTAATTCTTACAGGGAAGGAGAGACCAGACATTCAGAGGAAAGGTCCAATGAGCCATTTTGAATAGAGTTTGCAATTGTAGCTTCTACTAAATAAATCAGAGTAAAATTGGACTCAATCTGAATGTCGTTCTGATCTGGGATTTGGTTAATTTCTCCATTATTCATATTTTTCCTTTAATCTGAAACAAGAACAGTATTTGTAACAGTAACAGAGCAGTTTAGTAACACAGCAGAAGGGGTAAGAGTACATTGTGATTTATTACAGAATCCAGCAGCTCACTGGGAAAGTTACACATGGTACAGATGGAGGAGCAAAAAGGTACAAAGTGATTTTACACTTTAATTTGCGGCAATGACTGTTTATCTCCACAAGGTTTAGTTTCATATTTAAATAACGGGCTCTTTATCCTGAAGAAACTTCAGGCACAAACTATGGTTTTATGAAGTAAACAATAATTTATTAATATTAATAAACTAGAAAAATTGAGATTAGAATTTAAACAACACCTTGGGTTTATGCCCGAATTAAAATTGCTTTAACACCAATAAAACAACACATTCTGAATTCCAAAAATACGTAACCGTTTAGAAATCCAATGTCGATCTTAGGTTAAGTCCGTAACGAAATTTATTTCCTTGTGGTTGGCTCAAACTTGGAGCAAGTTTCCAGGTATTTTGATGGATAATGTTGTCGTGTAGCGTGGCTTTCTCTTGTATCCAGGTCATTTGCTTCACAGGCAATCGGTAAACCAGCATCGAGGCATCAAGCTGGGAGGTAGCGAGCAGTCAGGAAAATTCGAGGTGAGGTGGTGCTGACAGGAAGCGAAAGGTGAGGTTGGAGCCCGAGTGGTGGATCTGTGTCTCTCCCCACTTAACTTCTGCCCAGCTTTTAAAGACCTTTTTAACAGAGAATCACATCTCTGGGACGATGGCTTATCAACAAAAGGTTCCTACAAATAAAACCCATGATTGATTGACACTTCACTTGTTTTCTCTCAGTGTCCACAACATAAGCAATTTAATTCCGTACATTTTCAAACCACCTCGAGCCCTCCTGGAATCGTTCTTGTTGCTATGGTGATCTATCCTCTGCTGTGTGATCTTTTCCAATGTGTCATTATCAATCATTTTAACAACACTTCCACCTTTTAACAATCCTTTTCCTTCAGACATGCTGAAGCCGATTTATTCTCAGGCTTTCGTTTATCCGATGATCTTTCACTACACAGAGCAGCTGGGAAACTCCTGCAGTCAGTAATGGTCAGTGTCAGGTACACGAGACTGAGTGACTTTATTGTGCAGCCTTCAGGCATCACCTTTAGAAATGTCAAAATTTAATCCACAAGAGTGTTACCCCAGAACAAACATGAACTGTCTGACCTGCTTCATCTGCTGCTGTTCTGCTGGTCAGCACTCTCACACACTCCAGGCTGATTACACAGTTTGTTTGGTTATTTAATGCTTTCTGTGTTCTATTCTCACTCCTGTCTGTACCTTCCTGTCACTATATATGTTTGTCCGTCTTTCATTGTGTCTGTTCTCTGTTTATATCGTTTGTCTCTTTTTATTTTCTGCCTGTTTTTCTATCTTATTATTTCCACTTCTACTTCCATCACTTTGTAACTTTTTGTCAGTCTCTCTCTGTCGTTCCATCCATGCCTGCTTGCTCTCTCTCATTATATCGATGATTTCTTTCACTCTTTCTTTCTCTCTTTATTTTTCTCTCCTTTCTTACAAACTGTCTTTATATCTCTCCTTTGCTGAGTAGCTCTGTCTTTCTCCCTCTTTGTTTCTCTCTCTCTCTGTCTCACTCTCTCTCACACACACACCCCTTCGCTTTTATGTGAATCTGTCTGATATTTTTCTGCGCTTTTAATCATTATATTTCTTTTGTCCCTGTATTCTCTCCCCATCCGTCTAAATCTCTCTCTTTTTCCCCTTCTCTCTGTTTCTCTCTCCCGCTGTTTGTGTGTCTCTCTCTCCCTCCCCTGACTCGCTCTCCCTCTCCCTCTATTTCTCTCCCACACCTCTGTCTCTTTCTCCCTCTTTCTCTAACTCTCTGTCATTCTTTCTCTCTCTCTCTCCCTCTCTCTCCCTCGCTCTCTCCTTTTCCATTTATGTGGACTGCATCCATTCTGATCAGGCCCACAGCAGCTACTTTTATTACCAGCTTTTCAAATTTTGCCCGGTGGCCAATTGGTTGAGGTCCAGCTGAGCTCTTTAGAGCCGCCATTTCGAGCAACAATTCATGTATCGTCTGCAGAGTAAATCCTGCCTCAATGGGAAAGATTGTCAATACAATATATCAGAATCAGATGTAAGATCATTTCAGGACTCTGTGCTGCTAATATAAAATGTACTTTCCATGCCCTGGGAAGTGTACGGGATGGAGAATGAAATGCGATTTAATTCTAGTGCTTGAAACCCTTCAGCTCTTTCTATGATTTCACTAAATTAACAATTAGATTGAATGGATATTTCGCTGCGTTCTTAAGCTCCTCTCTGAATTTAGTCTGGGTCAGGACATAAATACACGTGTTTGTGCAGGAACTGAGAAGCTGCAGCATCTTTGCTGCGTGTTCTGTGAGATAAATAGGGTCAGTGTAGGAATAATAAGACCGAATGTCTGCAATTCGCACATAAATGTAAAATTCAACCTGTGTCAGCCACAACAGTATAAAACTGCCCGATATACTGAAGAGTAAAATGATGGATTTCTTTCGGTTCTCCATCTCTGGATCACTCTGATTCTCTCCATTGCTGCGGCCCCGGAGTCCCCTGCGGACTCGACTGGACACTAAAATACGCCTGACCGTCAGAACATTGAGCAGCAAAATCAGACAGAACGGGACACAAGGGGTTAAAATGAGGTGAAACATCTCAAATGCGGCCCATGCGGGGGAAGTACGGAAGATCAATTTAGTCTCACAAAACCAGGGAACATTATCAATTATAAAGCCAGGTTCATTTGTAAAGTACCAGGGGACATTCACCAAACAGCCCAGCACACTCACTGTCCCCAGAACCACTATCGCTGTTTTCTCGGTGCAATATTTAGTTTTCAGCTTCTCACAACAAATGGCCACAAATCGATCAAAGGTGAAAGCGACTGTGAACCAGACAGAAACATTCGTGGCTGCAGAACCCAAGAAGGTAATAAAACTACACACGGGAGTAATGTCCAGGAATGAAAATGGGCGATACATCCAAGGAATCTCTCTCAATATCGGATCCGCGATAACGACCATGAGATCGGCCATTGCCATTCCCACCAGGTAGCGACTGATACATTTGGAGAGACCGCACTTTCCTCGGGACAGGATCACAATCGCCACCAAGTTAACTGTAAGAGAGAGAAAAGGAAGCAGAGAAATTACTGATCAGGCCTGGAGACAAAGCAGCAGTTTGAGAGGATCTGGGGTGAAATTTCCAGCTTTGTTGCAGCATCGATGGGTGGGAAGTGATTGATTGACCCGGGCAGCGCTTTCGGGCAGAGAGATGTTTTTAAACACAACGATCAATAATGAATTTGGAGATGGATACAGAAAGTGAATAAAGTGAGCACCGGATCCACTGGGAGGGGTGAGTGAGGGCGCAGTGCCGGTGCGGAAATGAGAAGACGTTTCACACAATGGGAATCCAGCGGATTAAAGCAGGATTTGGGTCACAGACTGATGGGAAAGACAGGGAAGTGTCGGGAAGGTGAGGGGACAGGGGGACGTGCAGCCTCTTTGTTGCTCTGGGTTAAGAGAGCCGACAGGGGCTGGCACTGAACGGGAAAGGCAGCTGGAGTCCGAGCCATTGAGTGAGATTGGGAGGGAGACAAGGAAAAGAATATGTCGGAGCTGGAGGGGAGTCAGGAGCAGAAGATTTTGGAAAGTGGACAAACTGAAGGAACGGATGAGGAGACAGAGGATTCATTGCAGTGGGAGGAGAGGCTGGGATTCACAGGGAGAGACTGCAGCAGAGTGTGAGAGGAAATCTAATCTATAGGTCCCAATAACACAATCCAACTAATACATTCAACTGTTCATTTCTGTGGTTATTGATTTCAGGGAACCTGTGTTGCGTTTAAAATATGTTCATTAAATTTACTTTGTACATTCAATTAAAATTAAATTGTTCTGTATTAATTAAATAAACCTCGTTGTTTATTGAATTCAGCCTAGCTTTAAAAGTACAGTATCTGAATAATTCCTTTCGATCAAGAAATTACTGATTCTATTCTTGAAGTAAATTTTCATTAAGTTTCGTGTTACGTTGGAAAACAAAGAACATTCACAAAAACAGACTGAGGACCTGACAGGGATATAAACATGTGGAGCGAGTCCCACAATAACAACTCACCCAATCTGACCATATCATAAGTCACATTTTCTATCTTTAATTGTACTGAACGTTTCAGCAGTTCATTCTGATGAATTATTCACACCACAGCCTCTCGCTTTCCCTCTCAGTCGCCCTCTCTATCACTCACTCTACTCTCTTTCTCAAGTCCATTTTCATGTCCGATTAAATCCTTTCATCCTGTGTCTGCATTCTGTTCACCAGCCCCGTGTTCCACCGATCCTATTCTCAGTGTCAGTTTGTTTAAATAGTGAAGCCTCAGTGGAATAGTTCAATGTTTCTACAGATCATCCGATTCTCCACCTATTCACCTACACTGTTCATTTCATCGACAAATCATGGAATGAACAGAATCGAATGCCTCTCCCAGACAGATCTCACAATAATTGGGATTCCTTCTCCTGTAATTATAAAGTAGTGACAGATGGCGGGGTTGTTCAATTAACAAAACGCCAGAATCACACTTATAATCTGCAGATAAACAGAAGGGCTCCTGCTTCCAATCGATGCGGTGCACATTGAGACAACAAAACATCAAAACATTTCATTTTACAGTGAAGTCCAGTGAAAGTCAGTGAATTCATCCACAGAGAAGCAGAGGAGGAGATGTGAAAGAGTCATCAGCAAACTCAGTTCAGTAGCCAGACATCTGAAGCGGCGTCAGATGCACACATAATGAAATAATATTTCATAACAGTGATCACCAATAAATACATTGAAATCCCAGTTAAACTGAAGCATGCTATTGGGGAGGGAGGATACTGCACTGCCTCCTTGTAACACTGAGACCGTGAGAAGTCTCATTATCAATCACTGAAAACACATTGATGAAAACATATTCCAGGACAGGTTAGTTCCACACGATGGAAATATTAACAGCTCCTGGTGGTCTGATACCAGCTCTTCGTCCTGACAGCGTCTGATTCCAATCCATTCAGTACAGGGACCAATCCAGTAATAATGCCAGGTTTGTATATACAAATGTCACTACAGACATAATATAACTCCTACAAGTTCGAGCGTTCAGAAGTTAAGGTGATAGCATTATTCAACAATATATTAATACAGGGAATAATCCAGTAACAATGCCAGGGTTGGATATACAAAGCTCATTCCGGATATAATGCACCTCATACAAGACCGAAAGAGCAGAGACATTCCATCATTCAACCGATAGAACAGAACAGGTGACTGTGTAATATGTGCAGGGAGAAAAAGTAATTTGCCAAGTACAGCATTAGACTTAACACTGATTTAAACCATTAACAGCTGGGATAATGGCTTACCTGGAACTCCAACGGCTGCAAGAACAGGATAATACATCCGTTGTACATGAATTATTACTGGATATCCCATTTCTGTGAGAAGCAGTGACTTCTGTTGGCCTGGAAACCACAACTCCGGCAGGCACTCTGAGCTCATCCATTCCAACAAGCCCTGATTTATACAGGGGATACGTCTCCACTGACACGGTTATACTCCTGACCATTACTATCAGTTACAGTCAGTTTAACAAACACATTACATCTGCAGCTTTGACTCCGCTGTAAATAATGTGGTGAATAAAACACAAACATCTCAAAGTCCACGATATTACTTAATCAGACCTCTCCCAGGAATAAAGTTTAAATCTGTTCTCATACAGGACTGATCCAACAATAATAAACGGGTTCATTTACAGTTTTTAGATAATTATATTGACCATGTTCACTCCTGGTGCTTCATTTATAATTTAGACAGATTTCTCCGCAGTGCAGACTGAATCCAGGAACAGGAGCAGACCCGTTTCACTCTGTTCCTGCAGTTTCCCAGTGAAAATATGAATTGTGAGTCTCTGATACGAGGACAGTTAAAGGGCAGGTTGAGGATTGGAGCCTAGAAATGGCTGCATTATATCCATAATGAACCGTTTTGACCTCCATGACAAAGGCCCTGTGATTCCCTCACCCGCCTCCATTCCTTCCTCAGCCCATTGCCACTGAAACCTTCATCAATGCCTCTGTCCCCTCTCAACTCCATTCCTCCAATGCACTCATGGTCGGCCACCCAACCTCCACCTTCCATAAACGTGAGCGCGTCCAAAACTCTGTTGTCTATGTCCAACCAGCACCAGGTCCTGCTCGGCCTCACTGACCCTCACTGGGTACCCGTTACATATTCCTTCAATTTAAAATTGTCATCCTTGGTTTAAAACCCTCCCCATTTCCATACCTACAGACAACCCACCCGTCACCATCTCATTCATCGGACACTGGTCTCTTTTGCTGGGAGTCCCCTCACTTGGTTCCACTCACCTATCTGATCAGAGCCAGGAGAAGCTTCTCTTCCCACCCTATCACCGTTATCTCTGATGTTTCTAAAGGTTCAATCCTTGACTCCCTCCTCTTCCTCATCTATAAGCTGCCCTTTGGTGAAATAGTCCACAGACATGGAGCAGCTTTCAAATGGACGCTGACAAAACCACCGCCTGCCTTGACCCTTCCAATGTATTTGTGTTGTCAGACCCACTTTCTGATTTAGATGAGCCACAATTTCCTCCAGGTAAAAATTGGGAAGTCATGGTCTGTGGCCCCAAAATCTCCACATCCTAGCCACAGATTCCATCCCTACCCCAGGCTTTTTGATTGGTGAGCGGCTCACCAACCACCAAAGCCCTTACTGACCTGCATTGGATTCCAGTCTCCCAGTCCTGTCGTTTATTTTTATTCATTCTTACATTTAAATCCATCAGGGCCTCACCCCTCCCTATCTCTGTAACCTCCTCCAGTCCGACACACCTTCCCAAACACTCTGCTCCTCCACCTGCGGTCACTTGTGCATCCGCAGTCCATTTGCCATACCCTTGACAGCCGTGCCTCCAGCCATATCCACGTTCCAGAAAGCCCAACCTGAGCCCGTCCATCTCTCTCTCCCCTTTTCAGGTGTCAGACGTGGCTCAGTGGTAGCAGTCTCGCCTCTGAGTTAGAAGGTTGTGAATTCAAGTCCAACTCCAGAGTCTTGAACAGATAATCCGGGCAGACACCATGGTGCCATTCTGAGGGAGCACTGTACTGTCGGACGGTCAGTACTGAGGGAGTGCAGCACTCTCGGTGGGTCAGTAATGAGGGAGTGCTGCACTGTCGAAGGGGCAGTTCTGATGGAGTGCTGGACTCAGGGAACACAGTAATGATGGAAGATCAGAAATGAGGGAGCGCAGTACTGTCGGAGGGTCAGTACTGAGTGAGTGTTGCACTGTCCCAGGGTCAGTACTAAGGGATGGCTGCATTGTCGGAGGGCCTGTATGGACGGAGTGCTGCACTGTCAGAGAGTCAGTACTGCAGGAGTGCTACATTGTCATACGATAAGTAGTGAGGGAGTGCTGCATTGCCGGAGGGGCAGGACTTAGGCAACGCTACACTGTCAGAGGGTCAGTACTGATGGAGTACTGTTCTGTCGGAGGATCAGTACGGAGATTGCGCTGCACTGTCGGAGGGGCAGTACTGAGGCAACGCAGCACTGTCAGATGGTCAGTACTGAGGGAGCGCTGTGCTGTCGAAGGGGCAGTATCGAGGAAGTTCTGCACTGTCGGAGGGTCAGTAGTGAGTGAGCGCTGTACTGTCGAAGGGGTGGTATTGAGGAAGTGCTGCACTGTTGTGGATGCCGCCTTGCAGACGAGACGTTAAACCGAAGCTCCATCTGCCTTCCCAGGTGGATGTCAAAGATCCCACGGCATTATTCGAAAAAGTGCAGGCGAGTTCTCCCCGGTGTCCTGGGCAATATTTAATCCCTGAACAAACATCAATAAAACCGATTTTCTGGTCATTCATCTCATTGCAGTATGTGGGATCTTGCTGTTTACAAATTGGCTGCAGCATTTCCAACATTACCACAGTGACCACACTTCAAAATCAGAGAATTATAGAATGGTTACAGCACAGGAGGAGGCCATTCGGCCAATCGAGCCCGTACCAGCTCTTTGTAAGAGCAATCCAGTTGGTCCCAATCCCCCGCTCGATCCCGTAGCCCTGCAAAGTTTTTCCCTTCGAGAAAAAAACAAGTCAGCTTGGAAGGCAGGGCAAATATGTGAGGGCAAGGCTGGATGGCATCTATTTTAATGCAAGGAGGCTTGCGAATAAGGTGGATGAACTGAAGGTGTTGATAAACACATGGGAGTATGATATTGTTGCTGTCACAGAGACATGGTTGAGGGAGGGGCAAGACTGGCAGCTCAATATTCCGGGGTACAGAATCTTCAGGCGAGACAGAGGGGGAGGTATAAGAGGAGGGGGGGGGGTCGCAATATTAATTAAAGAATCAATTACTGCCATAAGGAGGGATGATATATTAGCAGGTTCCTCTAATGAGGCCATATGGGTGGAGCTTAAAAACAAAAAGGGGGCAAGCACTTTGATGGGAGTGTACTATAGGCCCCCAAACAGTCAGGAGGAGATAGAGGAACAGATATGTAGGCAAATCTCAGAAAATTGTGCAAATAATAGGGTAATAATAGTGGGGGATTTCAACTTCCCCAATATTAACTGGGATACTCAGAGTGTAAAAGGCTTAGAGGCTACAAAATTCTTAACGTGCATCCAGGAGAGCTTTTTGAGCCAGCATGTAGAAAGTCCTACAAGAGAGGGGGCGGTACTGGACCTAATTCTAGGGAATGTGGCCGGCCAAGTGGAAGAAGTGCTAGTAGGTGAGCACTTTGGTGACAGTGACCATAATTCGGTGAGATTTAAGGTGGTCATGGAAAAGGACAGGGAGGGGCCGGAAATAAAGGTTCTAAATTGGTGGAAGGCCGATTTTAATAAGATAAGGCAGGATCTGGCCAAAATGGACTGGGATCAGCTGCTTGTAGGAAAATCCGCATCGGAGCAATGGGAGTCTTTCAGAAGGGAGATTGAGACCATACAATGGCAACATGTTCCCGTAAAGGTCAAGGGTGGTTCCAAGAACTCCAGGGAACCTTGGATGTCAGGGGATATACGAGAATGGATTAGGAAAAAAAGGAGGGCTTTTGGCAGATACAAAAGGCTAAAGACGGAGGAAGCCCTCGAGGAGTACAAAAAGTGGAGGGGGATACTTAAAAAAGAAATTAGGAGATCAAGGAGGGGCCATGAAATAACACTGGAGAGCAAAATAAAAGAAAATCCTAAGATGTTTTATAAGTATATTAAGGGTAAGAGGATGACAAGGGAAAAAATAGGGCCCATTAGGGACAAAAATGGCAATCTGTGTGTGGAGCCGGCAGATGTAGGAGGGGTTCTAAATGATTTTTTTGCATCTGTTTTCACTATGGAGAAGGACGATGTAGACATAGAAATACAGCAGGGGGACTGTGATATACTCGAACATATTAACATCGAGCGGGAGGAGGTATTGGCGGTTTTAGCAGGCCTAAAAATGGATAAATCCCCAGACCCGGACGAAATGTATCCCAGCCTACTGTGTGAGGCAAAGGAGGAGATTGCGGGGGCTCTGACACATATATTCAGAACCTCTCTGGCCACAGGGGATGTGCCAGAGGACTGGAGAACCGCTAATGTAATACCATTATTCAAGAAGGGGAGTAGGGAAAAACCGGGGAACTACAGGCCAGTGAGCCTAACATCAGTGGTAGGAAAATGATTGGAAAAAATTCTGAAGGACAAAATTAGTCTCCACTTGGAGAAGCAAGGATTAATCAGGGATAGTCAACATGGCTTCATGAAGGGAAGATCATGTCTGACTAATTTGATTGAATTTTTTGAGGGGGTGACTCGGCGTGTGGATGAGGGTAACGCAGTGGATGTGGTATACATGGATTTCAGTAAGGCCTTCGATAAAGTCCCCCACAGGAGACTGGTCAAGAAGGTACGAGCCCATGGAATCCAGGGTGCCTTGGCACTTTGGATACAAAACTGGCTTAGTGGCAGAAGGCAGAGGGTGATGGTCGAAGGTTGTTTTTGTGACTGGAAGCCTGTGGCCAGTGGGGTACCACAGGGATCGGTGCTGGGTCCCTTGCTGTTTGTGGTCTACATTAATGACTTGGATATGAATGTAAAAGGTATGATCAGTAAGTTCGCTGATGATACAAAGATTGGTAGGGTGGTAAATAGCGAGGAGGATAGCCTCAGTCTGCAGGACGATATAGATGGGTTGGTCAGATGGGCGGAACAGTGGCAAATGGAATTTAACCCGGAAAAGTGCGAGGTGATGCACTTTGGAGGGACTAACAAGGCAAGGGAATACACAATGAATGGGAGGACCCTAGACAAGACAGAGGGTCAGAGGGATCTTGGTGTGCAAGTTCACAGATCCCTGAAGGTGGTGGAACAGGTAGATAAGGTGGTAAAGAAGGCATATGGGATACTTGCCTTTATTAGCCGAGGCATAGAATATAAGAGCAAGGAGGTTATGATGGAGCTGTATAAAACACTGGTTAGGCCACAGCTGGAGTACTGTGTGCAGTTCTGGTCGCCACACTACAGGAAGGATGTGATCGCTTTGGAGAGGGTGCAGAGGAGATTCACCAGGATGTTACCAGGGCTGGAGCGCTTCAGCTATGAAGAGAGACTGGGAAGATTGGGTTTGTTTTCCTTGGAGCAGAGGAGGCTGAGGGGGGACATGATTGAGGTGTACAAAATTATGAGGGGCACAGATAGGATGGATACTAAGGAGCTTTTTCCCTTCGTTGAGGGTTCTATAACAAGGGGACATAGATTCAAGGTAAAAGGCGGGGGGTTTAGAGGGGATTTGAGAAAGAACTTTTTCACCCAGAGGGTGGTTGGAGTCTGGAACTCACTGTCTGAAAGGGTTGTGGAGGCAGGAACCCTCACAACATTCAAGAAGCATTTGGATGAGCACTTGAAATGCCATAGCATACAAGGCTACGGACCGAATGCTGGAATATGGGATTAGAGTAGACAGGGCTGATGGCCGGCGCGGACACGATGGGCCGCAGGTCCTCTATCCGTGCTGTATAACTCTTTGACTCTATGACTCTATTTATCCAATTCCTTTTTGAAAGCCATGATTGAATGTGCTTCCACCACCATTTCAGGCAGCGCATTCCAGATCATAACAAATCGCTGCGTACAAAAAGTTTTTCCTCATGTCGCCTTTTGTTATTTTGCCAATCACCTGAAATGATTTTGAACGCTTCCATCAAATCACCTCTATAACCTTCTCTGCTCTAAGGAGAACAATCTCAGCATCTCCAGACTCTCCACGTAACTGAAGTCCCTCATTCCTGGAACCATTGTAGTAAATCTTTTCTGCACCCTCTCTATCTTCTTCACATCCTTCCTAAAGTGCGGTGCCCAGAATTGGACACAATACTCCAGTTGTGGTCGAACCAGTGTTCCATATAACTTCCTTGCTTTTGTACTCCATGTCTGTGTTCATAAAGCCCTTGACGCCGCATGCTTCTTTAACCGATTTCTCAAACTATCCTGCCACCTTCAAAGATTTGTGCACATATACCCCCAGATCTCTGTGTTCCTGCATCCCCTTTAGAATTGTACCATTTAGTTTGTATTGCTTCTCATCTTCCTGCCAAAATGTATCACTTCGCACGTCTCTGCGTTAATTTCATCTGCCACGTGTCCGCCCATTCCACCAGCCTGTCGATGTCCTCTTGAAATCTATCACTATCCTCCTCACTGCTCACTACACTTCCAATTTTTGAGCCATCTGCAAATTTTGAAATTGTGCCCTGTACACCCAATTCCAAGTCATTAATATATATCAAGAAAATCAGTGGTCCCAGCACCGAACTCCCGGGGAACACTTCCTCCAGTCAGAAAAAGAACCGTTCACTACTATTCTCTGTTTACTGTCACTGAGCCAATTTCAAATCCATGCTCCCACTGCACCTTTAATTCCTTGGGCTTCAATTCTGCTGAGAAGCCTATTTTGTGGAACATTATAAAACAACTTTTGAAAGTCCATATACACATCAACTGCATTGCCCTCGTCAACCCTCTGTTACCTCATCAAAAAACTCAGTCAAGTTAGTTAAACACGATTTGCCTTTAACAAATTCGTGCTGGCTTTCCTTTACTAATCTACACTCTTCCAAGTGACTGTTAATGTTGTCTCTGATTATCGTTTCTAAAAGCTTCCCCACCACCGAGGTTAAACTGACTGGCCAGTAGTTGCCGTGTTTATCCTTACACCCTTTTTAAAATAAGGATGTAACATTTGCAATTCTCCGGCCCTCGGGCACCACCCCCATATCTAAGGATGACTGGAAGATTATGGCCAGAACTGTGCAATTTCCACCCTTACTTCCCTCAGAATCTTGGATGCATCCCAGCCGGACCGGGTGACTTATTTATTTAAGTACAGCCAGCCTTTCTTGCAATTCCTCTATCAATTTTTAGCATACCCAGTATCTCAACTACCTCCCTTTTTCTGTATCTTGGCAGCATCTTCTTCCTTGGTAACGACACAGGCAAAGTACTCATTTAGTACCTCAGCTAGTACGCAGGGAGTTAGCATAACATTTAGAGCCAGGACGTGCAGGAGTCAAATTAAGAAATCCTTCTACGCACAAAGGGTGGGAGAAGTTTGCAATACTCCTCTGCAAACGGTAGTTGATTCCAGCTCAATCCAGAATTCTAAATCTGAGATTGATGGATTTCTGTGAACCAAGGGTATTAAGGGATATGGGGCTAAGGCGGGTATATGGAGTTAGATCACAGGTCCACCCTGATCTGATCGAGTGACAGAAAAGTCTCGAGGAGCAAAATGCCACCGCCACTGGCTGTCTCCTGATATGTGCCAGCTTCTCCTGCAAGAAAGCGGGTGATGTTCCTATCATGGTTGAATAGCTGCCAGTGTGTGTGGCCTGTGAGTTGTGGGTGTGCTGCTTGCAACGGTGGTAATGTGTAAGGGTGAGAGGGTTGATTACTGAAGGAAAGAGTTTGTTGCTATGTGGGTGATGGGGGGGTGTAGTTCATGGAGCAATGGGTGCGGCTAGTGGTGTAGTTGGTTGGAGACGCTATTGACAGTTGACCTCGCTCACCTTGACCACTCATGTCAAAGCATTGAATTTCTTCCTGTACTGCATCCATGTTCATGATGCTGTGCGCCTGGCATTGACCTCATCCCCGACTGCCTCCCACTACCTTTTGGGTGTATGTCTGGAGGACCTCTTGCCCACCGTGGATATCGGATGTCCCTCCTTCAGTCCACCTCTTACACCAAAGCCTCTGGTGCATCAGCAGAGAACCTTGGTGCACGGAGTCTCAGGCCGGCACATTGGTGAGGTCTGGCCTGCAGATTGGAGGATGTGGGATTTACTGGTGTGCAAACTTTATTTAATATTTTTAATTAACTCATCAGTGTTTAAAAATAGGGATGGGACCTGCATCTGTGCTTTACACGTGCGATGTCTGATCTCCGTTCAGACTCCGTGCAGACAGCAGTCGGTTATATTCAGCAAATAACAGGTACTCGCTACCTTTAAGAGATTTCTAACAGACAGCCTGCCATTAAGAGATAGGAGCTTCCCGCTGCTGGTGGAAAGTGCGAATTGCATGGAATCCTCGTTCAACGCTGATTGCCAACGCAGATTGCAGGTGAGTCCTCAGGGCTGACGAAAATCTCGTCCTGCCTGCGCTGGGACCATTGGGTGCGGGATAACAGCGGATCGTGCTGCTCCCGCCCAAAAACAGGTCCTATCCAATTTCCCCACTCAGTGACCAGGTAACATTCTCGTAAATCTGCGTTGCACTCCCAAGACCAATGTGACCTTCCGATGGTGTGGTATCCAGAACTGAACACAGTATTCCAGCTGTGGTCTATCGAGGGCTTTGTATAGTTGGAGTATAACTTCTACCCCATCGTATTCTGGTCCTCTTATGTATAAAGGCCAGCATTCCATTATCCTTTATTGATTATTTTCTGTACCTGTCCATGATATTTTAATGATCCACACACACGGACCTCTAAGTCTCTTGTGATTTTGTGATTTCCGTTCCCACTGCTGTTTCCCTGCACCAGTTAAAAAGCACACTCCTGGTCCCGCTGCTGCTGAGATCCTGTGCTTCTGCCATCTCCAGCCTTCATTTCACCAACACTCTCACCACCTCACATATTTAAATTAGCCGAGCGAGGAAACACCACCTGGAATCACAGAGCCTTACCCTGAGATCTCACGGTGTGACCTGTCCATTTAAAGGGGCATCACCCTGTCATCTCACGGTGTGACCCGTCCGTTTAAAGGGGCCTCATCCTGAGATCTAACGTCGTGACACATCCAGCTAAAGGGACTTCACCTCATGATCTCACGGTGTGACACATCCAGTTAAAGCAGTCTCACCCTGAGATCTCACCGTGTGACCCGTTCGGTTCAAGAGGCTTCACCCTGTGATCTCACGGTTTGACCCGTCCAGTTAAATGAGCCTCACCCTCTGATCTCACGGTTTGACATGTCCAGTTGAAGGGGTCTCACCCTCTGATCTCACGGTTTGACCGGTCCAGTTAAAGGGGTCTCACCCTGTGATCTCACAGTGTGACCCGTCCCGTTAAAGTGGCCCCACCTGTGATCTCACGGTGTGACCCGTCCAGTTAAAGGAACTGCACTCTCATCTCACGGTGTGACCCGTCCAGTTAAAGGGGCCTCACCCTGAGATCTCAGGGTGTGACCCGTCCAGTTAAAGCAGTCTCACCCTGAGATCTCACGGTGTGACCCGTCCAGTTAAAGGTGTCTCACCCTGAGCTCTCACGGTGTGACCCGTCCAGTTCAAGGGGCCTCACCCTGAGCTCTCACGGTGTGACCCGTCCAGTTAAAGGTGTCTCACCCTGAGCTCTCACGGTGTGACCCGTCCAGTTCAAGGGGCCTCACCCTGAGCTCTCACGGTGTGACCCGTCCAGTTAAAGCGGCCTCACCCTGAGATCTCACGGTGTGACCCGTCCAGTTCAAGGGGCCTCACCCTGTGATCTCACGTTGTGACCCGTCCAGTCAAAGGGACGAGAGAGAGACAGAGGAAATTGTCCCAGCTCCAGAAAAGCATGCAGGATCTGCTCCAGCTGCAGTCGATGGGGATCGATGTCGGGGAGGAACTCAGAGAGTTGAAGGGCCAGCAAGTCTCGATCTTCACCTCCGAGGCCTCGAGGATCACCTTTCGGTCCAGAGTCCACTCCGTGCAGCAGGGTGAGAAGTGTTCGCGTTTCTTCGTCCAGAAGCTGCACAGAGAGACCTCTGGTGATCAGCAGCCTGAAGGAGGAAGACGGCTCGGTGACGCCTTTACAGACCGACATACTGAGGATCAACAAATCTTTATATGCCGGGCTGTCTGACGCAAAGCCCAGAGACAGCACGGCCTCCCAACCCTTCCTGTTCTCTATTACGGAGGTCTTAGAGGACAGCGAACAGGAGAGCCTGGGTCGGCCATTGACCTTGGAGAAGCTGACAAAGGCTGTCTGGTCCTTCCAGAAGAGTAGAACTCCGGGGAGTTCTACTCTTCTCGAAGGTTTACCGGTTGAGTTGCACTCGGCTCTGTGGGATTGGATTGGCCCAGAGCTACTGGATGTGTACGGGGGTATACTTCTGGCAGGCAGCATGTCAGAGTCCATGAGGAAAGGCATCATCACTGTCATCTACAAGCAGAAGAGAGAGAGGGGGAAATCAGAAATTGGCGACCCATTTCCTTGCTAAATGTCAACTACAAGATTCTGTCGAAGGCCATCACCAACAGGCTCGAGTCCGCTCTGGAGCAGGTGATCCACCCGGATCAGACCTGTACTGTACCCGGCAGGAAGGTCTCTGATAGCCTGGTACTGTCCAGGTATACGATCGTCTACAAGTAAGAAAGGGGGGTGAACACCTGCCTCATCAGCCTGGAGTAGGACAAGGCGTTTGACAGAATATCCCACACATACATGATGAACGTGCTGTCTAAAATGGGCTTTGGGGAGGAAATGTCCAATTGGACCTGACTGCTCTACGTGGACATTCATAGCGCAGTCCTAATCAATGGGCGGGAGTCGGAGAGTTTTCTGATCAAATTTGGAGTCAGGCAGGGCTGTCCTCTCTCCATGGTCTTGTTCATATGTGGTATCGAGCCGTTTGCCCCGTCCGTCAGGAAGAACACAAGTATCAGGGGGATAACGATCCCAGGCCGCCCTGTACATGGATGACGTCACTGCCTTTTGCTCCAATCAGCAGTCGGTCCACAGATTGATGGGCATCTGCGATCGTTTCGAACTGGCCTCGGTGTCCCGAGTGAACTACAGTAAGGGTGAGGCCATGTTCTATGGCAGGTGGGAGACCCGATCCTTTGTCCCCTTCACCGTCAGGTCCGACTAACTGATGGTACTTGCGAGCTGGTTCAGGGGGCCCCAGGCCTCCACCAAGCAATGGGAGGAGCGGTTCGCCAAGGCGCAACAGAAGCTTGGTATGTTGGGGGGACGCTGTCTCTCTCTGTGTAACCAACAGGAACCTGGTGATGAGGTGTGAGGTACTCGCGGTGATGCTCTCCGTGGCCCAGGTCTGGCGCATTCCCCACAACTCCGTCACCACGGTCACCCGAGCTATCTTCCACTTTGTCTGGAGGTCCAAGGTTGAACGCGCCCACAGGGACACCATGTACAAACCTCCAGACAAAGGGGACAGAAGCGTCACCAATGCTGCCCTGATCCTGATGGCCAGCTTTGTGTGTGGCTGCCTCAGAATGTGTGCAGAGCCCCGGTACACAAACACCAAGTGTCTCTACGTGCTGAGTTTCTACCTGTCCAAAACATTGAGAAAACTGCGTCTGGCCATGCTAGCCGAGGAGACGGAGGACGTCCCGTCCAGCTGGATCACCCCACCCTACCTGTCCCAGGTGGAGAAGATCCTGAGGAGAAACCACTTCGACCACAAGGCCGTCGGACAGTGGTCGACGAGGAACGTTCTGGGGGTCCTGCAGGAAAAGGAGAGGATGAATCCGGTCGGGCAGTTCCCCGACCAGACGGTCGATGCCATTTGGCAGAAAGTCTCGTCGCCGGAACTGACCAACAGGCAACAGGATGTGATCTGGATGGTGTTGAGATCCGCGCTCCCAGTGCGGGCATTCCAACATGGACAAAATCTCAGCACCACCTCAAGCTGCCTTCAAGGCTGCAACGGGGATGAAACCATCGTCCGTCTCCTCATGGACTGGTCCTTCAGCAGAATATGTGGAGAGAGATGCGTTAGTCACTGTCCCAGTTCATCCCCAACACCTCGGTAACACAGGACGCTGGGCTCTACGGGCTGTTCCCCAGGACGGAAACCGAGACAGATATCAACAGCTGCTGGAAGACCATCAACTCGGTGAAGGAGGCCCTTTGGTCCTCCCGAAACCTTCTGGTCTCCCAGCTGAAGGAGCGGTCCACGACCGAGTGTTGCCGACTGACACACTGCAAGGTCCAGGAGAATGTGCTGCTGGACGCACTGAGGCATGGTGCGGCCTATACAAGGGCTCTATGTGGAAAGAGCATCCCACCTTTTATTGTACAGAATGTATTTAAAGACATGTACTGTGTTTTGTATTGAAAAAATAGTGTGTGCGATCTGTTTTGTATTGTTTTGAATTGAAATTGCGACTTTTACCCTGAACTTTATGTATCATTAAATGTTATGAAGTAAAGTATATTTTTAAAATTAAAAAAAACATTGCTGCTCAAAGGCACTCCTTTGAGCAGCGAGAGACCTGTCCGAAAGACTGACAGAAGTCTTTTTTTGCCTGAAAGTGAGTCCGGTTTGACGTGTTGTTGCTCAAAGGCGCTCCCTGCTGGTTTGAGAAAGGAAAAGCGCCAACATTTTAAACAGTAAGCAGTCTGTAACGTTAAGAGAGCGGCCTTGAGCACAATACCGCTTAATCCAAAAGCACGTTCGTTATTTTGAGCCAGAATTAAACCAACGATTTAAGAGTGATTTTGCTTTCAAGTTTTAATCTCCACAAGTTTTCCACACTACCAGCTGAGCTATCGAAGGGAAACAGCAAAGGTCCCTCTCTTTGGTGATTGTTCACCGTGTGCCTTTTGACACTCCCGGACTCGTGGAGTCGCGTGGGCATGACCGAGACTGACTCGGTACCTGCTCATACCGCAGCGCTGTGAGCTTGTGAGCTCCGACTTACTCGACACACCTTTGGCCAGTCGAGCAATGGGGAACGTGTCTGACCAAAATTCAGAAGATTGTTGGTTCGATTTCCACCTGGATGGAGAGTTTTTGCAAACTGCCGATGAGTTTATGATTTTACACCTTGCAAACTGTCCTACTTGATAGTGCTGCCTGGAGATTTATGCATCAAGTGCCTTCTTAGTGCAGTAGGTAGCGCGTCAGTCTCATAATCTGAAGGTCCTGAGTTCAATCCTCAGAGAAGGCATCATTATGCTTTTTTTTTTCCATCTTTGCTCAAGACCAAAATCAATATTTTTTTCTTCCTGCAGCACACCAAAAGATTTGCTGCCCCTTGACCTCTCTGTACCGTAGCACGCAGTGAAGCTTAAGAAGTACATGGACCATGGGCTCGCTGAAAACTGACGCCACTTTTGTTTCTGGACAATTGACCCAAGTCAAAAGGTGAGTGGAGAATGCAAGAATCTATCTTGCTATCTCTCACCTGCTCAGCGAGCATTCGACTTGAATCATAGAAACATTCCAGCACGGATGGAGGCCATTCGGCCCATCGAGACCACACCAGCTCTGTGCAAGAGCAATCCAGCTGGTCCCACTCCACCGCCCCATCGTTTTTCCTGATGTCATCTATGGTGCTTTTGCCAATCATGTTACATCTATGCCCTCTGCTCCTTCACCCTTCTGCAAATAGGAACGATTTCTCTCTATACACTCTGTCTAATCCCTTCATGGTTTTGACAATCTCTATCAAATCTCCAGCTTCTCCAGTCTATCCACGTAACTAAAGTCCCTCATCCCTGGAATCATTCTAGTAAATCTCTTCTGCACCCTCTTTAACGCCTTCATATCTTTCCTAAAGTGCGGCGCCCAGAAGTGGACATAATACTCCAGTTGTGGCTGAACCAGTGTTTTCTAATGACTTCCATACTTTAGTGCTCTCTGCCTCTATTTATAAAGCCCAGGATCCCGAATGCTTTTTTAACCACTTTCTCAACCTGCCCTGGCACTTTCAATGATATGTGCACATATACCCGCAGATCTCTTTGTTCCTGTATCACTGTTAGAATTATGCCCTCTAGTTTATATTGCCTCTCCTCGTTCTTCCTACCGAAATGCATCAATTCGAATTTTTCTTCGTTAACTTTCATTTGCCATGTTTCCGCCCATGCAGCCAGTCTGTATATATTCTCCTGAAGTCTATCACTATCCTCCTCACTGTTTTTAACCCTTACAAGTTTTGTTTCATCTGCAAATTTGGAGATTGTGCCCTGTACACACAAGTTCAAGTCATTAACATATATAAAGGAAAGCAGTGGTCAAAGCACCGACCCCTGGGGAACATCACTGTCCTCCTCCCTCCAGTCCCAAAAACAACCGTTCACCACTACTCTGTTTCCTGTCCCTTAGCCGATTCTGTATCCATGTTGCTACTGCCCCCTTTATTCAATGCCCTTCACAGTAGTTGTTTCGCACTCGCCTCCAAGCAGCTCCACGATCAGCAGAGAAATCTCGCCTTGGGTTGGCCCCCTCCCTAACGACAATCAATACTTTGTTCCAATCGGTGGTTTCGAGCATAAGCAAGTGAGCAACAGCAGAACGGGAAGCCACAGTAATCGTGAATGATGCTGAGAAGAGCCCGAGCATGCGGAAGGTAGATGAGATCACAGGAAAGGAACAGCGGCCCCGAGCTTGAGGGAGCAGCGAGAGCCCTGTCTGTCTGCCTGATCGAAGACATTTTTGCCTGAAAGCGGTTTGAAGTGTTGTTGCTCAAAGGCACTCCCTGCTGGTGAGCAGAGGCAAATGCTCGAACAAAACAGCCGTGTTCTGACAGACACAGAAAGCTTTAAGGTTTGACAAAGGAAAAGTGCTCTCCTGTGCCTCAGCGCCAACATGTTAAGCCGTAGGCTGCCTGTAAAGTTAAGAGAATGGCCTAGAGCTACTTACTCCAAAAGCACGTTTATTACTTCGAACCAGCAAACTTTGATCTGTTAATTGTACTATAGTTCTCCGCTCGACAAGCTGAGCGATCGAAAGGAAGCAGCTCATGTCTCTCTCTTTGGTGATTGTTCACCGTGAACCTTTGACACTTCCGGACTCGTGGAATCGCGTGGGCATGACCGAGACTGACTCGGTAACTGCTCATTCTCCAGCATTGTGGAAGTGTGAGTTACTGCATGCTTTTTGTAAACTAGGCCAGTGGAGCAATGGATAACGTGTGGAGGTTCAATTCCCGTTTGATTCGAAAGTTTCTGCGATTTTTTTTTGTTACAAAACATACATTACTGCATAAAATTTAAGAATACACAGAGTTAAAACTAAATTTCACAATTTCGAAGCAATACAGTACAATACAGACCGTATCTCACGGTATGAGCCGTCCAGTTAAAGGGGCCTCATGCTGTGATCTCACGGTATGAACCGTCCAGTTAAAGGGGCCTCATGCTGTGATCTCACGGTGTGAACCGTCGAGTTCAGGGGGCCTCATCCTGTGATCTCATGCTGTGAACCGTCCAGTTAAAGGGGCCTCATCCTGTGATCTCACGGTGTGATCCATCCAGTTAAAGGGGCCTCAAAGATTATCTTTCGTTCCAGAGTCCGCTCCGTGGAGCAGGACGAGAAGTGCTCGCGCTTCTTCTTCCAGAAGCTGCTCAGGGAGACTTCTGTGATCAGCAGCCTGAAGAAGGAAGAGGGCTCGGTGACGTCTTCACAGACCAACATACTGAGTCCACCCCACCTTGTAATTTGCTAATTTACCTCATGCTCATGCTTTAATATTGCATTTTTTTGATAAAGATTAGAAAGCTATTTGATGAACTTGAGTAATGAAGAAGGAGAGACAGAAAGCGATAGAGAATCAACAACAGAGCAATAAACAGGTGGAGGGAGAAACAGATAAAGAGACATAGGGAGATAAAGGTCAACAGATAGATAGCTATATAGATAGATAGATGGACAGATAGAGATAGATAGATAGATAGGTAAGTAGATATATAGATAGATGGCGAGAGAGATGTATAGATAGAGAGAGTTGGATAGAGAGATATATAGATAGATGGATGGATAGACAGATGGATAGAGAGATATATAGATAGATAGATGGATGGATAGATAGATGGATAGATAGATAGATGGATGGATAGATAGATGGATAGAGAGATATATAGATAGATAAATGGATGGATAGATAGATGGATGGATAGATAGATGGATAGAGAGATATATAGATAGATAGATAGTTAAATAGATGGATGGATAGACAGAGAGATATATAGATAGATAGATGGATGAATAGATAGATGGATGGATAGATAGATTGATAGAGAGATAGATAGATAGGTAGATAGTTAAATAGATGGATGGATAGATAGATGGATAGAGAGATATATAGATAGAAAGATAGATAGATCGGCAGATGGATAGAGAGATAGATGGATAGAGAGATATATATATAGAGAGATAGATGAATGGAGAGGTAGATGGATAGAAAGATAGATAGATAGAAAAATACATTTAAAGCAGTGGAGAGACAATGATACATTCGAATCGGTCGAAGGAGATTGATATTGATTTTTAATAAGGTGAAAATAACAATGGATATAGTTGAAAGAGATAAAGAAACATAAAATTAGTAGAAAGAGAGCACGATGGACAGATTCATAATTAGAGACAGAGTTAGAGATTGGCAGCAGCAGCGATGGAGAAATGGAATAAGTTGGAACATTGGTGGTGGCGGGGGTGGGGGGCGGCGGGGAGTGGGTGCAGGAATAGTCCGTCTTTTTGTGATAGTTTAATTGAAATGTATTGTGTCAATTGAAGATCAATTAGCAATGGACAGCTACAAATTGCCCGGTACAAACTCAAATACCCCTCGCCCCAATGAAGCTATGCTGGTAAAGAAACAACTCAATTCAAACCCAAACTGAACTGCAACAAATCAGCAAAGGTTACTTGAAAGGCATCGAGTGATGAGCTTCAGACGAAATGTTCTGGGGATGTTGCACTGAATTAGGCCGACAATGGAAGGCCCTGCGGTGATATTACACACCACGTGTTTCTCTGCTCTAATGTTGATAAAAGACTCGAAATTAATTGAATACAATTGCAGTTCCTCAACGGGACTTCCTCCTGCAGCTTAATATCCTCTTAACAGATCCGCCGCCTATCAAGGTCAACCTGCTTCTCCTGTTCGGACTTTGACATTTCAGTTAATGGTTAGTTTTGGGGTACTGTATTAGTTTGAGGTGCTGGATTGTTTGAGGAACACCATTAGTTTGAGGTGCTGTATTTGTTTGAGGAACACTATTAGTTTGAGGTGCTGTATTAGTTTGAGGAACACTATTAGTTTGAGGTGCTGTATTTGTTTGAGGAACACTATTAGTTTGAGGTGCTGTATTAGTTTGAGGAATACTATTAGTTTGAGGTGCTGCATTTGTTTGAGGAACACTATTAGTTTGAGGTGCTGTATTTGTTTGAGGAACACTATTAGTTTGAGGTGCTGTATTAGTTTGAGGAACACTATTAGTTTGAGGTGCTGTATTAGTTTGAGGAACACTATTTGTTTGAGATGCTGTATTTGTTTGGGGAACACTATTAGTGTTAGGCCACAGCTGGAGCACTGTGTGCAGTTCTGGTCGCCACTCTACAGGAAGGATGTGATCGCTTTGGAGAGGGTGCAGAGGAGATTCACCAGGATGTTACCAGGGCTGGAGCGCTTCAGCTATGAAGAGAGACTGGGAAGATTGTGTTTGTTTTCCTTGGAGCAGAGGAGGCTGAGTGGGGACATGATTGAGGTGTACAAAATTATGAGGGGCACAGATAGGATGGATACTAAGGAGCTTTTTCCCTTCGTTGAGAGTTCTATAACAAGGGGACATAGATTCAAGGTAAAAGGCGGGAGGTTTAGAGGGGATTTGAGAAAGAACTTTTTCACCCAGAGGGTGGTTGGAGTCTGGAACTCACTGCCTGAAAGGGTTGTGGAGGCAGGAACCCTCACAACATTCAAGAAGCATTTGGATGAGCACTTAAAATGCCATAGCATACAAGTCTACGGAACAAATGCTGGAATATGGGATTAGAGTAGACAGGGCTTGATGGCCGGCGCGGACACGATGGGCCGAAGGTCCTCTATCCGTGCTGTATAACTCTATGACTCTATGACTCTATTAGTTTGAGGTGCTGTATTTGTTTGAGGAACACTATTAGTTTGAGGTGCTGTATTAGTTTGAGGAACACTATTAGTTTGAGGTGCTGTATTTGTTTGAGGAACACTATTAGTTTGAGGTGCTGTATTTGTTTGAGGAACACTATTAGTTTGAGGTGCTGTATTTGTTTGAGGAACACTATTAGTTTGAGGTGCTGTATTTGTTTGAGGAACACTATTTGTTTGAGGTGCTGTATTTGTTTGAGGAACACTATCAGTTTGAGGTGCTGTATTTGTTTGAGGAACACTATTAGTTTGAAGTGCTGTATTTGTTTGAGGAACACTATTAGTTTGAGGTGCTGTATTTGTTTGAGGAACACTATTAGTTTGAGGTGCTGTATTTGTTTGAGGAACACTATTAGTTTGAGGTGCTGTATTTGTTTTAGGAACACTATTTATTTGAAGTGCTGTATTTGTTTGAGGTACAGTATTATTTTGAGGTACAGTATTATTTTGAGGTACTGTATTAGTTTGAGGTACTGTATTTGTTTGAGGCACTGTATTAATTCGAGGTACAGTATTAGTTTGAGGTGCTGCGTTAGTTTGAAGTGCTGTGTTAGTTTAAGATGCTGTACTAATTTGAGGTAATATATTAGTTCGAGGTACTGTATTAGCTTCAGGTGCTGTATCAGTTTGAGGTGTTGTATTAGTTTGAGGTGTTGTATTAGTGTGAGGTGCTCTATTAGTTTGAGGTGTTCTATTAGTGTGAGGTGCTGTATTAGTTTGAGGTGTTGTAGTAGTTTGTGGTGTTATATTATTTTCAGAATCTGTGTCATTTTGAGGTACTGTATTCGTTTGAGGTACTGTATTAGTTTGAGGTACTATTTTAGTTTGAGAAACTCTATCAGTTTGAGGTGTTATATTAGTTTGGGGTATCTGTATTATAAGGAAAGAGTTAGTGTTTATATTGAAGTAATACAAACCTTTAGCTTTTGCCTCTTAAGGAAGGAAGTATAAATCTCTGTTGGGAGAATGAAACTACAATAATAAGACGGATTTGCTTCATTTTATATGCATGCATATGTTTAACATAGAGACTAGTCGATTCTGAAGTCCAGAAACGCTTGGATTGCAGCTGATATCATAATACTCGTAAGTTAATTGTCCTTTTGATATAAACAATTCTCTGACAATCATAACAAGGCCTTTAAATCATTCAGAGCTGGTGTTTATGTGTGTCAGACAGCATTGTGTGCTATTCGTCTTACCAACTTCACAGGGAAGCAGGAGAGGTGTGACATCTGTACGATTGCTCCGTATCATTCCATACTGACGCAGCGGGAAAGGGCTGTACTGATGAGAGATAAACACCATTCTGCTTTCTGGTCAATGGGCAAGGCCATATGTTTCAACCAACAAGTTCAACAGTTCCAGTTATAATTAATGCCCGAAGCAGAACACCTGGCTGTGTGGAAGGAGCCTGTTTTCACCACAAGGCGACATCTAGTGGAGGAGTGTATTTCGGTGATGAGGGAAGTGATACTCTGATAACATGGAAAATGCTGGAAACCCTCAGCAGGTCAGGCAGAATCTGTGGAGAGAGAAACAGAGTTAATGTTTCAGGTCAATGACCTTTCATCGGAACCAAGTTGGCCAGTTGTGTTAGGTAATAGTATGAAACATCGGAATTGTTTCACTCATATGTGCTGATTTGGGGACTTTTCTGTCTTTGGACGTTCAAGATCAAAAGTAAAATAAGGGCTCGTCCGGGATCTCTCACATATTTGGACAAACAACCCCAAAGCTAGAATCATACCCCTGGACCAACGAGCCTACTGATAAGGACCAGTGCACTCAAGAGCCAGCCATCGTAAAACCCTTTTTGTTGGCTATCCTTGATAAGCAATTATGAGGACCGGTTGCATAGACCAGACTTGCATTCCCTTGAGTATAGAATATTAAGGGGTGATCTAATTGAGGTGTTTAAGAAGATAAAAGGATTTGACAGGGCAGATAGAGACGATTTCCTCTGGTGGGGAGAGTCCAGAACAAGGGGGCATAACCTTAAAATTAGAGCTTGGCCGTTCAGGATTGATGTCAGGAAGCATTTCTTCACACAAAGGGGAGTGGAAATCTGGAACTCTCTCCTCCAAAAAGCTACAGAGGCTGGGGGTCAATTGAAAATTTCAAAACTAAGATTGATCGATTTTGGGGCGAATTCGGGAGTTGAATAACTTTGACATTTTTTCCCTGTGACTTGTATCGTTTCGATCGATGAAATGATGGCGAAAAGAGTCAGTGTAAATAGAGTCAGCAGTTCATGTTTTCCCGAGACACTTCCTTCAGACCGGAGATCGAAAAGTGTGTCGTTTCCACAGTATAGCGGTTATCATGTTCAACAGTTACACGCAGAAAGTCCCCAATTCGACCTCGGAGGGATGCATTTTGTTGGGCCTTGCTCCCCACAAACCTCCAGGGTCGAGTTTCTTCAAGCGTGAAAGGGGCGACAAATCTTTTTAAATTTAACAGCGGCTGCACCAGATTCCTGGTATAATAAGCACGAAACATTTTTAAGCAGACTCCTAAAATAAAGTATGTAAAATGGGAAGGGAGAAAAGTTCATAACATGCAAAGCACAAAGATTTATTGACGTTTTAATTGTCACTTGGCAAACAAGTTAGCATTTCCTTCAGTGTGCAACAGAACGTATTAATGGTGATTAAAGAAAACATTAAATGTCTCACAGACTTCAATTATTTTTGTGCAATGAACTATTCCCAACCACAAGGGAAAACCGCATCAAACATATATATTTAAGTATATAATAAGTATATATACATATATAATCCATGTCGTGAGTGGAGCTCGTGACGCAACTGTAGTGCATCTGATTCCCCATCAGAAGACTGTATATCAAAATCACTATTTATCTTATCATTCATAGGAGCCTGGATAATTTCGGAATTAATGCTTTTTAACAATAAACGGAACATTGGTCACCAGTTCTGCGGTGTCAGGGAGGGACGCGTCATTTAAAAATAAACGACTGGTGGCGGTGAGCAAGTTAAGGCACAGCAGGTGTTGGGACAAGTGAGTGAACCGCCTTAGTTCAGTTGGTTGTTGCTTAAATGCCCGGGTGCTTGATTCTGACAAATTGATGGGCCCGAGGGAATTTTACAAGTGATGGTCATTGCTCCCTGTCATTGATAATTGAAATGAAATGTTAATCTGGCAAAGCCGGCGAACAAAATATTAAACTAGCGAAACAAATGCTGAGCAAAATTAATTGCAATGTTTGGGGGGAAGTGCAGCTGAAAAGCAGAAGATCTGAATGGAATGATCAATGATTGAGCGGAATACATTGCTCGACTTGTTACTCGATTGCCTTCCACACCATGGAATTCAGGAGAACCTGTTTCATGGTTTGTACTGAACCCTTGGAGCGGAGCCAACAGCCGGCTCGCTGCAACAACAGACAAGGAACTAACAGTTTCCTCAGGCTTGGCTAGCTCAGTCGGTCGAGGCATTCACCTCCTGATCGTGTGTGCGAGTTTCAACTTTTACGCTACACGTTTACGGACCCCAGCGCTCCATTTTCGCTGAAATGGAGAATTACGACGCCACCTTTTTCTTGATATCACAATTGCTGGCGTGCGACGGGAGGGCTCCGTGTGACGTTCCAGTCAAACCCCCCGTCCGGGAACGCAACGATTTTAAAATACGCATCCTTGCTTTCAAATCCCACCATGGCCCTCGCCGCCTCCCTATCTCTGTAACCTCCTCCAACCCGACAACCCTTCGAGATCATGTGGCTACAAGAGTAGGTCAGAGGCTGGGTATTCTGCGGCGAGTGACTCACCTCCTGACTCCCCAAAGCCTTTCTACCATCTACAAGGCACAAGTCAGGAGTGTGATGGAAGACGCTGCACTTGCTTGCTTGGATGAGTGCAGCTCCAACAACACTCAAGAAGCTCGACACCATCCAGGACAAAGCAGCCCGCTTGATTGGCACCCCATCCACCACCCTGAACATTCACTCCCTTCACCACTGGCGCACTGTGGCTGCAGTGTGCACCATCCACAGGATGCACTGCAGCTGCAGCAACTCGCCAAGACTTCTTCGACAACACCTCCCAAACCCGCGACCTCGACCACCAAGAAGGACAAGGGCAGCAGGTACATGGGAACAACACCACCAGCACGTTCCCCTCCAAGTCACACACCATCCAGACTTGGAAATATATCGGCCGTTCCTTCATCGTCGCTGGGTCAAAATCCTTGGAGCTCCCTTCCTAACAGCACTGTGGGAGAACCTTCACCACACGGACTGCATCGGTTTAAGAAGGCGGCTCACCACCACCTTCCCAAGGGCAATAAATGCTGGCCTTGCCAACGACGCCCACATCCCATGAACGAAAAACAAATCTCTGTGCTCCTCCAATTCTGGCCTGTTGCGCATCCCCGATTTTAAACGCTCCACCATTGGCGGCTGTGCCTTCAGCTGCCTCGGCCCTAAGCTCTGGAATTCCCTCCTTAAACCTCTCCACCTCTCTCTCCTTTAACACATACCTTAAAACCTACCTCTTCGACTAAGCTTTCGGTCACCTGTCCCAATATCTCCTGATGTGGCTTAGTGTCACGTTTTTTTTAATAACGCTCCTGTGAAGCACCTTGTGACGTTTTACCACATTAAAGGCGCTATATAAATGCAGGTTGTGTCCTCTGGTTATCGACTCTCCTGCCAATGGAAACAGCGTCTCCCCATCGATTCGATCAAAATCCACTCATAATTTTGAACACCTCTATTAAATCTCACCATAACCTTTTTTTGCTCCAAGAACAATCCCAGCTTCTCCAGTCTCTCCATATAACCCATCCCTGGACACGATGCAAGGCGGAGGGTTGCAACCAGGTTTGCAAATTATTGCCATTCGGGAGCTGGACAAATCGAAAGGAACCGAAATGACAAACAGCTTTGTGAATCTGTAGATACGCTTTGGGAAACGCAATTGGAGGCGAGTAAAGGACTGACCAGACAGGCGGCCAAGACGCATCTGAGTCGGCATGTCCCCCTGGAACAGTTACTCTGATGTTATGAGTGAAATTAAGAGGTCGGAGCCATTGAAAGCGCTCCCAGTTGCCGCAGATCAGGGATCAAAACCTGACATCAGCGTCAGGACGCTCAGAATACTTTTTTTTATTCGATCATAGGATGTGGGCGTCGCTGGCGAGGCCGGCATTTATTGCCCATCCCCAATTGCCCTTGAGAAGGTAGTGGTGAACCGCCTTTTCAACCGCTGCAGTCAGTGTGGTGAAGGTTCTCCCACAGTGCAACTAACTAACAGACAAAGCACCGCTGGACGAGCCGGTTGCAGGAGAGCTGGTTGGCGGTGATATCGATGCTGTGAGCGAGACCAGACCGTTTCCATGTTTCCACAAACAATGTCCCATCATTTATTTCTGGAGAAGGAACACTGATAGTGGTCAATTGCATTTCTGTGCCTGCAACATGTAACTTTGGCTCGGTGACACACTGCTTTAGTGTATCTTGCAAATCAAAACACCGGATGGTCTCTGTGACGCAATCGGTTAGCGCGTTCGCCTGTTGATTGAAAAGTTGGTGGTTTAAACCCACCCAAGGACGGAAATTCCACCTTTTTTCCACACTTTCTGGTTCATTGCTTCATTCTGATAGCCCTGAAGCCGGTGCCAGGTTTTAATTTCTGATTTGTAGTAACTGGGAGCACTTTAAATGGCTCCGATCTCGTAATCTCTTCAAGTTTTCTAATGTGTGATTTGGCTGCAAGAAAACACTCTGTGATCAATGTCATCTGAGCATGCCTGATTCGCCATAATTTACACTGCGGTCGGATATCAGGCACATGAAAAAAACATAGTGAAATGTTTGTGTGGGCGCGGTGCTCTGGGATTCCCTACCTGACCATCTCTGAAGCCTTCCGAAATACAGCGCAGTAAATGTATCCCTGTGAAATGAGCTCCTGGACAGTAATGCGGAAATTAGTTTGGCTGAGGGTTTATGTCCCTAACACGGCGACTGAGCCATCAGGTTTCCGTAGTGTAGTGGTTATCACGTTCGCCTCACACGCGAAAAGTCACTGGTTCGAAACCAGGCAGAAACATTTTGAAACCTTGTTCCCATTAAGAATGAGTAAATATTTAACGATTCACACTGCTGATTAAATGTGAACAAAGTCCATTTCTCCCAACCCTGTTATTGCAGTCCGCTGGGAGCAGGCGATGAAAGCCAGCGTGATATTGGTCTCACACCCCGTGGGACCTGGCGGAGAATTGATCAGCCCTATCTATTCAACCAATAAATGAAATGGTGTTTGAGAAACATTCATATATATAATAACATCCAGTATCCTGTCTTCAGAGTGCGTGGCGCAAAAGTCTGACTCCAGATCAAAAGGCTGCGTGTTCACATCACATCGGGGTCACTGTTTCTTTCACCGCTCATATGAGACTGGATAATTCCCGAATGAAGGTTTTAATTGCCTTTTCACAAAAAAACAGATGTTTGGTCTGAACCTCGACTCAGTGCCTACCCAGTGGCAGGGAGGGGAACGCCTGATACCCTCATTTATTTCATGCAACAAACTGACAAGAAAACTAGTATTGATTCAAAATCGACCTGCAGATGGACACACACAGAAAAAAGACAACCACAGAAACAGACAGCAATTACTTGCATATATACATATATATATATATATATATCGCCTTTAACGTGGTGAGACGATTTAAGCTCGGTGAACTTGCTTCAGCTTTCTGAAATGTCCTTGTCCATCCTTCAGAGATCACGGGAAATATATTTTTTGCCTTTCGAAAAAAGACGCGAAAAGCAGAGACATGATATGTTTTCAATACGGCTGGTGAAATGGCCGGGCTATTATAAATTAGGAGTCGCATTTGAAACAATTAAAGGCGACTACCTAAAAATCACTGAGTGCAAATTTGAAAACACGGTTACTATTTATTTAGGTCTGAAAGAAATAACAATAAACATATCAGTCAGCGCCCGCGGTGAGACGGTGATGAACTTGTTTGCTGCGAAGTTCACCGCTGGGCTAAAGTTGACGCCGGTCAAAAGACGCGAACCCACTCAATGTAAAGGATGAGCTCATAACCAACAGGTCCCGTCAACGTCAAACACCTCCTTTCTTGTTCAATGGAGGGAGCAGAGGCGTGTACATCATCAGACACCAGCAACTGGAAGCAATGGAACAGATAAAGGCACAGATGCAAGTTCCAAATCTTTTCAATGCAAAGTTATTTCACTTTATTTAAAGTGCCGTGTGGCTGAAAACGGGTCCCAGATGATTTGCGTTCACTCGTGACTTGTTTTCCAGTGTTTGTCCGTCAGGTTTGCAATTCAATTTGTATTGGATATTGAAGATATTTCAGGATGATTGCACAACATACCATGTGTAAAGCAACCATCTTGATAACTTCAATCATCACACACTCTACATCGACGCTGCAGAGGCCCCAGCACCCCTTTCAATATTGTTTTTCTTAACTCACAGTTTTCAAAAGGGAATTGGATAAACGCTTGGATGGAAACATTTTCAGGGCTCTGGGGAAACAGCAGGCGAGTGGGACTAACTGGACAGCTCTTTCAGAGAGCCGGCACAGGCACGTTGGGCCGAATGGCATCCGAATTGCGCTGTCTTATTCTATGATTCTATTAATAGATCAATTTCCGCCTTTCACTGAGCCTCCCTAAATGGAGCGCAGTAATCGTGTCCCTGTGAAATGAGCTCCTGAACAGTAATACGGAAATTAGCGTGGCTGAGCGGTTTGAAACTCTGGTCAAGCACCTTACAGGAAATTTCCTCTCTGAGTTTGATTAGTTTATCAATTATCTCCCCACCTTTCCATCTTAAATGTCTTTACATATTTTTTGATCTCTTCCTCTACTGTCATGCCCACAATACTAGTCTCCCTGGTAAATACTGAAGCAAAGTGATTATTTAATATTTCTGCCATTTTGCTGTCATTGCCTGTGAGTTTGTCGTGTGTATCCCTTAGTGGCCCGATTCCAATCATAAACTTTCTTTGGCTGTTGATGTGTCTAGAATACTTTGCTTTTTATGATATTCCTTTTTGCCTTTCTAATAGTTCTTTAGACTTCTTTCCCAGCCTTTTCAAATTCCCCTCTCTCCTTTATTGTCTCGTCTGTGCCTTTTTCTTTAGTTTCAATTTTACCCTTATTTCTTTATTCATCCCTGGTGTGTCATTTCTGGCTCGTTTGTTCTTGCTTTTCAGTGGGATGTATTTCTCCTGGACTCGATTGAACATCGTTTTAAATGTTTCCCACTGCTGTTCTATTTCTTTGTCCAGGTCATTAATATGTCAAACATTTCACCGTTGGAAACTTCTCAAGTCACATATGCATGACAAAGCCAGTTACTTTTGTGGGAGGAGTTAATCAACTTGGCAGAAAAATCAGCTGCAGCCCAATTCACAAATAAAATATTTCCACGTCTTCGTAAAAGTAAGGAATGTCAGAAGTGGGATTCGAACCCACGCCTCCAGAAGAGACTGCGACCTGAACGCAGCGCCTTAGACCGCTCGGCCATCCTGACCACCAAGCTCAGGTTTCATTCTGCATTATTTCTGCACTGTTGGCCAGTGAAAGCAGCATAAAAGTTTAAAATGGCACTCGCCCAACGTGGGCTCGAACCCACGATTCTGAGATAAAGAATCTCATGCTCTACCGACTGAGTTAGCTGGGCCGAAAGGCTTTTAACCGCCCTATCTATTATTGCAGCAAGCAGGAGAAAGACTCCATTTCAAATTATTGGAATTAATTCTGAGGGACAGGATAAACTGTCACTTCGAGAGGCACGGACGAATCAAGGACAGTCAGCATGGATTTGTTAAGGGGAGGTAGTGTTTGTCTAACCTGATTGAATTTTTCGAGGAGGTGACAAGAAGGATCGATGAGGGTAGTGCAATTGATGTCGTCCACATGGATTTTCGCAAGGCTTTTGAAAAGTTCCCACATGGTAGATTGGTCAAAAAAGTAAAGGCCCATGGAATCCAAGGGAATGTGGCTTGTTGGATCCAAAATTGGCTCAGTGGCAGGAAGCAAAGGGTAATGATGTTTTTGCGGCTGGAAAGCTGTTTCCAGTGGGGTGCCGTAGGGCTCGGTACTTGGTCATTTGCTTTTTGTGGTATACATTAACGATTTGGACTTAAACGTAGGGGACATGATAGCGAGGAGGAAAGCTGTAGACTGTGGGGGGTTCAGGCAATTTTCTGATAACAAAGCAATCAATCTATCTCTGAACGAATTTTGAACGAATATGTGTGTTTGACCCGGCACAGGCACGATGGGCCGAATGATCTCCTCTTGTGGACTAACATAATACGATGATACTAATTGTTGTCAGATGGAAAAGCAACACATTCCAAATAAGAGCAGAGACAGGAAACTCGTCTAACCGCAGAACAGCACGGTGAGATATTGTATTTGAGAAGGATGAGGAGGGACAGATTATCATGGTGGTCGTCACATAGGGTATCATTTGTAACTTTGATAAGGACCATTTCATGCTGCGACAGGGGTGGAAAACTAATCGGAGAGATTCATCCCGGGTGCGGCCCCATCGTGCGCGGTGAGACGGAGGGGGGCGAGGGGAAGTGTCAGAGCTGGGGCTCACCGGCGGAAGCAGCATAAAAGATTAAAACGGTACTCGCCCAACGTGGGGCTCAAACCCACTACCCTGAGAGTTTTCAAAGAAAAGGGGGAGTAGCCACTGTCGGCATCTCTTGCTGTATTTGAAACAACACATTCCACGTACGAGCAGAGAGAGGACACCATTCAATTGCCCAATTTGTTAAACAAAATGCCATCGTTTTCCGTGGTTTGGTGGTTCCCGGTTCGATTCAGGGGAGGAGCTTTATTTTGGAACTTGGTCTCCATAGACATCCCGATCGATTTTCTTCTCCTGCCAAAACGGGAGAAAGTGGCTGCTCCCTTATTCTTTGAAAGCTGCATCTTTTACTTCATTAAACAGATAACTTTGAGTGAGAGAAAACTGATCCACAATGACGCTCATTTCAAGTTTATTCCCTTTTAAACTGGAAGGATATATTGGCTTTGAACAGAGTGGCTTTTGAAAGGATCTAGTCGGGTGGGATCGACAAACCATTTCCGCTGGTGGGGGACAAGGGAACCGAACCAACCATCTACCAAGTTCTCCTGAATTCTGAGGTGCAATGGGGAACCGACCAACAAAAGCCCTTTCATTGACCGTGGAGGTTCATACAATTTTCTGATAACAAAGCGCTCAATCTATTTCTCTTGTCTATTTCCCGATGTTTCTGGATACTGTCTGCATCTCTGCCCTGTGTTTATCTCACTATGTGTCCACATGCAGGGTGGTTTTTGAATGAAGACGTGTGATTGCCTTCTGTTTGTTACATTAAATAAATAGAGGGCATCAGTTGCTTCACTCCCTGACACTGGGGAAACAGAGGCAGACTTTAGAGGAGGGTTCTTTTACTTGTGAAGACGCAAAGAAAACATTTATTGCAGAATTATACAAACCAATTTCAAGGGAGAAAACGGTGACCCCGACGTGGTTTAAACACACAACCTTCTGATCTGGAGTCAGACGCGCTACCGTTGCGCCACGAGGCCTGGGTGCGGCAATGGGTGTTTGTTTTTCTCAATGTTTGCCAAGCACCGCTTTATAGCTCCGATATCGGTGGAATGGGTTGGCTTTCAAATCCCCGCCCACTCCCACCAGATGTCAGGAAGCATCAGAAGTCTCCTTCACCTGTCAGCGGCAGCATGGCGCTCGCTTCCATCGCCTGCTGTCAGCGGACTGCAGCAAATCCAATTACATTCATCCTGCACCCAGAATTATCACATCACATGAAAAGGATGTGGGAAACTGCTCAAGATACATAACAGGAGGGGAACCTTCTGAAAAACACTTAGACTTTCGGTGTTTAGACTTCGATTCGAACTGCGAAGAAGAACGTGTGAAAATATAAACTATGGGTGTGATGTTTATATATCAAGTGAATGTTTGTAACGGATTTCTCCCGTTACTCTGACAACTAAGGGTTGTTAATCCATCAACAATGACTTCCGCTTGATTTTAGCACGAGTGGTTACAAAATAGCAAGTTTAATAGATTGACTTACAACAGAGTTGCACTACAGTTGTCTTCAACATTATATTCAACAGTATTATTATTATTATACAACTGTCGACAGATTACATTAATTACAAGCAATTAACACAACCTGACCTGTCTACGAATCCAGGTGTATCAGACCTGACCTTTGCGGACAGCCTGTGGCAATGAACTTCTGACTGTCCCCGATTGAGAGCTCTAACATTTGAGAAGGGAGCATGCCCTCTCTTTATACGATTCAGCTGCATTGTTCTGTACGTAAGCACCACTGATCTTAACTCATGGTCGTAAACCATCCCACTTTGCTGACTTTCAGAAACCACCAAGAATTGTTTCATGTCTTAGTGTTTATTTAGCTTTTCTCTGTCACTAGGTTTTAGATGCTTATACTAGGTTAGCACAACCTGGAGTTCAGGTGTCCACGACACTCAAGTTTCTCTGGACATCAATATTTAATAGTTTCTCACCATTTCAAAAATATTATGTTTTTCTGTTCTTCCCACCAAAGTGAATGATCTCACATTTCCCCACATTATACTCCATCTGCCACCTTCTTGCCCACACATTTAACCGGTCTATATCCCTTTGCAGCTTCTTTGTGTCCTCCTCATAGCTTACTTTCCCACCTAGCTTTGTATCATCTGCAAACTTGGATACATTACACTCGATCCCTTCATCAAGTCATTAAAAGTCTTCGACAGGTATATAAATAGCAAACAGGTAGTAAGAGGAGGGGTAAGACCGATTAGAGACCAAAAAGGAGATCTATGCATGAGGTACTAAATGAGTATTTTGCATCTGTCTTTACCGAGGAAGAAAATGCTGCCGAAATCACAGTAAATGGGGAGGTAGTTGATATACTGGATGGAGTGAAAATTGCTAAAGACGAGATACTAAAAAGGCTGGCTGTACTTAAAGTCACCTGGTCCGAATGGGATGCATCCTCAGTTGCTGAGGGAAGTAAGGGTGCAAATTGCAGAGGTACTGGCCATAATCTTTCACTCCTCCTTCGATACAGGGTTTGGTGTCAGAGAACTGGAGAATTGCAGATGTTACACCCTTGTTCAAAATAGGGTGTAAGGATAAACCCAGCAATTACAGGCCAGTCAGTTTAACCAAGGTGGTGGGAAGCTTTGAGAAATGATAATCTGGGACAAAATTAATAGTCATTTGGACAAGTGTGGATTGATAATAGAACGACACTGTGGATTTGTTAAAGGCAAATCGTGATTGAGTTTTGTGATGAGTTAACAGAGAGGGCTGATGAGGGCAATGTGGTTGATGTTGTGTTTCTGGCCATTCAAAAGGCTTTTGAAAAAGTGCCACAAAGTGGGCTTGTCAAAAGGGGCGATAGTGGCTGCTTCCTTATTCTTTAAAAGCGCATTATCTTATTTCAATCAACAGATAACTTTGAGTGAGCGAAAACTGATCCACTGTGGCGCTTATTTTAAGTTTATACCCGTTTAATCTGAAAGGATATATTGGCCTTGGAAGGAGTGCAGCACAGATTCACCAGGTCAGATGGAAGTGTTAAGGGAGAAAGTGAACCGCTGACTCCCACTTCTGGGGGATATCCCAAAGCGCTTCATAGAGGTTTAATCAAAAACATAAAATCATAGAATCGCAGGAGGCCATTCGGCTCATCGTGGCTGTGCCAGCTCTTTAAACTAAATGGTGCAATTTTAAAGGTGGTGCAGGAACAGAGAGACATGGGGGTATACGTGCACAAATCTTTGAAGGTGACAGGACAAGTTGAATGGATTGTAAAAAAAAAATATCCGGAATCGTTGACTTTATTAATAGTGGCATAGAGTACAAAAGCAAGGAACTTATGCTAAACCTTCATAAATCACTGGTTAGGCCCCAGCTGGCCACCACACAATTCTGCCCACCACACTTTAGGATGGATGTCAAGGCCTTGGAGAGGGTGCAGAGGTGATTTACTAGAATGGTGCCAGGGATGAGGGACTTCAGTGCGGTGGAGAGATTGGATAAGCTGGGGTTGTTTTCCTTTGAGCAGAGACGGTTAAGGGGAGATTTAACAGAGGTGTTCAAAATCATGAACGGTTTTGATAGAATAAATCAGGAGAAACTGTTTCCAGTGCCAGAAAGGATGGTAACCAGAGGACAGAGATTTAAGGTAATTGGCAACAGAGGTGAGATGAGGAGAATGTTTTTCCGCAGCGAGTTGTCATGATCTGGAATGCGCTGCCTGAAAGGGTGGTGGAAACAGATTCAATAATATCATTCAAAGGGGAACTCGGTAAATACTTGAAGGGTAAAGTTTTGCAGGGCTATGGGGAAGGGGAGGGGGAGTGAGTCTAATTGGATAGCTCTTTCAAAGTGTTGGCACTGGCAAGATGGGCCGAATGGCCTCCTTCTATGATGTTTCCATGCTGTGATTCGATGTTATGGAGGATTTTCTGATGCAGTGGATATTCGGGGCAGAGGACCAAGTGGGGATTGAGCTCGACGGCAAGTGTATACAGTTCGTTCAAAGGACTGAAGCCGATGGTTTCATTCTTCCCGTCGTTTAGCAGCAGGAAATTACTCGGCAATGCAGGCGACTTTTTGGCCTTCATTCATGGGATGTGGGTGTCAATGGCAAGGTCAGCATTTATTGCCCATCCCTAATTGCTCTTGAGAAGGTGCTGGTGAGCCGCCTTCGTGAACTGCACCTTTCATTGACTGTGTCATTGACATTTTCTGGATAGAGAGAAACTATTTCCGCTGGTTGGGGATTCTAGGACTAGGGGCCACAGTCTAAAAATTAGAGCCAGACCTTTCAGAAGTGAGATTACAAAACACTTCGACACACAAAGGATGGAAGAAGTTTGGAATTCTTTTCCTCTAATTTGCTTAATTACTATTTTTAAATCTGAGATCGATAGCTTTTTGCCAACCAAAGCTATTAAGGGATATGTGCCAAAGGCAGGTATATGGATTGAGATCACAGATCAGCCATGATCTTATGAAATGGCGGAGCGGACTCGAGGGGCAGAATGGCCTTCTCCTGTTCCTGTGGTACATTTCCACAACTGTCTGCTCTCTCCATAGTTGTTGCCTTGTGTTTAAAGCATATTTTCGTGCAAAGCTCGGTTTAGGGATGAGCCAGTGGGCGTCAAAACGTGCCGTGGATCGAGACCGGGTTGCTTATTGCGGGAAGAGCAAATCAACTGGGCCGAAAAATCAACTGCAGCTCGAGCGACAAATAAAATAGTAGTCAAAATAACTGATAACAGAAGTGGGATTCGACCCCATGCCTCCAAAGGAGACTGCGACCTGAACGCAACGCCTTAGACCGCTTGGCCATCCTGACTAATGAATGACTTCATCACTCGCCACTCTTTGCACATTGAGACCCCCCCCCCCCAACCCCAGAGAAAGTTTCACTCACTCCAGTGCTTGGTAAGATAAATGCTGCTGGAGAGGCTCGGTGAGCGGGATGCCACCTCCCCGGGTTTTCCTGAGCCTATTGTACTTTATTCCTATTTAATCACCGGAATATCCGCAATCAGGAGCTAAAAAGAATTAAAAGCTGAATCACAGAAAAGGAGAAATCCATATTACATCTGATAAGCAAGCTACCAGAGCTCCCTGGTGGTCTAGTGGTTAGGATTCGGCGCTCTCACCGCCGCAGCCCGGGTTCGATTCCCGGTCAGGGAATCAACTTTTGAACACTTGTTATATTCGTCGCATGAACTTGCTCAAAGTCTGTGGGAAGAAAGAAAAACAACCATTGTTTTCATCACCATTAATTAACCGATAACGGTATTTTGCAGAATGAAAGGCTACTGAGGGAAATTGGAAAACTTTAATAATTTCTTTTGTGCGATGAGCTTTTTATCCCTTCTCATTTTACACACTGTATTTTGAAGGGCTCGGTTTAAAATGTTCAATGCTCGTGAGACGACGAATCTGTGTTAAATTTAACAGGACCGGCTATTCCACAGAGAAAAAATAAATTTGCCCCAACATAATGTTTCTGCCCAGGATTGAAGCGTGGACCTATCGCGTGTAAAGCAAACGCGAAAATCGCCACACTACGGAAACTTCTGTTTTGGTTGTCAGCCAGAAGTTAGAATGACTGCATTGATTCTCTTTCATAACTATTCAATTGATCGAAGTTGCACAAGTCACAAAAGAAAAATGTTCATTTCAAAGTTATTAAACTCCCAAATGTGACCTGCCTTGTTTGGACAGGGGTTTGACCCTGACGTCACAGACTCAACAAAACATATTCTCAACATTTCCATTGGGAACAGGAGGAGGCCATTTCGCCCCTTGAACCTATTCTGCCCTTCAATGAGATCAGAGATGATCTGAACCTCAAATCCATTTACCCGCCTTTACTCCCTATCCCTCGAAACCCAACAAAATCGATCGATCTCAGTCTTGAAAGCTTCAATTGACCCCCGGCATCCACAGCCTTTTGGGGGACAGAGTTCCAGACTTCTACTGCCCTTTGTGTAAAAAAGTGCTTCCTGATTTCGAATCTGAATGGTCTGGTTCTAATTTTAAGGTTATGTCCCCCTCGTTCTTGATTCCCCAGAGGAAATTGATTCTCTCTCTCTATTCTATCGAATCATTTAAACATGTTAAATACGAGCCGAGTCTATGCAGCCTGTCCTCATAATTTAACCTTTTTAGCCCCGGTAACATTCTGGTGAATCTGCTCTGCACCCCCTCCAAGGCCAATCTATCCTTCCTGAGGTGCAGTGTCCAAAACTGAATGCTGTTACTCCAGACGCAGTCTAACCAGAGCTTTATATAACTGGAACATAACTTCCACTTCTTTATATTCCCGCCCCCTGAGATAAAGGCGAACATTCCGTTAGCCTTTTAAATTATTTTTGGATCCGTCCGTTAGCTTTTACTGATTTATGTAAATGAACCGTTAATTCTCTCTGCTTCTCCACAGTTCCTAGCTTCTTACCATTTGGAAAATACCCTGACCATAAGTCCAAAGTGGATTACCCCACATTGAACTCCATCTGCCATAGTTTTGCCCACTCACTTAATCTATCAATGTCCCTTTGCAACTTTACAATCGCATCCACACGACTCACTGTCCCACCTAACTTAGTGTCATCAACAAACTTGAATATACGACTCTCTATTCCTTCATCAAAGTATTTGATAAATATGGTGACAAACTGAGACCCCAGTTACAGAGGCCTGGGGGACACCACTAGTCCCATCCTGCCAATTGGAGTATATACCCATTATCCCTACTCTCTGTCTCCTATCTCCGAAACAATTCTCTACCCATGTCAATACGTTGCCTCAAGTTCCACGCGCTTTCATTTTTGCCAACAGTCCCTTGTGTGGAACCTTATCAAATGCTTGTCGGAATTCTATATTAATAATATCATAGGAACAGAGGAGCATCGGAACATAGCCTTTGTACGTAGAAGTGTTTTCTAATCTCACTCCTGAAAGGTCTGGCTCTAATTTTTAGACTTTTCCCCCAAGTCCTAGAATCCTCGACCAGCGGAAATAGTTTCTCTCTGCCCATCGTGCGTGTGCCAGCTCTCTGAAAGAGCTGTGCAGTTAGTCCCGCTCGCCTGCTGTTTCCCCATAGCCCTGAAAAAGTTTCCATTCAAGCGTTTATCCAATTCCCTTTTGAAAACTGTGAGTTAAGTAAAACAATATTGAAAGGGGTGCTGGGGCCTCTGCAGCGTCGATGTGGAGTGTGTGATGATTGAAGTTATCAAGATGGTTGCTTTACACATGGTATGTTGTGCAATCATCCTGAAATATCTTCAATATCCAATACAAATTAAATTGCAAACCTGACGGACAAACACTGAAAAACAAGTCACGAGTGAACGCAAATCATCTGGGGCCCGTTTTCAGCCTCACGGCACTTTAAGTAAAGTGAAATAACTTTGCATTGAAAAGATTTGGAACTTGCATCTGTGCCTTTATCTCTTCCATTTCTTAAAGTTGCTGGCGTCTGATGATGCACACGCCTCTGCTCCCTCTATTGAACAAGAAAGGAGGTGTTTGACATTGACGGGACCTGTTGGTTATGAGCCCATCCTTTAAATTGAGTGGGTTCGCGTCCTTTAAACGGCGTCAGCTTTAGCCCAGCGGTGAACTTCGCAGCAAACAAGTTCGACACCGTCTCACCACGGACGCTGACTGATTTGTTTATTGTTATTTCTTACAGACATAAGTAAATAGTAACCTTGATTTTAATTTGCACGATGTGATTTTTAGGTAGTCGCCTTTAAATTTTGATAGTCCGGCCATTTCACCAGCCGTGTTGAAAACAAGAAATGTCTCTGCTTTTCGCGTCTTTTTTCGAAAGGCAAAACATATATTTTCCGTGACCTCTGAAGGATGGACAAGTACATTTCAGAAAGCTGAAGCAAGTTCACCGAGCTTAAATCGTCTGACCACGTTAAAGGCGCTAAATATATATGCAAGTAGTTGCTGCCTGTTTCTGTGGTTGTCTTTTTTCTGTGTGTGTCCATCTGCAGGTCGATTTTGAATCAACACCAGTATTCGTGTCAGTTTGTTGCGTGAAATAAACGAAAGTATCAGTCGCTTCCCTCCCTGCCAATGCGTAGGTACTGAGTCAGGGTTTTGACCAAACTTCTGTTTTTTGTTGTTGAAAAAGCAATTAAAACCTTCATTCTGGGATTATCCAGTGTCATGTGAGCGGTGAAAGAAACAGTGACCCCGATGTGATGTGAACACGCAGCCTTTTGATCTGGAGTCCTGGATTTTTATGATCCAGATGAATGTTTCTCAAACACCGATTCATTTATCCCACCTTGGTTGAATAGATCGGGTTTATCAAATCTCCGCCAGGTCCCACGGGGTGTGAGACAGTATTGGAAGCAGCCTCCACCCCCAAGATGACGCTGGCTTTCATTGCCTGCTCGCGGCGAACTGCAATAACATGGCTGTGAGATATGGACTTTGTTCACATTGAATCAGCAGTGTGAATCGTGAAATATTGACTCATTTTTAATGGGAACAAGGTTTTAAAATGCTTCCGCCTGGTTTCGAACCAGGGACTTTTCGCGTGTGAGGCGAACGTGATAACCACTACACTACGGAAACCTGACGGCTCAAGCGCCGTGATAGGGATATAACCCCTCAGCCAAACTAATTTCCGTATTACTGTCCAGGCGCTCATTTCCCAGGGATACATTTACTGCGCTGTATTTCGGAAGGCTGCAGAGAAGGATCGGTGGTGATGGTCAGGCAGGGAATCCCAGAGCATCGCGCCCACACAAACATTTCACTGTTTTTTTTCATGCGCCTGATATCCGACCGCAGTGTAAATTATGGCGAATCAGGCATGCTCAGATGACGTTGTTTACATCGTGTTTTCTTGCAGACAAATCACACATTAGAAAACTTGAAATGAGATGAAGAGATCGGAGTCATTTAAAGTGCTCCCAGTTTCTGGGTGGACTCGAAACACCGACCTTTCAGTTAATAACCGAACGCGCTAACCGAATGCACCAAAAAGACCATCTGATGTTTTTGTTCTTGCAAGATACACTAAAGCAGCGTGTCACCTAGCCAAAGTTACATGTTGCAGCCACAGAAATGCAATTGTCCACTATCAGTGTTACTTTTCCAGAAATAAAGGATGGGACATTGTTCGTGGAAACATGGGAACGGTCTTGTCTCGCTCACAGCGTCGATATCACCGCCAACCAGCTCTCCTGCAACCGGCGCGCCCACCGGTGCTTTGTCTGTTACTAATTAGCACTGTGGGAGAACCTTCGTCACACGGACTGCAGCGGTTCAAGAAGGCGGCTCACCACCACCTTCTCAAGGGCAATTAAGGATGGGCAATAAATGCTGGCCTCGCCAGCGACGCGGCGCCCACATCCCATGAAAAAATAAAGATGAAGTGTTGTGAGCGTTCTTGCGCTCATGTCAGGTTTTGATCCCTGATCTGCAGCAACTGGGAACGCTTTCAAATACAGCATCAGAGTAACTGTTCCAGGGGAACATGCCGACTCAGCTGCGTCTTGGCCGCCTGTCTGGTCAGTCCTTTATTTGTCTCCAATTCTGTTTCCCAAAGCGTATCGACAGATTCACAAAGCTCTTTGTCATTTCGGTTCCTTTCGATTTGTCCAGCTCCCGACTGGCAATAATTTGCAAACCTGGTTGCAACCCTCCGCCTTCCATCGTGTCCGTGGATGGGTTATGTGGAGAGACTGGACAAGCTGGGATTGTTCTCCTTCGAGCAAAAAGAGGTGAAGGGGAGATTTAATAGAGGTGTTCAAATTATGAGGGGATTTTGATAGAATGGATGGGGAGTAGTTGTTTCCATTGGCAGGAGGGTCGATAACCAGAGGACACAACCTGCATTTATATAGCGCCTTTAACGTAGTAAAACATCACAAGGTGCTTCACAGGAGAGTTATTAAACAAAACTTGACACTAAGCCACATAAGGAGATATTGGGACAGGTTACCAAAAGCTGAGTCGGAGAGTTAGGTTTTAAGGTATGTGTTAAAGGAGAGAGAGGCGGAGAGGTTTAGGGAGGGAATTCCAGAGCTTCGGGCCTCGGCAGCTGAAGGCACGGCCGCCAATGGTGGAGCGATTAAAATCGAGGATGCGCAAGAGGCCAGAATTGGAGGAGCACAGATTGTTTTTATTCGTTCATGGGATGTGGACGTCGTTGGCGAGGCCGGCATTTAGTGCCCATCCCTAATTGCCCTTGAGAAGGTGGTGTTGAGCCGCCTTCTTGAACCGATGCAGTCCATGTGCTGTTATGTCGTGAGTTCCAGCGACGATGAAGGAACGGCCGATATATTTCCAAGTCAGGATGGTGTGTGACTTGGAGGGGAACGTACAGGTCGTGTTGTTCCCATGTGCCTGCTGCCCTTGTCCTTCTAGGTGGTAGAGGTCGCGGGTTTGGGATGTGCTGTCGAAGAAGCCTTGGCGAGTTGCTGCAGCTGCAGTGCATCCTGTGGATGGTACACACTGCAGCCACATTGCGCCAGTGGTGAAGGGAATGAATGTTTAGGGTGGTGGATGGGGTGCCAATCAAGCGGGCTACTTTGTCTTGGATGGTGTCGAGCTTCTTGAGTGTTGTTGGAGCTGCAATCATCCACTCCTGACTTGTGCCTTGTAAATGGTGCAAAGGCTTTGGGGAGTCAGGAGGTGAGTCACTCGCCGCAGAATACCGATCCTCTGACCTGCCCTTGTAGCCACATGATCTGGGAGGGTTGTAGGTTACAGTTGTAGGGTGGGGCGAGGGCCATGGTGGGATTTGAAAGCAAGGATGAGAATTTTAAAATCGAGGCGTTCCCGGACAGAAGGTTTGACTGGAACGTTACACCGTCCCCTCTCGTGCTTACTTCCACAAACGGACATTGGGACAGGGCTTGGGCGGATTTTTCTGTGTCTCACCCGGGGCCGCTGAATCTCCTGCAGTACCCCCGATCACCAACTCACCCTGTTTGTACATTTAAACCGGAAAAAGTGCCTTGCAAAGGGCAAGAGATGAAGGCAAGGCTGGAAGCTCTGACAAAAAAATCTCTTATCCACCACCGAGGTTTGTGCACCTGAATCACTAACTCTTCTTTCAAAGTTTTGTCATTCATTGGACGCCACGCGGCACCGACAGACTTGTCTCTTGCACTCACAGTGAAGCGGAGGGCCGTTTTCACTCCCACGCCAGCAATTGTGATATCAAGAAAAAGGTGGCGGAGAAATTCTCCATTTCAGCGAAAATGGAGCGCTGGGGTCCGCTCATGAGTGCAGCATAAAAGTTGAAACTAGCACACACGATCCTGAGGTGAATGCCTCTGCCGACTGAGCTAGCCAAGCCTGAGGACACTGCTACTTCCTTGTCTGTCGGGCCCATCAATGTGTCAGAATCAAGCACCCGGGCGTTTAAGCAACAACCAACTGAACTAAGACGGTTCACTCACTTGTCCCAACACCTGCTGTGCCTGAACTTGCTCACCGCTACCAGCAGTTTATTTTGAAAAGAAGCTTCCCTCCCTGGCACCGCAGAACTAGTGACCAAAGTTCCGTTTATTGTTAAAAAGCATTAATTCCGAAATTATCCAGGCTCCTATGAATGGTAAGATAAATAGTAACTTCGTCGTGATTTGGACACGCAGCTTTCTGATTTGGCGTCAGATGCGCTACCGTTGCGCCACGAGGTTAACTGATGGCATCGATTATATATGCATATATAGTTATTACTTACTTAAATATATGTGATTGATGCAGTGTTCCCTTGTGGTTGGGAATAGTTCATTGCACAAAAATAATTCAAGTCTGTGAGACACTTATTGTTCTTTTCAATCACCATTCATACGTTCTGTTGCACACTGAAGGAAATGCTAACTTGTTTGCGAACTGACAATTGAAACGTTAATAAATCTTTGCGCTTTGCATTTCATGAACTTTTATCCCTTCCCATTTTACATACTGTATTTTAGGAGTCTGCTTAAAAATGTTTCGTGCTTATTATACCAGGAATCCGGTGCAGCCGCTGTTAAATTTAAAAAGGTTTGTATCCCCTTTCACACTTGAAGAAACTCGACCCTGGAGGTTTATGGGGAGCAAATCCCAACAAAATGCTTCCCTCCGAGATCAAATCGGGCACTTTCTGCATGTAACTGGTGAACACGATAACCGCTACACTATGAAAACGACAAACTTTTCGGTCTCAGGTCTGAAGGAAGTGTCAATGGAAAACATGACCTGCTGACTCTCTTTACACTGACACTTTTGACGAACATTTCATCGATCGAAACTATACAAGTCACAGGGAAAAAAATGTCAAAGTCATTAAACTCCCGAATTAGCCCCAAAATCTATCAATCTCAGTTTTGAAATTTTCAATTGACCCCCAGCCTCAACTGCTTTTTGAGGGAGAGAGTTCCAGATTTCCACTCCCCTTTGTGTGAAGAAGTGCTTCCTGACATCACCCCTGAACGGCCAAGCTCTAATTTTAACGTTACACACCCTTGTTCTGGAGTCTCCCCACCAGTGGAAATAGTCTCTATCTGCCCTGTCAAATCCTTTAATCATCTTAAACACCTCAATTAGATCACCTCTTAATATTCTATACTCAAGGGAATGCAAGTCTAGTCTTTGCAACCTGTACTCATAATTGCTTATCAAGGATAGCCACCAAAAAGTGTTTTACGATAGCTGACTCTTGAGTGCATTGTTTTGTATCCGTGGGCTGGTTCATCCAGGGGTTGATTCTCGCTTTTTGGTTATTAATCCAAATATATAAGAGGTCCTGGTTCAAATCCCGGAGAAGCCCTTATTTTACTTTTGATCTTGAACTTCCAAAGACTGAAAAGTCTCCAAATCACCCCACATGAGTGAAACAATTCCTATGTTTCATACTATTACCTAACACAACTGCCCAACTTGGTTCTGATGAAAGGTCATTGACCTGAAACATTAACTCTGTTTCTCTCTCCACAGATGCTGCCTGACCTGCTGAGGGTTTCCAGCATTGTCCATGTTATCAGAGTATCACTTCCCTCATCACCTAACTACACTCCTCCACTAGATGTCGCCTTGTGGTGCAAGCAGGCTCCTTCCACACAGCCAGGTGTTCTGCTTTAGGCATTAATTATAACTATAACTTTTGAACTTGTTCGTTAAAACATATGGCCTTGCCCATTGACCAGAAAGCAGAATGGTGTTTATCTCTCACCAGTACAGCCCTTTCCCGCTCCGTCAGCTTGGAATGATACGTAGCAATTATACAGATGTCACACCTCTCCTGCTTCCCTATGAATCTGGTAAGACGAATAGCACACAATGCTGCCTGACACACATACACACCAGCTCTGAATGATTTAAAGGCCTTGTTATGATGGTCAGAGAATTGTTTATATCGAAAGAATAATTAAACTTACGAGTATAATGATATCAGCTAAAATCAAAGAATTTCTGGACTTCAGAATCTACTCGTCTCTATATTAATCATATGCATGCATATCAAATGAAGCAAATCTGTCTTATGATTGTAGTTTCATTCTCCCAACAGAGATTTATACTTCCTTACTTAAGAGTCAAAAGCAAAAGGTTAATATTACTTCAATATAAAGACTAACACTTTCCTCACAATACAGATACCCCAACTAATATAACACCTCAAATTGATAGAGCTTCTCAAATTAAACAGTACCTCAAACTAATACAGTACCTCAAACGGATAGAGAATCTGAAACTAATATAATACCTCAAGCTAATACAACGTCTCAAACTAATAAAGTACCTCAAACTAATACACTACCTCCAACAAATACAACACCTTAAACTAATACAGTACCTCAAACCTATACAGAACCTGAAACTAATATAATACCTCAAACTCATACAGCATCTCAATCTAATACAGCATCTCAAACTAATAAAGTACCTCAAACTAATACAGTACCTCAAACGAATACAGCACCTTAATCTAATACATCACCTCAAACTGATACAGATTCTGAAACTAATATAAAACCACAAACTACTACAACACCTCAAACTAATACAGCACCTCAAACTAATATGCACCTCATACTAATAGAGCACCTCAAGCCAATACAACACCTCAAACTAAAGAACACCTCAAACTGATACAGCACCTCAGGCTAATACAGTACCTCAAACTAATATATTGCCTCAAATTAGTACAGCATCTCAAACTAATACAGCACCTCAAACTAACGCAGCACCTCAAACTAATACTGTACCTCGAATTAATACAGTACTTCAAACAAATACAGTACCTCAAACTGATACCGTATCTCGAATTAATACAGCACCTCAAACTAATACAGCACCTTAAACGAATACTGTACTTCGAATTAATACAGGAACTCAAACAAATACCGCACCTCAAACTAATAGTGTTCCTCAAACAATACAGCACTTCAAACTAATAGTGTTCCTCAAACAAATACCGCACCTCAAACTAATAGTGTTCCTCAAACTAATACAGTACCCCAAACTAATACTGGACCTAAACAAATACAGCACTTCAAACTATTAGTGGTCCTCAAACAAATACAGCACGTCAAACTAATACTGGACCTAAACAAATACAGCACCTCAAACTAATAGTGTTCCTCAAACAAATACAGCACCTCAAAGTAATAGTGTTCCTTAAACAATTACAGCACCTCAAACGAATAGTGTTCCTCAAACAATTACAGCACTTCAAACCAAGAGTGTTCCTCAAACAATTACAGCACCTCAAACCAAGAGTGTTCCTCAAAAGAATCCAGCACCTCAAACTAACACAGTACTACACACAAAGGGTGGTAGAAGTTTGGAACTCTCTTCTGCAAACGGAAAATTGATACTAGCTCAATTGCTAAATTTAAATCTGAGATAGATAGCTTTTTGGCCACCAAAGGTATGAAGGGATATGGGCTAAAGGCAGGTATATGGAGTTAGATCACAGATCAGCTATGACCTTATCAAATGGTGGAGCAGGCACGAGGGGTTGATTGGCCTACTCCTCTTCCTATGTTCCGATGTACCCCAAAACTAATCATTAACTCAAATGTCAAAGTCCGAACAGGTCAAGCAGGTTGACTTTGATAGGCGGCGGATCTGTTTAGAGGATATTAAGGTGAAGGAGAAAGTCCCGTTCAGGAACTGCAGTTGTATTCAATTAATTTCGAGTCTTTTCTCAACATTAGAACAGAGAAACACGTGATATGTCGTATCACTGCAGGGCCTTCCATGGTCGGCCTAATTCAGTACAACATCCCCAGTACATTCAGTCTGAAGCTCATCACGAGATGCCTTTCAAGTAACCTTTGCTGATTTGATGCCGTTCAGTTTGGGTGTCAATAGAGTTGTTTCTTTACCGGCATAGCTTTATTGGGGCGAGGGATATTTGAGTTTGTACCGGGCAATTTGTAGTTGTCCATTGCTAATTGATCTTCAATTGACTCAATACATTTCAATTAAACTATCACAAAAAGACAGACTATTCCTGCACCCACTCCCCGCCCCCCGCCCCCAATGTTCCAACTTACTCCACTTCTCCATCGCTCCTTCTGCCAATCTCTAACTCTGTCTCTAATTATAAATCTGTCTATCGTGCTCTCTTTCTACTAATTTTATGTTTCTTTATCTCTTTCACTATATCCATTGTTATTTTCACCTTATTAAAAATCAATATAAATCTACTTCGACTGATTTGTATGTATTGTTGTCTCTCCACTGCTTTAAATGTATCTATCTATCTATCTATCTATCTATCTATCTATCTATCTATCTATCTATCTATCTCGCCATCTATCTATCCATCTATCTCTCTATCCATATTTCTCTCTATCCATCTATCTACCTATATATCTCTCTATCCATCTATCTCTCCATCCATCTATTTAACTATCTATCGACCTGTCTCTCTATCTATCTATCTCTCTATCCATCTATCACACACACCGCTCTTCACACTCCCACTGGGGATGGAAGGGCCGCTGTCACTTCACACTGAGGAGCCGCTCTTCACACCCCCACTGGGGAAGGAAGGGCCCCTGACGGTCCACATGTTCAACACACATGTGCCCGTCATGGATGTGCTGACATTCCTCAGGAGAAACGTGGATGGCGCGGACTGGAGCATCAACATCGAGGTAATTTTCGTGATCTGGACGAACGAGAGGAGCATCACGGCGACGCTGAGTGTGAATGGCCCGGGAAACATCACTCACCTCCCCTCAAGCTTCGTGATTGGGACGAGTCGTGGGTGTGCGGTGTACCAAGGGCAGCCCAGAGTGTGTCGCTCCTGCGGCAAACCCGGGCACGAGGCGGCCTCCTGCAAGGTGGTGATCTGTAGAAACTGCAGCAAGATGGACAACAGGCACTGGACTGACAGGAGGGCAGGCCACGCAGGTGAGGAAAGCCGCAGTCGTGGCTGCACCAATGGAGGTCAGACCCCTTCCCCCACTTCGGCGACTCCTGTGAAAAAGCCAAAGACCAAGAGGAGGAAAAGGAAAAGGCAGGGAGCGTCAAGAAAACCAACCAAGCCCCGACACTCAACCCCGAGACTCTCCCTGAGCCGATGGAAGGTGAACCAGGGGCGGAAGAAGGATGGAACAGACAGAAAAAGAAAAAGAGGAAGTCCTGTCGGATCAAGGGAACTGACGCCAAAGGCGGGACCGGCAGCAAAAGGAGCTTCGAGTCCTCAATGGACAAGAGCGGCTGCTCCTCGGCTGATGAACAGGAAAAAGGGGGGAGACCCCGCCTTCATCGAAGGAAGTTGCAAAACGCAACAGTGAGAAGAGACACAGACAGCACGCTCCAGCTCCAGGGACTCGGGAGCAGTAACATCCCGCTCTGGGGCACCGGGAGAAGTGACACAGACAGCACGCTCCAGCTTCAGTGACTCGGGAACAGTAACACCCCGCTCTGGGACACCGGGAGAAGTGACACAGACAGCACGCTCCAGCTTCAGTGACTCGGGAACAGTAACACCCCGCTCTGGGACACCGGGAGCAGGGACGCATCCAACGCACCCCAAATCCGGAACACTAGGAGCAGCACGACAGTCACGGCGAACGCACAAGCAGCAAAGGCCGAGGAGTTGGACTTGGCCGCAGAAGTGACGGACATACCACCACAAGAAATCCCGCTGTTGACCGCCGAACGCAGACGCTCTCCCAAAGGAGGGCAGGCCTATGTCGTCAGCCCAAGGACTGTCCAGAAGTTCCTGCACATGACACCAATGCAAAATCTGGCCCGAGGGTTGGAAATGGACGGTAACGTTGAACCTGGACTGATGCAATTGGAAGACGTTAATGGTTGTCGTTTGTATTTTTAAAATGGCTTTCAAAATTGCATCCTTAAACGTGTGTAGTATTAAAGCTACTACACGGTGTGCTGCAACTCTGAACGACCTATCGAGGGTCAAGAAGGACATGCTGTTCTTGCAGGAGTGTGTGATCCCGCACCTTAGCAACTACCGACAGTGGTCACGCATTTGGACCCACGGGCAGTCGAACTGGTCGGGAATCAACGATAGTCAATCCTCGGGCCTGGGGATTCTGCTGCGAGGACGTCAATTCACCATCACCGAGGTTAAGGAGGTGGTGGAGGGCCGCCTGCGCATAGCAGACATTCTGTACAAGAACATCCCGCTCTGACTGTGGCCAACATAAAAGGGAATCCCAAAGTCTTCTACAGGCATGTAAGCAGTAAACGTGTAATAAGAGGAGGGGTGGGCCTGATTAGGGACCATAAAGGAGATCTACTCTTGGAGGCAGAGGGGATGGCCCAGGTACTAAATGAATACATTACATTTGTCTTTACCAAGGAAGAAAATGCTGCCAGAATCTCAATAAAGGAAGATATAGTTGAGGTACTGGATGGGCTAAAAATTGGTAAAGAAGAGGTAATTGAAAGGCTAGCTGTGCTTAAAGTAGATAAGTAACCCGGTCCAGATGGGATGCATCCCAGGTTGCTGAGGGAAGTAAGAAACGATAATCCGGGACAGAATTAACAGTCACTTGGACGAGGGTGAATTGATTAGGGAAAGTCAGCACGGATTTGTTAAAGGCAAATCGTGTTTAACTAACCTGATAGAGTTTTTTGATGAGGTCACAGAGAGGGTACATGAGGACAGTACAGCTGATGTGGTGTCTCTGGACTTTCAAAAGGCGTTTGATAAAGTACCGCATGGTAGGCTTGTCATCAATATGGCAGCCCATGGAATAAAGAGGGCAGTAGCGATATGGATACAGAATTGGCTAAGGGACACGAAGCAGAAAGTAGTGGTGAATGGTTGTTTTTCGGACTGGAGGGTGTGTACAGTGGTGTTCCACAGGGGTTGGGGCTGGGACCACTGCTTTTCTTGATAGTTATTAATGACTTGGACTTGGGTGTACAGGGCATAATTTCAAAATTTGCAGATGGCACGAAACTTGGAAGGGTAGTGAACAGTGAGGAGGATTGTGATAGACTTCAAGAGGATATGAACAGGCTGGTGAAATGGGCGGACACGTAGCAGATGAAATTTAACGCAGAAAATTGCAAAGTGGTACATTTCAGTTGGAAAAACGAGGAGAGGCAATATAAACTAGAGGACACAATTCTAAAAGGCGTACAGGAACAGAGAGATCTGGGGATATGTGGACATACATCGTTGAAGGTGGCAGAACAGTTTGAGAAAGCGGTTAAAAAGCATACCGGATCCTGGGCTTTATCAATAGAGGCATAGAGTACAAAAGTAAGGAAGTCATGATGAACCTTTATTAAACACTGGTTCGGCCACAACTGGAGCATTGTATCAATTTCTGAGCACCGCACTTCAGGAAAGATGTGAAGGCCTTAGAGAGGGTGCAGAAGAGATTTACTAGAATGATTCCAGGGATGACGGACTTTAGTTACGTCGATAGACTGGAGAAGCTGGTGTTTTTCTCCTTGGAACAGACAGGTTTCAAGGAGATTTGATGGAGGTATTCAAAATAATGAAGTGTCCAGACAGAGTAGATAGCGAGAAACTGTTCCCTTTGGCAGAAGGGTCAAGAACCAAAGGGTGTAGATTTAAGGTGACTGGCAAAAGAAAAGGAAAAACTTTTCGACACCGCTAGTGGTTATGATCTGGAATGCACTGCCCGAGGGAATGGTGGAGGCAGATTCAATCATGGCCTTCAAAAGGGAACTGGATCAGCACTTGAAAGTAAAAAAAAGCAGCGCTACGGGGATAGGGCGGGGGACTGGGACTAGTGGATTGCTGTTGCATTGAGCGGCACTGATTCGATGGGCTGAATGGCCTCCTTTCGTGCTGTAAACTTTCTATGATTCTATGATTCTAATGTGTACGATCCTCAACACCGAGATTCTGGAGGTCTTCCAGCATCTCCCGATGCTGCTGGCGACGTCCAGGCCGATCGTTCTCGCCGGAGGCTTCAACTGCATCATCAATGCGGCTGGACGATCCAGCGGGGGCGGCGGAATACTGGACACCACTTCCAAACTCCTGATGGAAGCAGTGAAAGAAGCAAAGCTTCATGTCGTCTTCAGCAACTCGGCAGACCGAGCGCCGCAGAGGTACACCTGGTCCAGGCCAGACGGGACTGTCCGTTCCAGGATAGACTTCCTATTTGTGTCCCCAACACTCAAGATCAGGTCCACCCACGTCCAGCCGGTGTTTCTTCCTGACCACTGCCTCCTACTGGCCGACTGTCAATCGCTGGAGGACAAGAGGGCGGGTTGCGGGATCTGGAAGCTGAACGTGGGACTGTTGACCCCGGAGAACATCAAGGAACTAAAGAGGGATTACACAGGTTGGAGGACCGTACAACCCCCCCTTCGCCTCCACGGTGCACTGGTGGGAAGCGATCAAGTCCAACATCAAGCGGTTCTTCATCCTCAAAGGCGTTCAGAAGACGAGAGAGAGGCAGAGGGAAGTGGCACAGCTCCAGAAAAGCATTCAGGATCTGCCGCAGCTGCAGTCGATTGGTGTCGATGTCTGGGAAGAACTGCAGGCGGTGAAGGGCCAGTAATCCTCGCTCTTCTTCTCCGAGGCCTCAAAGAACATCTTCCGGTCCAGTGTCCGCTCCGTGGAGCAGGGTGAGAAGTGCTCGCGCTTCTTCTTCCAGAAGCTTCACAGAGAGATCTCTGTGATCAGCAGCCTGAAGGAGGAAGACGGCTCAGTGACATCTTCACAGACCGACATACTGAGGATCAGCAAATCCTTTTATGCGGGAGAGTATGAATCGGCCACTGACATTGGACGAGCTGACAAAGGCCGTCCAGTCCTTCGAGAAGAGTAGAACTCCGGGGAGTGATGGTTTACCTGTTGAATTGTACTCGGCTCTGTGGGACTGGATAGGGCCAGACATACAGGATGTGTACGGGGGTATGCTTCTGGCAGGCAACATGTCAGAGTCCATGAGGAAAGGCATCATCACCCTTATCTACAAGCGGAATGGGGATTGGGAAGAAATCAGAAATTGGGCACCCATTTCCATGTAAGTGTTGACAACAAGATTCTGTCGAAGGTCATCGCCAATAGGCTCAAGTCTGCTCTGGAGCGAGTGATCCACCCGGATCAGACCTGTACTGTACCCGGCAGGTATGTCTCTGATAGCCTTGTGCTGCTCAGGGATCACCCTGGACCAGGAGCAGGCCTTTGACAGAATATCCCACACGTACATGATGGACGTGCTCTCCAAAAGATGTTTTCAGGAGGGAATCCGCGATTGGATCTAACTGCTCCACACAGACATCCGTCGCACGGTCCTAATCAACGGGCAGGAGTCAGAAAGCTCTCGGATCAGATCTGGAGCCAGGCAGGTCTGTCCTCTCTCCGCAGCCTTGATCGTATGTTACATCGAGCAGTTTGCTGCGTTCATCAGTTCGGATACAGATATCATGGGGTGAAGATCCTGGGCAGCGGATGTTCTCAGGTTCAGGCCTCCCAATACATGGACGACGTCACCGACGTTTGCTCCAATCAGCAGTAAGTTCACTGTCCTCAGCACCACCGTGAGCTTCCCTCGAGGCTGCAGCGGGGAGGAAACCGCCGTCCATCTACTGGTGAGCTGCCCCTTGGTGCAGAAACTCTGGAGACAGATGTATTTGTAACACATGATGCTGTGCTCTACGGGCAGTCCCCCAGGACGCACACAGGGACAGATATCAACTGCTACTGGAAGACCATCAACTCGGTGAAGGAGTCCCTTTGTTCCACCCGAAATCTGCTGGTCTCCCAGCCGATAGAGCTGTCCATGATCGAGTGTTGCCGACTGTCACACTCCAAGGTACAGGAGTACGTCCTGAGGGATATAATGAAGCGAGGTGCGACCTACGAAAAGGATCTATGGGAAAAGGCCACCGTGTGAGGCCATTTCACATTGTATTGTACAGAATGTACAAGAAAAATAAAATCTTTGGGTACAATGACACAAATCACTAAAAGTAGCGACACAGGTTAAAAATGTAAATCAAACAAAGGGCTTAAATTCTCGAGGGATAGAATTGATACACAGTGATACGATAGCGTATGTGCAGAACAGCAGGGGGAACACCTGGTTCATCAGCCTCGACCAGGAGAAGGCCGTTCACAGAATATCCCACATGAACATGATGGACGTGCTCTCCAAAATGTAGTTTGAGGAGGGAATCCACGATTGGATCGGTGCGCTCTACACAGACATCTGTAGCGCAGTCCTGATCAATGGGTGGACATCGGAGATTGTTCCAATCAGATCTGGAGTCAGGCAAACTGATCTCTCACCGTGGTCTTGTTCATGTCTTGTATCGATCCGTTTGCTGTGTCCATCAGGAAGGACGCAGGTATCGGGGTGGGCTGGGGCGGGTGACGATCCCAGGCAGTGGAGACTCTCAGGTTAAGGCTTCCCTGCACATGGACGACGTCACCAACTTTTGCTCCGATCAGCGGTCGGTTCAAAGACTGATGGGCATCTGCAAACTTTTCCAGCTGGCCTCGGGGGCCAGAGTGAACCGAAATAAAAGCGAAACCATGTTATTTGACAGGTGGGAGGCCCGGTCCCTTGTCCCCTTCACCGTCAGGTCCGACTACCTGAACGTGCTGGGGATCTGGTTCCGGGGTCCCCTGACCTGCACCAAGAACTGGGAGGAGCGGGTCGCCAAGGCCGAACAGAAGCTTGGTACTTGGGTGGGGCGCTTCCTCTCCATACCCGGCAAGAACCTGGTGATAAGGTGTGAGATACTCGCGGTGTTGCTCCAAATGGCCAGGGTCTGGCCCGTTCTGCGCTGATCCGCCGTCACAGTCACCCGAGCTATCTTCCACTTTACCTGGAGGTCCAAGGCAGAACGTGTGCACAGGGACACCATGTACAAGACCCCAGATTAAGGGGGAAGTGTGTCCACCACGCCGCTCTGATCCTGATGGACACCTCTGTGTGTGGCTGCCTCGGGATATGTATAGACCCCCAGTGTGCAAAAACCACGTGTCACTACGTGCTAAGGTTCCAACTGTCCACCACACTGAAAAGATTGGGTCAGGCCACGCTGGCCGAGCAGATGCACCACGTCCAATCCAGCTGGTCTGTAAACTCCCCCCACCTGTCCCAGGTGGAGAGGTTCCTGACGACCACAAATCCGTCAGACTGTGATCAGCACGAAATGTTCTGGGAGTCCTGCAGGTAAAGGAGAGGGTGGATCCGATCCGGCAGTTCCCCGACCAGACGGTCGATGCTATTTGGCAGAACGTCTCATTGCCGGAACTGACCAACAGGCACCAGGATGTAGCCTGGATGGTCGTGAGATGGGCCTTCCCAGTGCGGTCCTACCAACACACACACAACCTCAGCCCCACTGCGAGCTGCCCTCGAGGCTAGGGCGAGAAGGAGACCGTCGCCCATCTCCTGCTGGGCTGCCCATGGTGCAGAAGGTGTGGAGACAGATACGTTTGGATCTGTCCTGGTTCATTCCCAACACTTCAGTATCAAAGGACATTGTGCACTACGGGCAGTTCCCCAGGACGCACACCGAGACAGATATCAACTGCTAATGGAAGACCATCAACTCGGTGAAGGAGGTTCTTTGGTCCGCTGAAACCTGCTGGTCCTCCAGCTGAAGGAGCTGTCCACGACCGAGTGTTGCCGACTGGCACACTCCAAGGTCCAGGAGTACGTGCTGAGGGATGGAATGAAGCGAGGTGCTGCCGAGCATAAGGAGCTATGGGGCAAGGCAACCGTGGAAGGCCATTTCACCTTGTATTGTACAGCATGCATTCGAAGATATGTACTCTGTTTTGAATTGTATTAATGAGGTCAAAGTGTTTACGATCTGTATTGTATTGTTTTGAACGGGAATTGTGTCATTTACATTGAAATCTGTATATCCTTAAATTTTATGAAATAAAGTATATTTTGAAATTTTCCTAAAATCTTCTGGCACAGATGCACAAATCACTAAAAGTAGCGATGCAGTTTAAAAAAGGCAAATCAAACACTGGGGTTCAAATCTAGAGGGATAGAATTGATTAGCAAAGAAGTTATGTTAAACTTGTCCGGAGCCTTGGTTAGACCACACTTGGAGTGCACAGTCTGGTCTCCATATTATAGAAAGATATAAAGGCATTGAAGAGTGTGCAAAAAAGATTCACAAGGATGATAGCAGAACCGAGAGGATATCCTTATCAGGAAAGGCTGAACAGGCTGGGGCTCTTTTCTCTAGAAAAGAGAATGCTGAGGGGTGACCTGCTCGAGGTCTTTAAGATAATGATAGGGTTTGGTAGGGTAGACGTAGAGAAAATGTTTCGAATTGTAAGGGAGTCCAAAATTAGAGGTCATAAATATAAAATAGTCACTAATAAATCAAATTGGGAATTCAGGAGAAACTTCTTTACCAAAGAGTGGTAAGAATGTGGAACGCACTAACACAAGGAGTAGTTGAGGGAAATAACGTCGATGCATTTAAGGGGAAGCTGGATAAGCACAAGATAGAGAAAGCAATAGGGTATCCTGATAGGGTTAGATGAAGAAGGGAGGGAGGAGGCTCGTGTGGAGCATGAAAGCTGGCATAAACCAGTTGGGCCGAATGGCCTGTTTCTGTGCTGGAGTTTCGATGTAAGTCAATGTACTATTTTGAGGGTGGTGGAAGAACAGACGGACCTTGGGGCGCATAGTCACAAAACTTTGAAGGTGGCAGGGCAAGTTGATAAGGTGGTTCAGCAAGCGTATGGGATATATGGGTTTGTAAATAGGGGCATTGAATACTCAAATAGGGAAGTGATGTTAAACCTTTACAAAAGACTGGATAGGCCTCAGCCGGTCGATTGTGTACAGCACTGGGTACCACACTTTAAGAAGGATGGCAAGGCCTTGGAGAGGATTCAGTGGAGATTTACCAGAGTGATACCAGGGATGAAGGACTTCAGTTATGTGCCGAGATTGGAGAAGCTGGGATTGTTCTCCTTAGATCAGAGAAGGTTAAGGGGAGACCAAATAGAGGTGTTCAAAATAATGAGGGTTTTTATAGAGCAAACAGGGGAAACTGTTCACTCTGGCAACTGGATTGGTAACCAGAGGTCATAGGTTTAAAATAATTGGCAAAGCAACTAGAGGGGAAATTAGGAGAATATTTTTCACACAGAGGGTTGTTAAGCTTTGCCTGAAAGGATGGTGTCCCTTATAGAGGTTGTCTTCGTGTCAGAGACTCAAAATTCATATTCTAAGTGGGAAACTGCAGAAGCAGAGTGAAACGGTTCTGCTTGTCTCCCTGGATTCAATGTACAATGTAGAGAAATCTGTAAAATTTATAAATGAATCGGCAGGAGTGAACATGGTCAATACAATTATATGAAAACTGTAAATGAAGACGCTCATTGTTGGACCAGTCCTTTCTGAGCACATCTTTTCACTTTATTCCTGAGAGAGGTCTCATTAAGACAAGGTTCTGAACTTTGAGAAGTTTGTGATATATCCACGTCATCATTATCATCGGAGGCAAAGCTGCTGATGTAATGTGTTTGTTCAAATGACAGTAACTAATTGCAATGATCAGGGGTATAACCGTGTCAGTGGAGATTTACCCCCCGTATAAATCAGGGATCGCTGTAATGAATCCACACAGACTGCCTGCCGGAGCTGCGGTTTCCAGGCCAACAGAAGTCATTGCTTCTCACAGAAATGGGATATTCAGTCATGTATCAGATAGAATGTATTTATTATCCAATTCTTGCAGCCGTTGGGGTTCCAGGTAAGCCATTATCTCAGCTGTTCATGATGTAAATCCATATTTACTCTGCTGCTGTACTTGGCACTATTTTTCTCCCATCGTGTATTAAGCAGTGGACTGTTCTGTTCTATCAGTTGATCGACTGTCCTAAGTCTCTTGTCTTTTTGTCTTGCAGCAGTTGCATTGTATGCGTTATGATCTTGTATATCTAACCTTGTCATTGTTACTGAAATATTCTCTGTACTGAATGTTTTGGAATCAGGTGTCTGGGCTAATAGCTGGGATCAGACCACCAGGAGCTGTTAACAGTTTCATGTTGTGGAACTAACCTCTCCTGGAATATTTTTTTCATAAATGTGTTTTCAGTGATTGGTCATGAGACAGCTCACGGTCTCGGTGTTACAAGGAGGCAGCGCAGTGTCCTCCCTCCCAGATAACATGGTTCAGTTTAACAGGGATATCAATGTATTTTTTGGTTGTCACTGTTCTGAAATATTATTTCATTGTGTGTGTATCTGACGCCGCTTCAGATGTCTGGTTACTGAACTGAGTTTGACGCTGATTCTTTCAATCTCATTCTCTGATTAACTGTGGATGAATTGACTGTAAAATGCAATATTTTGAGGTTATGTTGTATCAGTTTGCACTTTATCTGTTGGAATCACGAGCCCTTCTATTTATCTGTCGATTACAAGTCGCAGCGGTGATGTTGGTGTTTTGTTAATTGAACAATGCCGCCATCTAATGCTGCACTTTGTAATTACAGGAGAAGGAATTTCAATTATTGTGAGGTCTGTCTGGAAGAGGGATTCAATTCTGTTTATTCCATGCATTATAGATGAAGTGAACAGTGAGATGAACAGGTGGAGACTTGGGTGATCTGTGGACATATTGAACTGTTCACAGATGCTTCACCATTTAACAAACTGACATTAAGAATAGGATCATTGGAACATGGGGCTGGTGAAGAGAAAGCAGGCGCAGGATGTTAGGATTTACTCGGATGTGAAAAGGGGCATTGAGAAAGAGAGTAGAGACAGTGCGGAGACATAGAGAGGAGTGATAGAGAAAGTAACTGAGAAGGAAAACGAGAGGTAGGGGAGAAGAAACGAGAGAAAGAGAGAGACAGAGAGAATGATACACACACAGAGACCGAGAGAGGGGGAGAGAGAGAGCAGCAGCGGTGTGAATAATTCATCGGAATGAACTGCTGAAACTCCCAGTACAATTATCAAGAGGAAATGTGACTTGAAGGCGTTATTAGGATGTTGTCAGATTGTGAGAGTTTTATTGTACTCTCGCCGTGCGTGTTTATCGCTATCAGGTCCTCAGTCTGTTTATGTGAATGTTCCATTTACTTGTTTACTGATTGAATACAGAAACATAATTGAAATGTAATTAAAGAACAAAGTCAGTGATTTCTTTGCCGCATTGAATTATTGGGATATTGTATTCTAAAGGCTGTGTGTCAGCTTCATTGAATAAAGGACGAGGCTAATTCAATTATTGTATTTTAATGTAATTTTAATTGATTATGCAAATTAAATTTATTGAACACATTATGTAACTAACGAGCAGTTCATTGACACCAATAACCACAGAAATTAAAGTTTGAATTTATTAATGGATTATGTTTCTGGGACCTATAGATTACATTTCCTCGAACACTCTGCTGCCGTCTCTCACTGTGAATCCCAGCCTCTCCTCCCACTGCATTGAATCCTCTGTCTCCTCATCCGTTGCCTCAGTTTATTCGTTTTCCCAAACCATCTGCTACTGACTCCCCTCCAGCTCCAACATGTCCTTCTCCTTGTCTTCCTCCCAATCTCACTCACTCGTTCGGCCTGCAGCTGCCTCTTCCAATCCAATCCGAAGCTCAAACTCACCGCTACGGATCTTGGTCTTTCCCGTTTTGTGCCGGTCCGTGTCGGCTCTCTTCACCCAGAGCAACAAACCAGCTGCACCTCCCCCTGTCCTCTCACCTTCCCGGCTCTTCGCTCAATTTCTCGTCCATCTGGAGTCCAAATCCCGATTTCACCTGTTGGATTCCCGGTCTTTAAAACCCCTCCTCCCTTCCCCACCGGCACTGCGCTCTCACTCGGCCCTCCAGTGGATCTGGTGCTCACTTTATTCACTTTCTACACTTTCTATATCAATTTTCCAATTCATTAATGATAATTGTGTTCAAAAAACATTTCTCTGCCCGAACGCGCTGCCCAGGTCAGTGAATCAGTTTACACGTTTGATACAGCAACAAAGCTGGAAATGTCACCCCAGATCCTGTCAAACTGATGCTTTGGCTCCAGGTCTGATCAGTAATTTTTCTGCTTCCGTTTCTCTCTCTTACAGTTAACTTGGTGGCGATTGTCATCCTGTCCCGAGGCAAGTGCGGTCTCTCCAAATGTATCACTCGTTACCTGGTGGGAATGGCAGCGGCCGATCTCCTGGTCGTTATCACCGATGTTATATTGAGGGGGATTGGTGAGATTTATTTCCCAGTTTCAATCTTGACCATTACCCCCGTGTGCCGTCTGATTGTCATCCTGAGTTTAGCAGCCACAGCGGCCTCTGTCTGGTTCACAGTGGTTTTCACCTTTGATCGATTTGTGGCCATTTGTTGTCAGAAGCTGAAAACAAAATATTGCACCGAGAAAACGGCGGCTGTTATCATCGGGGTGGTGAGTGCGCTGAGCTGTTTACTGAACATTCCCTGGTACTTTGTATTTGACCCGGAATATATAATGGACAATGTACCCCGGGGTTGTGTCTTGAAATTGACCTTTTTCACTTCACCCGCGTGGGCAGCGTTTGACTTGTTTAATATTGTGTTAACTCCTTGTCTGCCATTCGTTCTGATTTTGTTGTTCAATGTTCTCACCGCCAGGCACATTTTAGCGGCCAGTGGAGTCCGCCGGGGACTCCGGGGCCGCAGCAATGAAGAGAATCACAAGGATCCAGAGATGGAGAACCGAAGGAAATCCATCATTTTACTCTTCAGTATATCAGGCAGTTTTATATTGTTATGTAGCACATTAGTTTTTTATTTTATCTCTCCACGTATCACAAACGCCCAGTACTATGCAGCCAGTGACATTGAGTCAGCCGGATTCATGCTTCAACTTCTCAGTTCCTGCACTAACACGTGTATTTATGCTGTGACCCAGACTAAATTCAGAGAGGAGCTGAAGAACGGAGTGAGATACCCACTGAATCTAATTGTTACATTCGTTAAATCATAGAAATGTCTGAACACTTTCCTCCGATATTAAATAAAAAGTCAATTAGAGTAGATTTTCACATTTGGCGGTGGCATAAGGCGGGTGGTAGCGGTTCGGGAGCCCGTTATTCACAACGATCCATTCACAACAACAAGTTCACTAAAGTAACTGATATCAATCCAATACTTTAAATAGATTCGAGAATACCAGACAGGAATTATATTTTACCCGACAATTACGGTATTGTGAAAAGTTACAAGATGTGATTCTAACAGGAAATTGTTATTAGTCTGGAAATAATGTGATTTCAATATTAAATATTTCAATATGAAATGTTTAATCCTGAAATGAATAAAATCAAATCCTCCTTTTCGGTTGATGATTATTTCCCATCACACACACTGCCCGGTGGGATGGACTGAGGGTGAGCTGTCAGGGTCAGACAGCGTCCTGTTCATTGGGACATTTGTTTTTACCAGAATAGAGTAATAATGGACCAACACCCGGACCGTTACTAACTGGTAAAATATTAATGTAATTTCAAACTCCAGTGGGGAGTTCTGGAGATTGTTTCCTCTCTGAGCTGTTGTACGGCATTTTTACTCACTGAAGCGAGATTAATGGGACATGAGTCTGGACCTGGTTACACAGGTCTATAAGGAAACCTCCTGATACATTTCTGATACGATCAGGAGCCGGGAGATTTCGCACGGCCGCAGCAGGCCAAGGGAAAGCTCTCCTGCTTCTCCTTGCTCAACAAATTATAAGTTAAAAAGAAACTTCTCAGTGTTCTGGACACTCAATGCCCATCGAAAGGGCGGCTCCTCCACCCATTTGTAACTAACATTAAATGGTGTCCCACGTACGTCATAATACCCTGATTTACATATTACACGTGACCTGATCAGAATATTTCCCTCCACATGTTTTGAACCGATGCAGTTTGAATCAATGGACCAGATTGTGGGCTTCGAAGATTGATACTCGGGCGTAGGTCCGGCCGCTCCTCTCAGGACCCTACCCGCGATGGTGGAGGCAGGAACGTCACCAATAAAGGGACTGTAAGTGAACTGACACCATTTACTAGCCTCTACCACCCCATTTCCGCCAGGCGGGGATACTTAAAATCGGCCACACCTTTCCTGACCTACGCCCTGGTATCAATCTTCGAAGCCCACAAGCTGGTCCATTGTCTCAAACTCCACCGGTTCACAACACGTGGAGGGACATTTTCACCATTGCTTGGGGCTGATCTGGTAGAGCGGATCACCCGCCCGTCATAGAACCGGCCCGATTTTAATTTCTGCTCCGTCCAAGCAGTGAAGGTGAAATTACCCCCACGTCTCTGACCCCAAGGTTCGACAGGTGTGAGAAAGACATCAGACAGTGTTTGACAAACACTGACATGAATGCGGTCGAATGGATCCGTGTGTTCAGGTAAAAGGTGATAACCCCCCTGCATAGAGACAGGACCCCAATACCATGGAGTCGAAGAGGGGTTCACCCCCAACAGTTCAGTAACACATTACGCTGTGCTCTACGGACTGTTCCCCGGGACACACACTGAGACAGATATCAACTGCTGATGGAAGACCATCAACTCGGTGAAGGGGGCCCTTTGGTCCGCCCGAAACCAGCTGGTCTTCCATCTGAAGGATCTGTCCATGACTGAGTGTTGCGGACTGGCACACTCCAAGGTCCAGGAGTACGTGCTGTGGGACGCACTGAAGCAAAGTGCGACCTATGCAAAGGCTCTATGGGGAATGGCCACTGTGTAAGGCCATTTCACTTTGCATTGTACAGCATGTATTAGAAGATATGTACCCAGTTTTGAATTGTAATAATGGAATCGTTGTGTGTACGAACTGTATTGTATTGTTTTGAATTGGTACTGTGATATTTACATTGAACTGTGTGTGTCCATAAATTTAATGAAATAAAGTATATTTAGAAATCTAAAAAATGTTTAAGTCTCACCGTGTCTGCCATTATTGAACAGTAAACAGTGGAAACAGAGCTGGACAGTAAAGATGTGGGGAGTTATGCAAAGAGCATTTATTGCAGGCATCAGGTGAGAAATAGGAGTTATTTCTTAATGGTGAGAAACTAGGGACTGTAGGGGTTTGGATGTCCAGGTACACCAATCAATATCAAGGGGTATGGGGAGAGAGCGGGAATATAATATTGAGATAAAGGATCAGCCATGATCATATTGAATGGTGGAGCAGGCTCAAAGGGCCGAATGGCCTACTCCTGCTCCTTTTTTCTATGTTTCTATGTTTCTATAATAAATTTTTGTGCACATGTATAAAAAATAATGATCCCAATTTCAAGACTGTCACAGACTTATGTGAGTTTGGACATTTCTGTTTTAAATGCAGATTATTGCATTTGCGGTTTTTTCCCTTTTTTGTACATTTCTTGTCTTTATTTCATTCTTGCAGATTTTGCATTTTAAACAAAATCTCCAAACCCTGTGCGCTGTGAATGCTGACTCCAGGCCCTTTGATTGACAGCTCTCACCTCCAAACCAGACACCCGCCTCCTCCTGGGCTGACTCCTCCCATCACGTGACACGCGAAAGCGACATGAAACGTCCCGAGCGCCCCCACCCGAGGGACGCCGCGCATGCGCCGCGCGGTCCCTGTGCCGCATTCCCATGCAAACAGGCCGGCGCCGGGAGGATGATGATGGCGGCCTCGGGCTGGGCTTGGCGGGTGGGGGCGAGACCGACAGAGGGAGGGCCCGCACACGGAGGGCGGTCCGAGCTGAAGCTCATCCGATTCCAGGCCCGAGGGGCGTTAATGGGGCCGCGACCCCGGGACGGAGGGACCGAGACCCCCGGAACGGAGGGACCCAATCTCCAGCCGATGTAACTGCAAAAAGTGCGACTTGGAACATCAAGGCAGGAAACGGGAGGGTGAGGGTCTGATGGCGGAGAGTTGGGGAGACGGGAGAAGGAAATGATGGGGGCTGGGGAGGGTCTGAGGGAGGGGAGGTGGGGAGACGGGGAGGGGAGTGACTGAAGTGGGAGACGGGAGGGTGAAGGTCTGAGGGGGTGATGGTGAGACGGGAATGGGAGGGACTGAGTGGGGTAACCGCGGGAGGGAATGAGAGGGGGAGGGTCTGATGGCGGGAGACGGGAGAAGGGGCTGATGGGGAGGGGGAGGGACTGAATGCGGAGAGACGGGGAGATGCGGAGGGAGGGACTGAGGGGGAGACAGGAGAAGGGACTGATGGCGGACACGGGAGAAGGGATTGATGGGGGAGTGAGATGGTCTGAGGGTGGAGAGGTGGAGGAGACTGAAGGGGGAGACTGGAGAAGGGACTGATGGGGAATGTGGGACTGAATGCGGAGAGATGGGGAGATGTGGAGGGAGGGACTGAGGGGGGAGACGTGAGAAGGGATTGATGGGGAGGAGGAGGGTTTGAATGCGGAGAGATGGGGAGATGCGGAGGGAGGGGCTGAGGTGGGGGGCGGGAGAAGGGACTGATGGGGAGGGGGAGGGACAGAGTGCAGAAAGATGGGGAGATGCGGAAGTAGGGACTGAGGGGGAAGACAGGAGAACGGACTGATGGCGGACACGGCAGGAGGGATTGATGGGGGAGTGTGAAGGCCTGAGGACGTAGAGGTGGAGGGGACTGAAGGGGGAGACTGGAGAAGGGACTGATGGGGAAGGGGAGGGACTGAATGCGGAGAGATGTGGAGATGCGGAGGGAGGGACTGAGGGGGCAGACAGGAGAATGACTGATGGGGAGGGGGAGGGACTGAGTGCGGAGAGATGGGGAGATGCGGAGGGAGGGACTGAGGGGGGAGACGGGAGAAGGGACTGATGGCGGACAAGGGAGAAGGGATTGATGGAGGAGTGAGATGGTCTGAGGGCAGAGAGCTGGAGGAGACTGAAGGGGGAGACTGGAGAAGGGACTGATGGGGAGGGGAAGGGACTGAGTGCGGAGAGAGGCGAAGATGTGGAGGGAGGGACTAAGGGGAGAGATAGGAGAAGGGACTGATGGTCGACACGAGAGAAGGGACTGATGGCGGAGTGAGATGGTCTGAGGGCAGCGAGATGGAGAGACGTGGAGGGGAGGGACTGAAGGGGGAGACTGGAGAAGGGACTGAATGCGGAGAGATGGGGAGATGCGGAAGGAGGGACCGAGGGGGAGACGGGAGAAAGGACTGATGGGGAGGGGGAGGGACTGAGTGCGGAGAGATGGGGAGATGTGGAGGGAGTGAATGAGGGGGGAGACTGGAGAAGGGACTGATGGGGAGGGGGACGGACTGAATGCGGAGAGATGGGGAGATGTGGAGGGAGGGACCGAGGGGGAGACGGGAGAAAGGACTGATGGGGAGGGGGAGGGACTGAGTGCGGAGAGATGGGGAGATGTGGAGGGAGTGAATGAGGGGGGAGACTGGAGAAGGGACTGATGGGGAGGGGGACGGACTGAATGCGGAGAGATGGGGAGATGTGGAGGGAGGGACTGAGGGGGAGACGGCAGAAGGGACTGATGGGGAGGGGGAGGGACTGAGTGCGGAGAGAGGCGGAGATGTGGAGTTAGGGACTGAGGGAGGAGACTGGAGAAGGGACTGATGGTGGACATGGGAGAAGGGACTGATGGGGGAGTGAGATGGACTGAGGGCGGAGAGAGGGGGAGGGGTGGGACTGAAGGGGGAGACTGGGTAAGGGACTGACGGGGGGAGGGTCTATGGGCGGCGAAGTGGGGAGACGGGGAGGGGAGGGACTGAGTGGAGAGAAGGGAGACTGGAGAACGGCCTGCTGGGGGAAGGGGAGGGTCTGTGGACAGAGAGGTGGGGTGCCAGGGAGCGGATGGACTGAAGTGGGAGACTGGAGCAGGGACTGATGGGGCAGGGGCAGAGTCTGAGGGTGGAGAGGTGGGGAGACGGAGAGGGGATGGTCTAAAGGGGGAGATGGGAGATGGGACTGAATGGGGATAGGAGGGCCTGACCGGGGAGAGGTGGGGAGACAGGAAGGAGAGTGACTGATTGCAGAGACGGGTGGAAGGACTGATGGGGGGAGGGAATGATGGTTGATGGAGAGGGACTGAGTGGGAAGAGGTGGAGAAAAGGGGAGGGGAGGGGCTGAGGGGAGGGGAGGACCTCTGGGTGAGACTGGGAAGGATGGGATGGTGAAGATCAGAGGGGGAGAGGTAGGGAGATGTGAATGGGAGAGACTGAGGAGGGTAACTGGGGGAGGGACTGATGGGGAGGGGGACGGTCTGAAGGGGGTTGAAGTGTGGAGATGGATGGAGTTACTTGGGGCCTCCTGCGTAGTCTGTGAATATCGACTTTCACAGCGCCCGGTGTCCAGCTGGTGTTATAACTGGAAATCCATGTGCTGAAGGATAGTATACTAAAGCCTGGTCTTCAGTTGCTTCCAAACCTTTATTCACAACCCATCCCCTGGATAATCTCTTGTATAAATGATACAAGAGAGTCCCCAATTGATACGCACCAGCTGAATACAATTAACACTAATTGATATAAATCACATGGATACAATTAACAGCTGGGCTCGGGGGAAGGGGAGGATGGAGCGGTCACTCTGCCGTCTCCCAGTCAAATGGGCAGTGAGTCGGAGCCCAAAAGTGACCGAGAATCAAACAGCACAGGAAGAGGCCACTCAGCCCATCGCGCCTCTGCCGGGTCTGTGAAAGGGCGAGCAGATTAGTCCAACTCCACTGCTCTTTCCCCACAGTCTCGCAAATTTCCCCCTGCAAGGATTGATCCAATTCCCTTTTGAAACTTATTATTGAATCTGCTTCCACCACCCTCGTCTCCTCACCTCCCCACCTGGCTCTTTTGCCGATTATTTTAAATCTGTTTCCTCTGATCACAGACCCTTCTGCCATTGGGAGCAACCCCAGCTTCTCCAGTCTCTCCGCTAACCGACGTCCCTCATCCCTGGTACCATTCTGGTAAATCTGCTCTGCACCCTCTCCAAGGCCTTGACATCCGTAACAAAGTACAATACCCAGAATTGGACAGAATTACTCCAGCTGGGGCTTAACCAGTGATTTATAAAGATTTAGCATAACTTCCATGCTTTTGTACTCTGTGCCTCTATTTATGAAGCCAAGGATCCCGTGTGCTTATTTAACAGCCTTAGCATCGCCCGGCCATCATAAAGTCTCTCTATTCCTGCACCTCATTGAAAATTGTACAACAAAAAAAACCGTAATTGTTACTTTTTATTAAGTGGGTTGTGCTGGGTATCTGGAGGCTGTAATTCGGTGAGTAGAAAGCAGTGAGAGGATAAGTCTGCAGATTGATTTTGGGAGATGGAGAAGACGGTGATCGTCGATTCAGACAAGGGAGGGAGGTGGTCTTTGAGACCGTCCGTGCTCTGTTGTAAGATCTCTCTGTGTGTGTCTTGTTCCAGCAGTTCCCATTTGTACCTGTGACCTGACTGGGGGAGTCTGTGAACTCGCCTGTCACTGTGACCCTGACTGTTCCTCCGCGGACATCAATGTCTTCACCACCTCTCTGCCGGGCAGTGAACCGTATGTTTCTGTTCGTGTGTTACTACATTGGCTCCCGGTCCGACAATGCCTCGATTTTAAAAACCTCACATCGTGTTCAAATCCCTTCCTGGTCTCGCCCCCTCCCTCATTCTGAAACCTCCTCTCGCCCAACGACCCTCCGAGATCCCTGCGCTCTTCCAATTCTGGTCTCTTGCAAATCCCTAGTTTTGATTGCTGCACCTTTGGCGACGGTGCCTTCAGTTGTCTTGGCCCTAAGCTCTGGAATTCCATCCCTAAATCTATACAACCTCTCCCTTTCCTCCATTAAGATGCTCCTGACAACAGACCTCTTCGCTCAGTTAACTGATCTCACCCGGTGTGGAACTGCGCCCCAGAAAGTTTAAATATAGAATAACTGAAAACAGGGAGTGAGTTACAGACTGGAATCTAATCGAGGGCCTCGGCCGTTTATATATAGAAGAGCAGGTATCCAGGAGTGAGTTACAGGCTGAAATCTAATCGAAGGGTTCAGATGGTTTATATATAGAATAACGGATACTCGGGCGGGAGTTACAGGCTGGAATCTTATCGAGGTGTTCGGGGGGCGGGGTTATATGTAGAATGGATACCCGGGAGTGAGTTAGAGGCTGGAATCTAATCGAGCTGTTTGGTGGGGGGGCTGGGGGGGGGAGGGGAGGGTGGTTATAAATAGCATAACGGATACCTGGGAGTGGGTTGCAGGATGAAATCGAATTGGACGAAGCTCAGGGGAATTCTCTGCGGCCAAATGGGTTCTGGAAGGCTATGAACACTCTCCCCTATCATGAAATCTACCCACGCAGCCCATGTACACTCTCCCCCATCATGAATTCTACCCACCCATTTCATCTCCTTCCACACCCCATGTACACTCTCCCCTATCATGGACTCTCCCCACCCATTTAATCTCCTCCCAGAGCCCATGTACACTCTCCCCTATCATGTACTCTCCCCACCCATTTAATCTCCTCCCAGAGCCCATGTACACTCTCCCCTATCATGTACTCTCCCCACCCATTTAATCTCCTCCCACAACCCATGTACACTCTACAGTTCCGGTCTTCATATTATAAAAAATAAAGAGAGGCACTGGACAATTTGCAAAAAAGATTGACGAGGATGATACCACAACTGAGAGCTGATAATTATCAGGAAAGTTTGAGCAAGCTAGAGCATTTTTTTCCAGAAAAGAGAAGACTGAGGGGAGACTTGATATAGGTTTTTAAGATTAGGAAAGCGTTTATTAGGGTAGAATTAGAAAAGATGTTCCCACTTGCAGGGAGACAAGAGCTAGGGGCCACAAATAAAATATAATCACTAATAAATCCAAAAGGAAATTCAGGAGAAACTTCTTTACTCAGAGAGTGGTTAGAATATGCAACTCGCTATCATGAGGAGTTTTTGAGGTGAATAGCATAGATGGATTTAATGGGAATTTAGATAAACACATGAGGGAGAAAGAAATAGAAGGATATGCTGATAAGGTTAGATGAAATAGGGCAGGAGGAGGCTTGTGAGGAGCTTAAACACCGGCATTGACCTGTTGGGCTGAATGGCCTGTTTCTGTGCTGTACATTCTATGCAATACTCTATCAGGGACTCTACTCATCCCTTTAAATTCCTCCCACCATCCATGTACACTCTCCCCTATCATGGACTCTACCCACCGATTAACCTCCTCCCACATCCCATGTGCAGTCTCACCTATCATGGACTATACCCACTGTAAAAGTAGGCTTGTGAACAGAAATCCAAAACCTCCAGCCTCCCCTCACCTAACCATATATATATATATATATATATATTAAAGAATGATTAGCCACTCCTATCCCCAAATACATAAGTAGTTAAATCGCACACGCAGCATTTCGGTAGCAGCAAAGCATGATGGGATACTTGACCATTATGATAGCAGTTCGTAACCCACACTGTAAAAGCTGACAAAGGCAGGTTTGTTGGACTTATGGCCACCACCTCGCTTATCTCCAGAACACATTAAGGAATGTTTACCCAAGGCCGAGGCTGACATTGTTTATCCTAACCAGCTTACTTCGGATGATTAAGGGAGGAGCGGTGGAGATCTCCAAGGTCACCCCAGCACAAAAGGGAGAGAGGGATTAACGGATCAAGGGTTTGGGAAGACCCTCGTGTAGTTTCAATGTCTGGGACTTTTGTGTTTATTGATAAGGGTCCTTCTCAGGAATGTGAGATGTTTAATGTTATGGGACGACACAAGGCAGCCCCTGACAAGTGAGTGGCAGACGATACCACCCTGTGAAACCCACTGTAGTTACGTAAACATGTACCCTCACGTTTCACAGCAGGAGGATGTTGCTTATTGAAGGTATAAACATGCTTGTAGTGCTGATGTTCCTTTGAGAGTTTGGTGCGAGCTTCAGGAAGCTTACCACTCTCCCTTTGTGTGCAAAGCTTTCGAATAAACTTTAACTTGGTCAGCAGTTCCATCTCCGTCTGGTTTTGCTCCAAAAATTCGAGTCTAACAGTTGGTGTCAGAAGTGGCATACTGCGCTGCAGGTAGGCTAACGGATCCTGTATTGGAGGGGACGTGGTAGTATCGTGAGACAGGTTAGCCCTGTGCTCGAGACAGGGGGGTGCCCCTGTATAAAGCCCTCGAGGGTGAGGCCGGTACCTATGGTAGGGGCTCGGCTCATCATTGGAGACAGGATTGGCAATGGCACTTGCCGCAGTATTAAAATTATCCATGCAGTAAAATTCCTCACGGAGACGACGGATTGACGGAATTGACTAGACCTGTAGGTACATAAGATAGAATATAAGTGTTTGTTTACTTATAGTACAAGTTTATGCTGTTATTCCGATACAGTATAAGATTGGATTTTGAGAGTCACATGGTGATCTACATGGACAAGGGTGGTGGTTTATCTCAAACACCGAGCCTGAGCCTGAATTAAGAGGACGTAGTCCCACGTGACGGCCAGGATTAAGTAGGCGTTGGGAACTACAACCATCACAGGATTGTGATCCCATGACTAGTGAGTGTGTATAAATTAGAGTATAAGGTGATCCGTTTGTGCCGATTAAAGTGTAAGATTAGAGTCAAATAAATTAAAGTATAAGATAGAGCATAAGGATATACATAATGATTGACATGAGTAACGAGGGGAATCCCCTTCCTCCGGATGTCCCGGCTATGCCCACCAGTGTTGCTGTTGTAAAACGAGTCCAAGAGGCTACTTTAAAATATCAAAGTGAAATGATCAGGAACGGAAGGAAGGAGACGAGTCCAGTAGATGATCAAATAAAGTGGTGGGCAGGGCAGAAGGCTTCTAAACAAGCTCATTATGGTACTGTTCTGCTCGCTAGTTGGGCAGATCAGACAGGACCTTTCATCGTGGACAAATGGGGGAGGCCGTCTCCTCTACAGGACCTTTTGAGACCTGTACAGGAGGCGAAAGCTCGAGTCAGCACTCTTTTGGATCTGGAAGTGCCAGCAATGGAGGAGTTAGAGGATTTAAAGGATTGGGGGGGGGGTGAGGATTGTAAAGACAATGGAGGTTCAGCAGCAGCACAAAACACCGCAGCCCGAGTGCCCCCCCCCCCGCCGAATACAACCGTATCTGCCCTTCGGCACCGGTACAACCTGGAAATGGGGAGGTGAAAGCCATGGCCCCTGTCCGAGGAAACCCAGCCGGAGGGGCAGCAAATGGGGAAGGGAAGGACAGGGGCCCCGGGGGACCACTCAGGGGTCGCAGAGACCACCAAAAGGGGGCTTATCCGACAGGGAATTGAAGGGACTGCGGGCTCTCCTCCTCCCATATTCCCCTCATCACGGATAGGACACCCCGGTCTCCTCCGTTGGAGGACCGGGGGCCACCCACCCATGTATAAACGGACTGTTAGGAGGCCGGCAGTATTTTGCTCTTTTAGACACGAGAGCCTCGGTGTCAATAACCGACTCAGATTTTCCGACCGGAATCAAAAAACTACATATCAGCGGGGTTAGTGGGGAGAACGTCGTCCTTCGCCGGAGCATCCCAATCCCCCTACAGCTATCTCCTGGAGGACGAACCTGGTGGGACACGCTCTGGGTAGGTCCCAAGAACGAGGATCGGATTCTGGGAATGGACATCTTACAACAGTTAGAGGCGAACCGACATCTCAGTAACCACGCACTGCAAATAGGGGGGCCGGGAGGGGGAGGTTTCCCTTTTCAGCAGATTCTATCCAACGGGGTAGGGTACAGGTCCTCTGACCGATTGTGCGTGCTTGGGTCTGTCAGTGAATGTGTGAGTGAGAGAGAGGATGTCTCTGTCCATCAGTGAATGTGTGAGCGAGGATGTCTCTGTCCATCAGTGAATGTGTGAGTGAGAGAGAGGATGTCTCTGTCCATCAGTGAATGTGTGAGCGAGGATGTCTCTGTCCATCAGTGAATGTGTGAGTGAGAGAGAGGATGTCTCTGTCCATCAGTGAATGTGTGAGCGAGGATGTCTCTGTCCATCAGTGAATGTGTGAGTGAGAGAGAGGATGTCTCTGTCCATCAGTGAATGTGTGAGCGAGGATGTCTCTGTCCATCAGTGAATGTGTGAGTGAGTGAGAGGATGTCTCTGTCCATCAGTGAATGTGTGAGCGAGGATGTATCTGTCCATCAGTGAATGTGTGAGTGAGGATGTCTCTGTCCATCAGTGAATGTGTGAGCGAGGATGTCTCTGTCCATCAGTGAATGTGTGAGCGAGGATGTCTCTGTCCATCAGTGAATGTGTGAGCGAGGATGTCTCTGTCCATCAGTGAATGTGAGGGAGAGGATGCCTCTGTATATCAGTGAGTGTGTGAGAGAGACGATGACCCCGTATATCAGCGAGTGTGTGAGAGAGAGGATGCCTCTGTATATCAGCGAGTGTGTGAGAGAGAGGATGTCTCTGTATATCAGCGAGTGTGTGAGAGAGAGGATGCCGCTGTATATCAGTGAGTGTGTGTGTGTGTGTGAGAGAGAGGATGCCACTATATATCAGTGAGTGTGAGAGAGAGAGGATGCCTCCGTATATCAGTGAGTGAGTGTGTGTGAGAGAGGATGCCCCTGTATATCAGTGAGTGTGTGTGAGAGAGAGGATGCCCCTGTATATCAGTGAGTGTGTGTGAGAGAGAGGATGCCCCTGTATATCAGTGAGTGTGAGAGAGACAGGATGCCCCTGGATTTCAGTGAGTGTGTGTGAGAGAGGACGCCTCTGCATATCAGTGAGTGTGTGTGAGAGAGGATACCTCTGAAGATCAGTGAGTGTGTGAGAGAGAGGATGCCCCTGTATATCAGTGAGTGTGTGAGAGAGAGGATGCCTCTGTATATCAGTGAGTGTGTGTGTGTGAGAGAGAGGATGCCTCTGTACATCAGTGAATGTGTGAGAGAGGATGCCTCTGTATATCAGTGAGTGTGTGTGTGAGAGGATGCCTCTGTATATCAGTGAGTGAGTGTGAGAGAGAGGATGCCCCTGCATATCAGTGAGTGTGAGAGAGAGAGGATGCCCCTGTATATCAGTGAGTGTGTGTGTGTGAGAGAGGATGCCTCTGAATGTCAGTGAGTGTGAGAGAGAGAGGATGCCTCTGAATATCAGTGAGTGTGTGAGAGAGAGAGGATGCCTCTGAATATCAGTGAGTGTGAGAGAGAGAGGATGCCCCAATATATCAGTGTGTGTGAGCGAGGATGCCTCTGTATATCTGTGAGTGTGTGAGAGAGAGAATGCCTCTGTATATCAGTGAGTGCGTGAGAGAGAGAAGATGCCCCTGTATATCAGTGAGTGAGTGTGTGAGAGAGAGGATGCCTCTGTATATCAGTGAGTGTGTGAGAGAGGATGCCCCTGTATGTCAGTGAGTGAGAGAGAGAGAGAGTATGCCTCTGTATATCAGTGAGTGAGAGAGAGGATGCCCCTGTATATCAGTGAGTGAGAGAGAGGATGCCTCTGTATATCAGTGAGTGTGTGAGAGAGAGAGAGGATGCCTCTGTATATCAGTGAGTGTGTGTGTGTGAGAGAGAGGATGCCTCTGTACATCAGTGAATGTGTGAGAGAGGATGCCTCTGTATATCAGTGAGTGTGTGAGAGAAAGAGAGGATGTCCCTGTACATCAGTGAGTGTGTGTGTGAGAGGACGCCTCTGTATATCAGTGAGTGTGTGAGAGAGAGGATGCCTCTGTATATCAGTGAGTGAGTGTGAGAGAGAGGATGCCCCTGCATATCAGTGAGTGTGAGAGAGAGAGGATGCCCCTGTATATCAGTGAGTGTGTGTGTGTGAGAGAGGATGCCTCTGAATGTCAGTGAGTGTGAGAGAGAGAGGATGCCTCTGAATATCAGTGAGTGTGTGAGAGAGAGAGGATGCCTCTGAATATCAGTGAGTGTGAGAGAGAGAGGATGCCCCTATATATCAGTGTGTGTGAGCGAGGATGCCTCTGTATATCTGTGAGTGTGTGAGAGAGAGAATGCCTCTGCATATCAGTGAGTGCGTGAGAGAGAGAAGATGCCCCTGTATATCAGTGAGTGAGTGTGTGAGAGAGAGGATGCCTCTGTATATCAGTGAGTGTGTGAGAGAGGATGCCCCTGTATGTCAGTGAGTGAGAGAGAGAGAGAGTATGCCTCTGTATATCAGTGAGTGAGAGAGAGGATGCCCCTGTATATCAGTGAGTGAGAGAGAGGATGCCTCTGTATATCAGTGAGTGTGTGAGAGAGAGAGAGGATGCCTCTGTATATCAGTGTGTGTGTGTGTGTGTGTGTGTGAGAGAGAGACAGAGGATGCCTCTGTATATCAGTGAGTGTGTGTGTGTGTGAGAGAGGATGCCTCTGTATATCAATGTGTGTGTGTGTGTGTGTGTGTGTGTGTGTGAGAGAGAGAGAGGATGCCTCTGTATATCAGTGAGTGTGTGTGTGAGAGAGGATGCCTCTGTATTTCAGTGAGTGTGTGTGTGAGAGAGGATGCCTCTGTATATCAGTGAGTGTGTGAGAGAGAGAGAGGATGCCCCGGTATATCAGTGAGAGAGTTTGTGAGAGAGAGGATGCCTCTGTATATCAGTGAGTGTGAGAGAGAGAGGATGCCTCTGTACATCAGTGAATGTGAGCGAGAGGATGCCTCTGTATATCAGTGAGTGTGTGTGAGAGGGAGGATGCCCCTGCATATCAGTGAGTGAGTGTGAGAGAGAGAGGAAGCCTCTGCATATCAGTGAGTGTGTGTGTGAGAGGATGCCCCTGAAAAGATAAGTGAGTGAGTGAGAGAGAGGATGCCCCTGTATATCAGTGAGTGTATGTGAGAGAGAGGATGCCCCTGTATATCAGTGTGTGTGAGAGAGAGGATGCCCCTGCAGATCAGTGAGTGTGTATATGAGAGGATGCCCCTGAAAAGATCAGTGAGTGAGTGAGAGAGAGGATGCTTCTATATATCAGTGTGTGTGAGAGAGAGAGGATGCCCCTGAATATCAGTGAGTGCGTGTAAGAGAGAGATGATGCCCCTGTATATCAGTGAGTGTGTGTGTGTGTGAGAGAGGATGCCTCTGTATATCAGTGAGTGTGTGAAAGAGAGAGAGGATGCCTCTGTATATCAGTGTGTGTGTGTGTGTGTGTGTGTGTGTGAGAGAGAGAGGATGCCTCTGTATATCAGTGTGTGTGTGTGTGAGAGACAGAGGATGCCTCTGTATATCAGTGAGTGTGTGTGTGTGTGTGTGTGAGAGAGGATGCCTCTGTATTTCAGTGAGTGTGTGCGAGAGAGAGAGGATGCCCCTGTATATCACTGAGTGTGTGTGTGTGTGTGTGTGCGTGAGAGAGAGAGGATGCCCCTGTATATCAGTGAGTGTGTGTGTGAGAGAGGATGCCTCTGTATATCAGTGTGTGTGTGTGTGTGAGAGAGAGAGAGAATGCCTCTGTATATCAGTGAGTGTGTGTGTGTGTGTGTGAGAGAGGATGCCTCTGTATTTCAGTGAGTGTGTGAGAGAGAGGATGCCTCTGTATATCAGTGTGTGTGTGTGTGTGTGTGTGTGAGAGAATGCCCCTGTATATCAGTGAGTGTGTGTGTGAGAGAGGATGCCTCTGTATATCAGTGTGTGTGTGTGTGTGTGTGTGTGAGAGAGAGAGAGAATGCCTCTGTATATCAGTGAGTGTGTGTGTGTGAGAGAGAGGTCGCCTCTGTACATCAGTGAGTGTGTGAGAGAGAGAGAGGATGCCCCTGTATATCAGTGAGTGAGTGTGTGAGAGAGAGGATGCCTCTGTATATCAGTGAGTGCGTGTGTGTCAGAGAGAGGATGCCCCTGCATATCAATGAGTGTGTGAGCGAGAGGATGCCTCTGTGCATCAGTGAGTGTGAGAGAGAGGATGCCCCTGTATGTCAGTGAGTGAGAGAGAGAGAGGATGCCTCTGTATATCAGTGAGTGAGAGAGAGGATGCCCCTGTATATCAGTGAGTGAGAGAGAGGATGCCTCTGTATGTCAGTGAGTGTGTGAGAGAGAGAGAGGATGCCACTGTATATCAGTGTGTGTGTGTGTGTGTGTGTGTGTGAGAGAGAGAGGATGCCTCTGTATATCAGTGAGTGTGTGTGTGTGTGTGTGAGAGAGGATGCCTCTGTATTTCAGTGAGTGTGTGAGAGAGAGAGGATGCCTCTGTATATCAGTGTGTGTGTGTGTGTGAGAGAGAGAGAGAGGATGCCTCTGTATATCAGTGAGTGTGTGTGTGTGAGAGAGGATGCCTCTGTATTTCAGTGAGTGTGTGTGTGAGAGAGGATGCCTCTGCATATCAGTGTGTGTGTGTGTGTGTGTGTGTGAGAGAGAGAGAGGAGGCCTCTGTATGTCAGTGAGTGTGTGAGAGAGAGAGAGTACGCCTCTGTACATCAGTGAGTGTGTGAGAGAGAGAGAGGATATCCCGGTATATCAGTGAGTGAGTGTGTGAGAGAGAGGATGCCTCTGTATATCAGTGAGTGTGTGTGAGGGAGAGGATGCCCCTGCATATCAGTGAGTGAGTGTGAGAGAGAGGATGCCCCTGTGCATCAGTGAGTGTGTGAGAGAGAGTGCCTCTGTATATCAGTGTGTGTGTGAGAGAGGATGCCTCTGTATATCAGTGAGTGTGTGTGAGAGAGAGAGGATGCCTCTGTCTATCAGTGAGTGTGTGAGAGAGAGGATGCCTCTGTGTATCAGTGAACGTGTGAGAGAGATGATGCCCCTGTATATCAGTGAGTGTGTGTGAGAGAGAGAGGATGCCCCTGTATATCAGTGAGTGTGTGAGAGAGAGGATGCATCTGTATATCAGTGAGTGCGTGTGTGTCAGAGAGAGGATGCCCCTGCATATCAATGAGTGTGTGAGCGAGAGGATGCCTCTGTGCATCAGTGAGTGTGAGAGAGAGGATGCCCCTGTATGTCAGTGAGTGAGAGAGAGAGAGGATGCCTCTGTATATCAGTGAGTGAGAGAGAGGATGCCCCTGTATATCAGTGAGTGAGAGAGAGGATGCCTCTGTATGTCAGTGAGTGTGTGAGAGAGAGAGAGGAGGCCTCTGTATATCAGTGTGTGTGTGTGTGTGTGTGTGTGTGAGAGAGAGAGGATGCCTCTGTATATCAGTGAGTGTGTGTGTGTGTGTGAGAGAGGATGCCTCTGTATTTCAGTGAGTGTGTGAGAGAGAGAGGATGCCTCTGTATATCAGTGTGTGTGTGTGTGTGAGAGAGAGAGAGAGGATGCCTCTGTATATCAGTGAGTGTGTGTGTGTGTGTGTGTGAGAGAGGATGCCTCTGTATTTCAGTGAGTGTGTGTGTGAGAGAGGATGCCTCTGCATATCAGTGTGTGTGTGTGTGTGTGTGTGTGTGAGAGAGAGAGAGGAGGCCTCTGTATGTCAGTGAGTGTGTGAGAGAGAGAGAGTACGCCTCTGTACATCAGTGAGTGTGTGAGAGAGAGAGAGGATATCCCGGTATATCAGTGAGTGAGTGTGTGAGAGAGAGGATGCCTCTGTATATCAGTGAGTGTGTGTGAGGGAGAGGATGCCCCTGCATATCAGTGAGTGAGTGTGAGAGAGAGGATGCCCCTGTGCATCAGTGAGTGTGTGAGAGAGAGTGCCTCTGTATATCAGTGTGTGTGTGAGAGAGGATGCCTCTGTATATCAGTGAGTGTGTGTGAGAGAGAGAGGATGCCTCTGTCTATCAGTGAGTGTGTGAGAGAGAGGATGCCTCTGTGTATCAGTGAACGTGTGAGAGAGATGATGCCCCTGTATATCAGTGAGTGTGTGTGAGAGAGAGGATGCCTCTGTGTATCAGTGAACGTGTGAGAGAGAGGATGCCCCTGTGTATCAGTGAGTGTGTGAGAGAGTGGATGCCTCTGTGTATCAGTGAACATGTGAGAGAGAGGATGCCCCTGTGTATCAGTGAGTGTGTGTGTGTGTGTTGTATGTGTGTGTGTGAGAGAGAATGCCTCTGTATTTCAGTGAGTGTGTGAGAGAGGATGCCCCTGGATATCAGTGAGTGTGTGTGTGTCAGAGAGAGGATGCCCCTGCACATCAGTGAGTGAGTGTGAGAGAGAGGACGCCCCTGTATATCAGTGAGTGTGTGTGAGCGAGAGGATGCCCCTGTATATCAGTGAGTGTGTGTGAGAGAGAGGATGCCCCTGTATATCAGTGAGTGAGTGTGAGAGAGAGGATGCCCCTGTATATCAGTGAGTGTGTGAGAGAGGATGCCTCTGCATATCAGTGAGTGTGTGAAAGAGAGGATGCCCCTGTGTATCAGTGAGTGTGTGTGAGCGAGAGGATGCCCCTGTATATCAGTGAGTGTGTGAGAGAGAGGATGCCTCTGTATATCAGTGAGTGTGAGAGAGGATGCCCCTTTATTTCAGTGAGTGTGTGAGAGAGAGGATGCCTCTGTATATCAGTGAGTGTGTGAGAGAGGATGCCTCTGTATATCAGTGAGTGTGTGAGAGAGGATGCCTCTGTATATCAGTGAGTGAGAGAGAGAGGATGCCCCTGCATTTCAGTGAGTGTGTGAGAGAGAGGATGCCTCTGTATTTCAGTGAGTGTGTGAGAGAGAGGATGCCCCTGTATTTCAGTGAGTGTGTGAGAGAGGATGCCTCTGTATTTCAGTGAGTGTGTGAGAGAGAGAGGATGCCTCTGTATATCAGTGAGTGTGTGTGAGAGAGGATGCCTCTGTATATCAGTGAGTGTGTGTGAGAGAGGATGCCTCTGTATATCAGTGAGTGTGTGTGAGAGAGGATGCCTCTGTATATCAGTGAGTGTGTGAGAGAGGATGCCCCTGTATATCAGTGAGTGTGAGAGAGAGAGGATGCCCCTGTATATCAGTGAGTGTGAGAGAGAGAGGATGCCTCTGTATATCAGTGAGTGTGTGAGAGAGAGAGGATGCCCCTGTATATCAGTGAGTGTGAGAGAGAGAGGATGCCCCTGCATATGAGTGAGTGTGTGAGAGAGAGGATGCCTCTGTGTATATCAGTGAGTGTGTGAGAGAGAGGATGCCTCTGTATATCAGTGAGTTTGTGCGAGGATGCCTCTGTATATCAGTGAGTGTGTGAGAGAGAGGATGCCTCTGTATATCAGTGAGTGTGAGAGAGAGAGGATGCCTCTGTATATCAGTGAGTTTGTGCGAGGATGCCTCTGTATATCAGTGAGTGTGAGAGAGAGAGGATGCCCCTGTATATGAGTGAGTGTGAGAGAGAGAGGATGCCCCTGTATATGAGTGAGTGTGAGAGAGAGAGGATGCCTCTGTATATCAGTGAGTTTGTGCGAGGATGCCTCTGTATATCAGTGAGTGTGTGAGAGAGAGGATGCCTCTGTATATCAGTGAGTGAGTGTGAGAGAGAGAGGATGCCTCTGTATATCAGTGAGTGTGTGTGAGAGAGAGAGGATGCCTCTGTATATGAGTGAGTGTGTGTGTGAGAGAGGATGCCTCTGTATATTAGTGAGTGAGTGTGAGAGAGAGGATGCCTCTGTATATCAGTGAGTGAGTGTGAGAGAGAGAGGATGCCCCTGTATATCCGTGAGTGTGTGAGAGAGAGAGTATGCCCCTGTATATCCGTGAGTGTGTGAGAGAGAGGATGCCTCTGTATATCAATGAGTGAGAGAGAGAGGATGCCTCTGTATATCAGTGAGTGTGTGAGAGAGAGGATGCCTCTGTGTTTCAGTGAGTGTGAGAGAGAGAGGATGCCTCTGTATATCAGTGAGTGTGTGAGAGAGAGGATGCCTCTGCATATCAGTGAGTGTGAGAGAGAGAGGATGCCTCTGTGTTTCAGTGAGTGTGAGAGAGAGAGGATGCCTCTGTATTTCAGTGAGTGTGTGTGAGAGAGGATGACCCTGTATATCAGTGAGTGTGTGAGAGAGAGGATGCCTCTGTATATCAGTGAGTGTGTGAGAGAGAGGACGCCTCTGTATTTCAGTGAGTGTGTGAGAGAGAGGATGCCTCTGTATATCAGTGAGTGTGTGAGAGAGGATGCCTCTGTATTTCAGTGAGTGTGTGAGAGAGAGGATGCCTCTGTGTTTCAGTGAGTGTGAGAGAGAGTGGATGCCTCTGTATATCAGTGAGTGTGTGAGAGAGAGGATGCCTCTGAATATCAATGAGTGAGAGAGAGAGGATGCCCCTGTATATCAGTGAGTGAGTGTGTGAGTGAGAGAGGATGCCTCTGTATATCAATGAGTGAGAGAGAGAGGATGCCTCTGTATTTCAGTGAGTGTGTGAGAGAGAGGATGCCTCTGTGTATCAGTGATTGTGAGAGAGGATGCCTCTGTATTTCAGTGAGTGTGTGAGAGAGAGGATGCCTCTGTATTTCAGTGAGTGTGTGAGAGAGAGGATGCCTCTGTGTATCAGTGAGTGTGTGAGAGAGAGGATGCCTCTGTATATCAGTGAGTGAGTGTGTGAGTGAGAGAGGATGCCTCTGTATATCAATGAGTGAGAGAGAGAGGATGCCTCTGTATATCAGTGAGTGTGAGAGAGAGAGGATGCCTCTGTGTTTCAGTGAGTGTGAGAGAGAGAGGATGCCTCTGTATATCAGTGAGTGTGTGAGAGAGAGGATGCCTCTGAATATCAATGAGTGAGAGAGGATGCCCCTGTATATCAGTGAGTGAGTGTGTGAGTGTGAGAGGATGCCTCTGTATATCAATGAGTGAGAGAGAGAGGATGCCTCTGTATATCAGTGAGTGTGAGAGAGAGAGGATGCCTCTGTATATCAATGAGTGAGAGAGAGAGGATGCCTCTGTATATCAGTGAGTGTGAGAGAGAGAGGATGCCTCTGTATATCAGTGAGTGTTTGAGAGAGAGGATGCCTCTGCATATCAGTGAGTGTGAGAGAGAGAGGATGCCTCTGTGTTTCAGTGAGTGTGAGAGAGAGAGGATGCCTCTGTATTTCAGTGAGTGTGTGTGAGAGAGGATGCCTCTGTGTATCAGTGAGTGTGAGAGAGGATGCCTCTGTATTTCAGTGAGTGTGTGAGAGAGAGGATGACCCTGTATATCAGTGAGTGTGTGAGAGAGGATGCCTCTGTATTTCAGTGAGTGTGTGAGAGAGAGGATGCCTCTGCATATCAGTGAGTGTGTGAGAGAGGATGCCTCTGTATTTCAGTGAGTGTGTGAGAGAGAGAGGATGCCTCTGTATATCAGTGAGTGTGAGAGAGAGAGGATGCCTCTGTGTTTCAGTGAGTGTGAGAGAGAGAGGATGCCTCTGTATATCAGTGAGTGTGTGAGAGAGAGGATGCCTCTGAATATCAATGAGTGAGAGAGAGAGGATGCCTCTGCATATCAGTGAGTGTGAGAGAGAGGATGCCTCTGTATATCAATGAGTGAGAGAGAGAGAGGATGCCTCTGTATATCAGTGAGTGTGTGAGAGAGAGGATGCCTCTGTGTTTCAGTGAGTGTGAGAGAGAGAGGATGCCTCTGTATATCAGTGAGTGTGTGAGAGAGAGGATGCCTCTGAATATCAATGAGTGAGAGAGAGAGGATGCCTCTGTATATCAGTGAGTGTGAGAGAGGATGCCTCTGTGTTTCAGTGAGTGTGAGAGAGAGAGGATGCCTCTGTATTTCAGTGAGTGTGTGAGAGGGAGGATGCCTCTGTATATCAGTGAGTGAGTGAGAGGGAGGATGCCTCTGTATATCAGTGAGTGAGTGTGGGAGAGAGAGGATGCCTCTGTATATCAGTGAGTGTGTGTTGGAGAGGATGCCTCTGTGTATCAGTGAGTGTGAGAGAGGATGCCTCTGTGTATCAGTGAGTGTGAGAGAGGATGCCTCTGTATTTCAGTGAGTGTGTGAGAGAGAGGATGACCCTGTATATCAGTGAGTGTGTGAGAGAGGATGCCTCTGTATTTCAGTGAGTGTGTGAGAGAGAGGATGCCTCTGTATATCAGTGAGTGTGTGAGAGAGGATGCCTCTGTCTTTCAGTGAGTGTGTGAGAGAGAGGATGCCTCTGTATATCAGTGAGTGTGTGAGAGAGGATGCCTCTGTATTTCAGTGAGTGTGTGAGAGAGAGGATGCCTCTGTGTTTCAGTGAGTGTGAGAGAGAGAGGATGCCTCTGTATATCAGTGAGTGAGAGAGAGAGGATGCCACTGTATATCAGTGAGTGAGTGTGTGAGTGAGAGAGGATGCCTCTGTATATCAATGAGTGAGAGAGAGAGGATGCCTCTGTATATCAGTGAGTATGAGAGAGAGAGGATGCCTCTGTATATCAGTGAGTGTTTGAGAGAGAGGATGCCTCTGCATATCAGTGAGTGTGAGAGAGAGAGGATGCCTCTGTGTTTCAGTGAGTGTGAGAGAGAGAGGATGCCTCTGTATTTCAGTGAGTGTGTGTGAGAGAGGATGCCTCTGTGTATCAGTGAGTGTGAGAGAGGATGCCTCTGTATTTCAGTGAGTGTGTGAGAGAGAGGATGACCCTGTATATCAGTGAGTGTGTGAGAGAGGATGCCTCTGTATTTCAGTGAGTGTGTGAGAGAGAGGATGCCTCTGTATATCAGTGAGTGTGTGAGAGAGGATGCCTCTGTATTTCAGTGAGTGTGTGAGAGAGAGGATGCCTCTGTATATCAGTGAGTGTGAGAGAGAGAGGATGCCTCTGTGTTTCAGTGAGTGTGAGAGAGAGAGGATGCCTCTGTATATCAGTGAGTGTGTGAGAGAGAGGATGCCTCTGAATATCAATGAGTGAGAGAGAGAGGATGCCCCTGTATATCAGTGAGTGAGTGTGTGAGTGAGAGAGGATGCCTCTGTATATCAATGAGTGAGAGAGAGAGGATGCCTCTGTATATCAGTGAGTGTGAGAGAGAGGATGCCTCTGTATATCAGTGAGTGTGAGAAAGAGAGGATGCCTCTGTATATCAGTGAGTGTGTGAGAGAGAGGATGCCTCTGTGTTTCAGTGAGTGTGAGAGAGAGAGGATGCCTCTGTATATCAGTGAGTGTGTGAGAGAGAGGATGCCTCTGAATATCAATGAGTGAGAGAGAGAGGATGCCTCTGTATATCAGTGAGTGTGAGAGAGGATGCCTCTGTGTTTCAGTGAGTGTGAGAGAGAGAGAGGATGCCTCTGTATTTCAGTGAGTGTGTGAGAGGGAGGATGCCTCTGTATATCAGTGAGTGAGTGAGAGGGAGGATGCCTCTGTATATCAGTGAGTGAGTGTGGGAGAGAGAGGATGCCTCTGTATATCAGTGAGTGTGTGTGAGAGAGGATGCCTCTGTGTATCAGTGAGTGTGAGAGAGGATGCCTCTGTATATCAGTGAGTGAGAGAGAGAGGATGCCACTGTATATCAGTGAGTGAGTGTGTGAGTGAGAGAGGATGCCTCTGTATATCAATGAGTGAGAGAGAGAGGATGCCACTGTATATCAGTGAGTGTGTGAGAGAGAGGATGCCTCTGTGTTTCAGTGAGTGTGAGAGAGAGAGGATGCCACTGTATATCAGTGAGTGAGTGTGTGAGTGAGAGAGGATGCCTCTGTATATCAATGAGTGAGAGAGAGAGGATGCCACTGTATATCAGTGAGTGTGTGAGAGAGGATGCCTCTGTATATCAGTGAGTGTGTGAGAGAGAGGATGCCTCTGTATATCAGTGAGTGTGTGAGAGAGAGGATGCCTCTGTATATCAGTGAGTGTGTGAGAGGGAGGATGCCTCTGTATATCAGTGAGTGAGTGAGAGGGAGGATGCCTCTGTATATCAGTGAGTGAGTGTGAGAGAGGATGCCTCTGTATATCAGTGAGTGAGTGAGAGGGAGGATGCCTCTGTATATCAGTGAGTGTGTGTGAGAGAGAGGATGCCTCTGTATATCAGTGAGTGAGTGAGAGAGAGGATGCCTCTGTATATCAGTAAGTGCGTGAGAGAGAGAGGATGCCTCTGTATATCAGTGAGTGTGTGAGAGAGAGGATGCCTCTGTATATGAGTGAGTGTGTGAGAGAGAGAGGATGCCTCTGTATATCAGTGAGTGTGTGAGAGGGAGGATGCCTCTGTATATCAGTGAGTGTGTGTGAGAGAGAGGATGCCTCTGTATATCAGTGAGTGTGAGAGAGAGAGGATGCCTCTGTATATCAGTGAGTGTGTGAGTGAGAGAGGGTGCCTCTGTATATCAGTGAGTGTGTGAGAGAGAGGATGCCTCTGTATATCAGTGAGTGTGAGAGAGAGAGGATGCCTCTGTATATCAGTGAGTGTGAGTGAGAGAGGGTGCCTCTGTATATCAGTGAGTGTGTGAGAGAGGATGCCTCTGTATATCAGTGAGTGTGTGAGAGAGAGGATGCCTCTGTATATCAGTGAGTGTGTGAGAGAGGATGCCCCTGTATGTCAGTGAGTGAGAGAGAGAGAGAGTATGCCTCTGTATATCAGTGAGTGAGAGAGAGGATGCCCCTGTATATCAGTGAGTGAGAGAGAGGATGCCTCTGTATATCAGTGAGTGTGTGAGAGAGAGAGAGGATGCCTCTGTATATCAGTGAGTGTGTGTGTGTGAGAGAGAGGATGCCTCTGTACATCAGTGAATGTGTGAGAGAGGATGCCTCTGTATATCAGTGAGTGTGTGAGAGAAAGAGAGGATGTCCCTGTACATCAGTGAGTGTGTGTGTGAGAGGACGCCTCTGTATATCAGTGAGTGTGTGAGAGAGAGGATGCCTCTGTATATCAGTGAGTGAGTGTGAGAGAGAGGATGCCCCTGCATATCAGTGAGTGTGAGAGAGAGAGGATGCCCCTGTATATCAGTGAGTGTGTGTGTGTGAGAGAGGATGCCTCTGAATGTCAGTGAGTGTGAGAGAGAGAGGATGCCTCTGAATATCAGTGAGTGTGTGAGAGAGAGAGGATGCCTCTGAATATCAGTGAGTGTGAGAGAGAGAGGATGCCCCTATATATCAGTGTGTGTGAGCGAGGATGCCTCTGTATATCTGTGAGTGTGTGAGAGAGAGAATGCCTCTGCATATCAGTGAGTGCGTGAGAGAGAGAAGATGCCCCTGTATATCAGTGAGTGAGTGTGTGAGAGAGAGGATGCCTCTGTATATCAGTGAGTGTGTGAGAGAGGATGCCCCTGTATGTCAGTGAGTGAGAGAGAGAGAGAGTATGCCTCTGTATATCAGTGAGTGAGAGAGAGGATGCCCCTGTATATCAGTGAGTGAGAGAGAGGATGCCTCTGTATATCAGTGAGTGTGTGAGAGAGAGAGAGGATGCCTCTGTATATCAGTGTGTGTGTGTGTGTGTGTGTGAGAGAGAGACAGAGGATGCCTCTGTATATCAGTGAGTGTGTGTGTGTGTGAGAGAGGATGCCTCTGTATATCAATGTGTGTGTGTGTGTGTGTGTGTGTGTGTGTGAGAGAGAGAGAGGATGCCTCTGTATATCAGTGAGTGTGTGTGTGAGAGAGGATGCCTCTGTATTTCAGTGAGTGTGTGTGTGAGAGAGGATGCCTCTGTATATCAGTGAGTGTGTGAGAGAGAGAGAGGATGCCCCGGTATATCAGTGAGAGAGTTTGTGAGAGAGAGGATGCCTCTGTATATCAGTGAGTGTGAGAGAGAGAGGATGCCTCTGTACATCAGTGAATGTGAGCGAGAGGATGCCTCTGTATATCAGTGAGTGTGTGTGAGAGGGAGGATGCCCCTGCATATCAGTGAGTGAGTGTGAGAGAGAGAGGAAGCCTCTGCATATCAGTGAGTGTGTGTGTGAGAGGATGCCCCTGAAAAGATAAGTGAGTGAGTGAGAGAGAGGATGCCCCTGTATATCAGTGAGTGTATGTGAGAGAGAGGATGCCCCTGTATATCAGTGTGTGTGAGAGAGAGGATGCCCCTGCAGATCAGTGAGTGTGTATATGAGAGGATGCCCCTGAAAAGATCAGTGAGTGAGTGAGAGAGAGGATGCTTCTATATATCAGTGTGTGTGAGAGAGAGAGGATGCCCCTGAATATCAGTGAGTGCGTGTAAGAGAGAGATGATGCCCCTGTATATCAGTGAGTGTGTGTGTGTGTGAGAGAGGATGCCTCTGTATATCAGTGAGTGTGTGAAAGAGAGAGAGGATGCCTCTGTATATCAGTGTGTGTGTGTGTGTGTGTGTGTGTGAGAGAGAGAGGATGCCTCTGTATATCAGTGTGTGTGTGAGAGACAGAGGATGCCTCTGTATATCAGTGAGTGTGTGTGTGTGTGTGTGTGAGAGAGGATGCCTCTGTATTTCAGTGAGTGTGTGCGAGAGAGAGAGGATGCCCCTGTATATCACTGAGTGTGTGTGTGTGTGTGTGCGTGAGAGAGAGAGGATGCCCCTGTATATCAGTGAGTGTGTGTGTGAGAGAGGATGCCTCTGTATATCAGTGTGTGTGTGTGTGTGAGAGAGAGAGAGAATGCCTCTGTATATCAGTGAGTGTGTGTGTGTGTGTGTGAGAGAGGATGCCTCTGTATTTCAGTGAGTGTGTGAGAGAGAGGATGCCTCTGTATATCAGTGTGTGTGTGTGTGTGTGTGTGTGAGAGAATGCCCCTGTATATCAGTGAGTGTGTGTGTGAGAGAGGATGCCTCTGTATATCAGTGTGTGTGTGTGTGTGTGTGTGTGTGAGAGAGAGAGAATGCCTCTGTATATCAGTGAGTGTGTGTGTGTGAGAGAGAGGTCGCCTCTGTACATCAGTGAGTGTGTGAGAGAGAGAGAGGATGCCCCTGTATATCAGTGAGTGAGTGTGTGAGAGAGAGGATGCCTCTGTATATCAGTGAGTGCGTGTGTGTCAGAGAGAGGATGCCCCTGCATATCAATGAGTGTGTGAGCGAGAGGATGCCTCTGTGCATCAGTGAGTGTGAGAGAGAGGATGCCCCTGTATGTCAGTGAGTGAGAGAGAGAGAGGATGCCTCTGTATATCAGTGAGTGAGAGAGAGGATGCCCCTGTATATCAGTGAGTGAGAGAGAGGATGCCTCTGTATGTCAGTGAGTGTGTGAGAGAGAGAGAGGATGCCACTGTATATCAGTGTGTGTGTGTGTGTGTGTGTGTGTGAGAGAGAGAGGATGCCTCTGTATATCAGTGAGTGTGTGTGTGTGTGTGTGAGAGAGGATGCCTCTGTATTTCAGTGAGTGTGTGAGAGAGAGAGGATGCCTCTGTATATCAGTGTGTGTGTGTGTGTGAGAGAGAGAGAGAGGATGCCTCTGTATATCAGTGAGTGTGTGTGTGTGAGAGAGGATGCCTCTGTATTTCAGTGAGTGTGTGTGTGAGAGAGGATGCCTCTGCATATCAGTGTGTGTGTGTGTGTGTGTGTGTGAGAGAGAGAGAGGAGGCCTCTGTATGTCAGTGAGTGTGTGAGAGAGAGAGAGTACGCCTCTGTACATCAGTGAGTGTGTGAGAGAGAGAGAGGATATCCCGGTATATCAGTGAGTGAGTGTGTGAGAGAGAGGATGCCTCTGTATATCAGTGAGTGTGTGTGAGGGAGAGGATGCCCCTGCATATCAGTGAGTGAGTGTGAGAGAGAGGATGCCCCTGTGCATCAGTGAGTGTGTGAGAGAGAGTGCCTCTGTATATCAGTGTGTGTGTGAGAGAGGATGCCTCTGTATATCAGTGAGTGTGTGTGAGAGAGAGAGGATGCCTCTGTCTATCAGTGAGTGTGTGAGAGAGAGGATGCCTCTGTGTATCAGTGAACGTGTGAGAGAGATGATGCCCCTGTATATCAGTGAGTGTGTGTGAGAGAGAGAGGATGCCCCTGTATATCAGTGAGTGTGTGAGAGAGAGGATGCATCTGTATATCAGTGAGTGCGTGTGTGTCAGAGAGAGGATGCCCCTGCATATCAATGAGTGTGTGAGCGAGAGGATGCCTCTGTGCATCAGTGAGTGTGAGAGAGAGGATGCCCCTGTATGTCAGTGAGTGAGAGAGAGAGAGGATGCCTCTGTATATCAGTGAGTGAGAGAGAGGATGCCCCTGTATATCAGTGAGTGAGAGAGAGGATGCCTCTGTATGTCAGTGAGTGTGTGAGAGAGAGAGAGGAGGCCTCTGTATATCAGTGTGTGTGTGTGTGTGTGTGTGTGAGAGAGAGAGGATGCCTCTGTATATCAGTGAGTGTGTGTGTGTGTGTGAGAGAGGATGCCTCTGTATTTCAGTGAGTGTGTGAGAGAGAGAGGATGCCTCTGTATATCAGTGTGTGTGTGTGTGTGAGAGAGAGAGAGAGGATGCCTCTGTATATCAGTGAGTGTGTGTGTGTGTGTGTGTGAGAGAGGATGCCTCTGTATTTCAGTGAGTGTGTGTGTGAGAGAGGATGCCTCTGCATATCAGTGTGTGTGTGTGTGTGTGTGTGTGTGAGAGAGAGAGAGGAGGCCTCTGTATGTCAGTGAGTGTGTGAGAGAGAGAGAGTACGCCTCTGTACATCAGTGAGTGTGTGAGAGAGAGAGAGGATATCCCGGTATATCAGTGAGTGAGTGTGTGAGAGAGAGGATGCCTCTGTATATCAGTGAGTGTGTGTGAGGGAGAGGATGCCCCTGCATATCAGTGAGTGAGTGTGAGAGAGAGGATGCCCCTGTGCATCAGTGAGTGTGTGAGAGAGAGTGCCTCTGTATATCAGTGTGTGTGTGAGAGAGGATGCCTCTGTATATCAGTGAGTGTGTGTGAGAGAGAGAGGATGCCTCTGTCTATCAGTGAGTGTGTGAGAGAGAGGATGCCTCTGTGTATCAGTGAACGTGTGAGAGAGATGATGCCCCTGTATATCAGTGAGTGTGTGTGAGAGAGAGGATGCCTCTGTGTATCAGTGAACGTGTGAGAGAGAGGATGCCCCTGTGTATCAGTGAGTGTGTGAGAGAGTGGATGCCTCTGTGTATCAGTGAACATGTGAGAGAGAGGATGCCCCTGTGTATCAGTGAGTGTGTGTGTGTGTGTTGTATGTGTGTGTGTGAGAGAGAATGCCTCTGTATTTCAGTGAGTGTGTGAGAGAGGATGCCCCTGGATATCAGTGAGTGTGTGTGTGTCAGAGAGAGGATGCCCCTGCACAACAGTGAGTGAGTGTGAGCGAGAGGATGCCCCTGTATATCAGTGAGTGTGTGTGAGAGAGAGGATGCCCCTGTATATCAGTGAGTGAGTGTGAGAGAGAGGATGCCCCTGTATATCAGTGAGTGTGTGAGAGAGGATGCCTCTGCATATCAGTGAGTGTGTGAAAGAGAGGATGCCCCTGTGTATCAGTGAGTGTGTGTGAGCGAGAGGATGCCCCTGTATATCAGTGAGTGTGTGAGAGAGAGGATGCCTCTGTATATCAGTGAGTGTGAGAGAGGATGCCCCTTTATTTCAGTGAGTGTGTGAGAGAGAGGATGCCTCTGTATATCAGTGAGTGTGTGAGAGAGGATGCCTCTGTATATCAGTGAGTGTGTGAGAGAGGATGCCTCTGTATATCAGTGAGTGAGAGAGAGAGGATGCCCCTGCATTTCAGTGAGTGTGTGAGAGAGAGGATGCCTCTGTATTTCAGTGAGTGTGTGAGAGAGAGGATGCCCCTGTATTTCAGTGAGTGTGTGAGAGAGGATGCCTCTGTATTTCAGTGAGTGTGTGAGAGAGAGAGGATGCCTCTGTATATCAGTGAGTGTGTGTGAGAGAGGATGCCTCTGTATATCAGTGAGTGTGTGTGAGAGAGGATGCCTCTGTATATCAGTGAGTGTGTGTGAGAGAGGATGCCTCTGTATATCAGTGAGTGTGTGAGAGAGGATGCCCCTGTATATCAGTGAGTGTGAGAGAGAGAGGATGCCCCTGTATATCAGTGAGTGTGAGAGAGAGAGGATGCCTCTGTATATCAGTGAGTGTGTGAGAGAGAGAGGATGCCCCTGTATATCAGTGAGTGTGAGAGAGAGAGGATGCCCCTGCATATGAGTGAGTGTGTGAGAGAGAGGATGCCTCTGTGTATATCAGTGAGTGTGTGAGAGAGAGGATGCCTCTGTATATCAGTGAGTTTGTGCGAGGATGCCTCTGTATATCAGTGAGTGTGTGAGAGAGAGGATGCCTCTGTATATCAGTGAGTGTGAGAGAGAGAGGATGCCTCTGTATATCAGTGAGTTTGTGCGAGGATGCCTCTGTATATCAGTGAGTGTGAGAGAGAGAGGATGCCCCTGTATATGAGTGAGTGTGAGAGAGAGAGGATGCCCCTGTATATGAGTGAGTGTGAGAGAGAGAGGATGCCTCTGTATATCAGTGAGTTTGTGCGAGGATGCCTCTGTATATCAGTGAGTGTGTGAGAGAGAGGATGCCTCTGTATATCAGTGAGTGAGTGTGAGAGAGAGAGGATGCCTCTGTATATCAGTGAGTGTGTGTGAGAGAGAGAGGATGCCTCTGTATATGAGTGAGTGTGTGTGTGAGAGAGGATGCCTCTGTATATTAGTGAGTGAGTGTGAGAGAGAGGATGCCTCTGTATATCAGTGAGTGAGTGTGAGAGAGAGAGGATGCCCCTGTATATCCGTGAGTGTGTGAGAGAGAGAGTATGCCCCTGTATATCCGTGAGTGTGTGAGAGAGAGGATGCCTCTGTATATCAATGAGTGAGAGAGAGAGGATGCCTCTGTATATCAGTGAGTGTGTGAGAGAGAGGATGCCTCTGTGTTTCAGTGAGTGTGAGAGAGAGAGGATGCCTCTGTATATCAGTGAGTGTGTGAGAGAGAGGATGCCTCTGCATATCAGTGAGTGTGAGAGAGAGAGGATGCCTCTGTGTTTCAGTGAGTGTGAGAGAGAGAGGATGCCTCTGTATTTCAGTGAGTGTGTGTGAGAGAGGATGACCCTGTATATCAGTGAGTGTGTGAGAGAGAGGATGCCTCTGTATATCAGTGAGTGTGTGAGAGAGAGGACGCCTCTGTATTTCAGTGAGTGTGTGAGAGAGAGGATGCCTCTGTATATCAGTGAGTGTGTGAGAGAGGATGCCTCTGTATTTCAGTGAGTGTGTGAGAGAGAGGATGCCTCTGTGTTTCAGTGAGTGTGAGAGAGAGTGGATGCCTCTGTATATCAGTGAGTGTGTGAGAGAGAGGATGCCTCTGAATATCAATGAGTGAGAGAGAGAGGATGCCCCTGTATATCAGTGAGTGAGTGTGTGAGTGAGAGAGGATGCCTCTGTATATCAATGAGTGAGAGAGAGAGGATGCCTCTGTATTTCAGTGAGTGTGTGAGAGAGAGGATGCCTCTGTGTATCAGTGATTGTGAGAGAGGATGCCTCTGTATTTCAGTGAGTGTGTGAGAGAGAGGATGCCTCTGTATTTCAGTGAGTGTGTGAGAGAGAGGATGCCTCTGTGTATCAGTGAGTGTGTGAGAGAGAGGATGCCTCTGTATATCAGTGAGTGAGTGTGTGAGTGAGAGAGGATGCCTCTGTATATCAATGAGTGAGAGAGAGAGGATGCCTCTGTATATCAGTGAGTGTGAGAGAGAGAGGATGCCTCTGTGTTTCAGTGAGTGTGAGAGAGAGAGGATGCCTCTGTATATCAGTGAGTGTGTGAGAGAGAGGATGCCTCTGAATATCAATGAGTGAGAGAGGATGCCCCTGTATATCAGTGAGTGAGTGTGTGAGTGTGAGAGGATGCCTCTGTATATCAATGAGTGAGAGAGAGAGGATGCCTCTGTATATCAGTGAGTGTGAGAGAGAGAGGATGCCTCTGTATATCAATGAGTGAGAGAGAGAGGATGCCTCTGTATATCAGTGAGTGTGAGAGAGAGAGGATGCCTCTGTATATCAGTGAGTGTTTGAGAGAGAGGATGCCTCTGCATATCAGTGAGTGTGAGAGAGAGAGGATGCCTCTGTGTTTCAGTGAGTGTGAGAGAGAGAGGATGCCTCTGTATTTCAGTGAGTGTGTGTGAGAGAGGATGCCTCTGTGTATCAGTGAGTGTGAGAGAGGATGCCTCTGTATTTCAGTGAGTGTGTGAGAGAGAGGATGACCCTGTATATCAGTGAGTGTGTGAGAGAGGATGCCTCTGTATTTCAGTGAGTGTGTGAGAGAGAGGATGCCTCTGCATATCAGTGAGTGTGTGAGAGAGGATGCCTCTGTATTTCAGTGAGTGTGTGAGAGAGAGAGGATGCCTCTGTATATCAGTGAGTGTGAGAGAGAGAGGATGCCTCTGTGTTTCAGTGAGTGTGAGAGAGAGAGGATGCCTCTGTATATCAGTGAGTGTGTGAGAGAGAGGATGCCTCTGAATATCAATGAGTGAGAGAGAGAGGATGCCTCTGCATATCAGTGAGTGTGAGAGAGAGGATGCCTCTGTATATCAATGAGTGAGAGAGAGAGAGGATGCCTCTGTATATCAGTGAGTGTGTGAGAGAGAGGATGCCTCTGTGTTTCAGTGAGTGTGAGAGAGAGAGGATGCCTCTGTATATCAGTGAGTGTGTGAGAGAGAGGATGCCTCTGAATATCAATGAGTGAGAGAGAGAGGATGCCTCTGTATATCAGTGAGTGTGAGAGAGGATGCCTCTGTGTTTCAGTGAGTGTGAGAGAGAGAGGATGCCTCTGTATTTCAGTGAGTGTGTGAGAGGGAGGATGCCTCTGTATATCAGTGAGTGAGTGAGAGGGAGGATGCCTCTGTATATCAGTGAGTGAGTGTGGGAGAGAGAGGATGCCTCTGTATATCAGTGAGTGTGTGTTGGAGAGGATGCCTCTGTGTATCAGTGAGTGTGAGAGAGGATGCCTCTGTGTATCAGTGAGTGTGAGAGAGGATGCCTCTGTATTTCAGTGAGTGTGTGAGAGAGAGGATGACCCTGTATATCAGTGAGTGTGTGAGAGAGGATGCCTCTGTATTTCAGTGAGTGTGTGAGAGAGAGGATGCCTCTGTATATCAGTGAGTGTGTGAGAGAGGATGCCTCTGTCTTTCAGTGAGTGTGTGAGAGAGAGGATGCCTCTGTATATCAGTGAGTGTGTGAGAGAGGATGCCTCTGTATTTCAGTGAGTGTGTGAGAGAGAGGATGCCTCTGTGTTTCAGTGAGTGTGAGAGAGAGAGGATGCCTCTGTATATCAGTGAGTGAGAGAGAGAGGATGCCACTGTATATCAGTGAGTGAGTGTGTGAGTGAGAGAGGATGCCTCTGTATATCAATGAGTGAGAGAGAGAGGATGCCTCTGTATATCAGTGAGTATGAGAGAGAGAGGATGCCTCTGTATATCAGTGAGTGTTTGAGAGAGAGGATGCCTCTGCATATCAGTGAGTGTGAGAGAGAGAGGATGCCTCTGTGTTTCAGTGAGTGTGAGAGAGAGAGGATGCCTCTGTATTTCAGTGAGTGTGTGTGAGAGAGGATGCCTCTGTGTATCAGTGAGTGTGAGAGAGGATGCCTCTGTATTTCAGTGAGTGTGTGAGAGAGAGGATGACCCTGTATATCAGTGAGTGTGTGAGAGAGGATGCCTCTGTATTTCAGTGAGTGTGTGAGAGAGAGGATGCCTCTGTATATCAGTGAGTGTGTGAGAGAGGATGCCTCTGTATTTCAGTGAGTGTGTGAGAGAGAGGATGCCTCTGTATATCAGTGAGTGTGAGAGAGAGAGGATGCCTCTGTGTTTCAGTGAGTGTGAGAGAGAGAGGATGCCTCTGTATATCAGTGAGTGTGTGAGAGAGAGGATGCCTCTGAATATCAATGAGTGAGAGAGAGAGGATGCCCCTGTATATCAGTGAGTGAGTGTGTGAGTGAGAGAGGATGCCTCTGTATATCAATGAGTGAGAGAGAGAGGATGCCTCTGTATATCAGTGAGTGTGAGAGAGAGGATGCCTCTGTATATCAGTGAGTGTGAGAAAGAGAGGATGCCTCTGTATATCAGTGAGTGTGTGAGAGAGAGGATGCCTCTGTGTTTCAGTGAGTGTGAGAGAGAGAGGATGCCTCTGTATATCAGTGAGTGTGTGAGAGAGAGGATGCCTCTGAATATCAATGAGTGAGAGAGAGAGGATGCCTCTGTATATCAGTGAGTGTGAGAGAGGATGCCTCTGTGTTTCAGTGAGTGTGAGAGAGAGAGAGGATGCCTCTGTATTTCAGTGAGTGTGTGAGAGGGAGGATGCCTCTGTATATCAGTGAGTGAGTGAGAGGGAGGATGCCTCTGTATATCAGTGAGTGAGTGTGGGAGAGAGAGGATGCCTCTGTATATCAGTGAGTGTGTGTGAGAGAGGATGCCTCTGTGTATCAGTGAGTGTGAGAGAGGATGCCTCTGTATATCAGTGAGTGAGAGAGAGAGGATGCCACTGTATATCAGTGAGTGAGTGTGTGAGTGAGAGAGGATGCCTCTGTATATCAATGAGTGAGAGAGAGAGGATGCCACTGTATATCAGTGAGTGTGTGAGAGAGAGGATGCCTCTGTGTTTCAGTGAGTGTGAGAGAGAGAGGATGCCACTGTATATCAGTGAGTGAGTGTGTGAGTGAGAGAGGATGCCTCTGTATATCAATGAGTGAGAGAGAGAGGATGCCACTGTATATCAGTGAGTGTGTGAGAGAGGATGCCTCTGTATATCAGTGAGTGTGTGAGAGAGAGGATGCCTCTGTATATCAGTGAGTGTGTGAGAGAGAGGATGCCTCTGTATATCAGTGAGTGTGTGAGAGGGAGGATGCCTCTGTATATCAGTGAGTGAGTGAGAGGGAGGATGCCTCTGTATATCAGTGAGTGAGTGTGAGAGAGGATGCCTCTGTATATCAGTGAGTGAGTGAGAGGGAGGATGCCTCTGTATATCAGTGAGTGTGTGTGAGAGAGAGGATGCCTCTGTATATCAGTGAGTGAGTGAGAGAGAGGATGCCTCTGTATATCAGTAAGTGCGTGAGAGAGAGAGGATGCCTCTGTATATCAGTGAGTGTGTGAGAGAGAGGATGCCTCTGTATATGAGTGAGTGTGTGAGAGAGAGAGGATGCCTCTGTATATCAGTGAGTGTGTGAGAGGGAGGATGCCTCTGTATATCAGTGAGTGTGTGTGAGAGAGAGGATGCCTCTGTATATCAGTGAGTGTGTGTGAGAGAGAGGATGCCTCTGTATATCAGTGAGTGTGAGAGAGAGAGGATGTCTCTGTATATCAGTGAGTGTGTGAGAGAGAGGATGCCTCTGTATATCAGTGAGTGACTGAGAGAGAGAGGATGCCTCTGTATATCAGTGAGTGTGTGAGAGAGAGGACGCCTCTGTATATCAGTGAGTGTGTGAGAGAGAGGATGCCTCTGTATATGAGTGAGTGTGTGAGAGAGAGAGGATGCCTCTGTATATCAGTGAGTGTGGGAGAGAGAGAGGGTGCCTCTGTATATCAGTGAGTGTGAGAGAGAGAGGATGTCTCTGTATATCAGTGAGTGTGTGAGAGGGAGAGGATGCCTCTGTATATCAGTGAGTGTGTGAGAGGGAGAGGATGCCTCTGTATATGAGTGAGTGTGTGAGAGAGAGGATGCCTCTGTATATCAGTGAGTGTGGGAGAGAGAGAGGGTGCCTCTGTATATCAGTGAGTGTGAGAGAGAGAGGATGTCTCTGTATATCAGTGAGTGTGTGAGATAGAGAGGATGCCTCTGTATATGAGTGAGTGTGTGAGAGAGAGGATGCCTCTGTATATCAGTGAGTGTGGGAGAGAGAGAGGGTGCCTCTGTATATCAGTGAGTGTGAGAGAGAGAGGATGTCTCTGTATATCAGTGAGTGTGTGTGAGAGAGAGGATGCCTCTGTATATCAGTGAGTGTGGGAGAGAGAGAGGGTGCCTCTGTATATCAGTGAGTGTGTGAGAGAGAGGATGCCTCTGTATATCAGTGAGTGAGTGAGAGAGAGGATGCCTCTGTATATCAGTGAGTGAGAGAGAGAGGATGTCTCTGTATATCAGTGAGTGTGTGAGAGGGAGAGGATGCCTCTGTATATCAGTGAGTGTGTGAGAGAGAGGATGCCTCTGTATATCAGTGAGTGTGTGAGAGGGAGAGGATGCCTCTGTATATCAGTGAGTGAGTGTGTGAGAGAGAGGATGCCTCTGTATATCAGTGAGTGTGTGAGAGAGGATGCCTCTGTATATCAGTGAGTGTGTGAGAGAGAGAGGATGCCTCTGTATATCAGTGAGTGTGTGAGAGAGAGGATGCCTCTGTATATCAGTGAGTGTGTGAGAGAGGATGCCTCTGTATATCAGTGAGTGTGTGAGAGAGAGAGGATGCCTCTGTATATCAGTGAGTGTGTGAGTGAGAGAGGATGCCTCTGTATATCAGTGAGTGTGTGTGAGAGAGGATGCCTCTGTATATCAGTGAGTGTGTGAGAGAGGATGCCTCTGTATATCAGTGAGTGTGTGAGAGAGAGGACGCCTCTGTATATCAGTGAGTGTGTGAGAGAGAGGATGCCTCTGTATATGAGTGAGTGTGTGAGAGAGAGAGGATGCCTCTGTATATCAGTGAGTGTGGGAGAGAGAGAGGGTGCCTCTGTATATCAGTGAGTGTGAGAGAGAGAGGATGTCTCTGTATATCAGTGAGTGTGTGAGAGGGAGAGGATGCCTCTGTATATCAGTGAGTGTGTGAGAGGGAGAGGATGCCTCTGTATATGAGTGAGTGTGTGAGAGAGAGGATGCCTCTGTATATCAGTGAGTGTGGGAGAGAGAGAGGGTGCCTCTGTATATCAGTGAGTGTGAGAGAGAGAGGATGTCTCTGTATATCAGTGAGTGTGTGAGATAGAGAGGATGCCTCTGTATATGAGTGAGTGTGTGAGAGAGAGGATGCCTCTGTATATCAGTGAGTGTGGGAGAGAGAGAGGGTGCCTCTGTATATCAGTGAGTGTGAGAGAGAGAGGATGTCTCTGTATATCAGTGAGTGTGTGTGAGAGAGAGGATGCCTCTGTATATCAGTGAGTGTGGGAGAGAGAGAGGGTGCCTCTGTATATCAGTGAGTGTGTGAGAGAGAGGATGCCTCTGTATATCAGTGAGTGAGTGAGAGAGAGGATGCCTCTGTATATCAGTGAGTGAGAGAGAGAGGATGTCTCTGTATATCAGTGAGTGTGTGAGAGGGAGAGGATGCCTCTGTATATCAGTGAGTGTGTGAGAGAGAGGATGCCTCTGTATATCAGTGAGTGTGTGAGAGGGAGAGGATGCCTCTGTATATCAGTGAGTGAGTGTGTGAGAGAGAGGATGCCTCTGTATATCAGTGAGTGTGTGAGAGAGGATGCCTCTGTATATCAGTGAGTGTGTGAGAGAGAGAGGATGCCTCTGTATATCAGTGAGTGTGTGAGAGAGAGGATGCCTCTGTATATCAGTGAGTGTGTGAGAGGGAGAGGATGCCTCTGTATATCAGTGAGTGTGTGAGAGAGAGGATGCCTCTGTATATCAGTGAGTGTGTGAGAGAGAGGATGCCTCTGTATATCAGTGAGTGTGTGAGAGAGGATGCCTCTGTATATCAGTGAGTGTGTGAGAGAGAGAGGATGCCTCTGTATATCAGTGAGTGTGTGAGAGAGAGGATGCCTCTGTATATCAGTGAGTGAGTGAGAGAGAGGATGCCTCTGTATATCAGTGAGTGTGTGAGAGGGAGAGGATGCCTCTGTATATCAGTGAGTGTGTGAGAGAGAGGATGCCTCTGTATATCAGTGAGTGTGTGAGAGGGAGAGGATGCCTCTGTATATCAGTGAGTGAGTGTGTGAGAGAGAGGATGCCTCTGTATATCAGTGAGTGTGTGAGAGAGGATGCCTCTGTATATCAGTGAGTGTGTGAGAGAGAGAGGATGCCTCTGTATATCAGTGAGTGTGTGAGAGAGAGGATGCCTCTGTATATCAGTGAGTGTGTGAGAGGGAGAGGATGCCTCTGTATATCAGTGAGTGTGTGAGAGAGAGGATGCCTCTGTATATCAGTGAGTGTGTGAGAGAGAGGATGCCTCTGTATATCAGTGAGTGTGTGAGAGAGGATGCCTCTGTATATCAGTGAGTGTGTGAGAGAGAGAGGATGCCTCTGTATATCAGTGAGTGTGAGAGAGAGGATGCCTCTGTGTATCAGTGAGTGTGTGAGAGGGAGGATGCCTCTGTATATCAGTGAGTGTGTGAGAGGGAGGATGCCTCTGTATATCAGTGAGTGTGTGAGAGGGAGAGGATGCCTCTGTATATCAGTGAGTGTGTGAGAGGGAGAGGATGCCTCTGTATATCAGTGAGTGTGTGAGAGAGAGGATGCCTCTGTATATCAGTGAGTGTGGGAGAGAGAGGATGCCTCTGTATATCAGTGAGTGTGTGAGAGAGGATGCCCCTGTATATCAGTGAGTGAGAGAGAGAGGATGTCTCTGTATATCAGTGAGTGTGTGAGAGGGAGAGGATGTCTCTGTATATCAGTGAGTTTGTGAGAGGGAGAGGATGCCTCTGTATATCAGTGAGTTTGTGAGAGGATGCCTCTGTATATCAGTGAGTGTGTGAGAGAGAGGATGCCTCTGTATATCAGTGAGTGTGTGAGAGGGAGAGGATGCCTCTGTATATCAGTGAGTGTGTGTGAGAGAGGATGCCTCTGTATATCAGTGAGTGTGTGAGAGAGGATGCCCCTGTATATCAGTGAGTGTGAGAGAGAGAGGATGCCCCTGTATATCAGTGAGTGTGAGAGAGAGAGGATGCCTCTGTATATCAGTGAGTGTGTGAGAGAGAGAGGATGCCCCTGTATATCAGTGAGTGTGAGAGAGAGAGGATGCCCCTGCATATGAGTGAGTGTGTGAGAGAGAGGATGCCTCTGTGTATATCAGTGAGTGTGTGAGAGAGAGGATGCCTCTGTATATCAGTGAGTTTGTGCGAGGATGCCTCTGTATATCAGTGAGTGTGTGAGAGAGAGGATGCCTCTGTATATCAGTGAGTGTGAGAGAGAGAGGATGCCTCTGTATATCAGTGAGTTTGTGCGAGGATGCCTCTGTATATCAGTGAGTGTGAGAGAGAGAGGATGCCCCTGTATATGAGTGAGTGTGAGAGAGAGAGGATGCCCCTGTATATGAGTGAGTGTGAGAGAGAGAGGATGCCTCTGTATATCAGTGAGTTTGTGCGAGGATGCCTCTGTATATCAGTGAGTGTGTGAGAGAGAGGATGCCTCTGTATATCAGTGAGTGAGTGTGAGAGAGAGAGGATGCCTCTGTATATCAGTGAGTGTGTGTGAGAGAGAGAGGATGCCTCTGTATATGAGTGAGTGTGTGTGTGAGAGAGGATGCCTCTGTATATTAGTGAGTGAGTGTGAGAGAGAGGATGCCTCTGTATATCAGTGAGTGAGTGTGAGAGAGAGAGGATGCCCCTGTATATCCGTGAGTGTGTGAGAGAGAGAGTATGCCCCTGTATATCCGTGAGTGTGTGAGAGAGAGGATGCCTCTGTATATCAATGAGTGAGAGAGAGAGGATGCCTCTGTATATCAGTGAGTGTGTGAGAGAGAGGATGCCTCTGTGTTTCAGTGAGTGTGAGAGAGAGAGGATGCCTCTGTATATCAGTGAGTGTGTGAGAGAGAGGATGCCTCTGCATATCAGTGAGTGTGAGAGAGAGAGGATGCCTCTGTGTTTCAGTGAGTGTGAGAGAGAGAGGATGCCTCTGTATTTCAGTGAGTGTGTGTGAGAGAGGATGACCCTGTATATCAGTGAGTGTGTGAGAGAGAGGATGCCTCTGTATATCAGTGAGTGTGTGAGAGAGAGGACGCCTCTGTATTTCAGTGAGTGTGTGAGAGAGAGGATGCCTCTGTATATCAGTGAGTGTGTGAGAGAGGATGCCTCTGTATTTCAGTGAGTGTGTGAGAGAGAGGATGCCTCTGTGTTTCAGTGAGTGTGAGAGAGAGTGGATGCCTCTGTATATCAGTGAGTGTGTGAGAGAGAGGATGCCTCTGAATATCAATGAGTGAGAGAGAGAGGATGCCCCTGTATATCAGTGAGTGAGTGTGTGAGTGAGAGAGGATGCCTCTGTATATCAATGAGTGAGAGAGAGAGGATGCCTCTGTATTTCAGTGAGTGTGTGAGAGAGAGGATGCCTCTGTGTATCAGTGATTGTGAGAGAGGATGCCTCTGTATTTCAGTGAGTGTGTGAGAGAGAGGATGCCTCTGTATTTCAGTGAGTGTGTGAGAGAGAGGATGCCTCTGTGTATCAGTGAGTGTGTGAGAGAGAGGATGCCTCTGTATATCAGTGAGTGAGTGTGTGAGTGAGAGAGGATGCCTCTGTATATCAATGAGTGAGAGAGAGAGGATGCCTCTGTATATCAGTGAGTGTGAGAGAGAGAGGATGCCTCTGTGTTTCAGTGAGTGTGAGAGAGAGAGGATGCCTCTGTATATCAGTGAGTGTGTGAGAGAGAGGATGCCTCTGAATATCAATGAGTGAGAGAGGATGCCCCTGTATATCAGTGAGTGAGTGTGTGAGTGTGAGAGGATGCCTCTGTATATCAATGAGTGAGAGAGAGAGGATGCCTCTGTATATCAGTGAGTGTGAGAGAGAGAGGATGCCTCTGTATATCAATGAGTGAGAGAGAGAGGATGCCTCTGTATATCAGTGAGTGTGAGAGAGAGAGGATGCCTCTGTATATCAGTGAGTGTTTGAGAGAGAGGATGCCTCTGCATATCAGTGAGTGTGAGAGAGAGAGGATGCCTCTGTGTTTCAGTGAGTGTGAGAGAGAGAGGATGCCTCTGTATTTCAGTGAGTGTGTGTGAGAGAGGATGCCTCTGTGTATCAGTGAGTGTGAGAGAGGATGCCTCTGTATTTCAGTGAGTGTGTGAGAGAGAGGATGACCCTGTATATCAGTGAGTGTGTGAGAGAGGATGCCTCTGTATTTCAGTGAGTGTGTGAGAGAGAGGATGCCTCTGCATATCAGTGAGTGTGTGAGAGAGGATGCCTCTGTATTTCAGTGAGTGTGTGAGAGAGAGAGGATGCCTCTGTATATCAGTGAGTGTGAGAGAGAGAGGATGCCTCTGTGTTTCAGTGAGTGTGAGAGAGAGAGGATGCCTCTGTATATCAGTGAGTGTGTGAGAGAGAGGATGCCTCTGAATATCAATGAGTGAGAGAGAGAGGATGCCTCTGCATATCAGTGAGTGTGAGAGAGAGGATGCCTCTGTATATCAATGAGTGAGAGAGAGAGAGGATGCCTCTGTATATCAGTGAGTGTGTGAGAGAGAGGATGCCTCTGTGTTTCAGTGAGTGTGAGAGAGAGAGGATGCCTCTGTATATCAGTGAGTGTGTGAGAGAGAGGATGCCTCTGAATATCAATGAGTGAGAGAGAGAGGATGCCTCTGTATATCAGTGAGTGTGAGAGAGGATGCCTCTGTGTTTCAGTGAGTGTGAGAGAGAGAGGATGCCTCTGTATTTCAGTGAGTGTGTGAGAGGGAGGATGCCTCTGTATATCAGTGAGTGAGTGAGAGGGAGGATGCCTCTGTATATCAGTGAGTGAGTGTGGGAGAGAGAGGATGCCTCTGTATATCAGTGAGTGTGTGTTGGAGAGGATGCCTCTGTGTATCAGTGAGTGTGAGAGAGGATGCCTCTGTGTATCAGTGAGTGTGAGAGAGGATGCCTCTGTATTTCAGTGAGTGTGTGAGAGAGAGGATGACCCTGTATATCAGTGAGTGTGTGAGAGAGGATGCCTCTGTATTTCAGTGAGTGTGTGAGAGAGAGGATGCCTCTGTATATCAGTGAGTGTGTGAGAGAGGATGCCTCTGTCTTTCAGTGAGTGTGTGAGAGAGAGGATGCCTCTGTATATCAGTGAGTGTGTGAGAGAGGATGCCTCTGTATTTCAGTGAGTGTGTGAGAGAGAGGATGCCTCTGTGTTTCAGTGAGTGTGAGAGAGAGAGGATGCCTCTGTATATCAGTGAGTGAGAGAGAGAGGATGCCACTGTATATCAGTGAGTGAGTGTGTGAGTGAGAGAGGATGCCTCTGTATATCAATGAGTGAGAGAGAGAGGATGCCTCTGTATATCAGTGAGTATGAGAGAGAGAGGATGCCTCTGTATATCAGTGAGTGTTTGAGAGAGAGGATGCCTCTGCATATCAGTGAGTGTGAGAGAGAGAGGATGCCTCTGTGTTTCAGTGAGTGTGAGAGAGAGAGGATGCCTCTGTATTTCAGTGAGTGTGTGTGAGAGAGGATGCCTCTGTGTATCAGTGAGTGTGAGAGAGGATGCCTCTGTATTTCAGTGAGTGTGTGAGAGAGAGGATGACCCTGTATATCAGTGAGTGTGTGAGAGAGGATGCCTCTGTATTTCAGTGAGTGTGTGAGAGAGAGGATGCCTCTGTATATCAGTGAGTGTGTGAGAGAGGATGCCTCTGTATTTCAGTGAGTGTGTGAGAGAGAGGATGCCTCTGTATATCAGTGAGTGTGAGAGAGAGAGGATGCCTCTGTGTTTCAGTGAGTGTGAGAGAGAGAGGATGCCTCTGTATATCAGTGAGTGTGTGAGAGAGAGGATGCCTCTGAATATCAATGAGTGAGAGAGAGAGGATGCCCCTGTATATCAGTGAGTGAGTGTGTGAGTGAGAGAGGATGCCTCTGTATATCAATGAGTGAGAGAGAGAGGATGCCTCTGTATATCAGTGAGTGTGAGAGAGAGGATGCCTCTGTATATCAGTGAGTGTGAGAAAGAGAGGATGCCTCTGTATATCAGTGAGTGTGTGAGAGAGAGGATGCCTCTGTGTTTCAGTGAGTGTGAGAGAGAGAGGATGCCTCTGTATATCAGTGAGTGTGTGAGAGAGAGGATGCCTCTGAATATCAATGAGTGAGAGAGAGAGGATGCCTCTGTATATCAGTGAGTGTGAGAGAGGATGCCTCTGTGTTTCAGTGAGTGTGAGAGAGAGAGAGGATGCCTCTGTATTTCAGTGAGTGTGTGAGAGGGAGGATGCCTCTGTATATCAGTGAGTGAGTGAGAGGGAGGATGCCTCTGTATATCAGTGAGTGAGTGTGGGAGAGAGAGGATGCCTCTGTATATCAGTGAGTGTGTGTGAGAGAGGATGCCTCTGTGTATCAGTGAGTGTGAGAGAGGATGCCTCTGTATATCAGTGAGTGAGAGAGAGAGGATGCCACTGTATATCAGTGAGTGAGTGTGTGAGTGAGAGAGGATGCCTCTGTATATCAATGAGTGAGAGAGAGAGGATGCCACTGTATATCAGTGAGTGTGTGAGAGAGAGGATGCCTCTGTGTTTCAGTGAGTGTGAGAGAGAGAGGATGCCACTGTATATCAGTGAGTGAGTGTGTGAGTGAGAGAGGATGCCTCTGTATATCAATGAGTGAGAGAGAGAGGATGCCACTGTATATCAGTGAGTGTGTGAGAGAGGATGCCTCTGTATATCAGTGAGTGTGTGAGAGAGAGGATGCCTCTGTATATCAGTGAGTGTGTGAGAGAGAGGATGCCTCTGTATATCAGTGAGTGTGTGAGAGGGAGGATGCCTCTGTATATCAGTGAGTGAGTGAGAGGGAGGATGCCTCTGTATATCAGTGAGTGAGTGTGAGAGAGGATGCCTCTGTATATCAGTGAGTGAGTGAGAGGGAGGATGCCTCTGTATATCAGTGAGTGTGTGTGAGAGAGAGGATGCCTCTGTATATCAGTGAGTGAGTGAGAGAGAGGATGCCTCTGTATATCAGTAAGTGCGTGAGAGAGAGAGGATGCCTCTGTATATCAGTGAGTGTGTGAGAGAGAGGATGCCTCTGTATATGAGTGAGTGTGTGAGAGAGAGAGGATGCCTCTGTATATCAGTGAGTGTGTGAGAGGGAGGATGCCTCTGTATATCAGTGAGTGTGTGTGAGAGAGAGGATGCCTCTGTATATCAGTGAGTGTGAGAGAGAGAGGATGCCTCTGTATATCAGTGAGTGTGTGAGTGAGAGAGGGTGCCTCTGTATATCAGTGAGTGTGTGAGAGAGAGGATGCCTCTGTATATCAGTGAGTGTGAGAGAGAGAGGATGCCTCTGTATATCAGTGAGTGTGAGTGAGAGAGGGTGCCTCTGTATATCAGTGAGTGTGTGAGAGAGGATGCCTCTGTATATCAGTGAGTGTGTGAGAGAGAGGATGCCTCTGTATATCAGTGAGTGTGTGAGAGAGGATGCCCCTGTATGTCAGTGAGTGAGAGAGAGAGAGAGTATGCCTCTGTATATCAGTGAGTGAGAGAGAGGATGCCCCTGTATATCAGTGAGTGAGAGAGAGGATGCCTCTGTATATCAGTGAGTGTGTGAGAGAGAGAGAGGATGCCTCTGTATATCAGTGAGTGTGTGTGTGTGAGAGAGAGGATGCCTCTGTACATCAGTGAATGTGTGAGAGAGGATGCCTCTGTATATCAGTGAGTGTGTGAGAGAAAGAGAGGATGTCCCTGTACATCAGTGAGTGTGTGTGTGAGAGGACGCCTCTGTATATCAGTGAGTGTGTGAGAGAGAGGATGCCTCTGTATATCAGTGAGTGAGTGTGAGAGAGAGGATGCCCCTGCATATCAGTGAGTGTGAGAGAGAGAGGATGCCCCTGTATATCAGTGAGTGTGTGTGTGTGAGAGAGGATGCCTCTGAATGTCAGTGAGTGTGAGAGAGAGAGGATGCCTCTGAATATCAGTGAGTGTGTGAGAGAGAGAGGATGCCTCTGAATATCAGTGAGTGTGAGAGAGAGAGGATGCCCCTATATATCAGTGTGTGTGAGCGAGGATGCCTCTGTATATCTGTGAGTGTGTGAGAGAGAGAATGCCTCTGCATATCAGTGAGTGCGTGAGAGAGAGAAGATGCCCCTGTATATCAGTGAGTGAGTGTGTGAGAGAGAGGATGCCTCTGTATATCAGTGAGTGTGTGAGAGAGGATGCCCCTGTATGTCAGTGAGTGAGAGAGAGAGAGAGTATGCCTCTGTATATCAGTGAGTGAGAGAGAGGATGCCCCTGTATATCAGTGAGTGAGAGAGAGGATGCCTCTGTATATCAGTGAGTGTGTGAGAGAGAGAGAGGATGCCTCTGTATATCAGTGTGTGTGTGTGTGTGTGTGTGAGAGAGAGACAGAGGATGCCTCTGTATATCAGTGAGTGTGTGTGTGTGTGAGAGAGGATGCCTCTGTATATCAATGTGTGTGTGTGTGTGTGTGTGTGTGTGTGTGTGAGAGAGAGAGAGGATGCCTCTGTATATCAGTGAGTGTGTGTGTGAGAGAGGATGCCTCTGTATTTCAGTGAGTGTGTGTGTGAGAGAGGATGCCTCTGTATATCAGTGAGTGTGTGAGAGAGAGAGAGGATGCCCCGGTATATCAGTGAGAGAGTTTGTGAGAGAGAGGATGCCTCTGTATATCAGTGAGTGTGAGAGAGAGAGGATGCCTCTGTACATCAGTGAATGTGAGCGAGAGGATGCCTCTGTATATCAGTGAGTGTGTGTGAGAGGGAGGATGCCCCTGCATATCAGTGAGTGAGTGTGAGAGAGAGAGGAAGCCTCTGCATATCAGTGAGTGTGTGTGTGAGAGGATGCCCCTGAAAAGATAAGTGAGTGAGTGAGAGAGAGGATGCCCCTGTATATCAGTGAGTGTATGTGAGAGAGAGGATGCCCCTGTATATCAGTGTGTGTGAGAGAGAGGATGCCCCTGCAGATCAGTGAGTGTGTATATGAGAGGATGCCCCTGAAAAGATCAGTGAGTGAGTGAGAGAGAGGATGCTTCTATATATCAGTGTGTGTGAGAGAGAGAGGATGCCCCTGAATATCAGTGAGTGCGTGTAAGAGAGAGATGATGCCCCTGTATATCAGTGAGTGTGTGTGTGTGTGAGAGAGGATGCCTCTGTATATCAGTGAGTGTGTGAAAGAGAGAGAGGATGCCTCTGTATATCAGTGTGTGTGTGTGTGTGTGTGTGTGTGAGAGAGAGAGGATGCCTCTGTATATCAGTGTGTGTGTGTGTGAGAGACAGAGGATGCCTCTGTATATCAGTGAGTGTGTGTGTGTGTGTGTGTGAGAGAGGATGCCTCTGTATTTCAGTGAGTGTGTGCGAGAGAGAGAGGATGCCCCTGTATATCACTGAGTGTGTGTGTGTGTGTGTGTGCGTGAGAGAGAGAGGATGCCCCTGTATATCAGTGAGTGTGTGTGTGAGAGAGGATGCCTCTGTATATCAGTGTGTGTGTGTGTGTGAGAGAGAGAGAGAATGCCTCTGTATATCAGTGAGTGTGTGTGTGTGTGTGTGAGAGAGGATGCCTCTGTATTTCAGTGAGTGTGTGAGAGAGAGGATGCCTCTGTATATCAGTGTGTGTGTGTGTGTGTGTGTGTGTGAGAGAATGCCCCTGTATATCAGTGAGTGTGTGTGTGAGAGAGGATGCCTCTGTATATCAGTGTGTGTGTGTGTGTGTGTGTGTGAGAGAGAGAGAGAATGCCTCTGTATATCAGTGAGTGTGTGTGTGTGAGAGAGAGGTCGCCTCTGTACATCAGTGAGTGTGTGAGAGAGAGAGAGGATGCCCCTGTATATCAGTGAGTGAGTGTGTGAGAGAGAGGATGCCTCTGTATATCAGTGAGTGCGTGTGTGTCAGAGAGAGGATGCCCCTGCATATCAATGAGTGTGTGAGCGAGAGGATGCCTCTGTGCATCAGTGAGTGTGAGAGAGAGGATGCCCCTGTATGTCAGTGAGTGAGAGAGAGAGAGGATGCCTCTGTATATCAGTGAGTGAGAGAGAGGATGCCCCTGTATATCAGTGAGTGAGAGAGAGGATGCCTCTGTATGTCAGTGAGTGTGTGAGAGAGAGAGAGGATGCCACTGTATATCAGTGTGTGTGTGTGTGTGTGTGTGTGTGAGAGAGAGAGGATGCCTCTGTATATCAGTGAGTGTGTGTGTGTGTGTGTGAGAGAGGATGCCTCTGTATTTCAGTGAGTGTGTGAGAGAGAGAGGATGCCTCTGTATATCAGTGTGTGTGTGTGTGTGAGAGAGAGAGAGAGGATGCCTCTGTATATCAGTGAGTGTGTGTGTGTGAGAGAGGATGCCTCTGTATTTCAGTGAGTGTGTGTGTGAGAGAGGATGCCTCTGCATATCAGTGTGTGTGTGTGTGTGTGTGTGTGTGAGAGAGAGAGAGGAGGCCTCTGTATGTCAGTGAGTGTGTGAGAGAGAGAGAGTACGCCTCTGTACATCAGTGAGTGTGTGAGAGAGAGAGAGGATATCCCGGTATATCAGTGAGTGAGTGTGTGAGAGAGAGGATGCCTCTGTATATCAGTGAGTGTGTGTGAGGGAGAGGATGCCCCTGCATATCAGTGAGTGAGTGTGAGAGAGAGGATGCCCCTGTGCATCAGTGAGTGTGTGAGAGAGAGTGCCTCTGTATATCAGTGTGTGTGTGAGAGAGGATGCCTCTGTATATCAGTGAGTGTGTGTGAGAGAGAGAGGATGCCTCTGTCTATCAGTGAGTGTGTGAGAGAGAGGATGCCTCTGTGTATCAGTGAACGTGTGAGAGAGATGATGCCCCTGTATATCAGTGAGTGTGTGTGAGAGAGAGAGGATGCCCCTGTATATCAGTGAGTGTGTGAGAGAGAGGATGCATCTGTATATCAGTGAGTGCGTGTGTGTCAGAGAGAGGATGCCCCTGCATATCAATGAGTGTGTGAGCGAGAGGATGCCTCTGTGCATCAGTGAGTGTGAGAGAGAGGATGCCCCTGTATGTCAGTGAGTGAGAGAGAGAGAGGATGCCTCTGTATATCAGTGAGTGAGAGAGAGGATGCCCCTGTATATCAGTGAGTGAGAGAGAGGATGCCTCTGTATGTCAGTGAGTGTGTGAGAGAGAGAGAGGAGGCCTCTGTATATCAGTGTGTGTGTGTGTGTGTGTGTGTGAGAGAGAGAGGATGCCTCTGTATATCAGTGAGTGTGTGTGTGTGTGTGAGAGAGGATGCCTCTGTATTTCAGTGAGTGTGTGAGAGAGAGAGGATGCCTCTGTATATCAGTGTGTGTGTGTGTGTGAGAGAGAGAGAGAGGATGCCTCTGTATATCAGTGAGTGTGTGTGTGTGTGTGTGTGAGAGAGGATGCCTCTGTATTTCAGTGAGTGTGTGTGTGAGAGAGGATGCCTCTGCATATCAGTGTGTGTGTGTGTGTGTGTGTGTGTGTGTGAGAGAGAGAGAGGAGGCCTCTGTATGTCAGTGAGTGTGTGAGAGAGAGAGAGTACGCCTCTGTACATCAGTGAGTGTGTGAGAGAGAGAGAGGATATCCCGGTATATCAGTGAGTGAGTGTGTGAGAGAGAGGATGCCTCTGTATATCAGTGAGTGTGTGTGAGGGAGAGGATGCCCCTGCATATCAGTGAGTGAGTGTGAGAGAGAGGATGCCCCTGTGCATCAGTGAGTGTGTGAGAGAGAGTGCCTCTGTATATCAGTGTGTGTGTGAGAGAGGATGCCTCTGTATATCAGTGAGTGTGTGTGAGAGAGAGAGGATGCCTCTGTCTATCAGTGAGTGTGTGAGAGAGAGGATGCCTCTGTGTATCAGTGAACGTGTGAGAGAGATGATGCCCCTGTATATCAGTGAGTGTGTGTGAGAGAGAGGATGCCTCTGTGTATCAGTGAACGTGTGAGAGAGAGGATGCCCCTGTGTATCAGTGAGTGTGTGAGAGAGTGGATGCCTCTGTGTATCAGTGAACATGTGAGAGAGAGGATGCCCCTGTGTATCAGTGAGTGTGTGTGTGTGTGTTGTATGTGTGTGTGTGAGAGAGAATGCCTCTGTATTTCAGTGAGTGTGTGAGAGAGGATGCCCCTGGATATCAGTGAGTGTGTGTGTGTCAGAGAGAGGATGCCCCTGCACATCAGTGAGTGAGTGTGAGAGAGAGGACGCCCCTGTATATCAGTGAGTGTGTGTGAGCGAGAGGATGCCCCTGTATATCAGTGAGTGTGTGTGAGAGAGAGGATGCCCCTGTATATCAGTGAGTGAGTGTGAGAGAGAGGATGCCCCTGTATATCAGTGAGTGTGTGAGAGAGGATGCCTCTGCATATCAGTGAGTGTGTGAAAGAGAGGATGCCCCTGTGTATCAGTGAGTGTGTGTGAGCGAGAGGATGCCCCTGTATATCAGTGAGTGTGTGAGAGAGAGGATGCCTCTGTATATCAGTGAGTGTGAGAGAGGATGCCCCTTTATTTCAGTGAGTGTGTGAGAGAGAGGATGCCTCTGTATATCAGTGAGTGTGTGAGAGAGGATGCCTCTGTATATCAGTGAGTGTGTGAGAGAGGATGCCTCTGTATATCAGTGAGTGAGAGAGAGAGGATGCCCCTGCATTTCAGTGAGTGTGTGAGAGAGAGGATGCCTCTGTATTTCAGTGAGTGTGTGAGAGAGAGGATGCCCCTGTATTTCAGTGAGTGTGTGAGAGAGGATGCCTCTGTATTTCAGTGAGTGTGTGAGAGAGAGAGGATGCCTCTGTATATCAGTGAGTGTGTGTGAGAGAGGATGCCTCTGTATATCAGTGAGTGTGTGTGAGAGAGGATGCCTCTGTATATCAGTGAGTGTGTGTGAGAGAGGATGCCTCTGTATATCAGTGAGTGTGTGAGAGAGGATGCCCCTGTATATCAGTGAGTGTGAGAGAGAGAGGATGCCCCTGTATATCAGTGAGTGTGAGAGAGAGAGGATGCCTCTGTATATCAGTGAGTGTGTGAGAGAGAGAGGATGCCCCTGTATATCAGTGAGTGTGAGAGAGAGAGGATGCCCCTGCATATGAGTGAGTGTGTGAGAGAGAGGATGCCTCTGTGTATATCAGTGAGTGTGTGAGAGAGAGGATGCCTCTGTATATCAGTGAGTTTGTGCGAGGATGCCTCTGTATATCAGTGAGTGTGTGAGAGAGAGGATGCCTCTGTATATCAGTGAGTGTGAGAGAGAGAGGATGCCTCTGTATATCAGTGAGTTTGTGCGAGGATGCCTCTGTATATCAGTGAGTGTGAGAGAGAGAGGATGCCCCTGTATATGAGTGAGTGTGAGAGAGAGAGGATGCCCCTGTATATGAGTGAGTGTGAGAGAGAGAGGATGCCTCTGTATATCAGTGAGTTTGTGCGAGGATGCCTCTGTATATCAGTGAGTGTGTGAGAGAGAGGATGCCTCTGTATATCAGTGAGTGAGTGTGAGAGAGAGAGGATGCCTCTGTATATCAGTGAGTGTGTGTGAGAGAGAGAGGATGCCTCTGTATATGAGTGAGTGTGTGTGTGAGAGAGGATGCCTCTGTATATTAGTGAGTGAGTGTGAGAGAGAGGATGCCTCTGTATATCAGTGAGTGAGTGTGAGAGAGAGAGGATGCCCCTGTATATCCGTGAGTGTGTGAGAGAGAGAGTATGCCCCTGTATATCCGTGAGTGTGTGAGAGAGAGGATGCCTCTGTATATCAATGAGTGAGAGAGAGAGGATGCCTCTGTATATCAGTGAGTGTGTGAGAGAGAGGATGCCTCTGTGTTTCAGTGAGTGTGAGAGAGAGAGGATGCCTCTGTATATCAGTGAGTGTGTGAGAGAGAGGATGCCTCTGCATATCAGTGAGTGTGAGAGAGAGAGGATGCCTCTGTGTTTCAGTGAGTGTGAGAGAGAGAGGATGCCTCTGTATTTCAGTGAGTGTGTGTGAGAGAGGATGACCCTGTATATCAGTGAGTGTGTGAGAGAGAGGATGCCTCTGTATATCAGTGAGTGTGTGAGAGAGAGGACGCCTCTGTATTTCAGTGAGTGTGTGAGAGAGAGGATGCCTCTGTATATCAGTGAGTGTGTGAGAGAGGATGCCTCTGTATTTCAGTGAGTGTGTGAGAGAGAGGATGCCTCTGTGTTTCAGTGAGTGTGAGAGAGAGTGGATGCCTCTGTATATCAGTGAGTGTGTGAGAGAGAGGATGCCTCTGAATATCAATGAGTGAGAGAGAGAGGATGCCCCTGTATATCAGTGAGTGAGTGTGTGAGTGAGAGAGGATGCCTCTGTATATCAATGAGTGAGAGAGAGAGGATGCCTCTGTATTTCAGTGAGTGTGTGAGAGAGAGGATGCCTCTGTGTATCAGTGATTGTGAGAGAGGATGCCTCTGTATTTCAGTGAGTGTGTGAGAGAGAGGATGCCTCTGTATTTCAGTGAGTGTGTGAGAGAGAGGATGCCTCTGTGTATCAGTGAGTGTGTGAGAGAGAGGATGCCTCTGTATATCAGTGAGTGAGTGTGTGAGTGAGAGAGGATGCCTCTGTATATCAATGAGTGAGAGAGAGAGGATGCCTCTGTATATCAGTGAGTGTGAGAGAGAGAGGATGCCTCTGTGTTTCAGTGAGTGTGAGAGAGAGAGGATGCCTCTGTATATCAGTGAGTGTGTGAGAGAGAGGATGCCTCTGAATATCAATGAGTGAGAGAGGATGCCCCTGTATATCAGTGAGTGAGTGTGTGAGTGTGAGAGGATGCCTCTGTATATCAATGAGTGAGAGAGAGAGGATGCCTCTGTATATCAGTGAGTGTGAGAGAGAGAGGATGCCTCTGTATATCAATGAGTGAGAGAGAGAGGATGCCTCTGTATATCAGTGAGTGTGAGAGAGAGAGGATGCCTCTGTATATCAGTGAGTGTTTGAGAGAGAGGATGCCTCTGCATATCAGTGAGTGTGAGAGAGAGAGGATGCCTCTGTGTTTCAGTGAGTGTGAGAGAGAGAGGATGCCTCTATTTCAGTGAGTGTGTGTGAGAGAGGATGCCTCTGTGTATCAGTGAGTGTGAGAGAGGATGCCTCTGTATTTCAGTGAGTGTGTGAGAGAGAGGATGACCCTGTATATCAGTGAGTGTGTGAGAGAGGATGCCTCTGTATTTCAGTGAGTGTGTGAGAGAGAGGATGCCTCTGCATATCAGTGAGTGTGTGAGAGAGGATGCCTCTGTATTTCAGTGAGTGTGTGAGAGAGAGAGGATGCCTCTGTATATCAGTGAGTGTGAGAGAGAGAGGATGCCTCTGTGTTTCAGTGAGTGTGAGAGAGAGAGGATGCCTCTGTATATCAGTGAGTGTGTGAGAGAGAGGATGCCTCTGAATATCAATGAGTGAGAGAGAGAGGATGCCTCTGCATATCAGTGAGTGTGAGAGAGAGGATGCCTCTGTATATCAATGAGTGAGAGAGAGAGAGGATGCCTCTGTATATCAGTGAGTGTGTGAGAGAGAGGATGCCTCTGTGTTTCAGTGAGTGTGAGAGAGAGAGGATGCCTCTGTATATCAGTGAGTGTGTGAGAGAGAGGATGCCTCTGAATATCAATGAGTGAGAGAGAGAGGATGCCTCTGTATATCAGTGAGTGTGAGAGAGGATGCCTCTGTGTTTCAGTGAGTGTGAGAGAGAGAGGATGCCTCTGTATTTCAGTGAGTGTGTGAGAGGGAGGATGCCTCTGTATATCAGTGAGTGAGTGAGAGGGAGGATGCCTCTGTATATCAGTGAGTGAGTGTGGGAGAGAGAGGATGCCTCTGTATATCAGTGAGTGTGTGTTGGAGAGGATGCCTCTGTGTATCAGTGAGTGTGAGAGAGGATGCCTCTGTGTATCAGTGAGTGTGAGAGAGGATGCCTCTGTATTTCAGTGAGTGTGTGAGAGAGAGGATGACCCTGTATATCAGTGAGTGTGTGAGAGAGGATGCCTCTGTATTTCAGTGAGTGTGTGAGAGAGAGGATGCCTCTGTATATCAGTGAGTGTGTGAGAGAGGATGCCTCTGTCTTTCAGTGAGTGTGTGAGAGAGAGGATGCCTCTGTATATCAGTGAGTGTGTGAGAGAGGATGCCTCTGTATTTCAGTGAGTGTGTGAGAGAGAGGATGCCTCTGTGTTTCAGTGAGTGTGAGAGAGAGAGGATGCCTCTGTATATCAGTGAGTGAGAGAGAGAGGATGCCACTGTATATCAGTGAGTGAGTGTGTGAGTGAGAGAGGATGCCTCTGTATATCAATGAGTGAGAGAGAGAGGATGCCTCTGTATATCAGTGAGTATGAGAGAGAGAGGATGCCTCTGTATATCAGTGAGTGTTTGAGAGAGAGGATGCCTCTGCATATCAGTGAGTGTGAGAGAGAGAGGATGCCTCTGTGTTTCAGTGAGTGTGAGAGAGAGAGGATGCCTCTGTATTTCAGTGAGTGTGTGTGAGAGAGGATGCCTCTGTGTATCAGTGAGTGTGAGAGAGGATGCCTCTGTATTTCAGTGAGTGTGTGAGAGAGAGGATGACCCTGTATATCAGTGAGTGTGTGAGAGAGGATGCCTCTGTATTTCAGTGAGTGTGTGAGAGAGAGGATGCCTCTGTATATCAGTGAGTGTGTGAGAGAGGATGCCTCTGTATTTCAGTGAGTGTGTGAGAGAGAGGATGCCTCTGTATATCAGTGAGTGTGAGAGAGAGAGGATGCCTCTGTGTTTCAGTGAGTGTGAGAGAGAGAGGATGCCTCTGTATATCAGTGAGTGTGTGAGAGAGAGGATGCCTCTGAATATCAATGAGTGAGAGAGAGAGGATGCCCCTGTATATCAGTGAGTGAGTGTGTGAGTGAGAGAGGATGCCTCTGTATATCAATGAGTGAGAGAGAGAGGATGCCTCTGTATATCAGTGAGTGTGAGAGAGAGGATGCCTCTGTATATCAGTGAGTGTGAGAAAGAGAGGATGCCTCTGTATATCAGTGAGTGTGTGAGAGAGAGGATGCCTCTGTGTTTCAGTGAGTGTGAGAGAGAGAGGATGCCTCTGTATATCAGTGAGTGTGTGAGAGAGAGGATGCCTCTGAATATCAATGAGTGAGAGAGAGAGGATGCCTCTGTATATCAGTGAGTGTGAGAGAGGATGCCTCTGTGTTTCAGTGAGTGTGAGAGAGAGAGAGGATGCCTCTGTATTTCAGTGAGTGTGTGAGAGGGAGGATGCCTCTGTATATCAGTGAGTGAGTGAGAGGGAGGATGCCTCTGTATATCAGTGAGTGAGTGTGGGAGAGAGAGGATGCCTCTGTATATCAGTGAGTGTGTGTGAGAGAGGATGCCTCTGTGTATCAGTGAGTGTGAGAGAGGATGCCTCTGTATATCAGTGAGTGAGAGAGAGAGGATGCCACTGTATATCAGTGAGTGAGTGTGTGAGTGAGAGAGGATGCCTCTGTATATCAATGAGTGAGAGAGAGAGGATGCCACTGTATATCAGTGAGTGTGTGAGAGAGAGGATGCCTCTGTGTTTCAGTGAGTGTGAGAGAGAGAGGATGCCACTGTATATCAGTGAGTGAGTGTGTGAGTGAGAGAGGATGCCTCTGTATATCAATGAGTGAGAGAGAGAGGATGCCACTGTATATCAGTGAGTGTGTGAGAGAGGATGCCTCTGTATATCAGTGAGTGTGTGAGAGAGAGGATGCCTCTGTATATCAGTGAGTGTGTGAGAGAGAGGATGCCTCTGTATATCAGTGAGTGTGTGAGAGGGAGGATGCCTCTGTATATCAGTGAGTGAGTGAGAGGGAGGATGCCTCTGTATATCAGTGAGTGAGTGTGAGAGAGGATGCCTCTGTATATCAGTGAGTGAGTGAGAGGGAGGATGCCTCTGTATATCAGTGAGTGTGTGTGAGAGAGAGGATGCCTCTGTATATCAGTGAGTGAGTGAGAGAGAGGATGCCTCTGTATATCAGTAAGTGCGTGAGAGAGAGAGGATGCCTCTGTATATCAGTGAGTGTGTGAGAGAGAGGATGCCTCTGTATATGAGTGAGTGTGTGAGAGAGAGAGGATGCCTCTGTATATCAGTGAGTGTGTGAGAGGGAGGATGCCTCTGTATATCAGTGAGTGTGTGTGAGAGAGAGGATGCCTCTGTATATCAGTGAGTGTGAGAGAGAGAGGATGCCTCTGTATATCAGTGAGTGTGTGAGTGAGAGAGGGTGCCTCTGTATATCAGTGAGTGTGTGAGAGAGAGGATGCCTCTGTATATCAGTGAGTGTGAGAGAGAGAGGATGCCTCTGTATATCAGTGAGTGTGAGTGAGAGAGGGTGCCTCTGTATATCAGTGAGTGTGTGAGAGAGGATGCCTCTGTATATCAGTGAGTGTGTGAGAGAGAGGATGCCTCTGTATATCAGTGAGTGTGTGAGAGAGAGGATGCCTCTGTATATCAGTGAGTGTGTGAGAGAGAGGATGCCTCTGTATATCAGTGAGTGTGTGAGAGAGAGGATGCCTCTGTCTTTCAGTGAGTGTGTGAGAGAGAGGATGCCTCTGTATATCAGTGAGTGTGTGAGAGAGGATGCCTCTGTATTTCAGTGAGTGTGTGAGAGAGAGGATGCCTCTGTGTTTCAGTGAGTGTGAGAGAGAGTGGATGCCTCTGTATATCAGTGAGTGAGAGAGAGAGGATGCCACTGTATATCAGTGAGTGAGTGTGTGAGTGAGAGAGGATGCCTCTGTATATCAATGAGTGAGAGAGAGAGGATGCCTCTGTATATCAGTGAGTATGAGAGAGAGAGGATGCCTCTGTATATCAGTGAGTGTTTGAGAGAGAGGATGCCTCTGCATATCAGTGAGTGTGAGAGAGAGAGGATGCCTCTGTGTTTCAGTGAGTGTGAGAGAGAGAGGATGCCTCTGTATTTCAGTGAGTGTGTGTGAGAGAGGATGCCTCTGTGTATCAGTGAGTGTGAGAGAGGATGCCTCTGTATTTCAGTGAGTGTGTGAGAGAGAGGATGACCCTGTATATCAGTGAGTGTGTGAGAGAGGATGCCTCTGTATTTCAGTGAGTGTGTGAGAGAGAGGATGCCTCTGTATATCAGTGAGTGTGTGAGAGAGGATGCCTCTGTATTTCAGTGAGTGTGTGAGAGAGAGGATGCCTCTGTATATCAGTGAGTGTGAGAGAGAGAGGATGCCTCTGTGTTTCAGTGAGTGTGAGAGAGAGAGGATGCCTCTGTATATCAGTGAGTGTGTGAGAGAGAGGATGCCTCTGAATATCAATGAGTGAGAGAGAGAGGATGCCCCTGTATATCAGTGAGTGAGTGTGTGAGTGAGAGAGGATGCCTCTGTATATCAATGAGTGAGAGAGAGAGGATGCCTCTGTATATCAGTGAGTGTGAGAGAGAGGATGCCTCTGTATATCAGTGAGTGTGAGAGAGAGAGGATGCCTCTGTATATCAGTGAGTGTGTGAGAGAGAGGATGCCTCTGTGTTTCAGTGAGTGTGAGAGAGAGAGGATGCCTCTGTATATCAGTGAGTGTGTGAGAGAGAGGATGCCTCTGAATATCAATGAGTGAGAGAGAGAGGATGCCTCTGTATATCAGTGAGTGTGAGAGAGGATGCCTCTGTGTTTCAGTGAGTGTGAGAGAGAGAGAGGATGCCTCTGTATTTCAGTGAGTGTGTGAGAGGGAGGATGCCTCTGTATATCAGTGAGTGAGTGAGAGGGAGGATGCCTCTGTATATCAGTGAGTGAGTGTGGGAGAGAGAGGATGCCTCTGTATATCAGTGAGTGTGTGTGAGAGAGGATGCCTCTGTGTATCAGTGAGTGTGAGAGAGGATGCCTCTGTATATCAGTGAGTGAGAGAGAGAGGATGCCACTGTATATCAGTGAGTGAGTGTGTGAGTGAGAGAGGATGCCTCTGTATATCAATGAGTGAGAGAGAGAGGATGCCACTGTATATCAGTGAGTGTGTGAGAGAGGATGCCTCTGTGTTTCAGTGAGTGTGAGAGAGAGAGGATGCCACTGTATATCAGTGAGTGAGTGTGTGAGTGAGAGAGGATGCCTCTGTATATCAATGAGTGAGAGAGAGAGGATGCCACTGTATATCAGTGAGTGTGTGAGAGAGGATGCCTCTGTATATCAGTGAGTGTGTGAGAGAGAGGATGCCTCTGTATATCAGTGAGTGTGTGAGAGAGAGGATGCCTCTGTATATCAGTGAGTGTGTGAGAGGGAGGATGCCTCTGTATATCAGTGAGTGAGTGAGAGGGAGGATGCCTCTGTATATCAGTGAGTGAGTGTGAGAGAGGATGCCTCTGTATATCAGTGAGTGAGTGAGAGGGAGGATGCCTCTGTATATCAGTGAGTGTGTGTGAGAGAGAGGATGCCTCTGTATATCAGTGAGTGAGTGAGAGAGAGGATGCCTCTGTATATCAGTAAGTGCGTGAGAGAGAGAGGATGCCTCTGTATATCAGTGAGTGTGTGAGAGAGAGGATGCCTCTGTATATGAGTGAGTGTGTGAGAGAGAGAGGATGCCTCTGTATATCAGTGAGTGTGTGAGAGGGAGGATGCCTCTGTATATCAGTGAGTGTGTGTGAGAGAGAGGATGCCTCTGTATATCAGTGAGTGTGTGTGAGAGAGAGGATGCCTCTGTATATCAGTGAGTGTGAGAGAGAGAGGATGTCTCTGTATATCAGTGAGTGTGTGAGAGAGAGGATGCCTCTGTATATCAGTGAGTGACTGAGAGAGAGAGGATGCCTCTGTATATCAGTGAGTGTGTGAGAGAGAGGACGCCTCTGTATATCAGTGAGTGTGTGAGAGAGAGGATGCCTCTGTATATGAGTGAGTGTGTGAGAGAGAGAGGATGCCTCTGTATATCAGTGAGTGTGGGAGAGAGAGAGGGTGCCTCTGTATATCAGTGAGTGTGAGAGAGAGAGGATGTCTCTGTATATCAGTGAGTGTGTGAGAGGGAGAGGATGCCTCTGTATATCAGTGAGTGTGTGAGAGGGAGAGGATGCCTCTGTATATGAGTGAGTGTGTGAGAGAGAGGATGCCTCTGTATATCAGTGAGTGTGGGAGAGAGAGAGGGTGCCTCTGTATATCAGTGAGTGTGAGAGAGAGAGGATGTCTCTGTATATCAGTGAGTGTGTGAGATAGAGAGGATGCCTCTGTATATGAGTGAGTGTGTGAGAGAGAGGATGCCTCTGTATATCAGTGAGTGTGGGAGAGAGAGAGGGTGCCTCTGTATATCAGTGAGTGTGAGAGAGAGAGGATGTCTCTGTATATCAGTGAGTGTGTGTGAGAGAGAGGATGCCTCTGTATATCAGTGAGTGTGGGAGAGAGAGAGGGTGCCTCTGTATATCAGTGAGTGTGTGAGAGAGAGGATGCCTCTGTATATCAGTGAGTGAGTGAGAGAGAGGATGCCTCTGTATATCAGTGAGTGAGAGAGAGAGGATGTCTCTGTATATCAGTGAGTGTGTGAGAGGGAGAGGATGCCTCTGTATATCAGTGAGTGTGTGAGAGAGAGGATGCCTCTGTATATCAGTGAGTGTGTGAGAGGGAGAGGATGCCTCTGTATATCAGTGAGTGAGTGTGTGAGAGAGAGGATGCCTCTGTATATCAGTGAGTGTGTGAGAGAGGATGCCTCTGTATATCAGTGAGTGTGTGAGAGAGAGAGGATGCCTCTGTATATCAGTGAGTGTGTGAGAGAGAGGATGCCTCTGTATATCAGTGAGTGTGTGAGAGAGGATGCCTCTGTATATCAGTGAGTGTGTGAGAGAGAGAGGATGCCTCTGTATATCAGTGAGTGTGTGAGTGAGAGAGGATGCCTCTGTATATCAGTGAGTGTGTGTGAGAGAGGATGCCTCTGTATATCAGTGAGTGTGTGAGAGAGGATGCCTCTGTATATCAGTGAGTGTGTGAGAGAGAGGACGCCTCTGTATATCAGTGAGTGTGTGAGAGAGAGGATGCCTCTGTATATGAGTGAGTGTGTGAGAGAGAGAGGATGCCTCTGTATATCAGTGAGTGTGGGAGAGAGAGAGGGTGCCTCTGTATATCAGTGAGTGTGAGAGAGAGAGGATGTCTCTGTATATCAGTGAGTGTGTGAGAGGGAGAGGATGCCTCTGTATATCAGTGAGTGTGTGAGAGGGAGAGGATGCCTCTGTATATGAGTGAGTGTGTGAGAGAGAGGATGCCTCTGTATATCAGTGAGTGTGGGAGAGAGAGAGGGTGCCTCTGTATATCAGTGAGTGTGAGAGAGAGAGGATGTCTCTGTATATCAGTGAGTGTGTGAGATAGAGAGGATGCCTCTGTATATGAGTGAGTGTGTGAGAGAGAGGATGCCTCTGTATATCAGTGAGTGTGGGAGAGAGAGAGGGTGCCTCTGTATATCAGTGAGTGTGAGAGAGAGAGGATGTCTCTGTATATCAGTGAGTGTGTGTGAGAGAGAGGATGCCTCTGTATATCAGTGAGTGTGGGAGAGAGAGAGGGTGCCTCTGTATATCAGTGAGTGTGTGAGAGAGAGGATGCCTCTGTATATCAGTGAGTGAGTGAGAGAGAGGATGCCTCTGTATATCAGTGAGTGAGAGAGAGAGGATGTCTCTGTATATCAGTGAGTGTGTGAGAGGGAGAGGATGCCTCTGTATATCAGTGAGTGTGTGAGAGAGAGGATGCCTCTGTATATCAGTGAGTGTGTGAGAGGGAGAGGATGCCTCTGTATATCAGTGAGTGAGTGTGTGAGAGAGAGGATGCCTCTGTATATCAGTGAGTGTGTGAGAGAGGATGCCTCTGTATATCAGTGAGTGTGTGAGAGAGAGAGGATGCCTCTGTATATCAGTGAGTGTGTGAGAGAGAGGATGCCTCTGTATATCAGTGAGTGTGTGAGAGGGAGAGGATGCCTCTGTATATCAGTGAGTGTGTGAGAGAGAGGATGCCTCTGTATATCAGTGAGTGTGTGAGAGAGAGGATGCCTCTGTATATCAGTGAGTGTGTGAGAGGGAGAGGATGCCTCTGTATATCAGTGAGTGTGTGAGAGAGAGGATGCCTCTGTATATCAGTGAGTGTGTGAGAGAGAGAGGATGCCTCTGTATATCAGTGAGTGTGTGAGAGAGAGGATGCCTCTGTATATCAGTGAGTGAGTGAGAGAGAGGATGCCTCTGTATATCAGTGAGTGTGTGAGAGGGAGAGGATGCCTCTGTATATCAGTGAGTGTGTGAGAGAGAGGATGCCTCTGTATATCAGTGAGTGTGTGAGAGGGAGAGGATGCCTCTGTATATCAGTGAGTGAGTGTGTGAGAGAGAGGATGCCTCTGTATATCAGTGAGTGTGTGAGAGAGGATGCCTCTGTATATCAGTGAGTGTGTGAGAGAGAGAGGATGCCTCTGTATATCAGTGAGTGTGTGAGAGAGAGGATGCCTCTGTATATCAGTGAGTGTGTGAGAGGGAGAGGATGCCTCTGTATATCAGTGAGTGTGTGAGAGAGAGGATGCCTCTGTATATCAGTGAGTGTGTGAGAGAGAGAGGATGCCCCTGTATATCAGTGAGTGAGAGAGAGGATGCCTCTGTATATCAGTGAGTGTGTGTGTGAGAGAGAGGATGCCTCTGTATATCAGTGAGTGTGTGAGAGAGAGGATGCCTCTGTATATCAGTGAGTGTGTGAGAGAGGATGCCTCTGTATATCAGTGAGTGTGTGAGAGAGAGAGGATGCCTCTGTATATCAGTGAGTGTGAGAGAGAGGATGCCTCTGTGTATCAGTGAGTGTGTGAGAGGGAGGATGCCTCTGTATATCAGTGAGTGTGTGAGAGGGAGGATGCCTCTGTATATCAGTGAGTGTGTGAGAGGGAGAGGATGCCTCTGTATATCAGTGAGTGTGTGAGAGGGAGAGGATGCCTCTGTATATCAGTGAGTGTGGGAGAGAGAGGATGCCTCTGTATATCAGTGAGTGTGGGAGAGAGAGGATGCCTCTGTATATCAGTGAGTGTGTGAGAGAGGATGCCCCTGTATATCAGTGAGTGAGAGAGAGAGGATGTCTCTGTATATCAGTGAGTTTGTGAGAGAGAGAGGATGCCTCTGTATATCAGTGAGTGTGTGAGAGAGAGGATGCCTCTGTATATCAGTGAGTGAGAGAGAGAGGATGTCTCTGTATATCAGTGAGTTTGTGAGAGAGAGAGGATGCCTCTGTATATCAGTGAGTGTGTGAGAGAGAGAGGATGCCTCTGTATATCAGTGAGTTTGTGAGAGAGAGAGGATGCCTCTGTATATCAGTGAGTTTGTGAGAGAGAGAGGATGCCTCTGTATATCAGTGAGTGTGTGAGAGAGAGGATGCCTCTGTATATCAGTGAGTGTGTGAGAGAGAGGATGTCTCTGTATATCAGTGAGTGTGAGAGAGAGGATGCCTCTGTATATCAGTGAGTGTGTGGGAGGGAGGATGCCTCTGTATATCAGTGAGTGTGAGAGAGAGGATGCCTCTGTATATCAATGAGTGAGAGAGAGAGAGGATGCCTCTGTATATCAGTGAGTGTGTGAGAGAGAGGATGCCTCTGTGTTTCAGTGAGTGTGAGAGAGAGAGGATGCCTCTGTATATCAGTGAGTGTGTGAGAGAGAGGATGCCTCTGAATATCAATGAGTGAGAGAGAGAGGATGCCTCTGTATATCAGTGAGTGTGAGAGAGGATGCCTCTGTGTTTCAGTGAGTGTGAGAGAGAGAGGATGCCTCTGTATTTCAGTGAGTGTGTGAGAGGGAGGATGCCTCTGTATATCAGTGAGTGAGTGAGAGGGAGGATGCCTCTGTATATCAGTGAGTGAGTGTGGGAGAGAGAGGATGCCTCTGTATATCAGTGAGTGTGTGTTGGAGAGGATGCCTCTGTGTATCAGTGAGTGTGAGAGAGGATGCCTCTGTGTATCAGTGAGTGTGAGAGAGGATGCCTCTGTATTTCAGTGAGTGTGTGAGAGAGAGGATGACCCTGTATATCAGTGAGTGTGTGAGAGAGGATGCCTCTGTATTTCAGTGAGTGTGTGAGAGAGAGGATGCCTCTGTATATCAGTGAGTGTGTGAGAGAGGATGCCTCTGTCTTTCAGTGAGTGTGTGAGAGAGAGGATGCCTCTGTATATCAGTGAGTGTGTGAGAGAGGATGCCTCTGTATTTCAGTGAGTGTGTGAGAGAGAGGATGCCTCTGTGTTTCAGTGAGTGTGAGAGAGAGAGGATGCCTCTGTATATCAGTGAGTGAGAGAGAGAGGATGCCACTGTATATCAGTGAGTGAGTGTGTGAGTGAGAGAGGATGCCTCTGTATATCAATGAGTGAGAGAGAGAGGATGCCTCTGTATATCAGTGAGTATGAGAGAGAGAGGATGCCTCTGTATATCAGTGAGTGTTTGAGAGAGAGGATGCCTCTGCATATCAGTGAGTGTGAGAGAGAGAGGATGCCTCTGTGTTTCAGTGAGTGTGAGAGAGAGAGGATGCCTCTGTATTTCAGTGAGTGTGTGTGAGAGAGGATGCCTCTGTGTATCAGTGAGTGTGAGAGAGGATGCCTCTGTATTTCAGTGAGTGTGTGAGAGAGAGGATGACCCTGTATATCAGTGAGTGTGTGAGAGAGGATGCCTCTGTATTTCAGTGAGTGTGTGAGAGAGAGGATGCCTCTGTATATCAGTGAGTGTGTGAGAGAGGATGCCTCTGTATTTCAGTGAGTGTGTGAGAGAGAGGATGCCTCTGTATATCAGTGAGTGTGAGAGAGAGAGGATGCCTCTGTGTTTCAGTGAGTGTGAGAGAGAGAGGATGCCTCTGTATATCAGTGAGTGTGTGAGAGAGAGGATGCCTCTGAATATCAATGAGTGAGAGAGAGAGGATGCCCCTGTATATCAGTGAGTGAGTGTGTGAGTGAGAGAGGATGCCTCTGTATATCAATGAGTGAGAGAGAGAGGATGCCTCTGTATATCAGTGAGTGTGAGAGAGAGGATGCCTCTGTATATCAGTGAGTGTGAGAAAGAGAGGATGCCTCTGTATATCAGTGAGTGTGTGAGAGAGAGGATGCCTCTGTGTTTCAGTGAGTGTGAGAGAGAGAGGATGCCTCTGTATATCAGTGAGTGTGTGAGAGAGAGGATGCCTCTGAATATCAATGAGTGAGAGAGAGAGGATGCCTCTGTATATCAGTGAGTGTGAGAGAGGATGCCTCTGTGTTTCAGTGAGTGTGAGAGAGAGAGAGGATGCCTCTGTATTTCAGTGAGTGTGTGAGAGGGAGGATGCCTCTGTATATCAGTGAGTGAGTGAGAGGGAGGATGCCTCTGTATATCAGTGAGTGAGTGTGGGAGAGAGAGGATGCCTCTGTATATCAGTGAGTGTGTGTGAGAGAGGATGCCTCTGTGTATCAGTGAGTGTGAGAGAGGATGCCTCTGTATATCAGTGAGTGAGAGAGAGAGGATGCCACTGTATATCAGTGAGTGAGTGTGTGAGTGAGAGAGGATGCCTCTGTATATCAATGAGTGAGAGAGAGAGGATGCCACTGTATATCAGTGAGTGTGTGAGAGAGAGGATGCCTCTGTGTTTCAGTGAGTGTGAGAGAGAGAGGATGCCACTGTATATCAGTGAGTGAGTGTGTGAGTGAGAGAGGATGCCTCTGTATATCAATGAGTGAGAGAGAGAGGATGCCACTGTATATCAGTGAGTGTGTGAGAGAGGATGCCTCTGTATATCAGTGAGTGTGTGAGAGAGAGGATGCCTCTGTATATCAGTGAGTGTGTGAGAGAGAGGATGCCTCTGTATATCAGTGAGTGTGTGAGAGGGAGGATGCCTCTGTATATCAGTGAGTGAGTGAGAGGGAGGATGCCTCTGTATATCAGTGAGTGAGTGTGAGAGAGGATGCCTCTGTATATCAGTGAGTGAGTGAGAGGGAGGATGCCTCTGTATATCAGTGAGTGTGTGTGAGAGAGAGGATGCCTCTGTATATCAGTGAGTGAGTGAGAGAGAGGATGCCTCTGTATATCAGTAAGTGCGTGAGAGAGAGAGGATGCCTCTGTATATCAGTGAGTGTGTGAGAGAGAGGATGCCTCTGTATATGAGTGAGTGTGTGAGAGAGAGAGGATGCCTCTGTATATCAGTGAGTGTGTGAGAGGGAGGATGCCTCTGTATATCAGTGAGTGTGTGTGAGAGAGAGGATGCCTCTGTATATCAGTGAGTGTGAGAGAGAGAGGATGCCTCTGTATATCAGTGAGTGTGTGAGTGAGAGAGGGTGCCTCTGTATATCAGTGAGTGTGTGAGAGAGAGGATGCCTCTGTATATCAGTGAGTGTGAGAGAGAGAGGATGCCTCTGTATATCAGTGAGTGTGAGTGAGAGAGGGTGCCTCTGTATATCAGTGAGTGTGTGAGAGAGGATGCCTCTGTATATCAGTGAGTGTGTGAGAGAGAGGATGCCTCTGTATATCAGTGAGTGTGTGAGAGAGAGGATGCCTCTGTATATCAGTGAGTGTGTGAGAGAGAGGATGCCTCTGTATATCAGTGAGTGTGTGAGAGAGAGGATGCCTCTGTCTTTCAGTGAGTGTGTGAGAGAGAGGATGCCTCTGTATATCAGTGAGTGTGTGAGAGAGGATGCCTCTGTATTTCAGTGAGTGTGTGAGAGAGAGGATGCCTCTGTGTTTCAGTGAGTGTGAGAGAGAGTGGATGCCTCTGTATATCAGTGAGTGAGAGAGAGAGGATGCCACTGTATATCAGTGAGTGAGTGTGTGAGTGAGAGAGGATGCCTCTGTATATCAATGAGTGAGAGAGAGAGGATGCCTCTGTATATCAGTGAGTATGAGAGAGAGAGGATGCCTCTGTATATCAGTGAGTGTTTGAGAGAGAGGATGCCTCTGCATATCAGTGAGTGTGAGAGAGAGAGGATGCCTCTGTGTTTCAGTGAGTGTGAGAGAGAGAGGATGCCTCTGTATTTCAGTGAGTGTGTGTGAGAGAGGATGCCTCTGTGTATCAGTGAGTGTGAGAGAGGATGCCTCTGTATTTCAGTGAGTGTGTGAGAGAGAGGATGACCCTGTATATCAGTGAGTGTGTGAGAGAGGATGCCTCTGTATTTCAGTGAGTGTGTGAGAGAGAGGATGCCTCTGTATATCAGTGAGTGTGTGAGAGAGGATGCCTCTGTATTTCAGTGAGTGTGTGAGAGAGAGGATGCCTCTGTATATCAGTGAGTGTGAGAGAGAGAGGATGCCTCTGTGTTTCAGTGAGTGTGAGAGAGAGAGGATGCCTCTGTATATCAGTGAGTGTGTGAGAGAGAGGATGCCTCTGAATATCAATGAGTGAGAGAGAGAGGATGCCCCTGTATATCAGTGAGTGAGTGTGTGAGTGAGAGAGGATGCCTCTGTATATCAATGAGTGAGAGAGAGAGGATGCCTCTGTATATCAGTGAGTGTGAGAGAGAGGATGCCTCTGTATATCAGTGAGTGTGAGAGAGAGAGGATGCCTCTGTATATCAGTGAGTGTGTGAGAGAGAGGATGCCTCTGTGTTTCAGTGAGTGTGAGAGAGAGAGGATGCCTCTGTATATCAGTGAGTGTGTGAGAGAGAGGATGCCTCTGAATATCAATGAGTGAGAGAGAGAGGATGCCTCTGTATATCAGTGAGTGTGAGAGAGGATGCCTCTGTGTTTCAGTGAGTGTGAGAGAGAGAGAGGATGCCTCTGTATTTCAGTGAGTGTGTGAGAGGGAGGATGCCTCTGTATATCAGTGAGTGAGTGAGAGGGAGGATGCCTCTGTATATCAGTGAGTGAGTGTGGGAGAGAGAGGATGCCTCTGTATATCAGTGAGTGTGTGTGAGAGAGGATGCCTCTGTGTATCAGTGAGTGTGAGAGAGGATGCCTCTGTATATCAGTGAGTGAGAGAGAGAGGATGCCACTGTATATCAGTGAGTGAGTGTGTGAGTGAGAGAGGATGCCTCTGTATATCAATGAGTGAGAGAGAGAGGATGCCACTGTATATCAGTGAGTGTGTGAGAGAGGATGCCTCTGTGTTTCAGTGAGTGTGAGAGAGAGAGGATGCCACTGTATATCAGTGAGTGAGTGTGTGAGTGAGAGAGGATGCCTCTGTATATCAATGAGTGAGAGAGAGAGGATGCCACTGTATATCAGTGAGTGTGTGAGAGAGGATGCCTCTGTATATCAGTGAGTGTGTGAGAGAGAGGATGCCTCTGTATATCAGTGAGTGTGTGAGAGAGAGGATGCCTCTGTATATCAGTGAGTGTGTGAGAGGGAGGATGCCTCTGTATATCAGTGAGTGAGTGAGAGGGAGGATGCCTCTGTATATCAGTGAGTGAGTGTGAGAGAGGATGCCTCTGTATATCAGTGAGTGAGTGAGAGGGAGGATGCCTCTGTATATCAGTGAGTGTGTGTGAGAGAGAGGATGCCTCTGTATATCAGTGAGTGAGTGAGAGAGAGGATGCCTCTGTATATCAGTAAGTGCGTGAGAGAGAGAGGATGCCTCTGTATATCAGTGAGTGTGTGAGAGAGAGGATGCCTCTGTATATGAGTGAGTGTGTGAGAGAGAGAGGATGCCTCTGTATATCAGTGAGTGTGTGAGAGGGAGGATGCCTCTGTATATCAGTGAGTGTGTGTGAGAGAGAGGATGCCTCTGTATATCAGTGAGTGTGTGTGAGAGAGAGGATGCCTCTGTATATCAGTGAGTGTGAGAGAGAGAGGATGTCTCTGTATATCAGTGAGTGTGTGAGAGAGAGGATGCCTCTGTATATCAGTGAGTGACTGAGAGAGAGAGGATGCCTCTGTATATCAGTGAGTGTGTGAGAGAGAGGACGCCTCTGTATATCAGTGAGTGTGTGAGAGAGAGGATGCCTCTGTATATGAGTGAGTGTGTGAGAGAGAGAGGATGCCTCTGTATATCAGTGAGTGTGGGAGAGAGAGAGGGTGCCTCTGTATATCAGTGAGTGTGAGAGAGAGAGGATGTCTCTGTATATCAGTGAGTGTGTGAGAGGGAGAGGATGCCTCTGTATATCAGTGAGTGTGTGAGAGGGAGAGGATGCCTCTGTATATGAGTGAGTGTGTGAGAGAGAGGATGCCTCTGTATATCAGTGAGTGTGGGAGAGAGAGAGGGTGCCTCTGTATATCAGTGAGTGTGAGAGAGAGAGGATGTCTCTGTATATCAGTGAGTGTGTGAGATAGAGAGGATGCCTCTGTATATGAGTGAGTGTGTGAGAGAGAGGATGCCTCTGTATATCAGTGAGTGTGGGAGAGAGAGAGGGTGCCTCTGTATATCAGTGAGTGTGAGAGAGAGAGGATGTCTCTGTATATCAGTGAGTGTGTGTGAGAGAGAGGATGCCTCTGTATATCAGTGAGTGTGGGAGAGAGAGAGGGTGCCTCTGTATATCAGTGAGTGTGTGAGAGAGAGGATGCCTCTGTATATCAGTGAGTGAGTGAGAGAGAGGATGCCTCTGTATATCAGTGAGTGAGAGAGAGAGGATGTCTCTGTATATCAGTGAGTGTGTGAGAGGGAGAGGATGCCTCTGTATATCAGTGAGTGTGTGAGAGAGAGGATGCCTCTGTATATCAGTGAGTGTGTGAGAGGGAGAGGATGCCTCTGTATATCAGTGAGTGAGTGTGTGAGAGAGAGGATGCCTCTGTATATCAGTGAGTGTGTGAGAGAGGATGCCTCTGTATATCAGTGAGTGTGTGAGAGAGAGAGGATGCCTCTGTATATCAGTGAGTGTGTGAGAGAGAGGATGCCTCTGTATATCAGTGAGTGTGTGAGAGAGGATGCCTCTGTATATCAGTGAGTGTGTGAGAGAGAGAGGATGCCTCTGTATATCAGTGAGTGTGTGAGTGAGAGAGGATGCCTCTGTATATCAGTGAGTGTGTGTGAGAGAGGATGCCTCTGTATATCAGTGAGTGTGTGAGAGAGGATGCCTCTGTATATCAGTGAGTGTGTGAGAGAGAGGACGCCTCTGTATATCAGTGAGTGTGTGAGAGAGAGGATGCCTCTGTATATGAGTGAGTGTGTGAGAGAGAGAGGATGCCTCTGTATATCAGTGAGTGTGGGAGAGAGAGAGGGTGCCTCTGTATATCAGTGAGTGTGAGAGAGAGAGGATGTCTCTGTATATCAGTGAGTGTGTGAGAGGGAGAGGATGCCTCTGTATATCAGTGAGTGTGTGAGAGGGAGAGGATGCCTCTGTATATGAGTGAGTGTGTGAGAGAGAGGATGCCTCTGTATATCAGTGAGTGTGGGAGAGAGAGAGGGTGCCTCTGTATATCAGTGAGTGTGAGAGAGAGAGGATGTCTCTGTATATCAGTGAGTGTGTGAGATAGAGAGGATGCCTCTGTATATGAGTGAGTGTGTGAGAGAGAGGATGCCTCTGTATATCAGTGAGTGTGGGAGAGAGAGAGGGTGCCTCTGTATATCAGTGAGTGTGAGAGAGAGAGGATGTCTCTGTATATCAGTGAGTGTGTGTGAGAGAGAGGATGCCTCTGTATATCAGTGAGTGTGGGAGAGAGAGAGGGTGCCTCTGTATATCAGTGAGTGTGTGAGAGAGAGGATGCCTCTGTATATCAGTGAGTGAGTGAGAGAGAGGATGCCTCTGTATATCAGTGAGTGAGAGAGAGAGGATGTCTCTGTATATCAGTGAGTGTGTGAGAGGGAGAGGATGCCTCTGTATATCAGTGAGTGTGTGAGAGAGAGGATGCCTCTGTATATCAGTGAGTGTGTGAGAGGGAGAGGATGCCTCTGTATATCAGTGAGTGAGTGTGTGAGAGAGAGGATGCCTCTGTATATCAGTGAGTGTGTGAGAGAGGATGCCTCTGTATATCAGTGAGTGTGTGAGAGAGAGAGGATGCCTCTGTATATCAGTGAGTGTGTGAGAGAGAGGATGCCTCTGTATATCAGTGAGTGTGTGAGAGGGAGAGGATGCCTCTGTATATCAGTGAGTGTGTGAGAGAGAGGATGCCTCTGTATATCAGTGAGTGTGTGAGAGAGAGGATGCCTCTGTATATCAGTGAGTGTGTGAGAGGGAGAGGATGCCTCTGTATATCAGTGAGTGTGTGAGAGAGAGGATGCCTCTGTATATCAGTGAGTGTGTGAGAGAGAGAGGATGCCTCTGTATATCAGTGAGTGTGTGAGAGAGAGGATGCCTCTGTATATCAGTGAGTGAGTGAGAGAGAGGATGCCTCTGTATATCAGTGAGTGTGTGAGAGGGAGAGGATGCCTCTGTATATCAGTGAGTGTGTGAGAGAGAGGATGCCTCTGTATATCAGTGAGTGTGTGAGAGGGAGAGGATGCCTCTGTATATCAGTGAGTGAGTGTGTGAGAGAGAGGATGCCTCTGTATATCAGTGAGTGTGTGAGAGAGGATGCCTCTGTATATCAGTGAGTGTGTGAGAGAGAGAGGATGCCTCTGTATATCAGTGAGTGTGTGAGAGAGAGGATGCCTCTGTATATCAGTGAGTGTGTGAGAGGGAGAGGATGCCTCTGTATATCAGTGAGTGTGTGAGAGAGAGGATGCCTCTGTATATCAGTGAGTGTGTGAGAGAGAGAGGATGCCCCTGTATATCAGTGAGTGAGAGAGAGGATGCCTCTGTATATCAGTGAGTGTGTGTGTGAGAGAGAGGATGCCTCTGTATATCAGTGAGTGTGTGAGAGAGAGGATGCCTCTGTATATCAGTGAGTGTGTGAGAGAGGATGCCTCTGTATATCAGTGAGTGTGTGAGAGAGAGAGGATGCCTCTGTATATCAGTGAGTGTGAGAGAGAGGATGCCTCTGTGTATCAGTGAGTGTGTGAGAGGGAGGATGCCTCTGTATATCAGTGAGTGTGTGAGAGGGAGGATGCCTCTGTATATCAGTGAGTGTGTGAGAGGGAGAGGATGCCTCTGTATATCAGTGAGTGTGTGAGAGGGAGAGGATGCCTCTGTATATCAGTGAGTGTGGGAGAGAGAGGATGCCTCTGTATATCAGTGAGTGTGGGAGAGAGAGGATGCCTCTGTATATCAGTGAGTGTGTGAGAGAGGATGCCCCTGTATATCAGTGAGTGAGAGAGAGAGGATGTCTCTGTATATCAGTGAGTTTGTGAGAGAGAGAGGATGCCTCTGTATATCAGTGAGTGTGTGAGAGAGAGGATGCCTCTGTATATCAGTGAGTGAGAGAGAGAGGATGTCTCTGTATATCAGTGAGTTTGTGAGAGAGAGAGGATGCCTCTGTATATCAGTGAGTGTGTGAGAGAGAGAGGATGCCTCTGTATATCAGTGAGTTTGTGAGAGAGAGAGGATGCCTCTGTATATCAGTGAGTTTGTGAGAGAGAGAGGATGCCTCTGTATATCAGTGAGTGTGTGAGAGAGAGGATGCCTCTGTATATCAGTGAGTGTGTGAGAGAGAGGATGTCTCTGTATATCAGTGAGTGTGAGAGAGAGGATGCCTCTGTATATCAGTGAGTGTGTGGGAGGGAGGATGCCTCTGTATATCAGTGAGTGACTGAGTATCCGTGTGTATTTTGTGATGGGGACAAGCGGCAGGATGATGAAACCCAACCTTTTACCATTAAAAACATGTAAAATCCAACACAGACTGGGATTGAACAAGTTAAATTGCCAGAAGACACGTGTCCACATCACAGGTTGGATCAGACACAGCAAGTGGTGTCTCGGGGGAAAGGATCAGAAAACACCTCCTCAGATCGACCCAAAGATTGCGAGTGAATTCCCACAAACGGGTGAACCGTTTGCTCCTGTCTCTGAGTTTCAATTCCCCCACATGCCGGTACGTTGGCGGGGGCGGGGAATACAGCCTCCCTCCATCGGAGCGGCCCCCAATCCCACACACTCACTCACACTCTCTCTCTCTCTCTCTCCATTTCACCCCCTGCGCCTCCACCGCCATTTTTCCTCCAAACCGTCTTCTTCTCCGCCGACCCTGCTCCATCCGGGGATTGGATGGCCGGGGCATGCGCACTGCGGACATTCACCGTCAATAAACGCCCCCTCCCAGAGTCCGCTCCTGCGGTTCGGAACCTGGTGATTGACGTCCACGCGAGGTCCACCAATCGAGGTGCGGCTCGGGGTCACGCGGCAGCTGACTTTAAAACTGCGCGGCCGTTGAACAGAAACAGCGCGGGCCGGGAGCGCGGGCGATGTTGGAAAACTGGCAAAGGCGCGGTGACGTTCGTAACCTGGCAACGGCGCGCGTGTGACGTTCATAACCTGGCAACGGCGCGCGTGTGACGTTCGTAAACATGGCAACGGCGCGCGTGTGACGGTCGTAACCTGGCAACGGCGCGCGTGTGACGTGTGTCGAGAGGCGGTGCCGTCAGCCGACTGATGGGAGAGTTCAGGGGACTGGAGAAGATCAACCGCGACCCATCCACCGTCATCATCTCAATCCACCGCCATCCTCCCCCTGGAGAGGATCAACCGGTCCCCATCCACCGCCATCCTCCCCCTGGAGAGGATCAACCGGTCCACATCCACCACCATCATCTCAATCCACCGCCATCCTCCCCCTGGAGAAGATCAACCGCGACCCATCCACCGCCATCATCTCAATCCACCGCCATCCTCCCCCTGGAGAAGATCAACCGGTCCCCATCCACCGCCATCATCTCAATCCACCGCCATCCTCCCCCTGGAGAAGATCAACCGGTCCCCATCCACCGCCATCATCTCAATCCACCGCCATCCTCCCCCTGGAGAAGATCAACCGGTCCCCATCCACCGCCATCATCTCAATCCACCGCCATCCTCCCACGGGCGGGAGTGTGAATCAGACGGTTAATCAGACTCATTCATTCCTTTCTCACCTCCAGACTCCACTATTCCAATACCCTCCTGCCCGGCCTCCCATCTTCCACCCTCCATAAACATCAGCTCATCCGAAACTCTGCTGCCCGTATCTGAACTCGCACCAAGTCCCGTTCACCCATCACCCCCTGTGCTCACTGACCGACATCCGCTCACGGTCCGGGAATGCCTCCATTTTAAAATTCTCATCCTGGTTTTCAATTCACTCCATGACCCTCGCCCCTCTCCCCATCTCTATAACCTCCTCCAGCCCGACAACCCTCCGAGATCTCTGCATTCCTCCAATTCTGGCCTCTTGCCCATCCCCCGATTTCCATCACTCCACCATTGGCGGCCGTGCCTTCACCTGCCGGGGCCCCAAGCTCTGGAATTCCCTCCCGAAACCTCTCCACCTCCTTTAAGACGCTCCTTAAAACCTACCTCATTGAGATCTGGATGAGCTCTAACCAGAGCTCTGTACAGCTGTAACATTGAATGCAGGAGTTGGGATGTCTTGTTGAAGTTGTACAGGGCATTGGTGAGGCCACACTTGGAATACTGTGTACAGTTCTGGTCACCCTATTATAGAAAGGATATTATTAAACTAGAAAGAGTGCAGAAAAGATTTACTAGGATGCTACCGGGACTTGATGGTTTGACTTATAGGGAGAGGTTAGACAGACTGGGACTTTATTCCCTGGAGAGTAGGAGGTTTAGGGGTGATCTTATAGAAGTCTATAAAATAATGAGGGGCATAGATAAGGTCGATAGTCAAAATCTTTTCCCAAAGGTAGGGGAGTCTATAACGAGGGGGCACAGATTTAAGGTGAGAGGGGAGAGATACAAAAGGATCCAGAGGGGCAATTTTTTCACTCAAAGGGTGGTGAGTGTCTGGAACGAGCTGCCAGAGGCAGTAGTAGAGGCGGGTACAATTTTGTCTTTTAAAAAGCATTTGGACAGTTACATGGGGAAGATGGGTATCGAGGGATATGGGCCAAGTGCAGGCAATTGGGACTAGCTTAGTGGTATTAACTGGGCGACATGGACATGTTGGGCCGAAGGGCCTGTTTCCATGTTGTAACTTCTATGATTCTATGATTCTATAACTTCCTCCCCTTTATATTCCAGCCCTCTTGAGATAAAGGCCAACACTCCATTCGCCTTTTTGATCACTTCTTGTACCCGCCCACTGGGTTTTAGAGATTTGTCGACTTGGACCCCTAAATTTCTCTGCTCATCCACAGTTCCCACACTCTTCCCATTCAGAAAATATTCTGATTTGTCTTTTTCTGATCCAAAGTGGATGACCTCACACTTGCCCACATTAAACACCATCTCCCACAGTTTTCCTCACTCACTGAGTCTGTCTGTGTCCCTGGTTTTCAGTTTCCCCAACAGGGTCCGATTCTGTTTTCAGTACAAAGTAACAGGTGATCAAATCTACCCTTTTATGAGGAATATCGAGGTGATATGGAGTTGAGGGACAGATTGGCTATGATTTAATAAAATGGTGGAACAGGCTCGAGGGGCTGAACGGCCTCCTCCTGTTCCCGTGTAATGGGCTCGAGGGGCTGGACGGCCTCCTCCTGTTCCCGTGTAATGGGCTCGAGGGGCTGAACGGCCTCCTCCTGTTCCCGTGTAATGGGCTCGAGGGGCTGGACGGCCTCCTCCTGTTCCCGTGTAATGGGCTCGAGGGGCTGAACGGCCGCCTCCTGTTCCTGTGCACTGTTTATTGTGTAGCGTGTGAAACAAACGGGTAATGACACAGTGTCACACACTTTGGGGAACGGTGTGATTTTCCACACCGTTCACCTGAGGAAGGAGGAAGCCTCCAAAATCTTGTGGGATCTAAAATAAATTTGTTGGACTATAACTTAGTGTTGTAAAATTGTTTACACTTTGGGGAAGGCAGTGAACAGCGTGAGAGAGACAGTGAGAGAGGATGTGTGTATATATCAGTGATTGAGTGTGAGAGAGAGAGGATGCGTCTGTATATCAGTGAGTGACCCTGAGTGAGTGTGAGTGAGGGTGCATCTGCATATAAGTGAGTGACTCTGAGTGAGTGCGTGAGAGAGAGGATGCCCCTGTTTCTCAGTGAGTTAGTGTGTGAGAGAGAGAGGATGCCTCTGCATATCAGTGAGCGACACAGTGTGAGTGTGTGAGAGAGAGAGGATGCGTCTGTAAATCAGTGAGTGACTCTGAATGAGTGTGAGAGCGGATGCCCCTGTATATCAGTGAGTGACTCTGAGTGAGTTTGTGAGAGAGAGGATGCCCCTGTATATCAGTGAGTGAGTGTGTGCGAGGATGACCCTTTATATCAGTGAGTGTGAGCGAGGATGCCCCTTTATAGCAGTCAGTGTGAGCAAGGTTGCCGCTTTATATCAGTGAGTGTGAACGAGGAAGCCTATGTGTATCAGTGAGTGAGTCTGTGTGAGAGAGGATGCCTCTGTATATCAGTGAGTGAGAGAGAGAGGATGCCTCTGTATATCAGTGAGTGAGAGAGAGATGATGCGTCTGTATGTCAGTGAGTGAGTGTGTGAGAGAGAGGATGCCCCCGTGTATCTGCGAGTGAGTTTGTGTGTGAGAGAGGATGCACATGTATGTAAGTGAGTGACTCTGAGTGTGTGTGTGTGTGTGTGTGTGTGTGTGTATGCCCCTGTGTATCAGTGAGTGACTCTGAGTGAGTGTGTGTGAGAGAGGATGCCCCTGTATATCAGTGAGTGAGTGTGTGAGAGAGGATGCCTCTGTAAATCAGTGAGTTCGTGTGAGAGAGAGAGGATGCCTCTGTATATCAGTGAGTGAGTGTGTGTGAGAGAGAGGATGCCTCTCTATATCAGTGAGTGACTCTGAGTGAATGTGTGAGAGTGAGGATGCCTCTGTATATCAGTGAGTGATACTCAGTGAGTGAGTGTGAGAGAGAGGATGCCTCTGTATATCAGTGAGTGAGTATGTGTGTGAACGAGGATGCCCATGTTTATCAGTGAGTGACACTGAGTGAGTGTTTGTGTGAGAGAGGATGCCTCTGTAAATCAGTGAGTTAGTGTGAGAGAGAGAAGGTGCCTCTGTATATCAGTGAGTGAGTGTGTGAGAGAGAGAGGATGCCTCTGTATATCAGTGAGTGACTCTGAGTGAATGTGTGAGAGAGAGGATGCCTCTGTATATCAGTGAGTGACACTGAGTGAGTGTTTGTGTGAGAGAGGATGCCCCTGTATATCAGTGAGTGACCCTGAATGAGTGTGTGTGAGAGAGAGGATGCATCTGTATATCAATGAGTGACTCTGAGTGAGTGTGAGAGAGAGGATGCCTCTGTATATCAGTGAGTGAGTGTGTGAGAGAGAGGATGCGTCTGTAAATCAGTGAGTGACTCTGAGTGAGTGTGAGAGAGGATGCCCCTGTATATCAGTGAGTGACTCTGAGTGAGTGAGTGTGTGAGCGAGGATGCCCCTTTATATCAGTTAGTGTGAGAGAGGATGCCCCTTTATATCAGTGAGTGTGAGCGAGGATGCCTCTGTGCATCAGTGAGTGATTCTGAGTGAGTCAGTGTGTGAGAGAGGATGCGCCTGTATGTCAGTGAGTGAGTGTGTGAGAGAGAGGCTGCGTCTGTATATCAGTGAGTGACTCTGAGCGAGTGTGAGAGAGGATGCCCCTGTATATCAGTGAGTGATTCTGAGTGAGTGTGAGGGAGAGGATGCCTCTGTGTATCAGTGAGTGAGTCAGTGTTTGAGAGAGGATGTCCTTGTATATCAGTGAGTGACTCTGAGTGAGTATGCGTGTGAGAGGATGCACATGTATGTCAGTGAGTGACTCTGTGTGTGTGTGTGTGTGTGTGTGTGTGTGTGTGTGTGTGTGTATGCCCCTGCGTATCAGTGAGTGACTCTGAGTGAGTGTGTGTGAGAGAGGATACCTCTGTAAATCAGTGAGTGAGAGTGAGAGAGAGAGGATGCCTCTGTGTATAAGTGAGTGAGTGTGAGAGAGAGGATGCCCCTGCATATCAGTGAATAACTCTGAGTGAGTGTGTGAGAGAGAGGATGCGTCTCTATATCAGTGAGTGTGTGAGAGAGAGGAAGCCCCTGTATATCAGTGAGTGAGTGTGTGTGTGAGAGAGGATGCACATGTATGTCAGTGAGTGACTCTGAGTGTGTGTGTGTGTGTGTGTGTGTGTGTGTGAGGATGCCCCGGTGTATCAGTGAGTGACTCTGAGTGAGTGTGTGTGAGAGAGGATTCCTCTGTAATTCAGTGTGTAAGTGTGAGAGAGAGAGGATGCCTCTGTATATCAGTGAGTGAGTGTGAGAGGGAGAGGATGCCCCTGTATATCAGTGGGTGAGTGCGAGAGAGAGGATGCCTCTGTATATCAGTGAGTGAGTGTGAGAGGGAGAGGATGCCTCTTTATATCAGTGAGTGAGTGTGTGTGTGAACGAGGATGCCCATGTTTATCAGTGAGTGACACTGAGTGAGTGTTTGTGTGAGAGAGGATGCCTCTGTAAATCAGTGAGTTAGTGTGAGAGAGAGAAGGTGCCTCTGTATATCAGTGAGTGAGTGTGTGTGAGAGAGAGGATGCCTCTGTATATCAGTGAGTGACACTGAGTGAGTGTTTGTGTGAGAGAGGATGCCCCTGTATATCAGTGAGTGACCCTGAATGAGTGTGTGCGAGAGAGAGGATAAGTCTGTATATCAGTTAGTGACTCTGAGTGAGTGTGAGGGAGAGGATGCCTCTGTATATCAGTGAGTGAGTGTGTGAGAGAGAGGATGCGTCTGTAAATCAGTGAGTGACTCTGAATGAGTGTGAGAGCGGATGCCCCTGTATATCAGTGAGTGACTCTGAGTGAGTTTGTGAGAGAGAGGATGCCCCTGTATATCAGTGAGTGAGTGTGTGCGAGGATGACCCTTTATATCAGTGAGTGTGAGCGAGGATGCCCCTTTATAGCAGTCAGTGTGAGCAAGGTTGCCGCTTTATATCAGTGAGTGTGAACGAGGAAGCCTATGTGTATCAGTGAGTGAGTCTGTGTGAGAGAGGATGCCTCTGTATATCAGTGAGTGAGAGAGAGATGATGCGTCTGTATGTCAGTGAGTGAGTGTGTGAGAGAGAGGATGCCCCCGTGTATCTGCGAGTGAGTTTGTGTGTGAGAGAGGATGCACATGTATGTAAGTGAGTGACTCTGAGTGTGTGTGTGTGTGTGTGTGTGTGTGTGTGTATGCCCCTGTGTATCAGTGAGTGACTCTGAGTGAGTGTGTGTGAGAGAGGATGCCCCTGTATATCAGTGAGTGAGTGTGTGAGAGAGGATGCCTCTGTAAATCAGTGAGTTCGTGTGAGAGAGAGAGGATGCCTCTGTATATCAGTGAGTGAGTGTGTGTGAGAGAGAGGATGCCTCTCTATATCAGTGAGTGACTCTGAGTGAATGTGTGAGAGTGAGGATGCCTCTGTATATCAGTGAGTGATACTCAGTGAGTGAGTGTGAGAGAGAGGATGCCTCTGTATATCAGTGAGTGAGTATGTGTGTGAACGAGGATGCCCATGTTTATCAGTGAGTGACACTGAGTGAGTGTTTGTGTGAGAGAGGATGCCTCTGTAAATCAGTGAGTTAGTGTGAGAGAGAGAAGGTGCCTCTGTATATCAGTGAGTGAGTGTGTGAGAGAGAGAGGATGCCTCTGTATATCAGTGAGTGACTCTGAGTGAATGTGTGAGAGAGAGGATGCCTCTGTATATCAGTGAGTGACACTGAGTGAGTGTTTGTGTGAGAGAGGATGCCCCTGTATATCAGTGAGTGACCCTGAATGAGTGAGTGTGAGAGAGAGGATGCCTCTGTATATCAGTGAGTGAGTGTGTGAGAGAGAGGATGCGTCTGTAAATCAGTGAGTGACTCTGAGTGAGTGTGAGAGAGGATGCCCCTGTATATCAGTGAGTGACTCTGAGTGAGTGAGTGTGTGAGCGAGGATGCCCCTTTATATCAGTTAGTGTGAGAGAGGATGCCCCTTTATATCAGTGAGTGTGAGCGAGGATGCCTCTGTGCATCAGTGAGTGATTCTGAGTGAGTCAGTGTGTGAGAGAGGATGCGCCTGTATGTCAGTGAGTGAGTGTGTGAGAGAGAGGCTGCGTCTGTATATCAGTGAGTGACTCTGAGTGAGTGTGAGAGAGGATGCCCCTGTATATCAGTGATTGATTCTGAGTGAGTGTGAGGGAGAGGATGCCTCTGTGTATCAGTGAGTGAGTCAGTGTTTGAGAGAGGATGTCCTTGTATATCAGTGAGTGACTCTGAGTGAGTATGCGTGTGAGAGGATGCACATGTATGTCAGTGAGTGACTCTGTGTGTGTGTGTGTGTGTGTGTGTGTGTGTGTGTGTATGCCCCTGCGTATCAGTGAGTGACTCTGAGTGAGTGTGTGTGAGAGAGGATACCTCTGTAAATCAGTGAGTGAGAGTGAGAGAGAGAGGATGCCTCTGTGTATAAGTGAGTGAGTGTGAGAGAGAGGATGCCCCTGCATATCAGTGAATAACTCTGAGTGAGTGTGTGAGAGAGAGGATGCGTCTCTATATCAGTGAGTGTGTGAGAGAGAGGATGCCCCTGCATATCAGTGAATAACTCTGAGTGAGTGTGTGAGAGAGAGGATGCGTCTCTATATCAGTGAGTGAGTGTGTGTGAGAGAGGATGCCCCTGTATATCAGTGAGTGACTCTCAGTGAGTGAGTGTGAGAGAGGCTGCGTCTGTATATCAGTGAGTGACTCTGAGTGTGTGTGAGAGAGAGAGGATGCCCCTGAATATCAGTGAGTGACTCTGAGTGAGTGTGAGAGAGGGTGCCCCTGTATATCAGTGAGTGACTCTGAGTGAGTGTGCGAGAGAGAGGATGCCCCTGTATATCAGTGAGTGAGTGTGTGTGAGCGAGGATGCCCCTTTATATCAGTCAGTGTGAGCGAGGATGCCTCTGTGTATCAGTGAGTGATTCTGAATGAGTCGGTATGTGAGAGAGGATGCCCTTGTATATCAGTGACTCTGAGTGAGTGTGTGAGAGAGGAGGCTTCTGTATATCAGTGAGTGACTCTGAGTAAGTGTGTGTGTGTGAGAGAGGATGCCGCTGTATATCAGTGAGTGTGTGAGAGAGAGGATGCCGCTGTATATCAGTGAGTGAGTGTGTGTGAGTGTGAGAGAGAGGAGGCTTCTGTATATCAGTGAATGACTCTGAGTGAATGTGTGAGAGAGAGGATGCCTCTGTATATCAGTGAGTGAGTATGTGTGTGAACGAGGATGCCCATGTTTATCAGTGAGTGACACTGAGTGAGTGTTTGTGTGAGAGAGGATACCCCTGTATATCAGTGAGTGTGTGTGAGAGAGGATGCCCCTGTATATCAGTGAGTGAGTTTGTGTGAGACAGGATGCCCCTGTATATCAGTGAGTGACTCTGAGTGAGTGTGAGAGAGAGGAGGCTTCTGTATATCAGTGAGTGACTCTGAGTGAGTGTGTGTTTGAGAGAGGATGCCTCTGTATATCAGTGAGTGACTCTGAGTGAGTGTGTGTGTGAGAGAGGATGCCTCTGTATATCAGTGAGTGACTCTGAGTGAGTGTGAGGGAGAGGATGCCTCTGTAAAGCAGTGAGTGACACTCAGTGAGTTAGTGTGAGAGAGAGGATGCCTCTGTACATCAGTGAGTGAGTGTGTGAGAGAGAGGATGCGTCTGTATATTAGTGAGTGACTCTGAGTGAATGTGTGTGAGCGAGGATGCCCCTGTATATCAGTGAGTGTGTGCGAGGATGCCCCTGTATATCAGTGAGTGTGAGCGAGGATGCCCCTGTATATCAGTGAGTGTGAGAGAGAATGCCCCTGTCTATCAGGGAATGACCCTGAGTGAGTGTGTGAGAGAGAGGGTGCCCCTGTATATCAGTGAGTGACTCTGAGTGAGTGTGAGAGAGAGAGGATGCCTCTGTATATCAGTGAGTGACTGAGTATCTGTGAGTATTTTATGTTGGGGACAAGCGGCAGGATGATGAAACCCGATCTTTGACCATCAACAATTTGTTAAATCCTACACAGACTCGGATCGAACAAGTTAAATTGCCAGAAGACACGTGTCCATATCACAGGTTGGATCAGACTCAGCAAGTGGTGTCAACGTGCAAAGTGCACAAAGCTCTTCCTCAGATCAACCCAAAGTTTGAGGAGGTGAGTTCCCACAAACGGAAACCGTTCGCCTCTGTCTCTGCAAGTTTCAGCATTTTGCTGTTACTTTGTGTCACTCAGTGGCAGACATTTTAAGACCCACTCAGTTCCCCCTTCAGTTTGATTTTTTTACCAGAAGGTTTATTCAATCCCTGTGTTTTTTAATTAATGGAGCACTGGGTTTCAATTCGACCCTAACATCCACCTGAGAATAATGGGGTCACCCGCATTTGGTGTTGATTAATTCACTGCATTAGGTTTTATCTTTAATTCTGATCACCATCTGGTTTCCACCCAGAATCTCATTTCCGTTCCCTGAGCTCGCTGACAACTTACAGCCGCCAAGTGGAAAAAAGTGCTTTGAACTTTGTGTCTCTGCACTTATACTTGTTTTCCATAGAACATATTATAACCCCGCCATTTCTCAACAATGGTATTACTTATGATGATCACTTTGTAATATGAAAGTTACATGACACGCCAGACTTGTACATTAATCTAAAGGGCCTGTCGCTCACTGATGTTTTGAAATCACATATTAAATACAGTCCTCTATTTACACCTGCTAAGTAAAATTAAATCAATTTATTAATCGATAAACTGATGGTAAGAATAATCCTTTTAAGATTAATGTGCGTCGATAATCTGTATCTGTCTTCACAGCAGAAGACACAAAAAGCATACCGGAAAGAGTGGGGAACCAAGGGGCAAACGAGAGTGAGAAACTTTAAACAATTAATATCAGAAGAGAAAAAGTACTTCAGAAACTAATGGGACTAAAGCTGATAAATCCCCTGGGCCTGATGGCCTACATCCGAGGGTTCTGGAAGAGGTGGCTGCAGAGAGAGAGTGAATGCGTTGGTTGTGATCTTCGAAAATTCCCTCGATTCTAGAGCGGTCCCAGCGGATTGGAAGGTAGCAAATGTAACCCCGCTATTCAAGAAAGGAGGGAGAGAAAAAAACATGGAACGACAGGCCAGTTAGCCTGACATCAGTCATCAGGAAAATGCTGGAATTCATAAAGGCAGTGGTAACAGGGCACTTAGAAAATCATAATATGATTAGGCACAGTAAACATGGTTTTATGCAAGGAAAATCGTGTTTACCAAATTTATGAAGAGTTCTTTGAAGATGTAACCAGCAGGCTAGATAAAGGAGAACCAGTGGATGTAGTATACTTGGATTTCCAAAAGGCATGCGATAAGGTGCTACATAAAAGGTTGTTACGCAAGATAAGGGAGTTGTGGGTAATATATTGGCATGGATAGAGGATTGGTTAACGGACGGAAAACAGAGAGTAGGGATAAAACAGTCATTTTCAGGTTGGCAGGCTGTAACCAGAGGTGTGCTGCAGCGATCGGTGCTTGGGCCTCAACTATTTACAATCTATGTTAGTGTTACATGGATCGACTGGAGAAGCTGGGGTTGTTCTCCTTACAACAGAGAAGGTTTAGAGAAGATCTGAAGAGGTGTTCATAATCATGAATGGTCTAGTGAGAAACTGTTCCCATTGGCGGAAGGGTCAAGAATCAAAGGACATAGATGTAAGTTGATTGGCAAAAGAACCAAAAGCGACATGAGGAAAAACCTTCTTACGCAGTGAGTGCTCAGGATCTAGAATGCACTGCCCGAGGCGGTGGTGGAAGCTGATTCAATCATGGCCTTCAAAATGGAATTGGATAAACGCTTGAAGGGAAAAAAATTATAGGGCTACGGGGATAGTGCGGGGGAGTGGGACCAGCTGGATTGCTCTTGCAGAGATCCAGCGCAGAGACGACAGGCCGAATGGCCTCCTTCCCTGCTGTTACCATTCTATGATTCGATGACTTCGATGAAGGGACCGAGTGCAATGTATCCAAGTTTGCTGAAGATAGAAAGGTAGGTGGGAAAGTAAGCTGTGAGGAGGACACAAAGAGTCTGCAAAGCGATATAGAGAGGTTAAGTGAGTGGGCAAGAAAGTGGCAGATGGAGAAAAACAGAATATTTTTTTAAATGGTGAGAAACTATTGAATGTTGGTCTTCAGAGAGATTTGGGCGTCCTCGTTTCATGGTCTGAATACATAAAAACGAGTTTGCACTGAAAGTTTCATGGTCTGAATAAATATATAGGAGTTTACACTGAATGTTTCATGGTCTGAATAAATAGGTAGGAGTTTACACTGAATGTTTCATGGTCTGAATATATAGATTGGAGTTTACACTGAATGTTTCATGGTCTGAATACATAGATAGGAGTTTACACTGAATGTTTCAAGGTCTGAATATATAGATTGGAGTTTACACTGAATGTTTCATGGTCTGAATATATAGATTGGAGTTTACACTGAATGTTTCATGGTCTGAATATATCGATAGGAGTTTACACTGAATGTTTCATGGTCTGAATAAATCGATAGGAGTTTACACTGAATGTTTCATGGTCTGAATATATAGATTGGAGTTTACACTGAATGTTTCATGGTCTGAATACATCGATAGGAGTTTACACTGAATGTTTCATGGTCTGAATAAATCGATAGGAGTTTACACCGAATGTTTCATGGTCTGAATATATAGATTGGAGTTTACACTGAATGTTTCATGGTCTGAATACATCGATAGGAGTTTACACTGAATGTTTCATGGTCTGAATAAATCGATAGGAGTTTACACTGAATGTTTCATGGTCTGAATATATCGATAGGAGTTTACACTGAATGTTTCATGGTCTGAATATGTAGAGGGCAACACCAGGTTACAGTCCAACAGCTTGATTTGAAATCACAAGCTTTTGGAGCTTTGCTCCTTCGTCAGGTGAAGTCACTTCACCTGGCGAAGGAGCAAAGCTCCGAAAGCTTGTGATATCAAATAAAGCTGTTGGACTATAAACTGGTGATGTGCGACTCCTTTCATTTGTCCACCCCAGTCCATCACCGGCATCTCCACATCATATATAGAGAGGAGTTTACACTGAATGTTTCATGGTCTGAATATATAGATAGGAGTTTACACCGAATGTTTCATGGTCTGAGTATATCGATAGGAGTTTACACTGAATGTTTCATGGTCTGGATATATCGATTGGAGTTTACATTGAATGTTTCATGGTCTGGATATCTCGATAGGAGTTTAAACTGAATGTTTCATGGTCTGAATATATCGATAGGAGTTTACACTGAATGTTTCATGGTCTGAATATGTAGAGGGCAACACCAGGTTACAGTCCAACAGCTTGATTTGAAATCACAAGCTTTTGGAGCTTTGCTCCTTCGTCAGGTGAAGTCACTTCACCTGGCGAAGGAGCAAAGCTCCGAAAGCTTGTGATATCAAATAAAGCTGTTGGACTATAAACTGGTGATGTGCGACTCCTTTCATTTGTCCACCCCAGTCCATCACCGGCATCTCCACATCATATATAGAGAGGAGTTTACACTGAATGTTTCATGGTCTGAATATATAGATAGGAGTTTACACCGAATGTTTCATGGTCTGAGTATATCGATAGGAGTTTACACTGAATGTTTCATGGTCTGGATATATCGATTGGAGTTTACATTGAATGTTTCATGGTCTGGATATCTCGATAGGAGTTTAAACTGAATGTTTCATGGTCTGAGTATATCGATAGGAGTTTACACTGAATGTTTCATGGTCTGAGTATATCGATAGGAGTTTACACTGAATGTTTCATGGTCTGGATATATCGATTGGAGTTTACATTGAATGTTTCATGGTCTGGATATCTCGATAGGAGTTTACACCGAATGTTTCATGGTCTGAGTATATCGATAGGAGTTTACACTGAATGTTTCATGGTCTGGATATATCGATAAGAGTTTACACTGAATGTTTCATGGTCTGGATATCTCGATAGGAGTTTACACTGAATGTTTCATGGTCTGAATATATCGATAGGAGTTTACACTGAATGTTTCATGGTCTGAATATATCGATAGGAGTTTACACTGAATGTTTCATGGTCTGAATATATCGATAGGAGTTTACACTGAATGTTTCATGGTCTGAATATATAGATAGGAGTTTACACTGAATGTTTCATGGTCTGAATATATCGATAGGAGATTACACTGAATGTTTCATGGTCTGAATGTATCGGTAGGAGTTTACACTGAATGTTTCATGATCTGAGTATATAGAGAGGAGTTTACACTGAATGATTCATGGTCTGGATATATCGATTGGAGTTTACACTGAATGTTTCATGGTCTGAATATATCGATCGGAGTTTACACTGAATGTTTCATGGTCTGAATACATCGATAGGAGTTTACACTGAATGTTTCATGGTCTGAATATATCGATAGGAGTTTACACTGAATGTTTCATGGTCTGAATATATCGATAGGAGTTTACACTGAATGTTTCATGGTCTGAATATATCGATAGGAGTTTACACTGAATGTTTCATGGTCTGAATATATCGATAGGAGTTTACACTGAATGTTTCATGGTCTGAATATATCGATAGGAGTTTATACTGAATGTTTCATGGTCTGAATATGAAGAGGACAACACCAGGTTACAGTCCAACAGCTTGATTTGAAATCACAAGCTTTTGGAGCTTTGCTCCTTCGTCAGGTGAAGTCACTTCACCTGGCGAAGGAGCAAAGCTCCGAAAGCTTGTGATATCAAATAAAGCTGTTGGACTATAAACTGGTGATGTGCGACTCCTTACATTTGTCCACCCCAGTCCATCACCGGCATCTCCACATCATATATAGAGAGGAGTTTACATTGAATGTTTCATGGTCTGAATATATCGAAAGGAGTTTACACTGAATGTTTCATGGTCTGAATATATAGATAGGAGTTTACACTGAATGTTTCATGATCTGAGTATATAGAAAGGAGTTTACACTGAATGTTTCATGGTCTTTCGGATATAAATTGGAACCAACGCCTCTTGTACTGAGATCTGACAGATTGTTACCCTGGCAATAGAGGAAATCACTAAAGGAAAATAACTGAAACGGAAATATGAAAAGCCACCATCGTGTTTGGAGTTTAGTTAAGTCGAAGATTAACTCTGAACATTCAGACACTTTTTATGACCATGAAGCTGCGATTCCAATAAAGGATTTTTTACACCACAAGACCTGATACTGGCGATTTAGTGAATTCACCGTCAGTTCCAACTCTACAGAACATTAAGCAGCACAGCATCTATAGAAGGACATGGATAAAACAGTCACACTGTTGAAAACAGACCCCGTCTGCTCTGAAAAGCAAATTGTCTTCAACCATCTAAATCTGTAACTGTTCACAGTGACCATTTAAATTACTGCCACAATACTGAATTCGATGGCGAAACAACTGATCGTCACATTCTTTATACATCTGGAATGTTACAAAATTTGGATAAGCGTCATTTCGGCAAACTCCAGTTAGTGTTTAAAGGGCTGAAAGACAGTGTTTATATTTCCTACTAAAAGCATATCCCCATAATAATCAGATGATTGTGTTGAAAAAGCACGGAAATGAATGTAGATTGTATTGAGACAGACTTCGATCTCAGTTTAATAAAACGAACCCTCGGCGGAAGCCAGGAGCTGGATCATGTGATCACCCAGAACATTATTCTGATACAAAACACAAATAATCAATTGGAAGACAATTTACAAATCATTATTAGAATACGATTTAGGTATCATTTTATCACCAGTTTATATTTAAATTATCATTCAATTCAACTGCAACTGTTAAATCCAGAAATAGATTTACTGATGGGAAATAACATGAAGTAAAACCCAGTATCCAGTTCAGAATTGTAAGATGATTGATTTTGATATTTGGATATGAAATATATTTGAATTCGGTAACACTGTCTGGTACTACATTAAAACGCAATGTAATATCGATATTATGGGGGCGATAAAGGTGGGTTCTTTCCGAGTTGGTGCTGGGGGCGGGGAGACACTGTATATCTGCTAGGCACTGCTTCAGACTGGAGTCAGCTCTTCGATTCAACCCCTTTGCTCTAAAACACACACAAGATTCATTTGTGACTGTGTGTTTTGAGACAGAAACTGATCTTACTTCACATTTCATTGCACGGCCTCACACTGGATAATTGTACTCGGTGATCAGACTCTCCCAGTCTCATTCTCTCAATTTCCCCCCTTACCTTGTAACTTTTGTGGACTGTCCACAGGACCAGTGTTTATCTGAGTAAATGGGACTTTCTCTTACCTTTCTCCTCAGTCGATCTATGGAAGCTTTTCGAATCGGAAGGATTCTCTCTGGTTGCTGCTCTCACAATCCTGTGCTGATTCACCTGCTGTTGTTCCTCAGTCTGCAATCCCTGTTGACTTCCAGCTGTGGACTTTTCTCAATCACTCCAGGAGATCTATTTATGGCAGGGCAGTAAATGAGACCAATATTGACGGTGTGAAGGTGAATGTAATCTAAACTTTTCCTCTAATATTGAATTTAACACACTGTTTGATGAACTCTGTTTCCACATTCCATGTCTCTTTACCACCCAGACCACAATATGTGATCGTTTCATTCTCCCGCCCCAGTTCGAGGCAATTCCTTCTCCATTTCCCACCACTGGTTTTAGGACCTCATTTGCCTTTGGGTTCTGATTCCACACTCGACCCCCGCTCCCAGCGGCCACCAGTCCCAGACACTCACGGCACGTTCTGATCCTGATACCCGTCTCTCCCTCGCCCAGTCCAAGACATGCCCCACATGGTCTGATGTTGATCCCCCTCCCCCTCTCCCCCAGTCCCAGACACTCCACGCACGTTCTGATCCTGATCACTCTCCGTCCCTCCCCCAGTCCAAGACACTCCCTGCATGGTCTGATCCTGATCCCGCTCCCCCTCTCCCCCAGTCCTAGACACTCCCAGAACGTTCTGATCCTGATACCCCTCTCTCCCTCGCCTGGTCCAAGACACTCCCCGCATGGCCTGATGCTGATCCCCCTTCCCCTCTCCCCCAGTCCCAGACACTCCCCGCACGTTCTGATCCTGATCCCCCTCTCTCCCTCGCCTAGTCCAAGACACTCCCCGCACGGTCTGATCCTGATCCCCCTCCCTCACCCAGTCCAGGACACTCCCCACACTGTCTGATCCTAATCCCCCTGTCTCCCTCCCCCAGTCCAAAACACTCCCCGTACGGTCTGAACATGTTCCCGCTCCCTCCCTCCCCCAGTGCCAGACACTCCCCGCACGGTCTGATCCTGATCCCCCTCCCTCCCTCCCCCAGTACCAGACACTCCCCGCACGGTCTGATCCTGTTCCCGCTCCCTCCCTCCCCCAGTCCCCGACACTCCACACACGGTTTGATCCGGATCCCAACTCCCTGCCTCTCCCAGTCCCAGACACTCCCCGCACGGTCTGATCCTGATCCCTCTCCGTCCCTCCGTCAGTCCCAGAGACTCCCTGCAAGGTCTGATCCTGATCCCCCTCCGTCCCTCGCCCAGTCCCAGACACTCCCCGCACGGTCTGCTCCGGATCCCAACTCCCTCCCTCCCCCAGTCCGAGACACTCCCTGCACGGTCTGATCCTGCACCCCTCCCACCCTCCCCCAGTCCCCGATACTCCCCGCACAGTCTGACCCTGAACCCCCTGCCTCCCTCCCCCAGTCCCAGACACTCCCCACACGGTCTGATCCTGATCGCCCTCCCTCCACCAGTCCCAGACACTCCCTGCACGGTCTGATCCTGATCCCCCTCCCTCCGTTCGCCTGTCCCGGACACTCCCCGCAAGGTCTGATCCTGATCCCCCTCCCTCCCTCCGCCAGTCCCGGACACTCCCGGCACGGTCTAATCCTGATCCCCCTCCCACCCCCAGTCCCAGACACTCCCCGCACAGTCTGATCCTGATCCCCCTTCATCCCTCCCCCAGTCCCGGACACTCCCCGCACGGTCTGATCCTGATCCCCCTCCCCCAGTCACAGACACTCCTCTCACAGTCTGATCCTGAACACGCTCCCTCCCTCCCTCAGTCCCAGACACTCCCCGCACGGTCTGAACCTGTTCCCGCTCCCTCCCTCCCCCAGTCCCAGACACTCCCGGCACGGTCTGATCCTGATTACCCCTCCCTCCCTCCCCCAGTCCCAGACACTCCCCGCACGGTCTGATCTTGATCCACCTCCCTCCCTCTCCCAGTCCCAGACACTCCATGCACGGTCTGTCCTGATCCACCTCCCTCCCCCAGTCTCAGACACTCCCTGCACGGTCTGATCCGGATCCCAACTCCCTCCCTCCCCCAGTATGAGACACTCCCCGCACGTTCTGATCCTGATACCCCTCCATCCCTCCCCCAGTCCCGGATACTCCCCGCACGGTCTGAGACTGATTCCCCTCCGTCCCTCCCCCAGTCCCAGACACTCCCCGCACGGTCTGATCCGGATCCCAACTCACTCCCTCCCCCAGTCCGAAACACTCCCCGCACGGTCTGATCCTGCACCACTCCCTCCCTCCCCCAGTCCCGGATACTCCCCGCACAGTCTGATCCTGATCCCACCTCCCTCCCTCCCCCAGTCCCGGACATTCCCCGCACGGTCTGATCCTGATCCCCCTCCCTCCCTCCCCCAGTCCCGGACACTTCCCGCACGGTCTGATCCTGCACCCCTCCCTCCCTCCCCCAGTCCCGGATAATCCCCGCACGGTCTCACCCTGATCCCCCTCCCTCCCTCAGTCCCAGACACTCCCCGCACGTTCTGATCCTGATCCCCCTTCCTCCCTCCCCCAGTCCCAGACACTCCCGGCACGGTCTGATCCTGATTACCCCTCCCTCCCTCCCCCAGTCCCAGACACTCCCCGCACGGTCGGATCTTGATCCACCTCCCTCCCTCTCCCAGTCCCAGACACTCCCTGCACGGTCTATCCTGATCCCCCTCCCTCCCCCAGTCTCAGACACTCCCTGCACGGTCTGATCCGGATCCCAACTCCCACCCTCCCCCAGTCCGAGACACTCCCCGCACCGTCTGATCCTGATACCCCTCCATCCCTCCCCCAGTCACGGATACTCCCCGCACGGTCTGACCCTGATCCCCCTCCCTCCCTCCCCGAGTCCCGGACGCACCCCGCACGGTCTGAACCTGATGCCCCTCCCTCCCTCCCCCAGTCGCGGACACACCCCGCAAGGTCTGAGACTGATTCCCCTCCATCCCTCCCCCCGTCGCAGACACTCCCCGCACGGTCTGATATGATCCACCTCGCTCCCTCCCCCAGTCCTGGACACTCCCCGCACGGTCTGATCCTGTTCCCGCTCCCTCACTCCCCCAGTCACCGACACTCCCCCCAAGGTTTGATCCTGATCCCCCTCCTCCCTCCCCCAGTCCAGGACACTCCTCGCACGATCTGATCCTGATCCCCCTCCATCCCTCCCCCAGTCCCAGACACTCCCCTCACGGTCTGATCCTGATCACCCTCCCTCAGTCCCAGACACTCCCCGCACGTTCTGATCCTGATCCCCCTTCCTCCCTCCCCCAGTCCCGGACACTCCCCGCACGGTCTGTTCCTGATCCCCCTTCCTCCCTCCCCCAGTCGCAGACACTCCCCGCACGGTCTGAACCTGTTCCCGCTCCCTCCACCCCCCAGTCCCAGACACTACCCACACGGTCTGATCCTGATCCACCTCCCTCCCTCTCCCAGTTCTAGACACTCCCCGCACGGTCTATCCTGTTCCCCCTCCCTCCCCCAGTCTCAGACACTCCCCGCACCGTCTGATCCTGATACCCCTCCATCCCTCCGCCAGTCCCGGACACTTCCTGCAAGGTCGGACCCTGATCCCCCTCACTCCCTCCCCGAGTCCCGGACACTCACCGCACCGTCTGATCCTGATCCCCCTCACTCCCTCCCCGAGTCCCGGACACTCCCCGCACGGTCTGACCCTGATCCCCCTCCCTCCCTCCACCAGTCCCAGACACTCCCTGCACGGTCTGATCCTGATCCCCCTCCCTCCGTTCGCCTGTCCCGGACACTCCCCGCAAGGTCTGATCCTGATCCCCCTCCCTCCGTTCTCCTGTCCCGGACACTCCCCGCAAGGTCTGATCCTGATCCCCCTCCCTCCCTCCGCCAGACCCGGACACTCCCGGCACGGTCTGATCCTGATCCCCCTCCCACCCCCAGTCCCAGACACTTTCCGCACAGTCTGATCCTGATCCCCCTTCCTCCCTCCCCCAGTCCCGGACACTCCCCGCACGGTCTGATCCTGATCCTCCTCCCCCAGTCCCAGACACTCCTCTCACGGTCTGATCCTGATCACCCTCCCTCAGTCCCAGACACTCCCCGCACGTTCTGATCCTGATCCCCCTCCCTCCCTCCCCCAGTCCCACACACTCCCCGCACGGTCTGATCCGGATCCCAACTCACTCCCTCCCCCAGTCCGAGACACTCCCCGCACGGTCTGATCCTGCACCACTCCCTCCCTCCCCCAGTCCCGGATACTCCCCGCACAGTCTGATCCTGATCCCACCTCCCTCCCTACCCCAGTCCCGGACATTTCCCGCACGGTCTGATCCTGCACCCCTCCCTCCCTCCCCCAGTCCCGGATACTCCCCGCACGGTCTCACCCTGATCCCCCTCCCTCCCTCCCTCAGTCCCAGACACTCCCCGCACGTTCTGATCCTGATCTCCCTTCCTCCCTCCCCCAGTCCCAGACACTCCCGGCACGGTCTGATCCTGATTACCCCTCCCTCCCTCCCCCAGTCCCAGACACTCCCCGCACGGTCGGATCTTGATCCACCTCCCTCCCTCTCCCAGTCCCAGACACTCCCTGCACGGTCTATCCTGATCCCCCTCCCTCCCCCAGTCCCAGACACTCCCTGCACGGTCTGATCCGGATCCCAACCCCCACCCTCCCCCAGTCCGAGACACTCCCCGCACCGTTTGATCCTGATACCCCTCCCTCCCTCCCCGAGTCCCGGACACACCCCGCACGGTCTGAACCTGATGCCCCTCCCTCCCTCCCCCAGTCGCGGACACTCCCCGCAAGGTCTGAGACTGATTCCCCTCCCTCCCTCCCCCAGTCCCAGACACTCCCCGCACGGTCTGAACCTGTTCCCGCTCCCTCCCTCCCCCAGTCCCAGACACTCCCGGCACGGTCTGATCCTTATCCCCCTCCCTCCCTCCCTCAGTCCCAGACACTCCCCGCACGGTCTGTTCCTCGTCCCCCTCCCTCCCTCCCCCAGTCTCAGACACTCCCCGCACGGTCTGATCCTGATGACACATCCCTCCCTCCCCCAGTCCCAGACACTCCCCGCACGGTCTGATCCTGATCCCCCTCCCTCCCTCCCACAGTCCCGGAGACTCCCCGCACGGTCTGATCCTGATCCCCATCCCTCCCTCCCCTAGTCCCAGACACTCCCGGCACGGTCTGATCCTTATCCCCCTCCCTCCCTCCCTCAGTCCCAGACACTCCCCGCACGGTCTGTTCCTCGTCCCCCTCCCTCCCTCCCCCAGTCTCAGACACTCCCCGCACGGTCTGATCCTGATTACACATCCCTCCCTCCCCCAGTCCCAGACACTCCCCGCACGGTCTGAGCCTGATCCCCCTCCCTCCCTCCCACAGTCCCGGAGACTCCCCGCACGGTCTGATCCTGATCCCCCTCCCTCCCTCCCCCAGTCCCAGACACTCCCCGCACGGTCTGATCCTGATCCCCATCCCTCCCTCCCCCAGTCCCGGACACTCCCCGCACGGTCTGATCCTGATCCCCCTCCCTCCCTCCCCCAGTCCCGGACACTCCCCGCACGGTCTGATCCTGATCCCCCTCCCTCCCTCCCCCAGTCCCAGACACTCCCCGCACGGTCTGATCCTGATCCCCATCCCTCCCTCCCCCAGTCCCGGACACTCCCCGCACGGTCTGATCCGGATCCCAACTCCCTCCCTCCCCCAGTCCGAGACACTCCCCGCACGATCAGATCCAGATCCCCCTCCCCCAGTCCCAGACACTCCCTGTTCCTCGTCCCCCTCCCTCCCTCCCCCAGTCTCGGACACTCCCCACACGGTCTGATCCAGATACCCCTCCCGCAGTCCAAGACACTCCCCGCACGGTCTGATCCTAATCCCCCTCCCTCCTTCCCCCAATCTTAGACACTCCCCGCACGGTCTGATCCTGATCCGCCTCCCTCCCTCCCCCAGTCCCAGACACTCCCCGAACGTTCTGAACATGTTCCTGCTCCCTCCCTCCCCCAGTCCCAGACACTCCCCGCACGGTCTGATCCTGATCTCCCTCCCACCCTCCCCCGTTCCCGGACACTCCCCGCACGGCCTGATCCTGATTCCCCTCCCGCCCGCCGCCAGTCCCAGACACTTCCCGCACGGTCTGATCCTGATCCGGCTCCCTCCCGCAACCAGTCACCGACACTCCCCTCACGGTCTGATCCAGATCCCCCTACGCCCCGCCCCCAGTCCCAGACACTCCCCGCACGTTCTAATCCAGATCCCCCTCCATCCCTCCCCCGGTCCCAGACACTCCCCGCACGGTCTGATCCTGATCACGCTCCCATCCTCCCCCGGTCCCAGACACTCCCCGCACGGTCTGATCCTGATCACGCTCCCACCCTCCCCCAGTCCCAGACACTCCCCGCAGGGTCTGATCCTGATCACCCTCCCACCCTCCCCCAGTCCCGGACACTCCCCGCACGGTCTGATCCTGATCCCCCTCCCTCCCTCCCCCAGTCCCGGACACACCCCGCACGGTGTGATCCTGATCCACCTCCCTCCCTCCCCCAGTCCCAGACACTCCCCGCACGGTCTGATCCTGATCCCCCTCCCTCCCTCCCCCAGTCTTAGACGCTCCCCGCACGGTCTGATCCGGATCCCAACTCCCTCCCTCCCCCAGTCCCAGACACTCCCCGCACGGTCTGATCCGGATCCCAACTCCCTCCCTCCCCCAGTCCGAGACACTCCCTGCATGGCCTGATCCTGCAACCCATCCCTCCCTCCCCCAGTCCCGAACACTCCCCGCAAGGTCTGTTCCTCATCCCCCTCCCTCCCTCCCCCAGTCCCAGACACTCCCCGCACGATCTGATCCAGATCCCCCTCCCCCAGTCCCAGACACTCCCCGCACGGTCTGTTCCTGATCCCCCTCCCTCCCTCCCAGAGTCCCTGAGACTCCCCGCACGGTCTGATCCTGATCCCCTCCCTCCCTCCCAGAGTCCCGGACACTCCCCGCACGGTCTGATCCTGATCCCCCTCCCTCCCTCCGCCAGTCTCAGACGCTCCCCGCACGGTCTGATCCGGATCCCAACTCCCTCCCTCCCCCAGTCCCAGACACTCACCGCACGGTCTGATCCTGATCCCTCTCCCACCCTCCCCCAGTCCAAGACACTCCCCACACGGTCTGATCCTGATCCACCTCCCACCCTCCCACAGTCTCAGACACTCCACGCACGGTCTGATCCTGATCCACCTCTCTCCCTCCCCCAGTCTCAGACACTCCCCGCACTGTCTGATCCGGATCCCAACTCCCTCCCTCCCCCAGTCCGAGACACTCCCCGCACGGCCTGATCCTGCATCCCCTCCTTCCCTCCCCCAGTCGCGGACACTCCACGCACGATCAGATCCAGATCCCCCTCCCCCAGTCCCAGACACTCCCCGCACGGTCTGTTCCTCGTCCCCCTCCCTCCCTCCCCCAGTCTCAGACACTCCCCACACGGTTTGATCCAGATTCCCCTCCCGCAGTCCCAGACACTCCCCGCACGGTCTGATCCTAATCCCCCTTCCTCCTTCCCCCAATCTTAGACACTCCCCGCACGGTCTGATCCTGATCCGCCTCCCTCCCTCCCCCAGTCCCAGACACTCCCCACACGTTCTGAACATGTTCCCGCTCCCTCCCTCCCAGAGTCCCAGACACTCCCCACACATTCTGAACATGTTCCCGCTCCCTCCCTCCCCCAGTCCCAGACACTCCCCGCACGTTCTGAACATGTTCCCGCTCCATCCTTCCACCACTCACAGACACTCACCGCACGGACTGATCCGGATCCCACTCCATCCCTCCCCCGGTCCCAGACACTGCTCGCACGGTCTGTTCCTGATCCCCCTCCCTCCCCCAGTCATGGAGACTCCCCGCACGGTCTGATCCTGATACCCCTCCCTCCCTCTGCCAGTCCCAGACACTCCACGCACGGTCTGATCCTGATCCCGCTCCCTCCCTCCCCCAGTTCCCGCACACTCCCCGCACGGCCTGATCCTGATCTGGCTCCCTCCCTCAACCAGTCACCGACACTCCCCACACGGTCTGATATGATCCCCCACCCTCCCTCCCCCAGTCCCGCACACTCCCCTCACGGTCTGATCCAGATCCCCCTCCCCCCCGCCCCCAGTCCCAGACACTTCCCGCATGGTCTGATCCTGATCTCCCTCCCTCCCTCCCCCAGTCCCGGACACACCCCGCACGGTCTGATCCTGATCCCCCTCCCACCCTCCCCCAGTCCAAGACACTCCCCGCACGGTCTGATCCTGATCCACCTCCCACCCTCCCACAGTCTCAGACACTCCCCGCACGGTCTGATCCTGATCCACCTCCCTCCCTCCCCCAGTCTCAGACACTCCCCGCACGGTCTGATCCGGATCCCACCTACCTCCCTCCCTCAGTCTCAGACACTCCCCGCACTGTCTGATCCGGATCCCAACTCCCGACCTCCCCCAGTCCGAGACACTCCCCGCACGGCCTGATCCTGCATCCCCTCCCTCCCTCCTCCATTCCCAGACACTTCCCGCACGGTCTGTTCCTCATCCCCCTCCCTCCCTCCCCCAGTCCCAGACACTCCCCGCACGGTCTGTTCCTCGTCCCCCTCCCTCCCTCCCCCAGTCTCAGAGACTCCCCGCACGGTCTGATCCTGATCCCCATCCCTCCCTCCGCCAGTCCCAGACACTCCCCGCAAGGTCTGATCCAGATCCCCCTCCCTCCCTCTGCCAGTCCCAGGCACTCCCCGCACGGTCTGCTCCTGATCCCCCACCCTCCCTCCGCCAGTCCCGGACACTCCCGGCACGGTCTGATCCTGATCCCCCTCCCTCCCCCAGTCCCAGACACTCCCCGCACGGTCTGATCCTGATCCCCCTCCCTCCCTCCCCCAGTACCAGACACTCCCGGCACGGTCTGATCCTGATCCCCCTCCCTCCCCCAGTCCCAGACACTCACCGCACGGTCTGATCCTGATCCCGCTCCCTCCCTCCGTCAGCCCCAGACACTCCCCGCACGGTCTGATCCTGACCCCCCTCCCTCCCTCCCCCAGTCTCAGACGCTCCCCGCACGGTCTGATCCTGATCCCGCTCCCTCCCTCCGTCAGCTCCAGACAATCCCCGCACGGTCTCATCCTGACCCCCATCCCTCCCTCCCCCAGTCCCAGACACTCCCCGCAGGGCCTGATCCTGTTCCCGCTCCCTCACTCCCCCAGTCCCCGACACTCCCCGCACGGTCTGATCTGGATCCCAACTCCCTCCCTCCCCCAGTCCCGGACACTCCCCGCACGGTCTGATATGATCCCCCACCCTCCCTCCCCCAGTCCCAGACACTCGCCGCACGGTCTGATCCTGATCCACCTCCCACCCTCCCCCAGTCCAAGTCACTCCCCACACGGTCTGATCCTGATCCACCTCCCACCCTCCCACAGTCTCAGACACTCCCCGCACGGTCTGATCCTGATCCACAGCCTCACTCCCCCAGTCCCAGACACTCCCCGCACAGTCTGATCCTCATCCCCCTCCCTCCCTCCCCCAGTCTCAGACACTCCCCGCACGGTCTGATCCTGATCCCCCTCCCTTCTTCCCCCAATCTTAGACACTCCCCTCACGGTCTGATCCTGATCCCCCTCCCGCCCGCCCCCAGTCCCAGACACTTCCCGCATGGTCTGATCCTGATCACTCTCCCTCCCTCCCCCAGTCTCAGACACTCCCCGCACGGTCTGATCCTGATCAACCCTCCCCCAGTCCAGGACACTCCCCGCACGGTATGATCCTGACACCAACCCACCGCTCCCTCCGTCTCCCAGTCCCAGACACTCACTGCACGGACTGATCCTGATTCCTCTTCCTCCCTCCCCGACACCCGGGCACTCCCTGCATGGTCTGATCCTAAACCCCTTTCCTCCCTCCCCCACACGGTACGGTAGCATAGTGGTTATGTTCCTGGGCTCGGAATCCAGAGGCCTGACTAAAATCCAGAGTCATGAGTTCAAATCCCGCCACGGCAGCTGGCGAATTTAAATTCAATTAATTAATTAAGTTCAATTAATTAAATAAAAAAATCTGGAATTGAAATACTGGTATCGGTAATGATGGCCATGAAACTACCGGATTGTCGTAAAAACCCATCTGGTTCATTAATGTCCTTTAGGGAAGGAAACCTGCCGTCCTTACCCGGTCTGGCTTATATGTGACTCCAGACCCACAGCAATGTGGTTGATTCTTAATTGCCCTCTGAAATGGCCGAGCAAGCCACTCAGTTGTAAAATCTCGCCACGAAAAGTCATAATAAGAATTAAACCGGACGGACCACAAGGCACTGGACACGACAACGGCAAAACACCAAGCCCAGTCGACCCTGCAAGGTCCTCCTTACTAACATCTGGGGACTTGTGCCAAAATTGGGAGAGCTGTCCCACAGACAAGTCAAGCAACAGCCTGACATAGCCATACTCACAGAATCATATCTTTCAGCCAACGTCCCAGACTCTTCCATCACCATCCCTGGGTATGTCCTGTCCCACCGGCAGGACAGACCCACCAGAGGTGGCGGTACAGTGATATACAGTCAGGAGGGAGTGGCCCTGGGAGTCCTCAACATTGACTCTGGACCCCATGAAATCTCATGGCATCAGGTCAAACATGGGCAAGGAAACCTCCTGCTGATTGCCACCTACCGTCCTCCCTCAGCTGATGAATCAGTCCTCCTCCATGTTGAGCACCACTTGGAGGAAGCACTGAGGGTAGCAAGGGCACAAAATGTACTCTGGGTGGGGGACTTCAATGTCCATCACCAAGAGTGGCTCGGTCGCACCACGACTGACCGAACTGGCCGAGTCCTGAAGGACATAGCTGCTAGACTGGGCCTGCGGCAGGTGGTGAGCGAACCAACACGAGGGAAAAACTTACTTGACCGACGTTCTCACCAATCCACCTGTCGCAAATGCATCTGTCCATGACAGTATTGGTAGGAGTGACCACCGCACAGTCCTCGTGGAGATGAAGTCCCGTCTTCGCACTGAGGACATCATCCATCGTGTTGTGTGGCACGACCACCGTGCTAAATGGGATAGATTCAGAATGGATCTAGCAGCTCAAAACTGGGCATCCATGAGGCGCTGTGGGCCATCAGCAGCAGCAGAATTGTATTCCAGCACAATCTGTAACCTCATGGCCCGGCATATTCCTCACTCTACCATTAGCAACAAGCCAGGGGATCAACCCTGGTTCAATGAGGAGTGTAGAAGAGCATGCCAGGAGCAGCACCAGGCATACCTAAAAATGAGGTGCCAACCTGGTGAAGCGACAACTCAGGACGACATGCATGCTGAACAGCAGAAGCAACATGCTATAGACAGAGCTAAGCGATTCCACAACCAACGGATCAGATCAAAGCTCTGCAGTCCTGCCACATCCAGTCGTGAATGGTGGTGGACAATTAATCAACTACCGGGAGGAGGAGGCTCTGCAAACATCCCCATTCTCGATGATGGCGGAGTCCAGCACGTGAGTGCAAATGACAAGGCTGAAGCGTTTGCAACCATCTTCAGCCAGAAGTGCCGAGTGGATGATCCATCTCAGCCTCCTCCCGATATCCCCACCATCACTGGAAGCCAGTCTTCGGCCAATTCGATTCACTCCACGTGATATCAAGAAATGGCTGAGTGCACTGGATACAGCAAAGGCTATGGGCCCCGACAACATCCCAGCTATCGTGCTGAAGACTTGTGCTCCAGAACTAGCTGCGCCTCTCGCCAAGCTGTTCCAGTACAGCTACAACACTGGCATCTACCCGACAATGTGGAAAATTGCCCAGGTATGTCCTGTCCACAAAAAGCAGGACAAATCCAATCCGCCAATTACCACCCCATCAGTCTACTCTCAATCATCAGCAAAGTGATGGAAGGTGTCGTCGACAGTGCTATCAAGCGGCACTTACTCACCAATAACCTGCTCACCGATGCTCAGTTTGGGTTCCGCCAGGACCACTCGGCTCCAGACCTCATTACAGCCTTGGTCCAAACATGGACAAAAGAGCTGAATTCCAGAGGTGAGAGTGACTGCCCTTGATATCAAGGCAGCATTTGACCGAGTGTGGCACCAAGGAGCCCTAGTAAAATTGAAGTCAATGGGAATCAGGGGGAAAACTTTCCAGTGGCTGGAGTCATACCTAGCACAAAGGAAGATGGTAGTGGTTGTTGGAGGCCAATCATCTCAGCCCCAGGGCATTGCTGCAGGAGTTCCTCAGGGCAGTGTCCAAGGCCCAACCATCTTCAGCTGCTTCATCAATGACCTTCCCTCCATCATAAGGTCAGAAATGGGGATGTTCGCTGATGACTGCACAGTGTTCAGTTCCATTCGCAACCCCTCAGATAATGAAGCAGTCCGTGCCCGCATGCAGCAAGACCTGGACAACATCCAGGCTTGGGCTCATAAGTGGCAAATAACTTTCGCGCCAGATAAGTGCCAGGCAATGACCATCTCCAACAAGAGAGAGTCTAACCACCTCCCCTTGACATTCAACGGCATTACCATCGCCGAATCTCCCACTATCAACATCCTGGGGGTCACCATTGACCAGAAACTTAACTGGACCAGCCATATAAATACTGTGGCTACGAGAGCAGGTCAGAGGCTGGGTATTCTGCGGCGAGTGACTCATCTCCTGACTCCCCAAAGCCTTTCCACCATCTACAAGGCACAAGTCAGGAGTGTGATGGAATACTCTCTACTTGCCTGGATGAGTGCAGCTCCAACAACACTCAAGAAGCTCGACACCATCCAAGATAAAGCAGCCCGCTTGATTGGCACCCCATCCACCACCCTAAACATTCACTCCCTTCACCACTGGCGCACTGTGGCTGCTGTGTGCACCATCCACAGGATGCACTGCAGCAACTCGCCAAGGCTTCTTCGACAGCACCTCCCAAACCCGCGACCTCTACCACCTAGAAGGAAAAAAGCAGCAGGCGCATGGGAACAACACAACCTGCACGTTCCCCTCCAAGTCACACACCATCCCGACCTGGAAATATATCGCCGTTCCTTCATTGTCGCTGGGTCAAAATCCTGGAACTCCCTTCCTAACAGCACTGTGGGAGAACCTTCACCACACGGACTGCAGCGGTTCAAGAAGGCGGATCACCACCACCTTCTCGAGGGCAATTAGGGATGGGCAATAAATGCTGGCCTCGCCAGCGACGCCCAAATCCCGTGAACGAATTTAAAAAAAAATCACCCGGACACTCCCCGCACGGTCTGAATGAGTGAGTGAGAGAGGGTGCCTTTGTATATCAGTGAGTGACTCTGAGTAAGTTTGTGAGAAAGGATGCCTCTATATATCAATGCGTGACTCTGAGTAAGTGTGTGAGACAGAGTGGATGGCTCTGTATGTCAGTGAGTGATTCTGAGTAAGTGTGTGAGCGATGATGTCCCTGTATATCAATGAGTGTGTGAGCGAGGATGCCCCTGTATATCAGTGAGTCAGTTTGTGAGCGAGGATGCCCCTGTATATCAGTGAGTGTGTGAGCGAGGATGCCCCTGTATATCTGTGAGTATGTGAGCGAGGATGCCCCTGTATATCAGTGAGTCAGTTTGTGAGCGAGGATGCCCCTGTATATCAGTGAGTGTGTGAGCGAGGATGCCCCTGTATATCAGTGAGTGTGAGAGAGAGGATGCACCTGTATATCAGTGAGTGTGTGAGCGAGGATGCCCCTGTATATCAGTGAGTGTGTGAGCGAGGATGCCCCTGTATATCTGTGAGTCAGTTTGTGAGCGAGGATGCCCCTGTATATCAATACATCATCTGTTAGCTCTGGGATCGAGCATTTCCCGAGTGTTATGATCAGTGCTCCACATCAGGTATGACACAGATAGCTGCCCAGTGAAATCCAGGGAGTCTTTGTTCCCCACGATAAATTCTCCCGTTTCTGACTGTAAGGTACCCACACTTGTCTTCACGAATCTTTTTTCTTTTTACATACTTGGAGAAGCTTTTGCAGTCCGCTTTTATGTTCCTTCCACGTTTACTCTCACACTCTGTTTTTCCTATCAATCAATCTCTTGGTCTTTTTTGGCTGATCTCAATCACTTCAGATCATAGCCACTGCTCCCATTTATTTCCGAAGAGCAGGTACTGGTAATGGTTCTGCTGTTGCAATTTACAGCTCCTCCAGACCCATCTTTTGTTTCTTTACATGTCCCATTACCACCCTCCTTACCTTGAAACATCATCCCTTTTGTCATTGAATCACTCGTGCCCTCCACTGTATCACAGACCTTCCATTTTGTTCTTTCCTCCCCTCCCCACGTCTTTCCCTCCTCCGTACTTATTTAAAATCTGTTTCATCTTCAATTTCTTCCAGTTCTGATGAAAGGCCATCGACGTGAAACATCAACCATGTTTCTTTCTCGACAAATGCTGCCTGGCTTGCTGAGTATTTCCAGCATATTCTGCTTTTATATAAATGCAAGTTTTTCTTTCTTTCAAAGAGCCGGCACAGGTACGATGGGCTGAATGGCCTCCACTTGTGCTGTATGCGTCATCATTCTCTGATATTTGATTCTATGAAATGTGATTCCATGACATGTGATTCTATGATATATGGATTTGTTGAGGGAAGGTCGTGTCTGACTAACTTGATTGAATTTTTTGAGGAGGTAACAAGGAGGGTCAATGAGGGTAGCACGTTTGATGTAGTCTACGTGGATTTTGGCAGACTGGTCAGAAAAGTAAAAGGCCAGGGGAACCAAGGGAAAGAGGCAAGTTGGATCCAAAACTGCTCATTGGCAGGAAGAAAAGGGTAATGGTCGATGGATGTATTTGTGACTGGAAGGCTGTTTCCAGTGGGGTTCTGCAGGGCTCAGTCCTAGGTCCCTTGCTTTTTGCGGGATATAGTAATGATTTGGACTGAAATGTAGGTGGTACGATTGAGAAATTGGAAGGGGGTACAAAAATTGGCCGTGTGATTGATAGTGAGGAGGAAAGCTGGAGACTGCAGGAGGATATCAATGGACTGGTCAGGTGGGCAGAAAAGTGGCAAATGGAATTCAATCCGGATAATTGTGAGGAAATGCATTTGTGGAGGGCAAATAAGGCAAGGAAATACATAATAAATGGAAGGATACTGAGAGGTTTAGAGGGACAGAGGGACCTTGGAGTGCATGTACACAGACCCCTGAAGGCAGCAGGACAGGTAGAGAATGTCGTTAAGAAGACATATGGGATACATTCCTTTATTAGCCGGTGCATAGGATATAAGAGCAGGGAGGTTTTGCTTGAAATTTATGAAACACTAGTTAGGCCACAGCTTGAGTACTGCGTACAGTTCAGGTCACCACATGACAGGAAAGATGTAAATGCACTCAAGAAAGCACAGAGGAAATTTACGAGGATGTTGCCAGGACTGGAGAATTTTTGCTTTGAGGAAAGATTGGATAGGCTGGGAATGTTTTCGTTGGAACAGAGGAGGCTGAGGGGAGATTAATTGAGATATATAAAATTATGAGGGGACGAGATAGAGTGGATAGGGAGGACCTATTTCCCTTAGTGGAGGGGTCAATAACCAGGGGGAATAGATTTAAAGTAACTGATAGAAGGATTAGAAGGGAGCTGAGGAGAATTTTTTTTTTAACCCAGTGGGTGGTAGGGGTTTGGGATTCACTGCCTGAAAGCGTGGTAGAGGCAGAAACTCTCGTCGCATTTAGAAAGTGCTTGGATATGCACTCGAAGTTCCGTAAGCCACAAGGCTATGGACCAAGTGCTGGATAGTGGGATTAGTCTGGATGGCTCATTTTCAGACGGCGCAGGCACGATGGGCGGAATGGCATCATTCTGTGTTGTAAATTTCTATGATCCAAAGATTCTATATGATTCTAACATATATGATTCCATGATATGTGATTCTGTGATATGCGATTCTATGATCTATCATTCTGTGATATGAGATTCTATAATCTATGATTTTAAGATCTATGGTATTTGATTCTCTGATATGTGATTCTATTAATACAGTCAGCGATGGTGAGGGAGAGTATTAATGCTCTCAGTAATAGAGCGAGGAAGTATTATAACTCTCAGGAATGGAGCAGTTGGAATTAACACTGTCAGAAATAAAGCGAGGGAGTATTAATACCGTCAGGAATGGAGCGTTGGAATATTAATACCGTCAGTGATGGAACAGCAAGTATTGATACCGTTTGGAATCGAGCGAGGGAGTATTGATACTGTCAGGAATCGAGCGGTGAAGTTTCAATTCCATCAGGATTACAGCGGTGGGGTATTAATACCCTTGGTAATGGAGCATGGGATTATTAATACCGTCAGTAATCGAGTGGGGGAGTATTAATACCGTCAGGAATGGTGCGTTGGAGTATTAAAACTGTCAGTGATCGAACGGGGAGTACTGATACTGTCAGGAATGGAGCGAGGGAGTATTAATGTTGTCAGAAATTGAGCGGAGGCATAATAATTCTGTTAGGAATGGGACGGGGGTGTATTAATTTTGTCGGGAGTTGAACGGGGCGGTATTTATACTGTCAGTAATCGAGCGGGGAGTATTAACACTTTCAGTGATGGAGTGGCAGAAAATAAACTCTCTCAGTGACAGAGTGGATCCGGCTGCATAGATGGATACCTCTTTTTCGGACAGCACAGACACGATGGACCGAATGACATCCTTTCGTGCCGGAAATCTCTAAGATTCTATGATATGTTTTTCTATGATATGTTACTCTGTGATATGTGATTCTGTAATCCATCATTCTATGATAGGTGACTCCATGATAGCTGACTCTATGATAGGTGGCTCGATGATAGGTGACTTTATGATAGGCGACTCTATGATTGGTGATTCTATGACAGTTGACTCAATGATAGGTGACTCTATGATAGGTGATTCTATGATAGTTGATTAATGATAGGTGACGCTATGATAGGTGACTCTATGATAGGTGATTCTATGATAGTTGATTAATGATAGGTGACGCTATGATAGGTGACTCGATGATAGGTGGTTTTATGATGGGCGACTCGATGTTTGGTGATTCTATGATAGGTGATTCTATGATAGGTGAATCTACGATAGATGAAATTGTGATAGGTGATTCTATGATAGGTGATTCTATGATAGGTGACTCTATGATAGGTGACTCGATGATAGGTGACTCGATGATAGGTGATTCTTTGATAGTTGACTCTAAGATAGGTGATTCTATGATATGTGACCCTACGATAGGTGAATCTATGATAGTTGATTCTATGACAGGTGAATCTATGATAGGTGACTTAATGAGAGGTGATGCTGTGACAGGTGAATCCATAATATGTGACTCTATGATAGTTGATTGTATGATATGTAACTCTATGATATGTGATTCTATGATAGGTAACTGCATGATAGGTGATTCGATGATAGGTGATTATTTGATAGGTGATTCTACGATAGGTGACTCTATGATGGGTGATTCTATGATAGTTGACTCAATGATAGGTGTCTCTGTGATACGTGACTCTATGATAGGTGACTCTATGATAGGTGAATGTATGATAGGTGATTCTATGATAGGTGACTCTATAAAACGTTACTCTATAATAGGTCATTGTATGATATGTGACTCTAAGATATGTGATTCTATGATAGGTGACTCGATGATAGGTGATTCTATGATAGTTGACTCAATGATAGATGTCTCTTTGATAGGTGACTCTATGATAGGTTAATTTGTGATATGTGATTCTATGATAGGTGATTCTATTGGAGGTGACACTATGATATGTGACTCTATAATAGGTCATTGTATGATATGTGATTCTATGATAGGTGACTCCATGATCGGTGATTATTTGACATGTGACTGTACGATATGTGACTCTATGATAGCTGATTCTGTGACAGGTGAGTCTATGATAGGTGAATCTATGATAGGTGATTCAATGATAGGTGACTCTATGATACGTGATTCTATGATAGGTGATTGTATGATATGTAACTCTATGATATGTGATTCTATGATAGGTGACTCCATGATGGGTGACTCCATGATAGGTGATTATTTGATAGGTGACTCTATGATAGGTGATTCGATGATAGGTGATTTTATGATAGGCGACTCTATGATGGGTGATTCTATGATAGTTGACTCAATGATAGGTGTCTCTATGATTGGTGACTCTATGATAGGAGAATTTGTGATAGGTGGCTCTATGATAGGTGATTGTATGATATGTAACTCTATGATATGTGATTCTGTGATAGATGATTCTATGATATTTGACTCTAAGGTAGGTGATACTATGATAGTTGACTCAATGATATGTGAATCTATAATAGTTCATTGTATGATATGTGACTCAATGATATGTGACTCTATGATATGTGACTCCATGAATGGTGATTATTTGATATGTGACTGTATAATATGTGATTCGATGATAGGGGACTCTATGATAGGGGACTCTATGATAGGTGACTATGATAGGTGATTCTATGATAGGTGATTCTATGATAGCTGAATCTATGATAGGTGAATCTATGATCGGTGATTCTATGAAAGGTGATTCTATGAGATTTAACTCTATGATAGGAGACTCTATGATAGGTGAATCTATGATAGGTGATTCTACGATAGTTGACTCTATGATAAGTGCTTCTATGATAGTTGACTCTCAGATAGGTGATTATATGATTGGTGAATCTATGATAGGTGATTCTATGCTAGTTGACTCCATGATAGTTGATTCTATGATAGGTGACTCTATGATAGGTGATTCTAAGATAGATAATTCTATGATATGTGACTCTACGATAGGTGAATCTATGATAGTTGATTCGATGACAGGTGAGTCTATGATAGTTGACTTTATGATTGGTGATGCTATGATAGGTGACTCTATGATATGTGATTCTATGATAGGTGTTTGTATGATATGTAATTCTATGATAGGTGACTCCATGATATGTGACTCCATGATAGGTGACTCCATGATAGGTGACTCGATGATAGGTGATTTTTTGATAGGCGACTCTATGATGGTTGATTCTATGATAGTTGACTCAATGATAGGTGATTCTATGATACTTGACTCTATGATATGTGAATCTATAATAGTTCATTGTGTGATATGTGACTCTATGATATGTGACTCTGTGATAGGTGACTCCATGATAGGTGGCTCTATGATCTATAAGAACATAAGAAATAGGAGCAGGAGTCGGCCTTACGGCTCCTCAAGCCTGAACAACCAATCAATCAGATGATGGCCCATCTTCAACCTCAACTCCACTTTTGTGCTCGATCCCCATATCCCTTGTTTCCCTTCGAGACCTACAGTCTATCCAGCTGAGCCTTCAATATATTCAATGACTCAGCATCCACACCCCTCTGGAGTAGAGAATTCCAAAAATTCTGAACCTCTGAGTGAAGAAATTCCTCCTCACCTCAGTCCTAAATTGTCGGCCCCTTATCCTGAGACTTTGACCCCTAGTTCTGGACTCCCCAGCCAGGGAGACAGCCTCTCAGCATCTACCCTGTCAAGCCCCCTCAGAATCTTAAATGATTCAATGAGATCACGTCTCATTCTTCTAAACTCCTGAGAGTGTGGGCCCATTCTACTCAATCTCTCCTCATAGGACAACCCTCTCATCCCAGGAATTAATCCAGTGAACCTTCGTTGTACTGCCTCCAAAGCAAATATATCCTTCCTTCGATAAGGGGACCAAGAACGTACCCAGTACTCCAGGTGAGGTCTCACCAAAGCCCTGTACAATTGTAGTACGACTTCCTTACCTCTGTACTCCAACACCCTTGCAATAAAATGATTGTACGAAATATGATTCTCTGACCTATGATTTCCAGTCACTGCACCCAGTCCTTGGAAACGCCCTCTCCGTCAATCTCACTGGTTGTGAGGGTAACAGCGATGGGCTTGGGCTTTCCTGTCACTCACCGAGCGACTGCGGTGTCACCGCCTGCCTGTCAGTCAATCAATCGGATGCCCGTGGTGTTGGTGTGGGCGTGGTAGCGCTGCCACTCACTGTGCGGTTGTCAGGGGCGACGGACGGACGGGGGGGTGGGGCAGCGTTCGACGCAGGCGCACTTACGCTCTTGCAGACTCATGGTGGGGCGTGCGTTCTCTCGCACTTGTTAGGAGAGCGCGGCCGGCCGTGGACGGTAGAGCGTCCGCCCGAGAGTCGGCAATGTGGCGGCGGTGGAGTGCACTGGCAGCGCGGGTGGGGAAGTGGTGGCGGAGGAGTGGCGGCGGCGGCGCAGCAGGCAGCGAGGAAAATGAGGATCAGGAGCAGCGATTGAAGGGCCCGTGGGTGATGGTGGAAGGAGAGGAGGAGGAGCGGGCCGGGCAGCCCGACAGTCCGCCTTCGCCGCTGGCCGCGGCCCCAGCAGAAGGTGGGTGTGGGAGGGGGGGGGAATATTAATACTGTCAGGAATGGGACGGAGGAGTATTAATAGTATGAGTAACGAAGCCCGGGAATCTTGATACCCTCGGTAGTGGAGCGCGGGAGTATTCGTGTTCTTGCATAGAAACATAGAAAGGTTATAGCTCAGAAGAAGGCCATTTGGCCCATCTATTCTGTGCCGGCTCTATGCAAGAGCAATCCAGCTAGTGCCACTCCCCTGCCCTATCCCCGTAGCCCTGCAAATATTTTCGTTTCAACTACTTATCCAGTTACCTTTGGAAGGACATGGTTGAATCTGCCTTCACCATCCATTCGGGCAGTGCATTCCAGATCCTAACCACTCGCTGTGTAAAAAAGTTTTTATTCAGGTCACCTTTGGTTCTTTTGCTAATCACCTTAAATCTATGTCCTCTTGTGACTGACCCTTCTGCCAATGGGAACAGTTTCTCTCTATCTACTTTGTCTAGACCCTTCATGATTTTTAATACATCTATCAAATCTCCTCTCAACCTTCTCTGTTCCATGGAGAACAACCCCAGCTTCTCTAGTCTATCCACGTAACTGAAGTCCCTCATCCCTGGAATCATTCTGGCATCATTCTGGCAAATCTCTTCTGCACCCTCTCTTAAGCCTTCATATCTTTCCTGAAGTGCGGTGTCCAGAACTGGACACAATATTCCAGTTGTGGCCGAACCAGTGTTTTGTAAAGATTCATTATGGCTTCCATACTTTTGGACTCTATGCCTCTATTTTTAATGCCCAGGATGCTGTATGCTTTTTTAACTGCTTTCTCAACCTGCCCTGCCACCGTCAACGATTTGTGCACATATACCCCCAGATCTCTGTCCTGTGCCCCTTTTAGAGTTGTGCTCTCTCGTTTATATTGCCTCTCCTCGTTCTTCCAACCGAAATGTATCACTTCGTATTTTTCTGCATTAAATTTCTTCTGTCATGTGTCCACCCATGCCACCAGCCTGTTTATGTCCTCTTGAATTCTATTACTATCCTATTCACTGTTTACTACACTTCCAATTTTGTGTCAAGTATAATTTTTGAAATTGGGCCCTGTACACCCAAGTCCAAGTCATTAATATATATCAAGAAAAGCAGTGGTCGCAGCACTGACCCCTGGGGAACACCACTGTACACCTCCCTCCAGACCGAAAAACAACCGTTCACCACTACTTTCTGGTTCGTTTTCCTTAGCCAATTCTGTATCCATGCTGCTACTGCCCCCTTTATTCCATGGACCGTAATCTTGATGCTATGCCTACCGTGCGGCACTTTATCAAACGCCTTTTGTACACCACATCATCTGCATTGCCCTCATCTACGCACACTGTTATCACGTCAAAAAGCTCTCTTAGGTTATTTAAAGACGATTTGCCTTTAACAAATTAGTTTTGGCCTTCCTTAATCAATGCACACTTGTCCAAGTGACGGTTAATTCTGTCCCGGTGATTGTTCCAAAAACTTTCCCCACCACTGAGGTTAAACTAACTGGGCTATAGTTGCTGGGTTTATCCTTACACCCTTTTTTGAACAGGGGTGTAACATTTGCAATTCTCCAGTCCTCTGGCGCCACCCCCGTATCTGCGGATGTTTGGAAGGTTATGGCCAGTACGTCCGCAATTTCCACCCTTACTTCCCTCAGCAACCTAGGAGTCTTACCAACTTTAAGTACAGCTATCCTTTCAAGCACCTGTCAGGAATTGTGCAGGAGAGTATTCATATTGTCAGAAATGGTGAGCTGGAGTATTAATACTATCAGGAATTGAGTGGGGGAGTAATCATTTTGTCAGGAATGGAGCGGAAGAGTATTAATAATGTCAGTTATTGAGCGGCGGAATATTAATACTATCTGGAATATAGCGGGGTATTATAAATTCTGATGGGAATGGAGCAGGGGAGTATTAATACTTTCAGGAATGGAGCGTGGGGGTTTTGGTAATATTACTGTCAGGAATTGTGTGGCGGAGTTTTCATACTTTCATGAATGGAGCGCTGGAGTATTAATACTGTTAGAAATGGAGAGGGGGAGCAATAAAACTGTCAGTGATGGACCGGGATGTATTATACTGCTGCTGATGGAGCGGGGGAATATTAATACTGGCAGTGTTGCACCGGTGGATTATCAATACGGTCAGGAATGGAGAGGATGAGTTTTAATAGTTCTCAGTAATGCAGCAGGGGTGTATTAATATCTACAGCAATTTTAATATGTCAGTAATGAAGCGGGGGCATATTAATATCGTCATTAAATAAGGTGTTTGAGTAAGAATACCGTTTATAATAGAGGTGGGAGTATTAATACAGTCAGGAATGGAGCGGGAGATTAGTAATGCAGTCTGGAATAGAGCTGTCGAGTATTAATACAGTTATGAACGGAGCGGGGCAATATTAATATCATCAGGAATGGAGCAGGGACGTATTAACCGCCATCAACAGTGGAGCGGGAATGTATTAATACCGCTTGAATAAAGCGGGGTAGTATTGATGTTGTCAGCAGTGGAGCGTGGAAGTGTTAATACTGTCAAGTATTGAGCGGGGGTCATTAATGCTGTCAGGAATGGAGCGTTAGAGCATTAATATCGTCAGGAATGGAGTGGGGGAGTAGTAATAGTGTTAGTAATGGAGCGGGTGAGTATTACTACTGTCAGGAATGGTGCGGGTGAGTGTTAATACTGTCAGGAATCGTGTGAGGGAGTTTTAATACTGTCAGTAATGGAATGGAGGAGTATTAATAATGTCAGGTGTGGAGTGGCTGAGCATTAATGATGTCAGGACTGGAGCGGGAGAGTACTAATTGTGTCAGGATTGGAGCAGAGGAGTATTAATACATTCAGGAATGGAGCGTGGGTGTATTAGTATTACTGTCAGGAATTGTGCACAGGAATATTCATACTGTTAGGAATGAAGCGCTGGAGTATTAGTAACGTCAGCAATAGATCGGTAGAGTACTAATATCGTCAGTAAAGTATCGTGGGTGTAATACCATCCGGAATGGTGCAAGCGCGCATTAATATCGTCAGGAATGGGCGTGAGAGTAACAATACCATTAGGAATGGAGGAGTGGAGTGGTAATACTCTCAGGAATGGAGCGGAGGAGAATTAATAATGTCAGGTATCGAGCGACTGAGAAAAAAATGTCAGGTATGGAGGGGGGGAACATTAATAGTGTCTGGAATGGAGCGGTGGATTATTAATTCTGATGGGAATGGAGCAGGAGTGTGCTAATTGTGTCAGGAATGGAGCAGGGGAGTATTAATAGTGTCTGGAATGGAGCGGTGGATTATTAATTCTGATGGGAATGGAGCGGGAGAGTACTAATTGTGTCAGGAATGGAGCAGGGGAGTATTAATACTTTCAGGAATGGAATGTGCGGGGATATTAGTATTACTGTCAGGAATTGTGCGGAGGAGTATTCATACTGTCGGAAATGGAGTGTGGGAGTATTCATTCTGTCAGTGATGGAGTGGGGGAGTATTAAAACTGTCTGATCAAGCGGCAGAGTATTAATGTGGTCAAGAATTGAGTATGAGTTTAATACTTTCAGTAATGGAGCAGGGGTGCATTAATACGTACAGTAATGGAGCAGGGGCATATTAATGTGTCAGAGATGGAGCGAGGACATATTAATATCGTCAGTAATGGAGCTCTTTAGTATTAATACCACCAATAAAGTAGGAGGGAATATTAATACATTCAGGAATGGTGCAGGGGAGTATTTTTACTTTCAGGAATGGAGCGTGGGTGTATTCGTATTATTACTGTCAGGAATTGTGCGGGGGAGTATTCAAATATCAGGAATAGAGTGCTGGACGAGTAATACTGTCAGGAATAGAGTGTGGGTTATTAATACTGTCAGGAACGTAGCGTGGATGTATTACCAGCTGCCAGGAATGGAGCAGGGATGTATTAATACAGCAGGAATAGAGAGGGTTAGTATTAATAGTTTCAGCAATGGAGCGAGCGAGTATTAATACTATGAGATATTGAGCAAGGTAAGCATTAATACTGTTAGGAGTGGAGCGGGAGAGCATTAATATTAGGAATGGAGCAGGGAAGTATTAGTGTCATTAATGGAGTGGGTGAGCATTAATTCTGTTAGGATTAGTGCGGGGGAGTTTTAGTACTGTCAGTAACGGAGCTGGGGTATATTAATACTGCAGCATTGGGGCGGGAAAATATTAATAGTCTCAGTAATGGATCAGAGGATTATTAATACCGTCAGGAATGGAGCGGGGGTGTATTAATACTGTCAGGAATGGGGCAGGGGAGTCGCATTAGTGTCGGGAATGGCTTGGGGGCCTATTGATATTGTCAGTAATGGAGCGGGGGAGTATTGATACTGTCAGTGATGTAGCAGGGGAGTATTAAGGTCAGGAAAGGTGCTGGGAAGTAATAATACCATCAGGTATGGAGCGGCTGAGTATTAATAATGTCTGGAATGGAGCAGGGGATTATTGCTACTGTCTAGAATGGAGCGGGGTTGTATAAATTCAGTCGGAAATGGAGCAGGGGAGTGTTAAACTTTCAGGAATGGAACCTGAATGTATTAGTATTTTCACTGTTAGGAATTGTGCGGAGGAGTATTCATACTGTCAGGAATGGAGTGCTCGAGCATTAATACTGTCAAGAATGGAGCAGGGGAGTATTAATACATTTAGGAATAGAGAATGGGAATATTAGTATTATTGCCGTAAGGAATTCTGTGGGGGAGTATTCATACTGTCAGGGATGGAGAGCTGGAGTATTAATACACTCAGGAATTGAGTGGGGAGTATTCATTCTGTCAGTGATGGTGCGGAGGAGTATTAAAACAGTCAGTGATGGACCGGGGTGTATAAATGCTGTCACTGTTGGAGCGGGAGAGTATTAATACTGTCATTGATGTAGCGGCAGTGCATTAATACCGCCAGGAACGAGCGGATGAGTTTTAAAACTTTTCAGTAATGGAACGGGAAGTATTAATAACATCTGGAATGGAGAGAGCGTGCATTAATACTGTCAGAAATGGTGAGGATGAGCATTAATGTCAGGAATGGAGCTGGAGAGTATTAATGATGTTAGGAATGTAACGGGGGCGTATTGATGCCGTCAGAAATGGAATGGGGGAGTATTAATATAGTCAGGAATGAAGCGTGAGAGCAACAATACCATCAGGAATGGAGCGGTGGTGTAGTAGTACATTTTTAAAAATTTGTTCATGTGATGTAGGCATCACTGGCATGGCCAAAATTTATTGCCCATCCCTAATTGCCCTTGAGGAGGTGGTGGTGAGCCGCCTTCTTGAACCGCTGCAGTCCGTGTGGTGAAGGTTCTCCCACAGTGCTGTTAGGAAGGGAGTTCCAGGATTTCGACCCAGCGACGATGAAGGAACGGCGATATATTTCCAAGTCGGGATGGTGTGTGACGTGGAGGGGAACGTGCAGGTGGTGTTGTTCCCATGTGCCTGCTGCTCTTGTCCTTCTAGGTGGTAGAGGTCGTGGGTTTGGGAGGTGCTGTCGAAGAAGCCTTATAGAATCATAGAATCATAGAAGTTACAACATGGAAACAGGCCCTTCGACCCAACATGTCCATGTCGCCCAGTTTATACCACTAAGCTAGTCCCAATTGCCTGCACTTGGCCCATATCCCTCTATACCCATCTTACCCATGTAACTGTCCAAATGCTTTTTAAAAGACAAAATTGTACCCGCCTCTACTACTGCCTTTGGCAGCTCGTTCCAGACACTCACCACCCTTTGAGTGAAAAAATTGCCCCTCTGGACCCTTTTGTATCTCTCCCCTCTCACCTTAAATCTATGCCCCCTCGTTATAGACTCCCCTACTTTTGGGAAAAGATTTTGACTATCGACCTTATCTATGCCCCTCATTATTTTATAGACTTCTATAAGATCACCCCTTAACCTCCTACTCTCCAGGGAAAAAAGTCCCAGTCTGTCTAACCTCTCCCTGTATGTCAAACCATCAAGTCCCGGTAGCATCCTAGTAAATCTTTTCTGCACTCTTTCTAGTTTAATAATATCCTTTCTATAATAGGGTGACCAGAACTGTACACAGTACTCCAAGTGTGGCCTCACCAATGCCCTGTACAACTTCAACAAGACATCCCAACTCCTGCATTCAATGTTCTGACCAATGAAACCAAGCATGCCGAATGCCTTCTTCACCACCCTATCCACCTGTGACTCCACTTTCAAGGAGCTATGAATCTGTACTCCTAGATCTCTTTGTTCTACAACTCTCCCCAACGCCCTACCATTAACGGAGTAGGTCCTGGCCCGATTCGATCTACCAAAATGCATCACCTCACATTTATCTAAATTAAACTCCATCTGCCATTCATCGGCCCACTGGCCCAATTGATCAAGATCCCGTTGCAATCTTAGATAACCTTCTTCACTGTCCACAATGCCACCAATCTTGGTGTCATCTGCAAACTTGCTAACCTTGTCAGGAATAGAGCAGAGAACTATTAATAATGTCAGGTATGGAGCGGCTGAGTATTAATACTGTCTGTAATGGAGCAGGGGAGCATTAATTATTTCAGTAATGGAGCAGGGGAATATTAATACATTCAGGAATAGAGCGTTGGAGTATTTGTATTATTACTCAGGAATTGTACTGGGGAGTATTCGTTCTGGAATGGAAAGCTGGAGTATTCATTCTGTCAGTGATTTACTGGGGTGTATTAATACTTTCACTGATGGAGCAAGGGAGTATTAATATTGTCAGTGATGCAGCAGCGCAGTATTAATACTGGCAGGAATGGAGTGGATGAGTTTTAATATTTTCAGTAATGGAGTGAGTTGTATTAATACCTACAGTAATAAAGCAGGGGCTTATTAATGTGTCTGTAATGGAGCGGGGGCATATCAATACCGTCATTAATGGAGCGCTTGCGTACTAAGACCGGCAATAATAGAGGAGGGAATATTTATACAGCCAGGAATGGAGTGGGGGAGTATTAATACAGTCCAGAATATAGCGGGCGATTATTCACACCGTCACGAGTGGAGCGTGAGTGTATTAATACCGTCAGGAATGGAGCGGGGAAGTATTAACTGCCGTCAGCAATGGAGCAGGGATGTATTAATACTGCAGGAATAGAGCGGGTGAGTATTAATAGTGTTAGCAATGGGGCGGATGAGTAATAATACCGTCAGAAATCGTGCAGGTGAGTATTAATACTGTCAGGAATGGAGCGGAGGAGTTATAACAATGTCTGATATGGAGCGGCTGATAATTAATGATGTCAGTAATGGAGCTGGGGAATATTAATACTTTCAGAAATGAAACGTGGGAGTGTTAGTATTACTGTCAGAAATTATGCAGAGGCGTATTCATACTGTCAGGAATTGAGCGCTGGTGTATTAATACTGGCAAGAATGGATTGCAGGAGTATTAATTCTATCGGTGATGGAGATGCGGAATACTAAAGCATCAGAAATGGAGTGTAGGTGTAATAATACCGCCCGGAATTGAGCGGGCTCGAATTAATAATGTCAGAAATGGAGTGGTGTAGCATTAGGTATTGTCAGGAATGGAACAGGTGAGCATTAATAACGTTAGGGATGAAAAGGGGGTGTATTAATACCGTCAGGAATGAAACGTGGGATTGTTAATAACGTTAGCAATGTAGCGGAGGAGTATTAATAATGTCAGGAATGGAACGGGGGAATATTAAGTAACATTCGCGCCAGACAACTGCCAGTCAATGAACATCTCCAACAAGAGAGAGTCTAACCACCTCCCCTTGACATTCAATGGCATTACCATCGCCGAATCCCCCACTATCAACATCCTGAGTGTCACCATTGACCAGAAACTTAACGGAACCAGCCACAAAAATATTGTGGCTACAAGAGCAGGTCAGAGGCTGGCTATTCTGCGGCGAGTGACTCACCTCTTGACTCCCCAAAGCCTTTCCACCATCTACAAAGCACAAGTCAGGAGTGTGATGGAATACTCTCCACTTGCCTGGATGAGTGCAGCTCCAACAACACTCAAGAAGCTGGACACCATCCAGGACAAAGCAGCCCGCTTGATTGGCACCCCATCCACCACCCTAAACATTCACTCCCTTCACCACCGGCGCACTGTGGCTGCAGTGTGTACCATCCACAGGATGCACTACATCAACTCGCCAAGGTTTCTTCGACAGCACCTCCCAAACCTGCAACCTCTACCAACTGGAAGGACAAGTACAACAGGCACATGGGAACAACACCACTTGCACGTTCCCCTTTAGGTCACACACCATCCAGACTTGGAAATATATCGCCGTTCCTTCATCGTCGCTGGATCAAAATCCTGGAACTCCCTTCCTAACAGCACTGTGGGAGAACCTTCACCACACGGACTGCAGCGGTTCAAGAAGGCGGCTCACCACCACCTTCTCAAGGGCAATTAGGGATGGGCAATAAATGCTGGCCTTGCCAGCGACGCCCACATCCCATGAACGAATAAAAACATTAATGCTGTCTGGAATGCAGTGTGATTATTAATTCTGTCAGGAATGGAGCAGGGAGTATTAATACTGTCAGTGCTGGACCAAGGTGTATTAATAATGTGACTAAAATGGAGGGGGGAGTATTAATACTGTCATTGATTGAGCGGGTGCGTAATAATGCCGTCAGTTTTGGGACGCTAGAGTAATAATACCATCAATAATAGTGGAGGGAGTATTAATACAGTGAGGAATGGCGCGAGGGCATATTAATTCCGTCAGCAATAGTGGAGGGAGCATTAATACAGTCATGAATGGCGCTGGGAATTACTAAGTGCTCAGTGGATGATTTATCTCGGCCCCCTCCCGATATCCCCACCATCTCAGAAGCCAGGCTTCAGCCAATTCGATTCACTCCACGTGATATCAAAAAACGGCTGAGTGCACTGGATACAGCAAAGGTTCTGGGCCTCGACAACAGCTCGGCTGTAGTGCCGAAGACTTGTGCTCCAGAACTAGCTGCGCTTCTAACCAAGCTATTCCAGCACAGCTACAACACTGATATCTACCCGACAATGTGGAAAATTGCTCATGTATGTCCTGGCAACGAAATACAGGACAATTCCAATCCAGCCAAATAATTCCCCATCAGTCTACTCTCAATCACCAGCAAAGTGATGGAAGGTGTCGTCGAAAGTGCTATCAAGCGGCACTTACTTACCAATAACCTGCTCACTGATGCTCAGTTTGGGTTCTGCCAGGACCATTCGGCTCCAGACCTCATTGCAGCCTTGGTCCAAACATGGACAAAAGAGCTGAATTCCAGAGGTGAAAGTGACTGGCCTTGATATCAAGGCAGCATTTGACCGAGTGTGGCACCAAGGATTCCGAGTAAAATTGAAGTCAATGGGAATTAGGGGGCAAACTCTCCAGTGGCTGGAGTCACACCAAGCACAAAGGAAGATGGTAGGGGTTGTTGGAGGCCAATCATCTCAGCCCCAGGACATTGCTGAAGGAGTTCCTCAATGCAGTGTCCTCGGCACAACCATCTTCAGCTGCTTCATCAATGACCTTCCCTCCATCATGTTCGCTGATGATTGCACAGTGTTCAGTTCCATTTGCAGTCCCTCAGATAATGAAGCAGTCCATGCTCGCAAGCAACAAGACCTGGACGATGTCCAGGCTTGGGCGAGTAAGTGGGAAGTAACATTCGCACCAGACAAGTGACAGGCAAAGACCATCTCCAACAAGAGAGAGTCTAACCACCTCCCCTTGACATTCAACATCATTACCATCACCGAATACCCCACCATCAACATCCTGGGGGTCACCATTGACCAGAACCTGAACTGGACCAGCCACAAAAATACTGTGGCTACAAGATTAGGCCAGATGCTGGGTATTGTGCGGAGAGTGACTCACCTCCTGACTCCCCAAAGCCTTTCTACCATCTACAAGGCACAAGACACAAGTGTGATGGAATATTCTTCACTTGCCTGGATGAATGCAACTCCAACAACACTCAAGAAGCTCGAAACGATACAGGACGAAGCAGCCCGCTTGATTGGCACCCCATCCACCACCCTAAACATTATCTCTTTTCACCACTGGCATACCGTAGCTGCAGTGTGTGCCATATAGAGGTTGCACTGCAGCAACTCGCAAAGGCTTCTTTAATAGTACCTCCCAAACCCGGGACCTCCAGCACCTAATATTGGAACAGTGGTAAATATCCTCACCTCCTATAGTGCTCATTATTGTTAATATTAGAACAGTGGTAAATCTCCTCACCTCCTACAGTGCTCATTAGTGTGAATGTTGGAACAGTGGTAAATATCCTCACCTCCTATAGTGCTCATTAGTATTAATATTAGAACAGTTGTAAATCTCACCTCCTCCAGGGCTCATTAGTGTTAATATTGGAACAGTGGTAAATCTCCTCACCTCCTACAGTGCTCATTAGTCTGGTGCTGACACCATGAGGCATATAGTAAATATATTCCAATAGAAGCAGTAGCCAGGACACTTCTACATCAACACACGGAGACTGTCACTGCCCATAAACACCAGAGGAATCACACCTCGCTATTTATTGTGTGGAAAGCTATCATGTTCAGAAAGCAGCTTAATTTAATAACGGAACTTAACAAATCGAATATATTCATCGCAAATCTGTGAATAACAATTATCCAATTGCCCCAAACTGTGTAAAACCGAGTGAAGGGTCATTTAATTCAGCCACGTTCAGCCCGCTTCATATTTCCCTCCAGAATATTCACTACCTCAGGTCTAAGGCTGGTTCTGGCCTGCACTGTGAGTAAATCTTACCAATGGGCACTCCCAGTGCAGAGTCTCGGCCGACGGGAGCCCGTCTGGCATTGATTTGTGAAGATCAGCGGAATTCACTGGATTTCACTGGGCAGCTGTCTGTGTCACACCTGATGTGGAGCGTTGATCATAACACTCGGGAAATGCTCGATTCCAGAACTAACAGCTGTTATACTGATGGGGGAGGAGAGACTTGGTATCATGTTTAACAAGGCAAAGTTTTCCTGCTCATTTTAATATTTCTTTCTAACTCTCCTATTAATATTGTATTTATTACAGAGGATCAGAATCTGGCAACGTCAATCACCACCATGGCTGAAGGTCCAAACAGGGGAGAAGATCCAACATCTTCAACAAGAATGAGAATGGAAACAGGTAGGTTCAGAAAATTCAGCAAAATATTTCTCTCCTGACAAAGGGTCCAGATCACAATCAGGAAATTGCAGCTCACACAGGAAGAGGTAACATCACAGATACTGTGTCGCTAGAGGGAAATGAGTGACCATCAAGAGGGACAGTGCAGTCACAGGTGGAGGGATCTCCTGAGTACTGGAACTGTCCAATAGTTACCTGGTGCTGGGGACTGCAAGGTGGATAGAGACAGTGACTCAGAGGATGTACTTCCTGAGCAACAATGTGAGATCAGGGAGCAGAGGGACACCCCGAGTGGGGCAGGAGTGAGAGGCAGGTGGGACACAGGAATAGGAGAGCGATAGTGGTGGGAGCTTCTACAGACAGGCAATAGACAGACTCTACTGCAGCCCTGAGCAGGTCCCGAATGGTAAGTTGCCTCCCTGCTGTCAGAGGGAAGAACATCCTGGAACAGGTGGGACCATCTCTGGGAAGGAAAGGAGAGCAGAGAATAGCCATGGTCAGAATCAATAACACTGATACGTTTATCGAGGGAATATTAAGACTCATGCACTCGATGTAAACTAAGTTACCTCCCTCGTGCCAGTTGGAAGAATTTCCAGGAACGGGTGGGACAATCTCTGAGAAGGAAAAGGAAGCAGAGGATAGCCATTGTCGGAACTAATAAAACAGATAGAAATACAATTATAGAGGGAATATTAACACTGAGGCAGTAGATTAAAAAAACAAGGCCTCCAGGTTGTGATCTCCAGATTGATTTTCACTGGGCTGCTAAAGGAGGGAAACATGAGTGTGGCTGCAGGGCTGGAGCAGGAGGGAAGGGTTCACGGTCTTGGGGACTAGAGCGAGTTCAGGGAGAAGGGAAGGGACGGTCACGGTCTGAACCGACCAATGGTTTTACCGACTGGGTGAATGGAGCAGTGGGCGGGGGGGGGGGGGGGGGGGGGTTCAGTTGATATGACCGGAGGATGGGAAATATGCGGGTCTGAGACGAGAGAGTGGAATTAATAAAACTGTTGGAGCAGAAACAGAAGACTAATAAAATAATAAAGTTATGAGCAGGAAGAAAGGAAGGAGGTTTTGAAGTAGTGAGAGATAGTCATTGTTTTGAAGTAGTGAGAGATAACGTTGTTGTTTTAAGTAGTGAGAGATAAAGTTATTGGTGTCGAAAAGAAAATGACTAATGATTAAAATGCCGACAAAATCGGAGTTCGGATTAAATGTTATGTCTGTGAATGTACAAATAATTCCAAACTCATTTGGAAATTCAGAAGCATAAGAGATATGGTCCAGGAGATATGAGACCATATGGTTTAGGTTTACGAGGGACTCAGAGCAAAATCTTCCTGGTTACAACATTTTGATGGGAGATTAATGAAGATTTTAAGACTGATGGTGTTAATGAGAATGTGGATGTACTGAAGGAGGATGTGGGACCAGAGTTAAAGATAACTAGAGAAGGATTTGGATTTGAGAAAAATAGCCAAAGTGGAGAAGCCACTGGTCCCACAACTAATGCGGTGAAATGAAGTCAGGGAGGAGACTTTGGATAAAAAACAGTGCTGATGGATTAGAAAGAGACAAAATAATATCTCTGTTGAAGAGTGAGAGAAGATAAACCGGGTAACTGGAGACCAATTAGTCTCCGTTAGTAGTGGGTAAACTCCTCGAATCTGTAATTCCAGGTCGAATTAGTGAACATTTTGAGATACAAGGGATGATCAGGGGAGGCTGGAACTGATTCGCTGCAGACAAGTCGTATTTGACAAATTTAATACAGCTTTGTTGAGAGGTGACGATAAAGATCGATGGGATGTAGCACTTGCGGTGTATATGAGTTTGCAGAAGGTGTTTGATAATGTGGCTCACAACAGGCTTCAGCCGTTTGGTAAGAGGAAATGTAGCCGCCCGGATAGAAAGTCGATAATGTGTTTAGTTTTCTCCATTTTTGTTCACAGATCCGAACACTGCAATCACTGAGTTCCTGACAAAGTGCGACGATTACCAGCTGTTCCAGTTGACGAAATTCTACCGGGACAGACTGGAACAGGCGATTGAAGAAGTGGTGGACGGAGTCAACTCGTTGTTAACATACGAGAGGCATTTCAGTGGACAGGAACATCGGGTAAGTGGGAGGGACACAGAATGAGTTTGGATTAATTAAAGATCACAGAACTAACAGGATATCAGATCTTCGAATCATAGAATGTTACAGAACCGAAACAGGCCAAATTGGAAAGAAATGGATGAAACTGAACATATTCTGAATCTGAACCAATGATAGGAAGATATTAAATTACCCAGTGGATCAGTCAATATCTGTACAGAGAAAGGACAGGGTGACAACAACTTGCATTTATATGGCGCCTTTAACATAGTAAAACGTCCCAAGGCGCTTCACAGGAACGATTATCGAAGAAAATTTGATAGTGAGCCACATGAGGAGACATTAAGAGAGCTTGATCAAAGAGTTGGTTTTAAGGAGCGTCTTCAAGGAGAGAGAGGCAGAGAGGTTTAGGGAGGGAATTCCAGAACTTCGTGCCGAGGCAGCTGAAGGCACAGCCGCCAATGGTGGAGCGATTAAAATCCGGGATGCACAAAAGGCAAACATTGGAGGAGTGCAGAAATCTCGGAGGATTGCAGGGCTGGAGGAGGTTACAGAGATAAGGAGGGACCAAGCCATGAAGGGACTTGAGCGAAAGGATGAGAATTTTAATATTGAGGCGTTGCCAGACCAGGAGCCAATGTAGGTCAGCGAGTCCAGGGGTGATGGGTGAACGGGACTTGTTGCGACTTATGATATGGGCAGGACGTGGTGTGAGTTGGGATACGAGCACAGAGTTTTGGATGCGCTCAAGTTTAGAGAAGTTGGAAGGTGGAGTCTGGAGGTGACAAAGGGATGGCTTTGATCTTCCCAATGTTTAATTGGAGGAAATTTCTGCTCATCCAATGCTGCATGTCGGGCAAGCAGTGTGACAAAGCAGAGACAGTGGAGGAGTCCGGAGAAGATGTGGTGAGGTAGAGTTGGGTGTCATCAGTGTACATGTGATAGTTTTCCACGGTCAGTTACATACGATGTCATAGGAACAGAGGAAAAGGAGCAGGCCATTCAGCCCCTCGAGCCTGTTCCGCCATTCAATGAGCTCATGGTTGATCTGTATCTGAACTCCATTCAAACGCCTTGGCTCCATATCCCATAATACCTTTGGCTAACAAAACTCTATCGATCTCAGATTTAACATTATTAATTGAGCTGGCATCTACTGCTTTTTGTGGGAGAGAGTTCCACACTTCTCACACCCTTTGTGTGAAGAAGTGTTTCCTAACTTCTCTCCTGAATGGCCGGGCTCTGATTTTAAGGTTATGTCCCCTTATCCAAGACTCCCCCACCAGCAGAAAATGTTTCTTTCCATCTACCCTATCAATTCCTTTCAAAATCCTAAACTCCTTAATCAAATCACCCCTTAACCTTCCATATTTCAGGGAATACAAGCCTAGTTTATGTAATCTCTCATAATTTAACCCTTGGAACCCTGGTAACATTCTGGTGAATCTGCGCTGCTCCTTCCAAGCCCAATATACCCTTTCTAAGGTGCGGTGCCCAGAACTGTACACAGTACTGCAGATGTGGTCTCACCAGGGCTTTGTATAGCTGGAGCAACATTTTCTCCCCTTTATATTGTAGCCCTCTAACATTCCATTAGCTTTTTTGATTATTTTTTGTACCTGAGCACTATATTGAGGGATCTTTGTAAATCTCTTTGAATCTCCATTGTTCCTAGCTTTTCACCATTTAACAAATACTTGGATCTATCCTTTTTTTGGTCCAAAATGGATGACCTCACACTAATCTGCGTTGAAATCCATCTGCCACAGTTTTGCCCACCCACTTAATCTAACAATGTATCTTTATAATTATGTGCTCCCATCTACAATACTTACTATGCCACCAATCTTTGTGTCTTCGACAAACTTGGATATACCACTCTCTATTGTGATATCTAAGTCATTAATAAATATAGTGAATATTTGAGGGCCCATCACAGATCCTTGTGGGACACCATTAGTCACTTTCTTCCAATTCGAGTACATACCTTTTATCCCTACTCTCTGTATTCTAACGCCTAGCCAATCTCCTAACCATGTCAATAATTTGCCTTCAATTCCATGAGTTTTCATTTTATCTAACAGTCTCTTATGTTGAAAATTATCGAATGCCTTCTGGAAGTCCATATACACAATATCCATGGACATTCCCCTGTCTACTACTTCAGTTATTTCCTCAAAAAATTCAATTAGGTTCGATAGATATGACCGACCATTTACAAATCCATGTTGGCTCTCTCTGATCAGTTCAAATCTTTCTGAAGTGCTCAGGAGTCCTAGGTTTAATTATAGATTCTAACAACTTCCCCACAACAGATGTTGGACTAACAGGTCTATCATTTCCTGGTTTCTCTCTCTCACCTTTCTTTCATTTGTGACTTTGATACGGGCCGTTTTAGTGCTGTGGGACAGGCAAAAATCTGATTGGAGGGGTTCAAACGTGGAGCTGCGGGAAAGATGGGCACAGATTTGGGAGGTGAAAACACGTTCAAAGACTTCGAACAGGGAAGGGAGGTTGGGGATGGGGCGGTAGTTTCTGAGCACTGAGAGGACAAGGGTGGGTTTTTTGAGGAGGAGGCGATGACAGTCGATTTGTATGGAAGGAGGACAGTATCTGAGGAGAGTGAACCGTCAACACGATCAGCTAACATGGGGGCCAGGAGTGGTCGACACTGTGGTGGGGATAGGGCCGAGGGAGCAGGAGGTTGGTCTCGTGGTGAAGCTGAGCTCAGAGGGGAAATGAGTGGAGAAAGAAGAGAAACTAGAGAACGGTTCAGGTATAACTCTTGTGTGGATTGAAAATAAGGCAATCAATTTTAGTGGGATTTGGAAAAGGACAGATGAGAAACAACAGAGTGAAGTTAGAGGGGAGGTCATTTTAGCTGACTGACATGCAAACGAATGAATAGGAAATTAAAGAATCGTGGGGAGGGAAATCACAGTTTGTTCCACTAAGTGATACAGTACGAGTGTCCTTTTCTCGAGTCACTGGGGTTCAAATTCAACATCGGCGGAGAAGGGAGTTAGCACTTAGCATGGAGTGTTATTCATGGAGTGAACATTAGGACATTGCAAGCAAGCAGTGAATCATTTTCTGTCAGTTAACTTTACTGGAATGAAAGTAAATGGTAATGATAATCGGTCACGGTAACGGGAAGCCGATCGGCTGCTCCCCGGACACTAACTGAGGCTGAACCAGACGATCTGTAACCTCAGATTCCAACTCCAATCTGAAATTCAGACACATTATGTGCTCCCACGTGATACTGAAACCCTCATCCATGCCTTTGTTGCAACTGGACTCGACTATTCCAATGCTCTCTTCGCCGGCTTGCCATCCTCCACCTTCGGGTAAACTTCAGCTCATCCAAAACGCTGCTGCCTGTACCCTGTCCCTCCCTAGGCCTGCTCACCTCTCACTCCTGTGCTCACTCACCTATTACCTCGCAGTTATCGAATGCCTCCAATTTTAAATTTCCATCGTCCTGTTTAAAACACAACATAGCCTCACCACTCCGTATCTCTGTAACCTCTTCCAGCCTTATAACCCTCCTGTGGCCGTAGAATTCGCTTTTGTTATGACTCTGGCACCTTTCACATCGCCCATCACTCTACCAGTGGTGGTCTATCGTTCCATAGTTTTAGGACCTAGACTCTGGAATTCACTCCCCAAACCTCTCCGCCGCCCCATCTCTCCCTTCTCCTTAAAACCTGCCTCGTTAGCCAGCTATTGGGCACGCCTACAAACATGTCCTCCTTTGTCTCCCTTCTATTGGTCACCCCGACAAACATGTCCTCCTTTGTCTCCCATCCATTGGTCACCCGACAAACATGTCCTCCGTTTTCTCCGGTCCATTGATCACTGATACAAACATGTCCTCCTATGTCTCTGGTCCATTGGTCACCCTACAAACATGTCTTCCTTTGTCTCCGGTCCATTGGTCACCCTACGAACATGTCCTCCTTTGTCTCCGGTCCATTGGTCACCCCTACAAACCTGTCCTCCTTTGTCTCCGGTCCATTGATCACTGCTACAAACATGTCCTCCTTTGTCTCCGGTGTAGGGGACACTCTACAAACACGTCCTCCTTTGTCTCTGGTCCATTGTCTGTTTCCGCCTCTGAGACTCGCCTTGGGATGTTTTGTTATGTTTAAGATTTCATTTCTATAAATGTACATTGTTGCTAATGAACGTTTATAGAATATTCAGCCCATGTTCAGAATGGATCAGTACCCGGCCCAGTGATTACTTACTGTGTTGAATATAAACTGGGAGATCCTATCATAGAGCAACTCCTTTCCTTCTCGTTCTCAGTCTTTGTCTTTCACTCCACTCCTCAATATAAACTGGGAGATCCCATCACGGAGCAGCTCCTTTCCTTCTCATTCTCAGTCTTTATCTTTCACTCCACTCCTCAATATAAACTGGGAGATCCCATCACGGAGCAGCTCCTTTGCTTCTCATTCTCAGTCTTTATCTTTCACTCCACTCCTCAATATAAACTGGGAGATCCCATCACGGAGCAGCTCCTTTCCTTCTCATTCTCAGTCTTTGTCTTTCACTCCACTCCTCAATATATTCATCATTATTCTTTACAGAAAGTTACTGAGCTCGCGGAGAAGGGAAACAGGGCGGCAAGTTCCAAACTTCTCCTAAATCTGGTGATGGAGAAAGGATCTCGGGCCCGAAGGGTGATGTGGGAATCCTTTGTGAAAATGCACCATGCGATACCAAAGTTGGACAAAATACTGAAAGAGATGCAGGAACTTGGTACGGTAAAATCACACACTGAATTCAATTTCAGATTGAAACACTGCAGAATTTACTATAATATTACACAGATCGGATTTCATGAAAGCTCATTGATTTAAACAGGTCCTGATCCATTTGATTATATGAACATCGGACGAGGTTTATCTGAAATACCCAGTCACCTGAAAGGTAAGTGATGAAATGGAGATTTCAAACCGTTTATTTCACTTCTGAGAATCAGAATGTTTTGACTGTAGACTTTTGTTTAGAGATTGTCGGAATCTGGGTATCAGAAATTCAAAGGGCAAAAGAAACACAATAAAAGTTCATTTTCATATGTCATTAATCCTGTGAAACCACAAGCATCTGGCTGGATCCGAATACATTGCAGCGCTTCATACACATCTCTGAGGTGACCTGGCATCCGTGAGGTGCCTTGGACTCGCAGGAAAATAATATTTTGCGTAGATTGAAGTTAAAAGTCACTCCGAATTTTGAATTATTGGTAAATTTGCATGTGTTGCATTACTCCAATTAATCCAGCTGCAGGGTCCCGATACACTGTGAATCCCCATACACATCTGGCAGGATCCTGATACACTGTGAATCCCCATACACATCTGGCAGGATCCTGATACACTGTCAATCTCCATACACAGCTCCGATATGCTGCACAGATACTCTGGGCTCACAGTTAATGAACGGTGCCTTGAGCCAGACGTTAATGGTTACCTGCTCCCCATGAAATCTGACCCAACATCAACTGTAGATAAAGAGATGGACAAATGTGAAACATTAAAATATTATTATTTTACTGCACAGAACGAGACGTCAAAGTGTTCGATCTGATCTGAGAAGATGTACAGATGTTCACACAATAGATCATTAATCCGTGGAGAAATGTGAGGGAAAGGCAATGTTCAGGGTAATTCGGAAGTTCTGGGCTGGCTTCCGAATGGCAGTGAAAGAGAGAACTTATTCTACTCAAAGAATAGTCCTTTAACTCGGGGTCATTTTAGACCCAATATAATGACTAATGGAAACAGATTTGTGATTTCCCAAACCTTCATTATAGGAAATTCAGACCAAAATGAAACAACGGAGTATAATTATTGGGAGAACAGTTGAAATGAACTGTGAATGTTTTCCGCTCTAACATTACACTGAGTAATGTGGGCAGTAGATCTAATTCTAATTCTAATTGGTGATATGAAAGGACTATTCGAAAAAACACATTCAATGTAGGTGTAAAACTGCTGAAAAATTGTTGACAATTTCTGAAACACAATATAACAGGAGAGTGATTAGAGACAGGAAAAGGCCATTTGGCCCAAATAAGCCTGTCCCGAAGAAAGATGACACCAACTACCCCTCCTCTCAGTGTATCCACAGAAACACGTTCAATTATCTTTTGACCCCACTTACACTGCCCCTTTAGTGTCCTTCCCAGACTCTCTGGCCCTTTGGGTGAGAAAATTACCCTGACTTCCCTTCTCTGTTATTAATTATTTTGTTGATTGTGAGCCTGTTTCCTGTTTCCGTTGCGTATGTTCAAGACTGAGATCGATAGATGTTTGGAGACTAAGGGAATCCATGGAGATTGGGATGGGGCAGGCAAGTTGATTTGAGGAGATCGCCCATGATCGTAATGAATGGCGGAGCAGGCTCGAGGGGCCGTGTGGTCTACTCTTGCTCCTGCTTCCGATGTTCTTGTATCCTTACTAATGTTGGGAATTCCATTGAAACATTTCAATACCGATGTCACTTGGCCAAACAAAATATATCAAACCCTCTCGCCATTCCCTCAACCGAAACTCCGAATACCTTAAATCATCTTTCTGATTCCCCTCTGTAACTTCAGAATGGCAGTAACCTTTACTTTTGATCAGGTGACTATAGAAGTACAGGTAATACCCCAGATAACATGCCCGAGTCCTGAAACAATAGCAATTTAACTTCTGTCCATTCACAGTCTGTCCCTCTCCTCCTATTTCCCATTTGCGCAGGTCAGCACCACTGACGGTTTCACAGATTGATCCACTGGAACCTCCAGTTTCGTATAACCAGGATCATGTGTGGATCTGTAATGAGATGTCTATAGTACAGGGCAGGTCCGATCGTATTAATCATCAGAGGGAAAATATCACCTTCACAGAAATCTCCATGTTCAGTAAATATTAGAATCAAGTGAGGATTTAAAACTTTTCTCCGTCATTATTCATTTTCAAGCGAGGTTTTCAGTAACTGAGTTTAATTTCCTGCTCACACCTCTATAAAGCTGTGAATTCAATCTCTGAACATTTTACTGAATAGTAAAGTGATATTGAGAATTTGTTTTTGTGTCAATACAACTAACATTGAGAACCACTTTCTGTCTGTTCTAATTGAAGATGTTCAACAGAAACACAAGGAAACACTCCGGGTCCAAACTGAAACACTGAGAGTGAACACGATCCTAATAAAGGAGAAGGTTAAGATTTTCCAGCTGGTCAATCTATACACTGAGCTAATGGTCATTTCGACTGTTCGCGATCGGACACTTGTAGAACATGAACTGCTGACAAGAGGCCGAGCCCATGAAGAGTGGAGAGAGAAACATCTCCGGAGAGAACTGGAAACAATCCGAACAAATCAATTGTTCCAGAGCAGTTTTTCCAAGAGAAAATCCAAATCTGGGAGTTCAGCAGCAGTGAGTGGAGTCCCGGGGATTGGAAAAACAACAATGGTACAAAAGATTGTTTATGACTGGGCCACTGGGAAAATATACCCACACTTTCAATTTGTTTTCAGTTTTAAATTCCGGGATTTGAACGCTATTAACTGTAGAATAAACCTGAGGAATCTGATACTGGATCTGTATCCTTATTTTGGGAATATTCTGGGAGAGCTCTGGAAGAACCCAAAGGGATTACTGTTTATATTCGATGGTTTAGATGAATTCAAGGACAGTATCGATTTTGCTAACAATCGGATAAATACAGAGGCTGATTACATCTGCACAGATCCTGAAGACTGGTGTGAAGTGTCTGACATTGTGTACAGTTTATTACAGCACAAGCTGCTCCCAGGATGTTCAGTGCTCGTGACCAGCCGCCCCACTGCATTACATTTATTGGAAAAGGCTGAGATCAGTGTCTGGGCTGAAATCCTGGGATTTGTTGGTGAGGAACGGAAGGAATATTTCAACAAGTATTTTGAAGATCAGGCGGTGGCAGCAGCTGTTTTCAAACATGTGGAGGAGAACGAGATCCTGTACACCATGTGTTACAACCCTTCCTACTGCTGGATCCTCGGTCTGTCACTGGGTCCCTTCTTCACACAAAGAGACAGGAAACAGCAGCGAGTTCCCATGACCATCACCCAACTATATTCCTACTATATTTACAACATTCTGAAAAACCATGGCCGAGAGATTGAATCCCCCCGTGATGTGTTACTGAAGATGGGTGAGATGGCCTTCACAGGAGTCTCCGAGAAGAAGATTGTGTTTAGAAATGGAGATTTGATCAAGTGCAATCTGCAACCTTCCCAGTTCCTGTCTGGGTTCATGATGGAACTTTTGGAGAGAGATGATTCTGCCCAGAGTGTGGTTTACACATTCCCGCACCTCACCATCCAAGAGTTTGTAGCCGCACTCGCACAATTCCTGATTCCAGATCCAGGGGACATCCGGAAACTCCTCAGTGAAGCCCACAGCAAGGAAGATGGGCGATTTGAGATATTTCTCCGTTTTGTTGTTGGTCTCTCCTCCTCACAGTCAGCTCGGCCCCTGGAGGAGTTTCTGGGTCCATTTCTTCATCAAACGATCTGCGGAGTGATTGACTGGGTGAAGGAGAAGGTTGAAGGACAGATTGGAAACACAGAGAGTGAAACTGGTAAAAGGGACCTCCTGAACACATTCCACTACCTGTTTGAGTCTCAGAATCAAACACTGGCTCGGGTCACAGTGGGATCTGTGGAAACACTTGCATTTAATGGATTGCGACTGACCCCGATTGACTGTGCGGTCCTGTTTCATGTCATTGGACTCTGTAATGCAATAAAACACCTCAATCTGGAGAACTGCTCCATTCAGTGTGAAGGTCTCCAGCGGCTGGGACCCGCACTGCACAAATGCCAGGTGTTGAGGTAACTGTTTATTTGTCTCTCACTGTAAAGCCAATTGGAGAACAGTCACGGATTGTATTGTTGCTCCGCAATGAAGGGAAACAAACAGTTCAGTTAAACCAGAGAGAAGCAGATTCAACACAAATATGACAAATGATAAGAGGATCGGTTAGTAATTCCCTCAGGACTGGAGAATCTAAAATGGATCGTTTTGAACAAGTGGGGATTTTACCGTCTTTATCGGATCAGTAAATACAGGTCACTGAAAGAGTCTGATAATGTAATTGCAATAAATGATATTTATTGCTGTTTTTCTTACTGTCTGAGATACGTCCATTGAAGAGGTTCCTTCTCACTATTAGTTACACGTAGACTGACAATAACTGCAGCAGTCTGTGTGTCGGAGCATCCCACCCTCTTACCGAGGTGTGGGGGCAAGCGACAGTCACCGGACTGTGAACGTGTGTCGGAGAGGGAAGCAGAAACACCAAACATTCAGTAACAAAGAGCAAAACACAGCTTTCGGGCAGTCAACCGCCAGTGGGCGAGCTGAGCTTTCCCCGCAGGACAGTGGTCCGTTATCTTAACTCATCAATGACACAGCCCTTCTCACTCTCCAATACATCCACCATCTCTTCACCCAGCTGGCAGCACTCGTGCCCCTGAGTCAGAATGTCGTGGATTCAGCCCCTCGCTCATTAATCCAGGCCGACACCTCAGTGGGATTTGGGAACTAAAATCTGCCATTAAAAAGGTTCCAATCTAACGGGTTGCGGGGTATTAGCCCAGGAGTACAGACACACACCGACCAGCGGTGGGGCCTCACACACAGCGGGAGGCTCCTGGGTTAACCAGGGGCAGTGAACCCGGGAATTTCCCATAATCTGTGTGAGGCCCCGCTCGGGGAGGGAACTTCAGGAAAATTCCCCGAAAACTGTCGGGCCTGTTGCGCCTGAAATAAATGTGGAGCCAGTTCAATGGGAATAAAGTGAGAGACTTCCCTCCCCTATAAACTCGGAGTACAGGGATATTTAAAACTTGTAACAGGACAGAATAAATTCTACTTGTTCCATGAAATCCTGCGGAATGGATTTTACTGCAGCCGTGAGTGCCGTTTCACAATATAACTCACCCCGAGTTATTATACAGATTAATATAATACTGCATAAAGTACAGGTAATCACCGCTTTATCATTTAATTCGGGGAAAATCGTCCCATTCCCATAAAATCTGGGATTTAAGAAGCAGCAGAAATTAGACAAATTTCCCGAAACATGACGGGACAGGTCACTGATCTCCAGGAGGGTAATTCTGATCATCAGGGAATGAGACCGGACTGAGGGACATTTAAAGGCTTCACACAGACAGCACTTTATTTAGTGAATACATTTACTGACAGTCCCTGAATATATGGAGCGTTGGACAGAGAGAGATTCATTGTCAGTGACAGGGAAATCTGGTTATTAATTTCCTGAAGATTTTTCAGTGTTTCCTGTAATATCAGAGAGAAATTGTATCAGATCGTGGATTGGATTCAGTTTGTTTCTCACTCTCGGTCTGTTTGTGTTTAGACTGGGGAGAAATAAACTGGAAGAATCAGGAGTGAAACTACTGTCTGCGGCTCTGAGGAACCCGGACTGTAAAATACAGGAACTGGAGTAAGTATCAGACTGTGTGAGATAGTGTTTATAATAACTGGATGTCGAACACGATATATTAATGTCAGTATAAGTCATAATAATACAAATAAATAATGGGAATTTACTCTGATTCCTGTTATCTCTGCTTGTCTCTCTCTCTCTCTCTGATCTCCAGGTTATGGATGAACAATCTCACAGCTTCTTGCACCGGGGATCTCTCCTCCGCTCTCAGTACAAACCGGTCACTGACGGCACTGAACCTGGGTAATAATAAACTGAGAGATTCAGGAGTGAAACGACTGTTTACGGCTCTGAGGAACCCGGACTGTAAAATACAGAAACTGGGGTAAGTATCAGACTGTGTGAGATTGTGTTTATAATAACTGGATGCCGAACACGGTTCATTAATATCAGTATAAGTAATAATAATGCAAATAAATACTGGGAATTTAGTCTGATTCCTGTTATCTCTGCTCGTTTCGATCTCTCTCTCCGCTCACTCTGATCTCCAGGCTTTGGGGTAACCATCTCACAGATTCTTGTACTGAGGATCTCGTCTCCGCTCTCAGTAAAAACCGGTCACTGACGGTTCTGGACCTGAGTGATAATAAACTGGGAGATTCAGGAGTGAAACTACTGTCTGCGGCTCTGAGGAACCCGGACTGTAAAATACAGAAACTGGAGTAAGTATCAGACTGTGTGAGATTGTGTTTACAATAACTGGATGCCGAACACGGTTCATTAATTTCAGTATAAGTAATAATAATACAAATAAACACTGGGAATTTACCATGATTCCTGTTATTTCTCTCTCTCTGATCCCCAGTCTGAATGATGTCGGTCTCACAGATTCTTGTACCGAGGATCTCGTCTCCGCTCTCAGTACAAACCGGTCACTGACGGATCTGTCCCTGGGATTAAACTCCTTCACAGACCGATCTGTCCCCGCTCTCCGCTCCCTCATACTGACCCGCAGGAGTCTGATGCGGATCGTGTGAGTGTTTGTGTTAATGTTTAATATAATAAATAAAATATCAATGGGATTCAGTCCGTTTTATGGGTAATATTTGTCTGTAATTATTATTGAAATATTAACCGCAGTCTCCCTGTTATTTACACTGTTGTTCAATCTGTTTATTTCCTGTTTAATCTTTAATCTGTTTCAGGCTGTGGGCGAATCAGTTCAGTTCAAACGGAAAGAGACACCTGGAGTCACTGCGGGAATCCAGACCCGGACTGAGAGTGGGAGTGTGAACATTTCAATTAATAACCATTCCTTGTCTCATTATATGAACATTTCAATTTATAACCATTCCTGGTCTCATTATATGAACATTTCAATTTATAACCATTCCTGGTCTCATTATATGAACATTTCAATTGAAAACCATTCCTGGACTCATTATATGATCATTTCAATTTATAACCATTCCTGGTCTCATTATATGAACATTTCAATTTATAACCATTCCCAGTCTCATTATATGAACATTTCAATTTATAACCATTCCTGGTCTCATTATATGAACATTTCAATTTATAACCATTCCCAGTCTCATTATATGAACATTTCAATTTATAACCATTCCTGGTCTCATTATATGAACATTTCAATTTATAACCATTCCCAGTCTCATTATATGAACATTTCAATTTATAACCATTCCTGGTCTCATGATATGAATATTTTTGGCCGATTCTCTGTCCCTCCCCTTTAACCGGCCGCGCTCCAGGTTTAAATCCGAACGGCCCTTTAACGGTTTCCAGCTCGAGCTGAGCGAGCGTCGTCTCCCATTGTGACGTCAGAGGCCCAGCGACAGGGTCACGAGACTCAGTCACCCGGTCCCCCAGTGATGATTCTGCAGGATATCCGGGGCTGGATGGTCCCCAATGGGGCACTGGGTCAATGCACAGACAGGAAGGGCCCAGGGTGGGGCTCAGTCTGGGCTGCAGTGGGACACTGGGTCAATGTACAGACAGGAAGGGCCCAGGGTGGGGCTCAGTCTGGGCTGCAGTGGGACACTGGGTCAATGTACAGACAGGATGGGCCAGGGTGGGGCTCAGTCTGGGCTGCAGTGGGACACTGGGTCAATGTACAGACAGGAAGGGCCCAGGGTGGGGCTCAGTCTGGGCTGCAGTGAGACACTGGGTCAATGTACAGACAGGAAGGGCCCAGGGTGGAGCTCAGTCTGGGCTGCAGTGGGACAATGGGTCAATGTACAGACAGGAAGGGCCCAGGGTGGGGCTCAGTCTGGGCTGCAGTGGGACAATGGGTCAATGTACAGACAGGAAGGGCCCAGGGTGGGGCTCAGTCTGGGCTGCAGTGAGACACTGGGTCAATGTACAGACAGGAAGGGCCCAGGGTGGAGCTCAGTCTGGGCTGCAGTGGGACACTGGGTCAATGTACAGACAGGAAGGGCCCAGGGTGGAGCTCAGTCTGGGCTGCAGTGGGACACTGGGTCAATGTACAGACAGGAAGGGCCCAGGGTGGGGCTCAGTCTGTGCTGCAGTGGGACACTGGGTCAATGTACAGACAGGAAGGGCCCAGAGTGGGGCTCAGTCTGGGCTGCAGTGGGGCACTGGGTCAATGTACAGACAGGAAGGGCCCAGGGTGGGGCTCAGTCTGGGCTGCAGTGGGACACTGTGTCAATGTACAGACAGGAAGGGCCCAGGGTGGGGCTCAGTCTGGGCTGCAGTGGGACAATGGGTCAATGTACAGACAGGAAGGGCCCAGGGTGGGGCTCAGTCTGGGCTGCAGTGAGACACTGGGTCAATGTACAGACAGGAAGGGCCCAGGGTGGAGCTCAGTCTGGGCTGCAGTGGGACACTGGGTCAATGTACAGACAGGAAGGGCCCAGGGTGGAGCTCAGTCTGGGCTGCAGTGGGACACTGGGTCAATGTACAGACAGGAAGGGCCCAGGGTGGGGCTCAGTCTGTGCTGCAGTGGGACACTGGGTCAATGTACAGACAGGAAGGGCCCAGAGTGGGGCTCAGTCTGGGCTGCAGTGGGGCACTGGGTCAATGTACAGACAGGAAGGGCCCAGGGTGGGGCTCAGTCTGGGCTGCAGTGGGACACTGGGTCAATGTACAGACAGGAAGGGCCCAGGGTGGGGCTCAGTCTGGGCTGCAGTGGGACACTGGGTCAATGTACAGACAGGAAGGGCCCAGGGTGGGGCTCAATCTGGGCTGCAGTGGGAAACTGGGTCAATGCACAGACAGGAATGGCCATGGGTGGGGCTCAGTCTGGGCTGCAGTGGGACACTGGGTCAATGTACAGAGAGGAAGGGCGCAGGGTGGGGCTCAGTCTGGGCTGCAGTGGGACACTGGGTCAATGTACAGAGAGGAAGGGCCCAGGGTGGGGCTAAGTCTGGGCTGCAGTGGGACACTGGGTCAATGTACAGACAGGAAGGGCCAGGGTGGGGCTCAGTCTGGGCTGCAGTGGGACACTGGGTCAATGTACAGACAGGAAGGGCCCAGGGTGGGGCTCAGTCTGGGCTGCAATAGGACACTGGGTCAATGTACAGTCAGGAAAGGCCCAGGGTGTGGCTCAGTCTGGGCTGCAGTGGGACACTGGGTCAATGTACAGACATGAAGGGCCCAGGGTGGGGCTCAGTCTGGGCTGCAGTGGGACACTGGGTCAATGTACAGACAGGAAGGGCCCAGGGTGGGGCTCAGTCTGGGCTGCAGTGGGACACTGGGTCAATGTACAGACAGGAAGGGCCCAGGGTGGGGCTCAGTCTGGGCTGCAGTGGGACACTGTGTCAATGTACAGACAGGAAGGGCCCAGGGTGGAGCTCAGTATGGGCTGTAGTGGGACACTGGGTCAATGTACAGACAGGAAGGGCCCAGGGTGGAGCTCAGTATGGGCTGCAGTGGGACACTGGGTCAATGTACAGAGAGGAAGGGCCCAGGATGGGGCTCAGTCTGGGCTGCAGTGGGACACTGGGTCAATGTACAGACAGGAAGGGCCCAGGATGGGGCTCAGTCTGGGCTGCAGTGGGACACTGGATCAATGTACAGACAGGAAGGGCCCAGTGTGGGGCTCAGTCTGGGCTGCAGTGGGACACTGGATCAATGTACAGAGAGGAAGGGCCCAGGATGGGGCTCAGACGGGGCTGCAGTGGGACACTGGGTCAATGTACAGACAGGAAGTGCCCAGGGTAAAAATGTCCCTCTGTACAGTGTGTATCGCTCCCAGTGAGGAGTCGGTATCTGTAACAAGTGTCCCTGCAACCCTCCAAAATCTCAGCGTTCCTCCAATTCTGGCCTCTTGCACATCCCCCATTGCCATTGCTCCATCATTGGTGGCCGTGCCTTTAGCTGTCTCGGCCCCAATCTCTGGAATTCCCTCCCTGAACCTCTCCGCCTTTAAGACGCTTGTTAAAAACTACCTCTTTCCCCAAGCTTTTGGTCACTTGTCCGATTACCTCCTTGTGTTGCTCGGTGTCACATGATTCGCTTCTGTGAAGCGCCCTGTGACGTTTTACTACAATAAAGGTGCAATATAAATGTAAGTTGTTGTCTGTGTGCTGTGTCAATAAAACTCCACCACTTACTTCAGCTCAGGCCTGGTCTCGTTATTATTTTAAATGGTGTGAGTGTTTTAAAATATTGACTAAAGGATCCTTGAAATTACATCCCTCCTCCTCCAAACGGCACTGCAGACCTGACTGTTTGGTCTAGTGAACCCTGCGTGTGTGGGTGGGTGCGTGGAGCGGGGAGGATCCTGACTTGGGAGACTCGATATGAAGTTTACACAAAATGGTGAGTCGGACTTTGAGCAAAAGACCCCACAAAATGGCATTCAGACATGCACACAAAATGGCCGCCATGCACCTGCCGCAAAATGGCTGACGTGAACCCGCAGCAAAATCACAGAATGATCCATCACAAAAGGAAGCCATTCGGCCCATCGTGCAGGTGTCGGCCCTTTTGAAAAGCTCACCAAATAGTCCAATTATCCTGATCTTTCCCCGTAGCAAAACAGTTTTCCTTTTCCAGGAATTATCTAATTCCCTTTTGAAAGTTACTATTGAATCTGCTTCCACCTCCCTTTCAGGCAGTGAATTGCAGATCATTACAACTCACTGCATAAAAAGTAATCCTTCCTCATCTCACCTCTGGCTCTTTTAACAATTATTTTGAATCTGTGTCCTCCGGTTACCGACCCCCTGTCACTGGAAACAATTTCTGCTTATTTACTCCATTAAAGCCCCTCAAATGGCCCCTCTGTCCCCTCAAAGTTGTCCCATCTCCCCGAAACACAAGCATCATTTTGAAATTATAACAAACTCTCGAAGCCCGTACAGGGGTTTACGTTTCAGACGTTAATCTCCTTTCGGCCCCTGTTTGTCTCACATTGGGTTAACGTGTTTGTATAACATTGCAGGCCGGGCTACTTTAACCCCAGGTTTTAACCTGGTTAAATCACAACGGTCACAATCGAAGAGGAACATGTTAAACCGAGGCCCCAAAACCAGGGCCCAGAGAGGAAATTAAACCCCAGGGAAACAAACAGACCGAACTCACCTGGGCCCTGTTTGGGTGCAGCCTTTGGAGGAGGACTCGGTCAGTTCCCTTTGCCGGAGGAGGCAATGGGCACGCCAATGTGATCACAGAGTGGCAGCTTTTATATTTAGTACACGACCAGAACAACTACTACAGACGGCCAGCAAGGCGACATCTGGGACAAATGGCGGTAAGTTCGGCGGAGCGTGTCCCCAGTGATACCACAGTGACCCCAGATTGCATGCAGTCACCTCAGAGTGATCGCAGAGTGGCAGTCTTTATATTTAGACCACCACCACAACAACTACTACTACAACAACAACTTGTATTTATAATATATATACTGTATATGTCTATTTGCAAACGGCCAGCATGTTGGCATTTTGTACAAAATGGCGACAAGTACGACGGCCATCTTGAACAAAACAGAGGCAAGTACTGCGCAGAGATTGCTGAGTGATCACACAGTGACCCCAGAGTACACCCAGTAACACCAGAGTGATTCCTGAGTGAAACGAGTGAAACCAGGGTGCACCAAGTCAACAAAGATTAATCCCAGAGTGCATCCAGTGATCTCGGACTGCACCCAGTCACCCAAGAGTGATGCCAATGAGCACCCATGGATCCCGAAGTGCACCCAGTCACCCCAGAGTGATCCCTGAATGCACCCAGCGATCCCAGAGTGGCAGTCTTTATATTTAGCCCAACACCACTACTACTACTGCAACAACAACAATTTGTATTTATAATACATATATACTATACACATATATGTTTACACACGGCCAGCATGGCGGCACCTTGGACCAAATGCCAGCAAGTACTGGGCAAAGTTTCCCCAGTGATCCCAAAGTGACCCCAGAATGTACCAGTGACCCCAAATTGGCCCCGGAGTGCATCCACTCATCCCAGAGAGATCCCAAGTGGCTGTCGTTATATTTAAAACATCACAACAACTACTACTACAACAAAAACAACTTGTACGGCGGCCATATCGGACAAAATGGCGGCAAGTAGGCAGACATGTTGGACAAAATGGCGGCATGTACGGAGGCCATATAGGGCAAAGTGGAGGCAAGTACGGCAGCCATCTGAGTCAAAATTACCGCACAGAGTGCCCCCATTGATACCTCAGTGACCCCACAATATCCCTGTGACCCCAATGTTAACCCAGAGTCGCACCCAGTGATCCCAGAGTGCACACAGGGATCCCAAAGTGCAGCCAGTCACCCCAGAGAGATCTCAGGGTGCACTCAGGGATCGTAGGGTGCACCTCGTCTCCCCACAGAGTGATTCCAGAGAGCACCCTGTGATCCCAGAATGCACCCAGTCACCCTAGAGTGATACCAGAGTGCACCCGGGGATCCCAGAGTAAACCCAGTCAACCCAAAGTGATCGCAGAGCACATGCAGGGATCCCAGAGTGCACCCAGTCACTCCACAGTGATCCCAGAATGGCGGAAAATATGGCGGCGTCTAGGACAAAATGGCTGTAAGTACAGCGGCCATCTTGGACATAATGGCGGCAAGCACCTCAAGGCTATTAGACAGGAACAGCAGGAGGCCATTGAGCCCTTCGAACCTGCTATACAGTAACAGGAGGAGGTCATTCAACCCCTCGAGCCTGTTAGATAAGAACAGGATGAGGTTTTTCAGCCCTTCGAGTCTGTTATACAGTAACTGGAGGTCATGCAGTCCCTCAAGCCGATGACACTGGGACAGGACGAGGCCATTTAGCCCCTCGGCCCTGTTACACACGAACAGGAGGAGGTCATTCAGCCCCACGAGCCTGTTATATAAGAACAGGAGTGGACCATTCAGCTCCTTGAGCCTGTTCCGCCATTCAATTAGATCATGACTGATCTGTATCTTAATTCCATCCACCCACCTTGGTTCCAGAATCCTTAATACCCTTGCCTAACAAAAATCTATCAATCTCCGTTTTAAAATTTCAGATTGACCCTCCAGCCTCAACAGACTTTTGGGAGAGAGAGTTCCAGATTCCCACTACCCTTAGTGTGAAGAAGTGCTTCCTGACATCACCCCTGGACGGCCCAACTCTAATTTTAAGGTTATGCCCCCTTGTTCTGGATTCCCCACCAGAGGAAGTAGTTTCTCTCTATCCAGCCTATCAACTCCTTCAATCATCTTAAACACCTCAATTAGATCACCCCTTATTCTTCCATATTAAGGGGAATACTAGCCTTGTCTATGCAGCCTGTCCTCATAATATAAACTTTTTAGCCCGGCTAAAATTCTGGTGAATCTGAGCTGCACCCCCTCCAAGGGCAATATATCCTTCCTGAGGGTCAGTGCCCAGAACTGAATGCAGTCCTCCAGATGGGCTCGAACCAGAGCTCTGTACAGCTGGAACATAACTTCCACCCCTTTATATTCCAGCCCTCGAGAAATAAAGGCCGACATTCTATTAGCCTTTTTAATTATTTCTGCAACTGTCCACTAGCTTTTAATGATTTCTGTACTTGGACCCCTAAATCTCTCTGCTCCTCCACAGTTCTGAGCTCCTCATCATTTCGAAAACTCTCTGATCTATCTTTCTTCGATCCGAAGTGGATGACGGCACAGTTCCCCAATTTGAACTCCATTTGCCACAGTTTTGCCCACTCACATAATCTCTCAATGTCCTGGGAATGCTTCGTGCTTTTGTTTGTTTGGAGAATGCTTTATATCAGATCGTTATTTTAAAAAGATTAGAATTGAGTTTTATTTCCTACAGTTTGAACAAGATCATTATTCCCCGATCAGTAAAATGCCTGTGTTTTTCAGATAGTGGAGACAGTTCAGAGATACTTGCCTTTTTGTCTAGTTTAATGAAGTGAAATTTTGCTGATTTAAATGCTTGAAAAGCAGCTCCTCTGTTAGGTGAGGCTTCACTCCCAATGTCTCAGTGTTTCCGCTTGTCCTGATATCAATGTAACATTTGAAGGGCTCCAGGTAATGAACAGTGAAACCCCTTCTGATTATCTCAGCCCACTCGTTCTATCCAGTGCCTAATAGTGCCTGCTCTTCAGAGGGTGACAGATTCACACTACACTGGACCTTGTTTTAGACTTTAACTGCCAAACAATTAGCCAAGTTCCGCACCCATGAGGACGGCCTCAACCGGGATCTTGGGTTCATGTCACGCTACACGTTACCCCACCAGCGAACAAATGTTATCTGTTTTTAATATAATGGGTCATTTGCTGGCTCTCTCTGCCTTCCGGATGTTTCTGCCTCTCTCTGTGTTTTTTTTTTTCTCTGTTTTTTTTTCCCTGTTTGTTTTTTTATTGAATGTGTATTCGGAGGTTCTGCAGGTAACACCTCTCTGTCTGAACACGGTGATTGCCTTGGCAACGGGCAGTTGCAGGGGCAGTCTGTAAACACCATTTATTATTGTTCAATATGTATAAATGCGTAGGCTTCAAGGAGATCTTGAAACATTTGCCTGAGGAAGGAGAAAATCTCCGAAAGCTTGTGAATTTAAAATAAAATTGCTGGACTATAACTTGGTGTTGTAAAATTGTTTACAATTGTCAACCCCAGTCCATCACCGGCATCTCCACATCAAAACAATTTGATGAAACAGTAAGAGAATAAACAGAATAGCAGCAGTAAGGCAACAGTTTTACTGTAAAGATCAACCAGATCCTTATTGGAAAAGAAAATAATAAATAATTCACAAATACCTTACGAAACTGTGACCGAACTTTCAAACATCCTGGTTCTTTGTTGTCTTTTTCTCACAGACTATGGAAACTGTCGACTTGATTAACATTCTCAGAGATTCCAAACAGATTCACCAGTTCGAAAAAGACAGGCTGATCAATGGTTTCAAAACAGTGACTGGGAGCCAATCATTTTAAGCAATGTTCTGTTTAATTCAAAAGAAGCTGCCAATCAAAACTGTACGAGAAGAAATGACCCCGGAGGTTTGTATCTGAATCAAATGTTTGACTTTGTGAGGTGCAGGCTGCCTTTAAGAGGAGCAAGCTGCCTTTAAGAGGTGCTGACCACTCACGAAATATCGGGGCCCCCCTGCTGGTGAGAATCCGCTCAACAGCACAGCCAGGCCTGACTGCTCGCAGGAATCAGGTGAATCACCAGGCAGCACCAATCTCATGGGCTGTCTGCATCTCAACGACCGGGTGCAGGTTAATCACGTGGGGGTTAATCGACCCCCGCGCCCGGATTCGGGGGTTATCGAATTTAACCCCGTACATATCTTTATATATATTTCACATAGAATACAGCACGGCACAGAAACAGGCCATTCGGCCCATCTGGGTAATTAAATATCCCACAGTGTTCCCACAGTGACCAAGTGATCCGACAGTGCACCCAGTGATAGTGCCCCATTGATCCACAGTGTCCCAGTGATCTAAAGTGCACCCAGTGATCCCACAGTGATTGCAGAGTGACCCACTGATACCACAGTGCATTCGTGATATTGCTCCAGTCATGCACAGTGTCCCAATGATCCACAGTGCACCCAGTGATCCCACAGTGACCCAGACAAAAGTCGCGTGAGTCTAATTGGGTGCAGCCTGTGTTATAGGCCTCAGTCAGTGCCCTTGTGGAGAGAAAGTCTGTAGTTTGTGGTCAACTTACAGTTTGTGGCTTTTTCCAATCAGCCAAAGAGTTCAAACAAATTCATGACATTCAAAACAGCCAAAGCAAAACGTTTTTTAAAAAACCTAACAAACAGCATGATCCCTCACTCAGTTACAGGGACAATCTCTCAGCAACATTCATTGACACAGAAACAAAGCCCAGTTTATAAAGGAGAAAAATCTAAGTAGTAAAAGATTGAGAGACAATCTTTATCGACAACTTGTATATCTTACAGCAACTTTAAGGTGAGAGGGGAGAGATACAAAAGGGTCCAGAGGGGAAATGTTTTCACTCAAAGGGTGGTGAGTGTCTGGAACGAGGTGCCAGAGGCAGTAGTAGAGGTGTGTACATTTTGTCTTTTAAAAAGCATTTGGACAGTTACATGGGTAAGATGGGTATAGAGGGATATGGGCCAAGTGCAGGCAATTGGGACTAGCTTAGTGGTATAAACTGGGCGACATGGACATGTTGGGCCGAAGGGCCTGTTTCCATGTTGTAACTTCTATGATTCTATGATTCTATAACTACTACAACATCAATTTACATTATTACATATATATGTATTTGCATAATACAACTACTATTATAAAGCCTCCATAAAGGATGTGGGGAAAGAGCAAAGGGGGAAATGGGACGAATTCGACAGCCCTTTCAAAGAGCTGGCACGGGCACAGTGGGGCGAAAGGCCTCCTCTTGTGCCAGATTTACCATGAAACCTTAAATCTGTGAAGAACAACTTCAATGTCATGAAGCTGAAACAAAATGGACACCAGTAAGGCATGATGTGGAGATGCCGGTGATGGACTGGGGTTGACAATTGTAAACAATTTTACAACACCAAGTTATAGTCCAGCAATTTATTTTAAATTCACAAGCTTTCGGAGGCTTCCTCCTTCGTCAGGTGAACGATGTGAAACCTGACGAAGGAGGAAGCCTCCGAAAGCTTGTGAATTTAAAATAAAATTGCTGGACTATAACTTGGTGTGGTAAAATTGTTTACAACCAGTAAGGCAGTCATCTTACTGAGGGGCAATGCGGCCATTTAATTGAGGGGCATGGCGGCCATTCAACTGAGGGGCAAGGCGGCCATTTAACTGAGGGGCAAGGCGGCCATTTAACTGAGGGGCAAGGCGGCCATTTAAATGAGGGGCAAGGCGGCCATTTAACTGAGGGGCAAGACTGCCATTTAACTGAGGGGCAAGGCGGACATTTAAATGAGGGGCAAGGCGGCAATTTAACGGAGGGGCAAGGCGGCCATTTAACTGAGGGGCAAGGCGGCCATTTAACTGAGGGGCAAGTCGGCCAATTAACTGAGGGGCAAGGCGATCATTTAACTGAGGGGCAAGGCGGCCATTTAACTGAGGGGCAAGGCGGCCAAATTACTGGGGGACAAGATGGTCATATTGAACAAATTGGCCGCCATGAAGCTGAAACAAAATGGACGCTTTGATCTTGAATCCTAACAGCCACCAATAAGGCAGCCATCTTACTGAGGGGCAAGATGAAGCTTATTGTGGTGTGAGACACGGAGAGGGTTCATTCGCTGTTCCTGTTAAATCACTGTTGAACTATAGTTAAAGATACAAACGGAGTGAGACTGGCACTAGCTGGTGTTTAACACAAAGACAACGGAGCAGTGAGGAAATCAAGGACAAAATGTGAACATCTGCAAAAAAATGGATTAACATTTGAATATTTGGGCGGAATGCTTCTGGAGACAGAGAGACCAGACATTCGGAGGAAAGGTCAAATGAATCATTTTGTGTAGTGTTTGCAATTCTAGCTTCTATCAAATAAATCAGAGTAAAATTGGAATCAATCTGAATGTAGTTCTGATCTAGGATTTGGTTCATTTCTCCATTATTCATATTTTTCTTTCATCTGAAACAATAACAGTATTTGTAACAGTAACAGATCAGGAGAGTGCTGAGGGACCCTGTCCAGTTTAGGAACAAGCAGAAGGGGTAAGAATACAAAGTGATTTATTACAGAATCCAGCAGCTCACTGGGAAAGTTATACATGATACAGATGGAGGAGCAAAAAGGTGCAAAGTGATTTTACACTTTAATTTGGGGCAATGACTTTTTATCTCCAAAAGGTTAAAATTTATGTTTAAATAATGGGCTCTTTATCCTGAAGAAACTTCAGGCACAAACCATGGCTTTATGAACAAAACAATCATTTATTATTCTGAATACACTAGAAAAATTTACATGAGAATTTAATCAACATCTGGGGATTATACCCGATTTAGAATTGCTTTAACACCAATAAAACAACATAGTCTGAATTCCCAAAATGCAGAACCGTTTGGAAATCCAATGTGTGTCTTCGACTAAGCTGATAACGAAAGTTATATCCTTGTGGTAGACTCAATCTTGCCTGGAAGATTCCAGGCGTTTTGATGGATACAGTTGTAGTGTAGCCTGTCTTACTCTGGCATCCAGGTCATCTGCTTCACAGGCAATCTGTAAACCTGCATCGAGGCATCAAGATGGGAGGTAGCGAGCAGTCAGGAAGATTCCAGGTGAGGTGGTGCTGTCAGGAAGCGAAAGGTGAGGTTGGAGCAGCAGTGGTGGATCTGTGTCTCTCCCCACTCAACTTCTGCCCAGCTTCTTTGTAACATAGAACCACACCTCGAGGACAGTACCTTTTCAAAAATAGGTTCCTACAAATACAACCCATGATTGATTGACATTTCACTTGTTTTCTCTCAGTGTCCACAACGTAACCAAGTCAAGCTGGCAGGAGTTCAAACCATCTCCAGCCCTCCTGGAATCGTTATTATTGCTATGGTGATCTATCCTCTGCTGTGTGGTCTTTCACAACGTGTCATTAACAATCCTTCTAACAGCCCTTCCTCCTTTTAATCGTCCTTTTCCTTCAGACATGCTGAAGCCGATTTAGTCTCAGGCTTTAGTTTATCAGATGAATGTTTACTACACAGAGCAGCTGGGAAACTCCTGCAGTGAGTAATGGTCAGGGTCAGGTACACAACGCTGAGTGACTTTATTGTGCAGCCTCCTGGCATCACCTCTCTCTTTGTTTCTCTCTGTGGATCTACTTTTCCCTTTTGCTTCTTTCTATCTGTCTCTCCCTCCTTCCATTTCCATCTGTCTTTATTTCATTCTCTTTGCTTCTCACTCTCTCGAGCTTTACTTCTGTCTACTTCTTTCTCTCTGTTTCTATTTGACTTCTCGAACTCTTCTTTGCATCTGTTTCTGTATTTCATTCCATCTCTCTCAGTCTCTGTTTTAATATTTGTATTTCTCCTCATCTCTCCTGTTTTCTATTTCCTCCCTGCTTTCTGTTCCTCTTTTTCTCTTTCTCCTTGTCGTTTTATGTCTGACACCCTCCTGCTCTGACTCTCTCTCAGTGTCTCGTGACTTTGAATTGATTTCTTCTGTCTATTTACCTCTCCTCTCCTCTCACTTTGTAATTATTTGGCAGTGTCTCTCTCTCTCATTATATATATATGTATGCTTTCTTTCTCTCTTTATGTTTCTCTCTGTCTTAATAACTTACTCTTCATTTCTCTCCGTCTCTGAGTAACTCTGTCTCTGCCCCTCTATTTCTGGTACATAATTGGTACATTTATTTTGTCCTTGTTTTCTCTGTCTGTCCCTCTCTCTGTCTCTCATCTCTCTCCCTCTGCCTCTCTATCTATCTCTTTCTCTCCCTCTCTCTGCCCTCTCTGTCTCTCACTCTCTCTGTGTCTCTCTCTCCCTGCCTCTCTCTTTGTCTTTCTCCTGGTCTCTCTCTCGGCCTCTCTCTGTGCCACTCTCTCCGTCACTCTCTCCGTCACTCTCTCCGTCACTCTCTCTCTCTTTTTTCCTCGCTTCCCTCTCTCTATATCTCACTCTCTGTCTCTCTGCCTCTCCTTCTTTCTCTCCCTCTCTCTCTCCCACTCTCTCTCCCTCTCTCGCCCTTTCCCTCTCTCTTCCCCTTTGTCTCTCTCTCTCTGTCTCTCTTTCTCTGTCTCTCTCCAACGCTCTCTTTGTCTCTGACTCTCCCTCTCTCATTCTCTCTGTCTCCCTCTCTCTGTCACTGTCTCGAATTGCCTCGCCCTTTCTCTCCCTCTTTCTCACACTCTCTCTGTCTCCCGTTCTCCCCCTCCCCTCTCTCTCTCTGTCTCTGTCTCCCTCCCTCTCTCCCTTCCTCTCTCCCTCTCTCACACCATTTATGTGAAGTACACACATCCTGATCAGGTCCACAGAAGTGAGTTTGATTTCCAACATTGCCCATTTTGTCTTGCGGTCAGTTAATTAAAGTCCAGCTGAGCTCTTTAGTGCCGTCATTTTGAACAACAATTCACGTCTGCAAAGCAAATCCCGCCTCAATAGGTCAGATTATCAATAAAATGTCATCTCAGAATCTGATTTAAGATAATTTCAGGACTCCGTACTGCTAATATAAAATGTACTTTCCGTCCCCTGGGAAGTGTAGGGGATGGAGTATGAAATGGGATTTAGTTCTAGTGCTTGAAACCCTTCAGCTCTTTCTATGATTTCACTAATTTAACAATTAGATTGAGTGGGTATTTCACCGCGTTCTTCAGCTCCTCTCTGAATTTAGTCTGGGTCAGGACATAAATACACGTGTTTGTGCAGGAACTGAGGAGCTGCAGCATCTTTGCTGTGTGATCTGTGAGAAAAACTGGGTCAGTGAAGGAGTAAAAATACCGAATGTCTGCAATTCGCACATAAATGTAAAATACAACCCATGTCAGCCACAACAGTATAAAACTGCCCGATATACTGAAGAGTAAAATGATGGATTTCTTTCGGTTCTCCATCTCTGGATCACTCTGATTCTCTCCATTGCTGCGGCCCCGGAGTCCCCTGCGGACTCGACTGGACACGAAAATACACCTGACCGTCAGAACATTGAGCAGCAAAATCAGACAGAACGGGATAAAAGGGGTTAAAATGAGGTCAAACATGTCAAATGCGGCCCATGCGAGGGAAGTACGGAAGCTCGGTTTAACCCCACAAAACCAGGGAACATTATCAATTATATAGTAAGGTCCAAATGTAAAGTACCAGGGGACATTCACCAAACAGCCCAGAACACTCACTGTTCCCAGAACCACAGCCGCCGTTCTCTCGGTGCAATATTTAGTTTTCAGCTTCTCACAACAAATGGCCACAAATCGATCAAAGGTGAAAGCGACTGTGAACCAGACAGAAACCACGATGGCTGCACCACTCAAAACGATAATAGAACTACACACAGGAGTAATGTCCAGGAATGGCCACGGTCTATACATCTCATTAATTACCACCAATATGACACGAATGATAACGACCATGAGATCGGCCACTGCCATTCCCACCAGGTAGACACTGATACATTTGGAGAGACCGCACTTTCCTCGGGACAGGATCACAATCGCCACCAAGTTAACTGTAAGAGAGAGAAAAGGAAGCAGAGAAATTACTGCTCAGACCTGGAGACAAAGCAGCAGTTTGAGAGGATCTGGGGTGAAATTTGCAGCTTTGTTGCTGCATCGAAGGGTGGAAAGTGATTGATTGACCTGGGCAGCACTTTCGGGCAGAGAGGTATTTTTAAACACAATGATCAATAATGAATTGGGAAATGGATACAGAAAGTGAATAAAGTGAGCACCGGATCCACTGGAAGGGCTGAGTGAGGGCGCAGTGTCGGTGGGGAAGGGAGAAGGGGTTTTACACACCGGGAATCCAGCGGATTAAAGCCGGATTTGGGCTCCAGGTGGACAGGGAAAGAGAGGGAAGTGTCGGAAGGTGAGGGGACAGGGGGAGGTGCAGCTTGTGTGTTGCTCTGGGTTAAGAGAGTCGATAGTGAGTCAGATTGGGAGGGAGTCAATGAAAAGAGTAGTGTACATGAACGTGTCGGAGCTGGAGAGGAGTCAGGAGTAGATGGTTTGGGAGAACGGACAAATTGAAGGAACCGACGAGACAGAGGATTCATTGTAGTGAGAGCAGAGGCTGGGATTCACAGGGAGAGACTGTACACAATCCAACTATTACATTTAACAGTTCATTTCTGTAGTTATTGGTGTCAGGGAACCTGTGTTTGGTACAAAATGTGCTTAATAAATTTAATTTGCAAATTCAATGAAACTTAAAATGAAAAGTATTAATAAAATTAATCACGTTGTTATTGAACTGATCCGAGCTTGAAAAATACAGTTTCCGAATAATTGATTACAATCAAGAAATTTCTGATTCTTTTTTTGAAGTAAATTTTTAATTATGTTTAGTGTTAGGTTGGAAAGCAAGGAACATTCACAAAAACAGACTGAGGACCTGACAGGGATATAAACATGAGGAGCGAGTCCCACAATAAAAACTCACCCAATCTGACCACATCATAATAACAGCTTCACATCACATTTTCTATATTTAATTGTACTGGAAGTTTCAGCAGTTCATTCTGATGAATTATTCACACCACAGCCTCTCGCTTTCCCTCTCAGTCTCCCTCTCTATCACTCACTCTAATCACTATCTCAAGTCCATTTTCATATCCGATTAAATCCTATCATCCTGTTCCTGCATTCTGTTCACCAGCCCCGTGTTCCACCGATCCTATTCTCAGTGTTAGTTTGTTAAATAGTGAAGCCTCTGTGGAATAGTTTAATGTATCTACAGATCATCCGATTCTCCAGCTGTTCACCTACACTGTTCACTTCATCTACAAATCATGGAATAAACAGAATCGAATCCCTCTCCCAGGCAGATCTCACAATAATTGAGATTCCTTCTCCTGTAATTATAGGGTACAGGGATAGATGGCGGGATTGTTCAATTTACAAAACGCCAACATTATACTGATAAATAACAGGTACATAGAAGGACTGCTGATTCCAACAGGGAAAGTGCAAATTGAGACCACAAAACATCAAAACATTTCATTTTACAATGAAGCCCAGTGACAGTCAGTGAATTCATCCACAGTGAAGCAGAGAAGGAGATGTGAAAGAGTCAGCAGCAAACTCAGTTCAGTAACCAGACAACTGAAGCGGCCTCAGATACTCACATAATGAAATAATATTTCATAACAGTGATCACCAATAAATACATTGAAATCCCAGTTAAACTGAAGCATGTTATTGGGGAGGGAGGACATTCCGCTGCCTCCTTGTAACACTGAGACCGTGAGCTGTCTAATTATCAATCATTGAAAACATATTGATGAAAACATATTCCAGGACAGGTTAGTTCCACAAAATGAAACTGTTATCATCTCCTGATGGTCTGATCCCAACTCTTAGCCCATTACATTCAGCACAGAGAATAATGCAGTGACAATGCCAGGGTTGGATAGACAAATTCATGACAGATATAATGCAGCGCCTCAATACCGAAAGAGCAGAGACTGAACACATTCCATCATTCAATCAAAACAACAGAACAAGTGACTGTGTAAAATATGCAGGGGGAAAAAAAAACAATTTTCCAATACAGCAGCAGAGTTAACACCGATTTACACCATTAACAGATGAAATAACGGCTTACCCGGAACTCCAATTGCTGCAAGAACTGGATAATAAATACGTTCTATCTGATGGATGACTGAATGTCCCATTTCTGTGAGAAGCACTGACTTCTGTTGGCCTGGAAACCACAGCTCCAGCACGAACTCTGAGCTGATCCATTCCAACAAGCCCTGATTTATACACGGGATAAGTCTCCACTGACACGGTTTTACCCCTGATCATTGCTATTAGTTACAGTCAGTTTAACAAACACATTATATCAGCAGCTTTGACTCCGCTGTAAATAATGTGGTGAATAAAACACAAACATCTCAAAGTCCACGATATTACTTAATCAGACCTCTCTCAGGAATAAAGTTTAAATCTGATCTCATACAGGACTGATCCAACAATAATAAACGGCTTCATTTACAGTTTTTATGACAAAATTGACCATGTTCACTCCTGGTGTTTCATTTATAATTTAGACAGATGTCTCCGCAGTGTGCACTGAATCCAGGGACACAAGCAGACCCGTTTCACTCTGTTCCTGCAGTTTCCCAGTTAAAATATGAATTGTGAGTCTCTGAGACGAGGACAGTTGAAGGGCAGGTTGAGGATTGCAGCCTAGAAATGACTGGGTGATATTGGGGGACGGACACCTTGGACAAAATGGAACACAGCGCGGCCAACATTTTGGAAAAAAGGCGGCTGTGCCGCTGCCATCTTGCTCAGTTGGCAGCAAGTGGCCAACAGAGTGTCCCCAGTGATCCCGCAGTGAACCCAGAATGATGCCAGGGTGCACCCAGTCAGCCCAGAGTGATGCCAGAGTGGTGGTCTTGATGTTCACACCACCACCTCAACAACAAGAATTACCACAACAATGTCCCAGTGATCCCCCCAGTGTCCCCTGAATGTCCCAGTGATCCCCCCACCAGTGTCCCCTGAATGTCCCAGTGAATCCAGTGTGCACCCAGTGAGCCCAGAGTAACCCAGACATTACTCACGTGCTCCCGATCGGGTCCAGGCTCTGGTGAAGGTCTCAGTCAGTCAGTCCCCAGCGGAGAGAACGATTCTTGTCCCAGGATTTCTCCCACTCCTCCTCCTCCTCACAAAATGTCTCTTTCTGGATCACCTCCTTGCAGCATTTCATCAAAAAGACTCCTGAGGGGAGAGAGAGAGAGAGGGAATTGATTAAAATACAAAAGCAAGGGATTAAAAAGGCACAGCAAGAGCCCAGAACTCCCTCCCTCCCTCTCCCTCTCTCACTCTCTCCCTCTCTCTCTCCACCCTCTCCCTCTCCACCCTCTTCGTCTCTCTCTCTCCACCCTCTCCCTATCTCTCTCACTCTCTGCCTCTCACCCCTATCCCTGTCTCTCCCTCTCCCTCTCACCCCCTCTCCCTCTCCCCCTCTCTCCCTCCCTCCCTCTCTCTCTCCCTCTCCCTCCCTCCCACTCTCTCCCTCCCTCTACCAATCCCTCTCCCCTCTCTATTTCTCTCCCCCTCCCTCTCCCCTCTCTCTCTCTCTCACCCTCTATCTTTCTCACCCTCTCTCTCTCCCTCTCCCCCCTTCTCGCTCCCTATCCCTCGCTCTCCCTCTCCCTCTTACCCCGCTCTCCCTCTCCGCCCCTCTCTCTCTTCCTGTGCCCCTCTCTCTCTCTCCCTCTCTCTCCCTCTCCCCCTCTCTCTCTCTCACCCTCTCTCTTTCTCTCCCTTTCCCTTTCTACATCTCTCCCCCTCTCGCTCTCGATCTCTCTCACACTCTCTCTCTCTCCTCCCCTCTCTCTCTCCCTCTCCCCCTCTCTCGCTCCCTCTCCACCTCTTCCCACTCTCTCTCTCACCCTCTATCTTTCTCCCCCTCTCTCTCTCCGTCTCCCCCCTCTCTCTCTCCCTCCCTCTCCCCCTCTCTCTCTCTCTCTCTTCCCTCTCTCCCTCGTCTCTCTCTCTCACCCTCTCTCTTCCTCTCCCTCTCCCCCTCTCTCCCTCTCCCTCTCTCACCCTCTCTCTCTCCCTCTCCCCCACTCTCTTTCTCTCCCTCTCCCTCTCTCTCCCTCTCCCCTCTCTCTCTCTCTCACCCCCTCCCCCCTCTCTCTCTCTCCCTCTCCCATTCTCCCTCTCCCTCTCTCTCCGTCTCCCTCTCTCCCTCCTCTCCCTCTCTCTCTCCCTCTTCCCTCCCTCTCCCCCTCCCTCTCTCTCCCTCTCCCTCCCCCCTCCCTCTCTCTCCCACTCCCTCTCTCCCCCTCTCCCCTCTCTCTCTCACTCCCTCTCCCCCTCTCTCTCTCTCTGTCCCTCTCCCCCCTCTCTCGTTCCCTCTCCCTCACTCCCTCTCCCTCCCTCTCCCCTTCTATCCCTCTCCCTCTCCCTCTCCCTCTCTCCCCCGCTCTCTCTCTCCCACTCCCCCCTCTCCCTCTCCCCCACTCTTTCTCTCTGCCTCTCCCCCTCTCTCCCTCTCCCCCTCTCTCTCCCCCTCTCTCCACCCATCTCTCTCCCTCTCTCTCCCCTCTCTCTCTCTCCCCCCACTCTCGCTCTCTCTCCCTCCCCCTCTCTTGCTCTCCCCCTCTCTCGCTCTCTCACTCTCTCTCCCCCTCTCTCGCTCTCTCTCTCTCTCCCCCTCTCTCCCCCCCTCGCTCCCTCTCCCCCTCTCTCCCCCTCTCTCTCTCTCTCTCCCCCTCTCTCTCTCTCTCTCCCCTCTCAATCTCTCCCACACTCCCCTCTCTCTCTCCCCCCTCCCTCCCTCTCTCCATCGCTCTCCCCCATCTCTCTCTCTCATCCTCTCTATCTCTCACCCACTCTCTTTCTCTCCCTCTCCCTCTCTCTCCCTCTCCCCTCTGTCTCTCTCTCTCACCCTCTATCTTTCTCACCCTCTCTCTCTCTCACCCTCTCCCCCTCTCTCTCTCCCTCTCCCATTCTCCCTCTCCCTCTATCTCCGTCTCCCTCTCTCTCTCCCTCTCCCCTCCCTCTCTCTCCCACTCCCTCTCCCCCTCCCTCTCTCTCCCTCTCTCCCCCTCTCCCCTCTCTCTCTCACTCCCTCTCCCCCCTCTCTCGTTCCCTCTCCATCACTCCCTCTCCCTCCCTCTCCCCTTCTATCCCTCTCCCTCTCCCTCTCTCCCCAGCTCTCTCTCTCCCACTCCCCCTCTCTCTCCCTCTCCCCCTCCCCCTCTGCCCCACTCTCTCTCTCTCTGCCTCTCTCCCTCTCTCTCTCTCTCCCTCTCCCCCTCTCTCTCCCCCTCTCTCCACCCATCTCTATCCCTCTCTCCACGCCTCTCTCCACCCCTCTCTCCCCTATCTCTCACCCTCTCTCTCTCTCTCCCCGCTCTCTCACCCTCTCTCTCTCTCTCTCCAACTCTCGCTCTCTCTCTCTCCCCCTCTCTCGCTCTCTCTCTCTCTCCCCCTCTCTCCCCCCTCGCTCCCTCTCCCCCCTCTATCCCCCTCTCTCTCTCCCCCTCTCTCCCCCTCTCTCTCTCTCTCTCTCCCCCTCTCGCTCACTCTCTCTCCCCCTCTCTCGCTCTCTCTCTCTCCCCCTCTCTCCCCCTCTCTCCCCCCCTCGCTCCCTCTCCACCCCTCTCTCTCTCTTTCCCCCTCTCTCCCCTCTCTACCTCTCTCCCCTCTCTATCTCTCCCTCTCTCCCCTCTCCCCTCTCTCCCCTCTCTCCCTCTCTATCTCTCCCTCACTCCCCTCTCTCCCTCTCTCCCCTCTCTCCCTCTCTATCTCTCCCTCTCCATCTCTCCCTCTCTCTCTCTCTCTATCCCTCTCCATCACTCTTCCTCTCTCCCTCCCTCTCCCCCTCTATCTCTCCCTCTCTCTCTCTACCCCTCTCTCTCTCTCCCTCTCTCCCCCTTCTCTCTGTATCTCCCTGTTTCTCCCTCTCTCTCTATCCCTCTCCCTCTCTCCCTCTCCCTCTCTCCCTCTCTCTCCCTCTCTCTCTCCCTGTCTCTCTCTCCCTCTCTCTCTCTCTCCCCCTCTCTATTTCTCCCTCTCCCTCTCTATCTCTCTCTCTCTATTTCTCTCTCACCCTCTATCTTTCTCACCCTCTCTCTCTCCATCTCCCCCCTCTCTCTCTCCCTCTCCCCGCTCTCGATCTCCCTCTCCCCCTCTCTTTCCCGAATACAGATCAGCAGCTTGGTTCTCCCCTGACCGGTGCCGCACTGTCTGGCTGCGTGTCTGTGCTGCTCAGTGTTTGCTGCAGGGTTCAAACCTCCCCTGGGTTTGTTTGTAAACATTGTTGGAGACGGAGTGAAATACAGTGAAGTGTTTTTAAACACTGAAAGCTGAAAGACCAGGGGAGGCCTCACAGTGTTGGAGACGGAGTGAAATACAGTGAAGTGTTTCCAAACACTGAAAGCTGATAGACCAGGGGAGGCCTCACAGTGTTGGAGACGGAGTGAAATACAGTGAAGTGTTTATAAACACTGAAAGCTGATAGACCAGGGGAGGCCTCACAGTGTTGGCGACGGAGTGAAATACAGTGAAGTGCGTTTAAACACTGAAAGCTGATCCCTGGCCTGTGCTGATTCACTGATACTTTTCTGGGTGAAGGCCCTGATCGCTGGTCTGTGCAGATTCTCTGATAGTTTACTGGGTAAAGGCCCTGATCCCTGGTCTGTGCTGATACTCTGATAGTTTACTGGGCAAAGGGCCTGATCCCTGGTCTGTGCTGATTCACTGATAGTTTACTGGCTAAAGGCCCTGATCCCTGGTCTATGCTGATTCACTGATTGTTTCCTGGGTAAAGGCCCTGATCCCTGGTCTGTGCTGATTCACTGATCGTTTACTGGGTAAAGGCCCTGATCCCTGGTCTGTGCTGATACTCTGATAGTTTACTGGGCAAAGACCCTGATCTCCGGTCTGTGCTGATTCTCTGATAGTTTATTGGGTAAAGGCCCTGATCCCCGGTCTGTGCTGATAATCTGATAGTTTATTGGGTAAAGGCCCTGATCCCTGGTCTGTGCTGATTCACTGATGGTTTACTGGGTAAAGGCCCTGATCCCTGGTCTGTGCTGATTCTCTGATAGTTTACTGGGTAAAGGCCCTGATCCCCGGTCTGTGCTGATTCTCTGATAGTTTACTGGATCAATGCTCTGATTCCCGGGCTGTGCTGATTCACTGATAGTTTACTGGGGAAAGGCCCTAATCCCTGGTCTGTGCTGATTCACTGATAGTTTACTGGCTAAAGGCCCTGATCCCTGTTCTATGCTGATTCACTGATTGTTTCCTGGGTAAAGGCCCTGATCCCTGGTCTGTGCTGATTCACTGATCGTTTACTGGGTAAAGGCCCTGATCCCTGGTCTGTGCTGATTCACTGATAGTTTACTGGGTAAAGGCTCTGATTCCCGGTCTGTGCTGATTCACTGATAGTTTACTGGGTAAAGGCTCTGATTCCCGGTCTGTGCTGATTCACTGATAGTTTAGTGGGAAATGACCCTGATCCCTGGCCTGTGCTGATTCTCTGATAGTTTACTGGGTAAAGGCCCTGATCCCTGGTCTGTGCTGATTCTCTGATAGTTCACTGGGTAAAGGCCCTGATCCCTGATCTGTGCTGATTCACTGATAGTTAACTGGGTAAAGGCCCTGATCCCCGGTCAGTGCTGATTCACTGATAGTTTACTGGGTAAAGGCCCTGATTCCTGGTCTGTGCTGATTCTCTGATAGTTTACGGGGTAAAGGCCCTGATCCCCGGTCTGTGCAGATTCCCTGATAGTTCACTGGGAAAAGGCCCTGATCCCTGGTCTGTGCTGATTCACTGATAGTTTACTGGGTAAAGGCCCTGAACCCCGGCCTGCGCTGATTCTCTGATAGTTTACTGGGTAAAGGCCCTGATCCCTGGTCTGTGCTGATTCACTGATAGTTTACTGGGTAAACGCCGTGATCCGTGGTCTGTGCTGATTCACTGATAGTTTACGGGTTAAAGACTCTGATCCCTGGTCTGTGCTGATTCTCTGATATTTTACTGTGAAAAGACCCTGATCCCTAGTCTGTGCTGATGCACTGATAGTTTACTGTGAAAAGGACCTGATCCCTGGTCTGTGCTGATTCTCTGATAGTTTACTGGGTAAAGGCCCAGATCCCTGGTCTGTGCTGATTCTCTGATAGTTTACTGGGTAAAGGCCCTGATCCCTGGTCTGTGATGATTTACAGATAGTTCACTGGGTAAAGGCCCTGATCCCTGGTCTGTGCTGATTCTCTGATAGTTTACTGAATAAAGGCCCTGATCCCTGGCCTGTGCTGATTCTCTGATAGTTTACTGGGAAAAGGCCGTGATCCCTGGTCTGTGCTGATTCTCTGATAGTTTACTGGGTAAAGGCCCTGATTCCTGGTCTGTGCTGATTCACTGATAGTTTACAGGATAAAGGCCCTGATCCCCGGTCTGGGCTGATTCACTGATTGTTTACTGGGTAAAGGACCTGATCCCTGGTCTATGCTGATTCTCTGATAGTTTACTGGGTAACGGGCCTGATCCCCGGTCTGTGCTGATTCTCTGATAGTTTACTGGGCAAAGGCCCTGATCCCTGGTCTAGGCTGATTCTCTGATAGTTTACTGGGTAACGGGCCTGATCCCCGGTCTGTGCTGATTCACTGATAGTTTACAGTGTAAAGGCCCTGATCCCCGGTCTGCGCTGATTCACTGATTGTTTACTGGGTAAAGGCCCTGATCCCTGGTCTATGATGATTCTCTGATAGTTTACTGGGTAACGGGCCTGATCCCCGGTCTGTGCTGATTCTCTGATAGTTTACTGGGTAAAGGCCCTGATCCCTGGTCTGTGCTGATTCACTGATAGTTTACTGGGTAAACGCCGTGATCCCTGGTCTGTGCTGATTCACTGATAGTTTACTGGGTAAAGGCCCTGATCCCTGGTCTGTGCTGATTCACTGATAGTTTACTGGGTAAAGGCCCTGATCCCTGGTCTGTGCTGATTCTCTGATAGTTTATTGGGTTAAGGCTCTGAATCCCGGGCTGTGCTGATTCTCTGATAGTTCACTGGGTAAAGGTCCTGATCCCTGGTCTGTGCTGATTCACTGATAGTTTACGGGGTAAAGGCCCTGATCCCCGATCTGTGCTGATTCTCTGATAGTTTACTGGGTAAAGGCCCTGATACCTGGTCTGTGCTGATTCACTGATAGTTTACTGGGTAAAGGTCCTGATCCCTGGTCTGTGCTGATTCACTGATAGTTCACTGGCTGAAGGCCCTGATTCCCGGTCTGTGCTGATTCATTGATAGTTTACTGGGAAAAGACCCTGATGCCTGGTCTGTGCTGATTCTCTGAAAGTTTACTGGGAAAAGACCCTGATCCCCGGTCTGTGCTGATTCTCTGATAGTTTACTGGGAAAAGGCCCTGATCCCTGGTCTGTGCTGATTCTCTGATAGTTTACTGGGTAAAGGTCCTGATCCCTGGTCTGTGCTGATTCACTGATAGTTTACTGGCTAAAGGCCCTGATTCCCGGTCTGTGCTGATTCATTGATAGTTTACTGGGAAAAGACCCTGATCCCTGTTCTGTGCTGATTCTCTGAACGTTTACTGGGCAAAGGCCCTGATCCCTGGTCTGTGCTGATGCTCTGAAAGTTTACTGGGTGAAGGCCCTGATTCCCGAGCTGTGCTGATTCACTGATAGTTTACGGGGTAAAGACCCTGAACCATGGTCTGTGCTGATTCACTGATAGTTCACTGGGTAAAGACCCTGAACCATGGTCTGTGCTGATTCACTGATAGTTTACTTGGAAAAGGCCCTGAACCCCGGTCTGTGCTGATTCACTGATAGTTTACTGGGTAAAAGCCCTGATCCCTGTTCTGTGCTGATTCACTGATATCTTACTGCATAAAGGCCCTGATCCCTGGCCTGTGCTGATTCTCTGATAGTTTACTGGGAAAAGGCCCTGATCCCTGGTCTGTGCTGATTCTCTGATAGTTTACTGGGTAAAGGCCCTGATCCCCGGGCTGTGCTGATTCACTGATTGTTTACTGGGTAAAGGCCCTGATCCCCGGTCTGTGCTGATTCTCTGATATTTTACTGAGTAAATACCCTGATCCCTGGTTTGTGTTGATTCTCTGATAGTTTACTGGGTACAGGCCCTGATCCCTGGTCTGTGCTGATTCACTGATAGTTTCCTGGGTAAAAGCCCTGATCCCTGGTCTGTGCTGATTCTCTGATAATTTACTGGGTAAAGGCCCCAATCCCTGGTCTGTGCTGATTCTCTGATAGTTTACTGGGGAAAGGCCCTGATCCTCGGTCAGTGCTGATTTTCTGGTAGTTTACTGGGTAAAGGCCCTGATCCCTGATCTGTGCTGATTCTCTGATAGTTTACTGGGTAAAGGCCCTGATCCCCGGTCTGTGCTGATTCCCTGATAGTTTACTTGGTAAAAGCCCTGATGACTGGTCTGTGCTGATTCACTGATAGTTTCCTGGGTTGAAGCCCTGATCCCTGGTCTGTGCTGATTCACTGATAGTTTACTGGGTAAAGGCCCTGATCCCCGGTCTGTGCTAATTATCTGATAGTTTACTGGGTAAAGGCCCTGATCCCTGGTCTGTGCTGATGCACTGATATTTTACTGTGAAAAGGCCCTGATCCCTAGTCTGTGCTGATGCACTGATAGTTTACTGTGAAAAGGACCTGATCCCCGGTCTGTGCTGATAATCTGATAGTTTATTGGGAAAAGGCCCTGATCCCTGGTCTGTGCTGATTCACTGATAGTTTACTGGGTAAAGGCCCTGATCCCTGGTCTGTGCTGATTCTCTGATAGTTTACTGGGTAAAGGCCCTGATCCCCGTTCTGTGCTGATTCTCTGATAGTTTACTGGGTAAAGACTCTGATTCCCGGGCTGTGCTGATTCACTGATAGTTTACTGGGTAAAGGCCCTGATCCCTGGTCTGTGCTGATTCACTGATAGTTTACTGGCTAAAGGCCCTGATCCCTGTTCTATGCTGATTCACTGATTGTTTCCTGGGTAAAGGCCCTGATCCCTGGTCTGTGCTGATTCACTGATCGTTTACTGGGTAAAGGCCCTGATCCCCGGTCTTTGCTGATTCACTGATAGTTTACTGGGTAAAGGCCCTGATCCCTGGTCTGTGCTGATTCACTGATAGTTTACTGGGTAAAGGCTCTGATTCCCGGTCTGTGCTGATTCACTGATAGTTTACTGGGTAAAGGCTCTGATTCCCGGTCTGTGCTGATTCACTGATAGTTTAGTGGGAAATGACCCTGATCCCTCGCCTGTGCTGATTCTCTGATAGTTCACTGGGTAAAGACCCTGATCCCTGGTCTGTGATGTTTCACTGATAGTTTCCTGGGTTAAAGCCCTGATCCCCGGTCTGTGCTAATTCTCTGTTTGTTTACTGCGTAAAGGCCCTGATCCCTGGTCTGTGCTGATTCTCTGATAGTTTACTGGGTAAAGAACCTGATCCCTGGTCTGTGATGTTTCACTGATAGTTTCCTGGGTAAAAGCCCTGATCCCTGGTCTGTGCTGATTCTCTGATAATTTACTGGGTAAAGGCCCCAATCCCTGGTCTGTGCTGATTCTCTGATAGTTTACTGGGGAAAGGCCCTGATCCTCGGTCAGTGCTGATTTTCTGGTAGTTTACTGGGTAAAGGCCCTGATCCCTGATCTGTGGTGATTCTCTGATAGTTTACTGGGTAAAGGCCCTGATCCCCGGTCTGTGCTGATTCCCTGATAGTTTACTTGGTAAAAGCCCTGATGACTGGTCTGTGCTGATTCACTGATAGTTTCCTGGGTTGAAGCCCTGATCCCTGGTCTGTGCTGATTCACTGATAGTTTACTGGGTAAAGGCCCTGATCCCCGGTCTGTGCTAATTATCTGATAGTTTACTGGGTAAAGGCCCTGATCCCTGGTCTGTGCTGATGCACTGATATTTTACTGTGAAAAGGCCCTGATCCCTAGTCTGTGCTGATGCACTGATAGTTTACTGTGAAAAGGACCTGATCCCCGGTCTGTGCTGATAATCTGATAGTTTATTGGGAAAAGGCCCTGATCCCTGGTCTGTGCTGATTCACTGATAGTTTACTGGGTAAAGGCCCTGATCCCTGGTCTGTGCTGATTCTCTGATAGTTTACTGGGTAAAGGCCCTGATCCCCGTTCTGTGCTGATTCTCTGATAGTTTACTGGGTAAAGACTCTGATTCCCGGGCTGTGCTGATTCACTGATAGTTTACTGGGTAAAGGCCCTGATCCCTGGTCTGTGCTGATTCACTGATAGTTTACTGGCTAAAGGCCCTGATCCCTGTTCTATGCTGATTCACTGATTGTTTCCTGGGTAAAGGCCCTGATCCCTGGTCTGTGCTGATTCACTGATCGTTTACTGGGTAAAGGCCCTGATCCCCGGTCTTTGCTGATTCACTGATAGTTTACTGGGTAAAGGCCCTGATCCCTGGTCTGTGCTGATTCACTGATAGTTTACTGGGTAAAGGCTCTGATTCCCGGTCTGTGCTGATTCACTGATAGTTTACTGGGTAAAGGCTCTGATTCCCGGTCTGTGCTGATTCACTGATAGTTTAGTGGGAAATGACCCTGATCCCTGGCCTGTGCTGATTCTCTGATAGTTCACTGGGTAAAGACCCTGATCCCTGGTCTGTGATGTTTCACTGATAGTTTCCTGGGTTAAAGCCCTGATCCCCGGTCTGTGCTAATTCTCTGTTTGTTTACTGCGTAAAGGCCCTGATCCCTGGTCTGTGCTGATTCTCTGATAGTTTACTGGGTAAAGAACCTGATCCCTGGTCTGTGATGTTTCACTGATAGTTTACTGGGTCAAGGCCCTGATCCCTGGTCTGTGCTGATTCACTAATAGTTTACTGGGTAAAGGCCCTGATCCCTGATCTGTGCTGATTCACTGATAGTTAACTGGGTAAAGGCCCTGATCCCCGGTCAGTGCTGATTCACTGACAATTTACTGGGTAAAGGCCCTGATCCCTGGTCTGTGCTGATTCTCTGATAGTTTACGGGGTAAAGGCCCTGATCCCCGGTCTGTGCAGATTCCCTGATAGTTCACTGGGAAAAGGCCTTGATCCCTGGTCTGTGCTGATTCACTGATAGTTTATTGGGTAAAGGCCCTGAACCCCGGCCTGCGCTGATTCACTGATAGTTTACTGGGTAAAGGCCCTGATCCCTGGTCTGTGCTGATTCACTGATAGTTTACTGGGTAAAGGCCCTGAACCCCGGCCTGCGCTGATTCTCTGATAGTTTACTGGGTAAAGGCCCTGATCCCTGGTCTGTGCTGATTCACTGATAGTTTACTGCTTAAACGCCGTGATCCCTGGTCTGTGCTGATTCACTGATAGTTTACGGGTTAAAGACTCTGATCCCTGGTCTGTGCTGATTCTCTGATATTTTACTGTGAAAAGGCCCTGATCCCCAGTCTGTGCTGATGCACTGATAGTTTACTGTGAAAAGGACCTGATCCCTGGTCTGTGCTGATTCTCTGATAGTTTACTGGGTAAAGGCCCAGATCCCTGGTCTGTGCTGATTCTCTGATAGTTTACTGGGTAAAGGCCCTGATCCCTGGTCTGTGATGATTTACAGACAGTTCACTGGGTAAAGGCCCTGATCCCTGGTCTGTGCTGATTCTCTGATAGTTTACTGAATAAAGGCCCTGATCCCTGGCCTGTGCTGATTCTCTGATAGTTTACTGGGAAAAGGCCCTGATCCCTGGTCTGTGCTGATTCTCTGATAGTTTACTGGGTAAAGGCCCTGATTCCTGGTCTGTGCTGATTCACTGAATGTTTACAGGGTAAAGGTCCTGATCCCTGGTCTGTGCTGATTCACTGATAGTTTACTGGGTAAACGACCTGATCCCTGGTCTATGCTGATTCTCTGATAGTTTACTGGGTAACGGGCCTGATCCCCGGTCTGTGCTGATTCTCTGATAGTTTACTGGGTAAAGGCCCTGATCCCTGGTCTGTGCTGATTCTCTGATAGTTTACTGGGTAACGGGCCTGATCCCCGGTCTGTGCTGATTCACTGATAGTTTACAGGGTAAAGGCCCTGATCCCCGGTCTGTGCTGATTCACTGATTGTTTACTGGGTAAAGGCCCTGATCCCTGGTCTGTGCTGATTCTCTGATAGTTTACTCGGTAACGGGCCTGATCCCCGGTCTGTGCTGATTCACTGATAGTTTACAGGGTAAAGGCCCTGATCCTCGGTCAGTGCTGATTTTCTGGTAGTTTACTCGGTAAAGGCCCTGATCCCTGATCTGTGCTGATTCTCTGATAGTTTACGGGGTAAAGGCCCTGATCCCCGGTCTGTGCAGATTCCCTGATAGTTCACTGGGAAAAGGCCTTGATCCCTGGTCTGTGCTGATTCACTGATAGTTTATTGGGTAAAGGCCCTGAACCCCGGCCTGCGCTGATTCACTGATAGTTTACTGGGTAAAGGCCCTGATCCCTGGTCTGTGCTGATTCACTGATAGTTTACTGGGTAAAGGCCCTGAACCCCGGCCTGCGCTGATTCTCTGCTAGTTTACTGGGTAAAGGCCCTGATCCCTGGTCTGTGCTGATTCACTGATAGTTTACTGCTTAAACGCCGTGATCCCTGGTCTGTGCTGATTCACTGATAGTTTACGGGTTAAAGACTCTGATCCCTGGTCTGTGCTGATTCTCTGATATTTTACTGTGAAAAGGCCCTGATCCCCAGTCTGTGCTGATGCACTGATAGTTTACTGTGAAAAGGACCTGATCCCTGGTCTGTGCTGATTCTCTGATAGTTTACTGGGTAAAGGCCCAGATCCCTGGTCTGTGCTGATTCTCTGATAGTTTACTGGGTAAAGGCCCTGATCCCTGGTCTGTGATGATTTACAGACAGTTCACTGGGTAAAGGCCCTGATCCCTGGTCTGTGCTGATTCTCTGATAGTTTACTGGGAAAAGGCCCTGATCCCTGGCCTGTGCTGATTCTCTGATAGTTTACTGGGAAAAGGCCCTGATCCCTGGTCTGTGCTGATTCTCTGATAGTTTACTGGGTAAAGGCCCTGATTCCTGGTCTGTGCTGATTCACTGAATGTTTACAGGGTAAAGGTCCTGATCCCTGGTCTGTGCTGATTCACTGATAGTTTACTGGGTAAACGACCTGATCCCTGGTCTATGCTGATTCTCTGATAGTTTACTGGGTAACGGGCCTGATCCCCGGTCTGTGCTGATTCTCTGATAGTTTACTGGGAAAAGACCCTGATCCCTGATCTGTGCTGATTCTCTGATAGTTTACCGGGTAAAGGCCCTGATCCCTGGTCTGTGCTGATTCACTGATAGTTTACTGGGTAAAGGCCCTGATCCCCGGCCTGCGCTGATTCACTGATAGTTAACTGGGGAAAGGTCCTGATCCCTGGACTGTGCTGATTCTCTGATAGTTTACTGGCTTTTGGCCCTGATCCCTGGTCTGTGCTGATTCTCTGATAGTTTACTGGTTATAGGCCCTGATCCCTGGTCTGTGCTGATTCTCTGATAGTTTACTGGGTAAAGGCCCTGATCCCTGGTCTGTGCTGATTCTCTGCTAGTTAACTGGGGAAAGGTCCTGATCCCTGGTCTGTGCTGATTCTCTAATAGTTTACTGGGTAAAGGCCCTGATCCCTGGTCTGTACTGATTCACTGATAGTTTACTGAATAAAGGCCCTGATCCCTGGCCTGTGCTGATTCTCTGATAGTTTACTGGGAAAAGGCCCTGATCCCTGGCCTGTGCTGATTCTCTGATAGTTTACTGGGAAAAGGCCCTGATCCCTGGTCTGTGCTGATTCTCTGATAGTTTACTGGGTAAAGGCCCTGATTCCTGGTCTGTGCTGATTCACTGAATGTTTACAGGGGAAAGGTCCTGATCCCTGGTCTGTGCTGATTCACTGATAGTTTACTGGGTAAACGACCTGATCCCTGGTCTATGCTGATTCTCTGATAGTTTACTGGGTAACGGGCCTGATCCCCGGTCTGTGCTGATTCTCTGATAGTTTACTGGGTAAAGGCCCTGATCCCTGGTCTGTGCTGATTCTCTGATAGTTTACTGGGTAACGGGCCTGATCCCCGGTCTGTGCTGATTCACTGATAGTTTACAGGGTAAAGGCCCTGATCCCCGGTCTGTGCTGATTCACTGATTGTTTACTGGGTAAAGGCCCTGATCCCTGGTCTGTGCTGATTCTCTGATAGTTTACTCGGTAACGGGCCTGATCCCCGGTCTGTGCTGATTCACTGATAGTTTACAGGGTAAAGGCCCTGATCCTCGGTCAGTGCTGATTTTCTGGTAGTTTACTCGGTAAAGGCCCTGATCCCTGATCTGTGCTGATTCTCTGATAGTTTACTGGGTCAAGGCCCTGATCCCCGGTCTTTGCTGATTCCCTGATAGTTTACTTGGTAAAAGCCCTGATGACTGGTCTGTGCTGATTCACTGATAGTTTCCTGTGTTAAAGCCCTGATCCCCGGTCTGTGCTAATTATCTGATAGTTTACTGGGTAAAGGCCCTGATCCCTGGTCTGTGCTGATGCACTGATATTTTACTGTGAAAAGGCCCTGATTCCCGGTCTCTGCTGATTCACTGAATGTTTACTGGGAAAAGACCCTGATCCCTGATCTGTGCTGATTCTCTGATAGTTTACCGGGTAAAGGCCCTGATCCCTGGTCTGTGCTGATTCACTGATAGTTTACTGGGTAAAGGCCCTGATCCCCGGCCTGCGCTGATTCACTGATAGTTAACTGGGGAAAGGTCCTGATCCCTGGTCTGTGCTGATTCTCTAATAGTTTACTGGGTAAATGCCCTGATCCCCGGTCTGTGCTGATTCACTGATCGTTGACAGGGTAAATGCCCTGATCCCTGGACTGTGCTGATTCTCTGATAGTTTACTGGCTTTTGGCCCTGATCCCTGGTCTGTGCTGATTCTCTGATAGTTTACTGGTTATAGGCCCTGATCCCTGGTCTGTGCTGATTCTCTGATAGTTTACTGGGTAAAGGCCCTGATCCCTGGTCTGTGCTGATTCTCTGCTAGTTAACTGGGGAAAGGTCCTGATCCCTGGTCTGTGCTGATTCTCTAATAGTTTACTGGGTAAAGGCCCTGATCCCTGGTCTGTACTGATTCACTGATAGTTTACTGGGTAAAGGCCCTGATCCCCGGTCTGTGCTGATGCACTGATAGTTTACTGTGAAAAGGACCTGATCCCCGGTCTGTGCTGATAATCTGATAGTTTATTGGGTAAAGGCCCTGATCCCTGGTCTGTGCTGATTCACTGATAGTTTACTGGGTAAAGGCCCTGATCCCTGGTCTGTGCTGATTCTCTGATAGTTTACTGGGTAAAGGCCCTGATCCCCGGTCTGTGCTGATTCTCTGATAGTTTACTGGGTCAATGCTCTGATTCCCGGGTTGTGCTGATTCACTGATAGTTTACTGGGTAAAGGCCCTGATCCCTGGTCTGTGCTGATTCACTGATAGTTTACTGGCTAAAGGCCCTGATCCCTGTTCTATGCTGATTCACTGATTGTTTCCTGGGTAAAGGCCCTGATCCCTGGTCTGTGCTGATTCACTGATCGTTTACTGGGTAAAGGCCCTGATCCCCGGTCTTTGCTGATTCACTGATAGTTTACTGGGTAAAGGCCCTGATCCCTGGTCTGTGCTGATTCACTGATAGTTTACTGGGTAAAGGCTCTGATTCCCGGTCTGTGCTGATTCACTGATAGTTTACTGGGTAAAGGCTCTGATTCCCGGTCTGTGCTGATTCACTGATAGTTTATTTGGAAATGACCCTGATCCCTGGCCTGTGCTGATTCTCTGATAGTTCACTGGGTAAAGACCCTGATCCCTGGTCTGTGATGTTTCACTGATAGTTTCCTGGGTTAAAGCCCTGATCCCCGGTCTGTGCTAATTCTCTGTTTGTTTACTGCGTAAAGGCCCTGATCCCTGGTCTGTGCTGATTCTCTGATAGTTTACTGGGTAAAGAACCTGATCCCTGGTCTGTGATGTTTCACTGATAGTTTACTGGGTAAAGGCCCTGATCCCTGTTCTGTGCTGATTCACTAATAGTTTACTGGGTAAAGGCCCTGATCCCTGATCTGTGCTGATTCACTGATAGTTAACTGGGTAAAGGCCCTGATCCCCGGTCAGTGCTGATTCACTGATAGTTTACTGGGTAAAGGCCCTGATCCCTGGTCTGTGCTGATTCTCTGATAGTTTACGGGGTAAAGGCCCTGATCCCCGGTCTGTGCAGATTCCCTGATAGTTCACTGGGAAAAGGCCTTGATCCCTGGTCTGTGCTGATTCACTGATAGTTTACTGGGTAAAGGCCCTGAACCCCGGCCTGCGCTGATTCACTGATAGTTTACTGGGTAAAGGCCCTGATCCCTGGTCTGTGCTGATTCACTGATAGTTTACTGGGTAAAGGCCCTGAACCCCGGCCTGCGCTGATTCTCTGATAGTTTACTGGGTAAAGGCCCTGATCCCTGGTCTGTGCTGATTCACTGATAGTTTACTGCTTAAACGCCGTGATCCCTGGTCTGTGCTCATTCACTGATAGTTTACGGGTTAAAGACTCTGATCCCTGGTCTGTGCTGATTCTCTGATATTTTACTGTGAAAAGGCCCTGATCCCTAGTCTGTGCTGATGCACTGATAGTTTACTGGGTAAAGGCCCTGATCCCCGGTCTGTGCTGATTCACTGATAGTTTACTGGGTAAAGGCCTTGATCCCTGTTCTGTGCTGATTCTCTGATAGTTTACTGGGTAAAGGCCCTGATCCCCGGTCTGTGCTGATTCACTGATAGTTTACTGGGTCAAGGCCCTGATCCCTGGTCTGTGCTGATTCTCTGATAGTTTACTGTGAAAAGGACCTGATCCCTGGTCTGTGCTGATTCTCTGATAGCTTACTGGGTAAAGGCCCAGATCCCTGGTCTGTGCTGATTCTCTGATAGTTTACTGGGTAAAGGCCCTGATCCCTGGTCTGTGATGATTTACAGATAGTTCACTGGGTAAAGGCCCTGATCCCTGGTCTGTGCTGATTCTCTGATAGTTTACTGAATAAAGGCCCTGATCCCTGGCCTGTGCTGATTCTCAGATAGTTTACTGGGAAAAGGCCCTGATCCCTGGTCTGTGCTGATTCTCTGATAGTTTACTGGGTAAAGGCCCTGATCCCCGGCCTGCGCTGATTCACTGATCGTTGACTGGGTAAATGCCCTGATCCCTGGACTGTGCTGATTCTCTGATAGTTTACTGGTTATAGGCCCTGATCCCTGGTCTGTGCTGATTCTCTGATAGTTTACTGGTTATAGGCCCTGATCCCTGGTCTGTGCTGATTCTCTGATAGTTTACTGGGTGAAGGCCCTGATCCCTGGTCTGTGCTGATTCTCTGCTAGTTAACTGGGGAAAGGTCCTGATCCCTGGTCTGTGCTGATTCTTTAATAGTTTACTGGGTAGAGGCCCTGATCCCTGTTCTGTACTGATTCACTGATAGTTTACTGGGTAAAGGCCCTGATCCCCGGTCTGTGCTGATGCACTGATAGTTTACTGTGAAAAGGACCTGATCCCCGGTCTGTGCTGATAATCTGATAGTTTATTGGGTAAAGGCCCTGATCCCTGGTCTGTGCTGATTCACTGATAGTTTACTGGGTAAAGGCCCTGATCCCTGGTCTGTGCTGATTCACTGATAGTTTACTGGGTAAAGGCCCTGGACCCCGGCCTGCGCTGATTCTCTGATAGTTTACTGGGTAAAGGCCCTGATCCCTGGTCTGTGCTGATTCACTGATAGTTTACTGCTTAAACGCCGTGATCCCTGGTCTGTGCTCATTCACTGATAGTTTACGGGTTAAAGACTCTGATCCCTGGTCTGTGCTGATTCTCTGATATTTTACTGTGAAAAGGCCCTGATCCCTAGTCTGTGCTGATGCACTGATAGTTTACTGGGTAAAGGCCCTAATCCCCGGTCTGTGCTGATTCACTGATAGTTTACTGGGTAAAGGCCCTGATCCCTGTTCTGTGCTGATTCTCTGATAGTTTACTGGGTAAAGGCCCTGATCCCCGGTCTGTGCTGATTCACTGATAGTTTACTGGGTAAAGGCCCTGATCCCTGGTCTGTGCTGATTCTCTGATAGTTTACTGTGAAAAGGACCTGATCCCTGGTCTGTGCTGATTCTCTGATAGTTTACTGGGTAAAGGCCCAGATCCCTGGTCTGTGCTGATTCTCTGATAGTTTACTGGGTAAAGGCCCTGATCCCTGGTCTGTGATGATTTACAGATAGTTCACTGGGTAAAGGCCCTGATCCCTGGTCTGTGCTGATTCTCTGATAGTTTACTGAATAAAGGCCCTGATCCCTGGCCTGTGCTGATTCTCTGATAGTTTACTGGGAAAAGGCCCTGATCCCTGGTCTGTGCTGATTCTCTGATAGTTTACTGGGTGAAGGCCCTGATCCCCGGCATGCGCTGATTCACTGATAGTTCACTGGGGAAAGGTCCTGATCCCTGGTCTGTGCTGATTCTCTAATAGTTTACTGGGTAAAGGCCCTGATCCCCGGTCTGTGCTGATTCACTGATCGTTGACTGGGTAAATGCCCTGATCCCTGGACTGTGCTGATTCTCTGATAGTTTACTGGTTATAGGCCCTGATCCCTGGTCTGTGCTGATTCTCTGATAGTTTACTGGTTATAGGCCCTGATCCCTGGTCTGTGCTGATTCTCTGATAGTTTACTGGGTAAAGGCCCTGATCCCTGGTCTGTGCTGATTCTCTGCTAGTTAACTGGGGAAAGGTCCTGATCCCTGGTCTGTGCTGATTCTTTAATAGTTTACTGGGTAAAGGCCCTGATCCCTGGTCTGTACTGATTCACTGATAGTTTACTGGGTAAAGGCCCTGATCCCCGGTCTGTGCTGATGCACTGATAGTTTACTGTGAAAAGGACCTGATCCCCGGTCTGTGCTGATAATCTGATAGTTTATTGGGTAAAGGCCCTGATCCCTGGTCTGTGCTGATTCACTGATAGTTTACTGGGTAAAGGCCCTGATCCCTGGTCTGTGCTGATTCTCTGATAGTTGACTGGGTAAAGGCCCTGATCCCCGGTCTGTGCTGATTCTCTGATAGTTTACTGGGTCAATGCTCTGATTCCCGGGCTGTGCTGATTCACTGATAGTTTACTGGGTAAAGGCCCTGATCCCTGGTCTGTGCTGATTCACTGATAGTTTACTGGCTAAAGGCCCTGATCCCTGTTCTATGCTGATTCACTGATTGTTTCCTGGGTAAAGGCCCTGATCCCTGGTCTGTGCTGATTCACTGATCGTTTACTGGGTAAAGGCCCTGATCCCCAGTCTTTGCTGATTCACTGATAGTTTACTGGGTAAAGGCCCTGATCCCTGGTCTGTGCTGATTCACTGATAGTTTACTGGGTAAAGGCTCTGATTCCCGGTCTGTGCTGATTCACTGATAGTTTACTGGGTAAAGGCTCTGATTCCCGGTCTGTGCTGATTCACTGATAGTTTATTTGGAAATGACCCTGATCCCTGGCCTGTGCTGATTCTCTGATAGTTCACTGGGTAAAGACCCTGATCCCTGGTCTGTGATGTTTCACTGATAGTTTCCTGGGTTAAAGCCCTGATCCCCGGTCTGTGCTAATTCTCTGTTTGTTTACTGCGTAAAGGCCCTGATCCCTGGTCTGTGCTGATTCTCTGATAGTTTACTGGGTAAAGAACCTGATCCCTGGTCTGTGATGTTTCACTGATAGTTTACTGGGTAAAGGCCCTGATCCCTGTTCTGTGCTGATTCACTAATAGTTTACTGGGTAAAGGCCCTGATCCCTGATCTGTGCTGATTCACTGATAGTTAACTGGGTAAAGGCCCTGATCCCCGGTCAGTGCTGATTCACTGATAGTTTACTGGGTAAAGGCCCTGATCCCTGGTCTGTGCTGATTCTCTGATAGTTTACGGGGTAAAGGCCCTGATCCCCGGTCTGTGCAGATTCCCTGATAGTTCACTGGGAAAAGGCCTTGATCCCTGGTCTGTGCTGATTCACTGATAGTTTACTGGGTAAAGGCCCTGAACCCCGGCCTGCGCTGATTCACTGATAGTTTACTGGGTAAAGGCCCTGATCCCTGGTCTGTGCTGATTCACTGATAGTTTACTGGGTAAAGGCCCTGAACCCCGGCCTGCGCTGATTCTCTGATAGTTTACTGGGTAAAGGCCCTGATCCCTGGTCTGTGCTGATTCACTGATAATTTACTGCTTAAACGCCGTGATCCCTGGTCTGTGCTGATTCACTGATAGTTTACGGGTTAAAGACTCTGATCCCTGGTCTGTGCTGATTCTCTGATATTTTACTGTGAAAAGGCCCTGATCCCTAGTCTGTGCTGATTCTCTGATAGTTTACTGGGTAAAGGCCCAGATCCCTGGTCTGTGCTGATTCTCTGATAGTTTACTGGGTAAAGGCCCTGATCCCTGGTCTGTGATGATTTACAGATAATTCACTGGGTAAAGGCCCTGATCCCTGGTCTGTGCTGATTCTCTGATAGTTTACTGAATAAAGGCCCTGATCCCTGGCCTGTGCTGATTCTCTGATAGTTTACTGGGAAAAGGCCCTGATCCCTGGTCTGTGCTGATTCTCTGATAGTTTACTGGGTAAAGGCCCTGATTCCTGGTCTGTGCTGATTCACTGATTGTTTACAGGGTAAAGGCCCTGATCCCTGGTCTGTGCTGATTCACTGATAGTTTACTGGGTAAAGGACCTGATCCCTGGTCTATGCTGATTCTCTGATAGTTTACTGGGTAACGGGCCTGATCCCCGGTCTGTGCTGATTCTCTGATAGTTTACTGGGTAAAGGCCCTGATCCCTGGTCTATGCTGATTCTCTGATAGTTTACTGGGTAACGGGCCTGATCCCCGGTCTGTGCTGATTCACTGATTGATTACTGGGTAAAGGCCCTGATCCCTGGTCTATGCTGATTCTCTGATAGTTTACTGGGTCACGGGCCTGATCCCCGGTCTGTGCTGATTCTCTGATATTTTACTGAGTAAAGACCCTGATCCCTGGTCTGTGTTGATTCTCTGATAGTTTACTGGGTAAAGGTCCTGATCCCTGGTCTGTGCTGATTCACTGATAGTTCACTGGGAAAAGGCTCTGATTCCCGTCTGTGCTGATTAACTGATAGTTCACTGGGTAAAGGCCCTGATCCCCGGTCTGTGCTGATTCACTGATAGTTTAATGGGTAAAGGCCCTGATCCCCGGTCTGTGCTGATTCACTGATAGTTTACTGGGCAAAGGCCCTGATCCCTGGTCTGTGCTGATGCTCTGAAAGTTTATTGGGTGAAGGCTCTGATCCCCGGGCTGTGCTGATTCACTGATAGTTTACTGGGGAAAGGCCCTGATCCTCGGTCAGTGCTGATTTTCTGGTTGTTTACTCGGTAAAGGCCCTGATCCCCGGTCTGTGCTGATTCACTGATAGTTTACTGGGTAAAAGCCCTGATCCCTGGTCTGTGCTGATTCACTGATATCTTCCTGCATAAAGGCCCTGATCCCTGGCCTGTGCTGATTCTCTGATAGTTTACTGGGAAAAGGCCCTGATCCCTGGTCTGTGCTGATTCTCTGATAGTTTACTGGGTGAAGGCCCTGATTCCTGGTCTGTGCTGATTCACTGATAGTTTACTGGGTAAAGGCCCTGATCCCTGGTCTGTGCTGATTCACTGATAGTTTCCTGGGTAAAAGCCCTGATCCCTGGTCTGTGCTGATTCTCTGATAATTTACTGGGTGAAGGCCCCAATCCCTGGTCTGTGCTGATTTTCTGATAGTTTACTGGGGAAAGGCCCTGATCCTCGGTCAGTGCTGATTTTCTGGTTGTTTACTCGCGAAAGGCCCTGATCCCTGATCTGTGCTGATTCTCTGATAGTTTACTGGGTAAAGGCCCTGATCCCCGGTCTGTGCTGATTCCCTGATAGTTTACTTGGTGAAAGCCCTGATGACTGGTCTGTGCTGATTCACTGATAGTTTCCTGTGTTAAAGCCCTGATCCCCGGTCTGTGCTAATTATCTGATAGTTTACTGGGTAAAGGCCCTGATCCCTGGTCTGTGCTGATGCACTGATATTTTACTGTGAAAAGGCACTGATTCCCGGTCTCTGCTGATTCACTGAAAGTTTACTGTGAAAAGACACTGATCCCTGATCTGTACTGATTCTCTGATAGTTTACTGGGTAAAGGCCCTGATCCCTGGTCTGTGCTGATTCACGGATAGTTTACTGGGTAAAGGCTCTGATCCCCGGCCTGCGCTGATTCACTGATAGTTAACTGGGGAAAGGTCCTGATCCCTGGTCTGTGCTGATTCTCTAATAGTTTACTGGGTAAAGGCCCTGATCCCTGGTCTGTACTGATTCACTGATAGTTTACTGGGTAAAGGCCCTGATCCCCGGTCTGTGCTGATTCACTGATCGTTGACTGGGTAAATGCCCTGATCCCTGGACTGTGCTGATTCTCTGATAGTTTACTGGTTGTAGGCCCTGATCCCTGGTCTGTGCTGATTCTCTGATAGTTTACTGGTTATAGGCCCTGATCCCTGCTCTGTGGTGATTCTCTGATAGTTTACTGGGTAAAGGCCCTGATCCCTGGTCTGTGCTGATTCTCTGCTAGTTTACTGGGTAAAGGCCCTGATCCCTGGTCTGTGCTGATTCTCTGATAGTTTACTGGGTAAAGGCCCTGATCCCTGGCCTGTGCTGATTCACTGATAGTTTACTGAGTAAAGGCCCTGATCCCCGGTCTGTGCTGATTCTCTGATAGTTTACTGGGTAAAGGCCCTGATCCCTGGTCTGTGCTGATTCACTGATAGTTTACTGGGTAAAGGCCCTGATCCCTGCTCTGTGCTGATTCTCTGATAGTTTACTGGGTAAAGGCCCAGATCTCTGGTCTGTGCTGATTCTCTGATAGTTTACTGGGTAAAGGCCCTGATCCCTGGTCTGTGCTGATTCTCTGATAGTTCACTGGGTAAAGGCCCTGATCCCTGGTCTGTGCTGATTCTCTGATATTTTACTGAGTAAAGACCCTGATCCCTGGTCTGTGTTGATTCTCTGATAGTTTACTGGGTAAAGGCCCTGATCCCTGGTCTGTGCTGATTCTCTGATAGTTTACTGGGTAAAGGTCCTGATTCCTGGTCTGTGCTGATTCACTGATAGTTTACTGGGTAAAGGCCCTGATCCCTGGTCTGTGCTGATTCACTGATAGTTTCCTGGGTAAAAGCCCTGATCCCTGGTCTGTGCTGATTCTCTGATAATTTACTGGGTAAAGGCCCTGATCCCTGGTCTGTGCTGATTCTCTGATATTTTACTTGGGAAAGGCCCTGATCCTCGGTCAGTGCTGATTTTCTGGTAGTTTACTGGGTAAAGGCCCTGATCCATGGTCTGTGCTGATTCTCTGATAGTTTACTGGGTAAAGGCCCTGATCCCCGGTCTGTGCTGATTCCCTGATAGTTTACTGGGTAAAAGCCCTGATCACTGGTCTGTGCTGATCCACTGACAGTTTACTGGGTAAAGGCCCTGATCCCTGGTCTGTGCTGATTATCTGATAGTTTACTGGGAAAAGGCCCTGATCCCTGGTCTGTGCTGATTCATTGATAGTTTACGGGTTAAAGGCCCTGATCCCCGGTCTGTGCTGATTCTCTGATAGTTTCCTGGGTAAACGCCCTGATCCCTGGTCTGTGCTGACTCTCTGATAGTTTACTGGGTAAAGGCCCTGATCCCCGGTCTGTGCTGATATTCTGATAGTTCACTGGGTAAAGGCCCTGATCCATGGTCTGTGCTGATTCACTGATAGTTTACTGGGCAAAGACCCTGGTCCTTGGTATGTCATGATTCTCTGATACTTTACTGCTAAAAGGCCCTGATCCCTGGTCTGTGCTGATTCTTTGAGAGTTTACTGGGTAAAGGCCCTGATCCCTGGTCTGTGCTGATTCTCTGAAAGTTTATTGGGTCAAGGCTCTGATTCCCGGGCTGTGCTGATTCTCTGATAGTTTACTGGGTAAAGGTCCTGATCCCTGGTCTGTGCTGATTCACTGATAGTTTCGGGGTAAAGGCCCTGATCCCCGGTCTGTGCTGATTCTCTGATAGTTTACTGGGTAAAGGTCCTGATCCCTGGTCTGTGCTGATTCACTGATAGTTTACGGGGTAAAGGCCCTGATCCCTGATCTGTGCTGATTCTCTGATAGTTTCCTGGGTAAAGGCCCTGATCCCCGGTCTTCGCAGATTCCATGATAGTTTACTGGGTAAAGGCCCTGATCCCTGGTCTGTGCTGATTCACTGATAGTTTACTGGGTAAAGGCCCTGAACCCCGGCCTGCGCTGATTCACTGATAGTTAACTGGGGAAAGGTCCTGATCCCTGGTCTGTGCTGATTCTCTCATAGTTTACTGGGTGAAGGCCCTGATCCCTGGTCTGTGCTGATTCTCTGATAGTTTACTGGGTAAAGGCCCTGATCCCTGGTCTGTACTGATTCACTGATAGTTTACTGGGTAAAGGCCCTGATCCCCGGTCTGTGCTGATTCAATGATCGTTGACTGGGTAAATGCCCTGATCCCTGGACTGTGCTGATTCTCTGATAGTTTACTGGTTATAGGCCCTGATCCCTGGTCTGTGCTGATTCTCTGATAGTTTCCTGGGTAAAGGCCCTGATCCCTGGTCTGTGCTGATTCTCTGATAGTTTACTGGGTGAAGGCCCTGATCCCTGGTCTGTGCTGATTCTCTGATAGTTTACTGGGTAAAGGCCCTGATCCCTGGTCTGTGCTGATTCTCTGATAGTTTACTGGGTAAAGGCTCTGATCCCTGGTCTGTGCTGATTCACTGATAGTTTACTGGGTAAGGGCCGTGATCCCTTGTCTGTGCTGATTCTCTAATAGTCTGCTGGGTAAAGGCCCTGATCCCTGGTCTATGCTGATTCTCTGATAGTTTACTGGGTAACGGGCCTGATCCCCGGTCTGTGCTGATTCACTGATTGATTACTGGGTAAAGGCCCTGATCCCTGGTCTATGCTGATTCTCTGATAGTTTACTGGGTCACGGGCCTGATCCCCGGTCTGTGCTGATTCTCTGATATTTTACTGAGTAAAGACCCTGATCCCTGGTCTGTGTTGATTCTCTGATAGTTTACTGGGTAAAGGTCCTGATCCCTGGTCTGTGCTGATTCACTGATAGTTCACTGGGAAAAGGCTCTGATTCCCGTCTGTGCTGATTAACTGATAGTTCACTGGGTAAAGGCCCTGATCCCCGGTCTGTGCTGATTCACTGATAGTTTAATGGGTAAAGGCCCTGATCCCCGGTCTGTGCTGATTCACTGATAGTTTACTGGGCAAAGGCCCTGATCCCTGGTCTGTGCTGATGCTCTGAAAGTTTATTGGGTGAAGGCTCTGATCCCCGGGCTGTGCTGATTCACTGATAGTTTACTGGGGAAAGGCCCTGATCCTCGGTCAGTGCTGATTTTCTGGTTGTTTACTCGGTAAAGGCCCTGATCCCCGGTCTGTGCTGATTCACTGATAGTTTACTGGGTAAAAGCCCTGATCCCTGGTCTGTGCTGATTCACTGATATCTTCCTGCATAAAGGCCCTGATCCCTGGCCTGTGCTGATTCTCTGATAGTTTACTGGGAAAAGGCCCTGATCCCTGGTCTGTGCTGATTCTCTGATAGTTGACTGGGTGAAGGCCCTGATTCCTGGTCTGTGCTGATTCACTGATAGTTTACTGGGTAAAGGCCCTGATCCCTGGTCTGTGCTGATTCACTGATAGTTTCCTGGGTAAAAGCCCTGATCCCTGGTCTGTGCTGATTCTCTGATAATTTACTGGGTAAAGGCCCCAATCCCTGGTCTGTGCTGATTTTCTGATAGTTTACTGGGGAAAGGCCCTGATCCTCGGTCAGTGCTGATTTTCTGGTTGTTTACTCGCGAAAGGCCCTGATCCCTGATCTGTGCTGATTCTCTGATAGTTTACTGGGTAAAGGCCCTGATCCCCGGTCTGTGCTGATTCCCTGATAGTTTACTTGGTGAAAGCCCTGATGACTGGTCTGTGCTGATTCACTGATAGTTTCCTGTGTTAAAGCCCTGATCCCCGGTCTGTGCTAATTATCTGATAGTTTACTGGGTAAAGGCCCTGATCCCTGGTCTGTGCTGATGCACTGATATTTTACTGTGAAAAGGCACTGATTCCCGGTCTCTGCTGATTCACTGAAAGTTTACTGTGAAAAGACACTGATCCCTGATCTGTACTGATTCTCTGATAGTTTACTGGGTAAAGGCCCTGATCCCTGGTCTGTGCTGATTCACGGATAGTTTACTGGGTAAAGGCTCTGATCCCCGGCCTGCGCTGATTCACTGATAGTTAACTGGGGAAAGGTCCTGATCCCTGGTCTGTGCTGATTCTCTAATAGTTTACTGGGTAAAGGCCCTGATCCCTGGTCTGTACTGATTCACTGATAGTTTACTGGGTAAAGGCCCTGATCCCCGGTCTGTGCTGATTCACTGATCGTTGACTGGGTAAATGCCCTGATCCCTGGACTGTGCTGATTCTCTGATAGTTTACTGGTTGTAGGCCCTGATCCCTGGTCTGTGCTGATTCTCTGATAGTTTACTGGTTATAGGCCCTGATCCCTGCTCTGTGCTGATTCTCTGATAGTTTACTGGGTAAAGGCCCTGATCCCTGGTCTGTGCTGATTCTCTGCTAGTTTACTGGGTAAAGGCCCTGATCCCTGGTCTGTGCTGATTCTCTGATAGTTTACTGGGTAAAGGCCCTGATCCCTGGCCTGTGCTGATTCACTGATAGTTTACTGAGTAAAGGCCCTGATCCCCGGTCTGTGCTGATTCTCTGATAGTTTACTGGGTAAAGGCCCTGATCCCTGGTCTGTGCTGATTCACTGATAGTTTACTGGGTAAAGGCCCTGATCCCTGCTCTGTGCTGATTCTCTGATAGTTTACTGGGTAAAGGCCCAGATCTCTGGTCTGTGCTGATTCTCTGATAGTTTACTGGGTAAAGGCCCTGATCCCTGGTCTGTGCTGATTCTCTGACAGTTTACTGGGTAAAGGCCCTGATCCCTGGTCTGTGCTGATTCTCTGATAGTTCACTGGGTAAAGGCCCTGATCCCTGGTCTGTGCTGATTCTCTGATATTTTACTGAGTAAAGACCCTGATCCCTGGTCTGTGTTGATTCTCTGATAGTTTACTGGGTAAAGGCCCTGATCCCTGGTCTGTGCTGATTCTCTGATAGTTTACTGGGTAAAGGTCCTGATTCCTGGTCTGTGCTGATTCACTGATAGTTTACTGGGTAAAGGCCCTGATCCCTGGTCTGTGCTGATTCACTGATAGTTTCCTGGGTAAAAGCCCTGATCCCTGGTCTGTGCTGATTCTCTGATAATTTACTGGGTAAAGGCCCTGATCCCTGGTCTGTGCTGATTCTCTGATATTTTACTTGGGAAAGGCCCTGATCCTCGGTCAGTGCTGATTTTCTGGTAGTTTACTGGGTAAAGGCCCTGATCCATGGTCTGTGCTGATTCTCTGATAGTTTACTGGGTAAAGGCCCTGATCCCCGGTCTGTGCTGATTCCCTGATAGTTTACTGGGTAAAAGCCCTGATCACTGGTCTGTGCTGATCCACTGATAGTTTACTGGGTAAAGGCCCTGATCCCTGGTCTGTGCTGATTATCTGATAGTTTACTGGGAAAAGGCCCTGATCCCTGGTCTGTGCTGATTCATTGATAGTTTACGGGTTAAAGGCCCTGATCCCCGGTCTGTGCTGATTCTCTGATAGTTTCCTGGGTAAACGCCCTGATCCCTGGTCTGTGCTGACTCTCTGATAGTTTACTGGGTAAAGGCCCTGATCCCCGGTCTGTGCTGATGTTCTGATAGTTCACTGGGTAAAGGCCCTGATCCATGGTCTGTGCTGATTCACTGATAGTTTACTGGGCAAAGACCCTGATCCTTGGTATGTCATGATTCTCTGATACTTTACTGCTAAAAGGCCCTGATCCCTGGTCTGTGCTGATTCTTTGAGAGTTTACTGGGTAAAGGCCCTGATCCCTGGTCTGTGCTGATTCTCTGAAAGTTTATTGGGTCAAGGCTCTGATTCCCGGGCTGTGCTGATTCTCTGATAGTTTACTGGGTAAAGGTCCTGATCCCTGGTCTGTGCTGATTCACTGATAGTTTCGGGGTAAAGGCCCTGATCCCCGGTCTGTGCTGATTCTCTGATAGTTTACTGGGTAAAGGTCCTGATCCCTGGTCTGTGCTGATTCACTGATAGTTTACGGGGTAAAGGCCCTGATCCCTGATCTGTGCTGATTCTCTGATAGTTTCCTGGGTAAAGGCCCTGATCCCCGGTCTTCGCAGATTCCATGATAGTTTACTGGGTAAAGGCCCTGATCCCTGGTCTGTGCTGATTCACTGATAGTTTACTGGGTAAAGGCCCTGAACCCCGGCCTGCGCTGATTCACTGATAGTTAACTGGGGAAAGGTCCTGATCCCTGGTCTGTGCTGATTCTCTAATAGTTTACTGGGTGAAGGCCCTGATCCCTGGTCTGTGCTGATTCTCTGATAGTTTACTGGGTAAAGGCCCTGATCCCTGGTCTGTACTGATTCACTGATAGTTTACTGGGTAAAGGCCCTGATCCCCGGTCTGTGCTGATTCACTGATCGTTGACTGGGTAAATGCCCTGATCCCTGGACTGTGCTGATTCTCTGATAGTTTACTGGTTATAGGCCCTGATCCCTGGTCTGTGCTGATTCTCTGATAGTTTCCTGGGTAAAGGCCCTGATCCCTGGTCTGTGCTGATTCTCTGATAGTTTACTGGGTGAAGGCCCTGATCCCTGGTCTGTGCTGATTCTCTGATAGTTTACTGGGTAAAGGCCCTGATCCCTGGTCTGTGCTGATTCTCTGATAGTTTACTGGGTAAAGGCTCTGATCCCTGGTCTGTGCTGATTCACTGATAGTTTACTGGGTAAGGGCCGTGATCCCTTGTCTGTGCTGATTCTCTAATAGTCTGCTGGGTAAAGGCCCTGATCCCTGGTCTGTGCTGATTCACTGATAGTTTGCTCGGTAAAGGCCCTGATCCGTGGTCTGTGCTGATTCTCTGATAGTTTACTGGGTGAAGGCCCTGATCTCTGGTCTGTGCTGATTCACTGATAGTTTACTGGGTGAAGGCCCTGATCACTGGTCTGTGCTGATTCACTCATAGTTTACTGGGTAATGTCCCTGATCCCTGGTCTGTGCTGATTCACTGATAGTTCACTGGGTAAAGGACCTGATCCCTGGTCTGTGCTGATTCTCTGATAGTTTACTGGGTAAAGGCCCTGATTCCCAGTCTGTGCTGATTCTCTGATAGTTTACTGGGTAAAGGCCCTGATTCCCAGTCTAAGCTGTTCTATGATACTTTACTTGGTAAAGGCCCTGATCACTGGTCAGTGCTGATTCACTGATAGTTTACTGGGTAAAGGCCCTGATCCCCAGTCTGTGCTGATTCTCTGATAGTTTACTGGGTAAAGGCCCTGATCCCTGGTCTGTGCTGATTATCTGAATGTTTACTGGGTAAAGGCCCTGATCCCCAGTCTGATCTGATTCTCTGATATTTTATTGGGTACAGGCCCTGATCCCCTGTCTGTGCTGATTCACTGATAGTTTACTGGGTGAAGGCCCTGATCTCTGGTCTGTGCTGATTCACTGATAGTTTACTGGGTGAAGGCCCTGATCCCTGGTCTGTGCTGATTCACTGATAGTTTACTGGGTAAAGTCCCTGATCCCTGGTCTGTGCTGATTCTCTGATAGTTTACTGGGTAAAGGCCCTGATCCCCGGTCTGTGCTGATTCACTGATAGTTCACTGGGTAAAGGCCCTGATCCCTGGTCTGTGCTGATTCTCTGATAGTTTACTGGGTAAAGGCCCTGATCCCCGGTCTGTGCTGATTCTCTGATAGTTTTCTGGGTAAAGGCACTGATCCCCGGTCTGTGCTGATTCTCTGATAGTTTACTGAGTGAAGGCCCTGATCCCTGGTCTGTGCTGATTCACCGATAGTTTACTGGGTGAAGGCCCTGATCCCTGGTCTGTGCTGATTCTCTGATAGTTCACTGGGTAAAGGCCCTGATCCCTGGTCTGTGCTGAATCTCTGATAGTTTACTAGGTGAAGGCACTGATCCCTGGTCTGTGCTGATTCCCTGATAGTTTACTGGGTAAAGGCCCTGATCCCCGGTCTGTGCTGATTCACTGATAGTTTACTGGGTAAAGGCCCTGATCCCTGGTCGGTGCTGATTCACTGATAGTTTACTGGGTAAAGGCCCTGATGCTTGCTCTGTGCTGATTCTCTGATAGTTTAGTGGGTAAAACCCTGATCCCTGGTCTGTGCTGATTCACTGATAGTTTACTGGGTTAAGGCCCTGATCCCTGGTCTGTGCTGATTCTCTGATAGATTACTGGGTAAAGGCCCTGATTCCCAGTCTAAGCTGTTCTTTGATACTTTACTTGGTAAAGGCCCTGATCACTGGTCAGTGCTGATTCACTGATAGTTTACTGGGTAAAGGCCCTGATCCCTGGTCTGTGCTGATTCTCTGATTGTTTACTGGGTAAAGGCCCTGATCCCCAGTCTGATCTGATTCTCTGATAGTTTATTGGGTACAGGCCCTGATCCCCTGTCTGTGCTGATTCACTGATAGTTTACAGGATAAAGGCCCTGATCCCCGGTCTGTGCTGATTCACTGATAGTTTACTGGGTAAAGGCCCTGATCCCTGTTCTGAACTGATTCTATGATTATTTCCGCAATTGTACAAATTCAAAGTAATTGCAGGAGCAGGGAGACCTTGGGGTGCATGTGCAAAGATCTTTTAAGCTGGCACCTGTTAAAAAGCATTCGGAATCCTGGTCTCGTTTAAAAGAGACGTCGAGTTCAAAAGCAAGGACTTTATGCTGTTGTTTAGAAAACACTGGTTATTCCTCAGCTGGAGTGTTGTGTTCAATTTTGGGCATTGCACTTTAGGAATGTTGCCAAGGCCTTATAGAGGCTGCAGAATAGATTTACTAGAATGGTACCAGGGATGAGGGACTTCAGTTTTGTGGAGATACTGGACAAGCTGGGGTTGTTCTCCTTAGAGCAGAGAAGGTTATGGGGAGATTTGATCGAGGTGTTCAAAATCATTAATGTTATGATAGAGTAAAGAAGAAGGATCTCTTTCCAGTGGCAGACTGGTCGGTAACCAGAGGACACAGATTTAAGGTAATTGGCAGAAGAACCAAAGGCAAATTCTGAAGGACAAAATTAGTCTCCACTTGGAGAAGCAAGGATTAATCAGGGATAGTCAACATGGCTTTGTCAAGGGAAGATCATGTCTGACTAATTTGATTGAATTTTTTGAGGGAGTGACTAGGCGTGTGGATGAGGGTAACGCAGTGGATGTGGTATAAATGGATTTCAGTAAGGCCTTCGATAAAGTCCCCCACAGGAGACTGGTCAAGAAGGTACGAGCCCATGGAATCCAGGGTGCCTTGGCACTTTGGATACAAAACTGGCTGAGTGGCAGAAGACAGAGGGTGATGGTCGAAGGTTGTTTTTGTGACTGGAAGCCTGTGGCCAGTGGGGGACCACAGGGATCGGTGCTGGGTCCCTTGCTGTTCGTGGTCCACATTAATGACTTGGATATGAATGTAAAAGGTATGATCAGTAAGTTCGCTGATGATACAAAGATTGGTAGGGTGGTAAATAGTGAGGAGGATAGCCTCAGTCTGCAGGACGATATAGATGGGTTGGTCAGATGGGCGGAACAGTGGCAAATGGAATTTAACCCGGAAAAGTGCGAGGTGATGCACTTTGGAGGGACTAACAAGGCAAGGGAATACACAATGAATGGGAGGACCCGAGGCAAGACAGAGGGTCAGAGGGATCTTGGTGTGCAAGTTCACAGATCCCTGAAGGCGGCGGAACAGGTAGATAAGGTGGTAAAGAAGGCATATGGGATACTTGCCTTTATTAGCCGAGGCATAGAATATAAGAGCAAGGAGGTTATGATGGAGCTGTATAAAACACTGGTTAGGCCACAGCTGGAGTACTGTGTGCAGTTCTGGTCGCCACACTACAGGAAGGATGTGATCGCTTTGGAGAGGGTGCAGAGGAGATTCACCAGGATGTTACCAGGGCTGGAGCGCTTCAGCTATGAAGAGAGACTGGGAAGATTGGGTTTGTTTTCCTTGGAGCAGAGGAGGCTGAGGGGGGACAAAATTATGAGGGGCACAGATAGGATGGATACTAAGGAGCTTTTTCCCTTCGTTGAGGGTTCTAAAACAAGGGGACATAGATTCAAGGTAAAAGCCGGGAGGTTTAGAGGGGATTTGAGAAAGATCTTTTTCACCCAGAGGGTGGTTGGAGTCTGGAACTCACTGCCTGAAAGGGTTGTGGAGGCAGGAACACTCACAACATTCAAGAAGCATTTGGATGAGCACTTGAAATGCCAAAGCATACAAGGCTACGGACCAAATGCTGGAATATGGGATTAGAGTAGACAGGGCTGATGGCCGGCGCGGACACGATGGGCCGAAGGGCCTCTATCCGTGCTGTATGACTCTATGACTCTATGACTCTCTGACATGAGGAAATATTTTTTAAGCAGCGAGTTGTCATGATCTGGAATTCACTGCCTGAAAGGACGGTGGAAGCTGATTCAATAATAACTTTCAAAGTTCATTGGATAAATACTTGGAGGGAAATCGTTTACAGGGCTATCCTTGAAAGATCCATCCAATTAGAATCATCAAACCTTACAGCACAGAAGGAGGCCGTTCGACCCATCGTACTTGTGCTGGCACTTTGAAGGAGCTGTCCAATTAGTCCCACTCCACCACTCCCACCCCTCTTTCCCCATCGCCCTGCAAATTATTCACCTTTAACTCGATATCCAGTTCCCTCCAGAAAGTTGCTATTGAATCTGATTCCACCACCTCTTTCAAGCAATGTATTCCAGATCATAACATCTCCATGTGTAAAAATAAATTCTCCTCATTTCCCCGCTGGTTTCTTTGCCAATTATCTTAAAGCTGTGTCATTTGGTTACCAACCCTCCTGAGAGGTGAAATGTTTCTCCATATTTACAATGTCAATACCCCTCAAAATTTTTGAACTCCTCTATTAAATCTCCGCATAACCTTTGCTTCTCGAAGGAGAATAATCCCAGCTTCACAAGTCTCTCCCCATAACTGAAGTCCCTCATCCCAGGTATCATTCTGGCAAATCTCCTCTGCACCTTCTCCAAAGCCTTGATATTCTTCCTAAAGTTTGGGCACACTATTCAAGCTGAGGACGAACCAGTGATGTATAAAAGTTTAACCATAAGAACATAGGAATTAAGAGCAGGAGTAGGCCATTCGGCCCCTCGAGCCTGCTGTGCCATTTGATGAGATCATGGCTGATCTGATTGTGACCTCAACCCTACTTTCCCGTCTACCTACTATAAGCTTTGACTCCCTTGTTAATCAGGAAACTATCTAACTCAGCCTTAAAAATATTCACTGACCCGGCCTCCACCGCTCTCTGGGGAAGGAAGTTCCACAGACTCACGACCCTCTGAGAAAAAAAATTCTCCTCATCTCCGTCTTAAACAGGAGACCCTTTATTTTTAAACTGTGGCCCTTAGTTCTCGTCTCTCCCAGAAGGGGAAACATAATCTCAGCATCTACCCCTTCAAGTCCCATCGGGATCTTAAATGTTTCAATAAGATCACCTCTCATTCTTTTAAACTCCATTGTATACAGGCCCAACTTGTCCAACCTTTCCTCATAAGATAACCCCCTCATCCCAGGAATCAGTCGAATGAACCTTCTCTGAACCACCTCCAAAGCAATTATGTCCTTTCTTAAATAAGGAGACCAAAACTGCACACAGTATTCTAGATGTGGCCTCACCAATGCCCTGTACAACTGTAGCAAAACATCTCTACTTTTATATTCCATTCCCCTTGCAATAAATGACAGCATTAAATTTGCTTTCCTAATCAATTATGTACCTGCAGACTAACTTTTTTGATTGCTGTACTAGGACACCCAAATCCCTCTGTACCCCAGAATTCTGTAATCTTTCTTCATTTAAGAAATGTACTGCGTTTCGATTCCTCCTGCCAAATTGGACAAGTTCACATTTTCCCATATCATACTCCATCTGCCAAATGCCAAATTTTTGCCCAGTCACTTAACCTATCTATATCCCTTTGCAGTCTCCTCTTCACAACTTACTTTCCTCCCGACCTTTGCGTCATCAGCAAATTTAGCAACCATACATTCGGTCCCTTCATCCAAGTCATTGAATTAGATTGTAAATAGTTGAGGCCCAAGCAGTGATCCCTGTGGCACTCCACTAGTTACACCTTGCCAACCTGAAAATGACCAATTTATACCTACTCTCTGTTTCCTGTTCGCAAACCAAACCTTTATCCATGCTAATATGTTACCCCCTGCGCCATGAGCTCTTATTTTTTGTAGTAGTCTTTCATGTGGCACCTTTTCAAAAGCCTTCTGGAAATCCAAGTACACCACATCCACAGGATCCCCTTTATCCACATTGCTTGTTATTTCCTCAAAGAACTCTAATAAATTAGTCAAACACGATTTCGCTTTCACAAAGCCTTGTTGACTCTCCCTGATTTCACAGAGATTTTATCAGTGCCCTGCTATAACCTCCTTAATAATGGATTCTAGCATTTTCCCTATGACAGATGTTAAGCTAACTGGCCTGTAGTTTCCTGGTTTCTGTGTCCCTCCTTTATTGAATAGAGGAATTACATTCGCTATTTTCCAATCTGATGGGACCCTACCAGAATTTAAGGAATTTTGGAAAATTAACACCAATGCATTGACTATCTCTGCAACCACTTCTTTTTAGGCCCTAGGATGAAGTCCGTCAGGTCCTGTGGACTTATCAGCTTTTAGTTCTAATATTTTTTTCTGAACCCTTTCCCTGGTGATTGTAAATGTTTGAAGTTCCTCCTTCCCTTTCACTAAAAATCACTTCCCAGCTTTTGTACTCTATGCCTCTATTTATAAAGCCCAGGATCCCATATGCCTTTTTAACAGCTTCACCAACTTGTCCTGACACCTTCAAAGATTTACGTATATGAACCCTCTCTGTTCCTGCACACCTTCCCTCATTTGTTATTTTTTGGTTACCGCAGATCCTCTCACAAAACCAAAGTTGATCCTTAATGTCCAGTTGGTCAAGTATTGGAAAGGACAAGTCATGACCATAACATGCCAGGGAGATGTGTGGGAGCAGACCAGCTACTTCTATTTTTACAGAGATGGGCGACTGGCATAAGTTGGGGAGTCCTACAGCTTTCAAACCGTCTGCATTCTGGGTCCAAACAGAACGGGAATCTCCCAGTTTAAGTTCATAACGGATGACCCTGGAAATGGTTCGAGTCCCTATCAGTGATGGTGTGAGAGTGACTGAGATAGGTCAGTGATCATGAGAGAATCAATCCCCAACCTGTTCAACTGTTTGGAAAGAATATATATATGTATATATTATTTTCAAAAATCTTCTGATTCAACCTTGTCCGGCTTTTGTTCCAATTTTTGGTCACACTTTTCTGTCACAATTGACCACTGTAAATTGCCTTTTCACCATTTTTGGTCACGTTTTTACGTGGGATTACCTAGAATTTGCAGCACAGAAACAGGCCATTCAGCCCAACATGTCCATGCCAGTGTTTATGCTCGACACGAGCATACTTCGTTCCTGCCCTACTTCATCTAACCCTAGCAAGGCACCATTCTATTATTTTCTCCAGGTCGAATTTTGTAAAATTCATTCTGGGGATATGGGGGTCGCCGACAAGGCCAGCATTTATTGCCCATCACCTTGTCAAGGTGGTGGTGAGGGGGACTTCTTTTTGAACCGCTGCAGTCCTGTGTGGTGAAAGTTCTCGCCCTGTGCTGTTAGGTCCAAGATTTTGACCCAGCGACAATGAAGGAACGGCCGATATATCTCCGAGTCGGGTTCGTGCATGGCTTGAAGATGGAACTTGGAGGTGATGGTGTTGGAGGACAGAGTGGAGAAGGAGCTTTACTCTGCCTTTAACCCGTGCTGTACCTGCCCTGGGAGTGTTTGATGGGACAGTGTAGAGGGAGCTTTACTCTGTATCTAACCCGTGCTGTACCTGCCCTGGGAGTGTTTGATTGGACAGTGTAGTGGGAGCTTTACTCTGTATCTAACTTGTGTTGTACCTGCCCTGGGAGTGTTTGATGGACAGTGTGGAGGGAGCTTTCCTCTGTGTCTCACCCGTGCTGTACCTGTCCTGGGAGTGTTTGATAGGACAGTGTTGTGTGAGCTTGGTGTCCATGTACAGAAATCATTAAAAGCTCGTGCACAGATACAAAAATTAATCACAGACTAATGGAATATTGGTCTTTATCTCGAGGGCTGGAATAGAGAGGGGAAGAAGTGATGGTTCAGATCTACAGAGCCTTGGTCAGAGCCCCTCTGGAGTACTGATCCTCACTAAGGATATATTGGCCTTGAAGGGGAGACAGTACAGATTCATCAGAATGATACTGGGTCTTGAAGGGTTATATTATGAGGACCGGTTGCATAAACTTGGTCTGCATTCCCTTGAGTTCAGAAGGTTGAGGGATGATCTGATCCAGGGATTTAAAATGATAAAGGGATCCGATATGGTAGAAATAGAAACGATTTTCTCTGGTGGGTGAATCCAGAACAAGAGGACATGACCTGAAATTTACAGCTCGGGTGTCTTGGAGTGAAATCATGAAACTCTTTTTCACACAAGGGTAGTGGAAATCTGCCCAGGCTGATTGAAGTGGACCCTGTGATACAATAGAATTTTCTGTCCTGTCAGACATGGTCATCTTGTAGATCCATCTTTTAAAAAGGTGGAGGAACTCAGTTCTAAGATGGATTCCACTCACTTCAATATAATTCCTCGATCAGCTTCTCTTATCATCGAGATATCAAGGACTAGAAACACTGTGTTTAAAAGAAAGCTGATTTATTTGACACTTGTACAGAATATTAAACTCCAGCCCAGTTATTGGGGTTATTAACATCAGAAACAAACTTCAACTGTCAGAATGAACATGGTTCAGTCCTGGATGTGATTAGCAACAGCAATAACAGCAGAATCCAACCCCTGCAGTCACATATGAACTCGCTGGTGACTCAGCAGGTGTGATGACCGAGTAAATCCCTTCCCACACATGGAGCAGGTTAATGGCCTTTCCCCAGTGTGAACTCGCTGGTGTCTCAGCAGGTGAGATGACCGAGTAAATCCCTTCCCACTCACGGAGCAGGTGAATGGCCTCTCCCCAGTGTGAATACGTTGGTGTGTCAGCAGGTGTGATGAATGAGTAAATCCCTTCCCACACATGGAGCAGGTGAATCTCCTCTCCCCAGTGTGAACTCGCTGGTGTGTCAGCAGGTAGGATGACTGAGTGAATCCCTTCCCACACACGGAGCAGGTGAACGGCCTCTCCCCAGTGTGTCTGTGTCGATGAGTTTCCAGCTGGGATGGGTAACTGAATCCCTTCCCACAGTCCCCACATTTGCACGGTTTCTCCATGGTGCGGGTGTCCTTGTGTCTCGACAGGTCGGATGATCAGTTGAAGCCTCGCCCACACAGAGAACACGTGGACGGTTTCTCCCCACTGTGAATGGTGCGATGTTTTTTCAGGCTGTGGAACTGGTGAAAGCTCTTTCCACAGTCAGTGCACTGGAACACTCTCACTCGGGTGTGTGTGTCTCGGTGCTTTTCCAGTTACACTGATGTTTGAAATCTTTTCCCACAGACAGAACCGATGAACATTTCTCCATTTATATTCAAAGGCCGATAATCTTCAGGTGCTGGTGAATTGAGAGACTGTCAGATCTTGATGTGATGTTTGGTTTGAGTTTCCTGTCTGCAAATCCTCCCCTTGTAATACCCTGTAAATGTAGATAACAAAAGTCCTCACTGTGAATACAGGATTGAAATTCAGAACAGGCAAATCTAATTTCTATGGAACATTCTTCCTGCAAATTCCCCCAGATTGTAAATCCTTGTCCCACACACTCACCCTCCTCTTTCTGCTGAAATCCAAACCCATCACACCACCTCCAACATTTGGGTTGGTTTGGAGGCCTTGAATCTGAATTGGGAAATACAATTGGAGAAACATGATGCCATTTAGAAACAAAAACTAATTAAAATCAAATAACATGGATTGTTGTTTTGCGCCAAGTGGGAAACAAATTTTGTTTGGGCTGTGGGTGAGTGTTTGCACCCGGTTACAGAGCGTGTCCCTCTCTCTCCGCTTCAAATGCACTTCTTTCGGTTCACAGTCTTTTTTACACATCTAACTGACTGGAACCATTTAAAGCTCCTCCAGACCCATCTTGTGTTTCTTTACTTGACCCATTACCAACATCCTCCCCCTGCACCATCGTCCCTTTTGTCGCTTTATCACTCCTGCCCTCCACCCTATCACAGACCTTCCCTTTTGTTCTTTCCCTCCCACCGCCCCCCCCCACCTTTCCCTGGCTTTCGACTTGCTTAAAAACTGTTAAAACTATAACTTCTTCCATTTCTGACGATACCTTAACTCTATCCTGAAGCGTTAACTATGTTTCTTTCTGCACGGATGCTGCCTCACTTGCTGAAGATTTCCAGCATCCGCATTATTTTGCTTTTGATTGGATAAACCTCGCCCTTCTAAACCCCATCAGAGAATTATCAGCAAGAGCGGTTTACAATGGCGGATGACATTACCCAGAATTCCGAGCGAGGTTGAATACGGTCTATCTCCATTCGAAGGGGCGCAATGCGCAGGCGCGGCAAGGGCCGCTGGCCGGAGAAATCAGCGCCTCGGAGAGATAGAGGGGTTTCTGGGTCGTGGGGGATTGTGGTGACTCCGGCCGCCATTAGTCGCAGGTTGTGGGTCAGTGTTCTATTGCCCGCGTCGCCCACAGAACCGTTTCTGGAAATACAGACTGAGGAATTCAGAGCGGGTTTGCTGAACAGACACTGACCGTACAATGTAGAACATAGTTTCTCGTTTTTCTAGTGACACAGTGGAAGAAAAACACTTCCCCCAGGGACCTCAAACAATAATAACTTCAGACTGGAGTTTTCATCAAATCCCAATAAAGGTCAGTCCATGCTCGCTCTTCACTTCACTTCAAGTAATAACTAAAATTAGACATCGACGTTGCTTGAAAAACATTTTAAATACAGGATAAATACAGTAAAAGAAGATCAGGTTGAGTTTCGCTTCCTTAATGTGAGGGGTGGGTCTGTCAGTTGGTCATGATCTCGTTCCAATCTGGATCACAGGATGAAAGTGCTTCACGCATCTCAGGTGCGCTGTTGAGTTTCTTTCTCTTGTTTTTAACCTTGTCAAAGTCGAAAATCCCAGTTCGCACATGTAGGTTGTTGTGAACGGCAGCAACAACAGAAAAGTAATCATAACAGAGGATATTCTTTGAAAGTACTGATCCAAAAAGATGACAAACTGAATGACTTGTGGCGTGTTTTCAGTGTGCTCACAGGTGAGTCACACCGGCTCGTGTTCTTGCTCAGGCATCAAGTTTAGCCTCATTATTGATTCAGGATTTTCGAAAGCAAAAGGATCTTTCACCCAACGCTTTTCCTACAAATTTTCAAATCCCTCTGCAGGGAAGTAGCGACTAAAATGGTCAGACAGAGCAGCGAGATGTAACTGTGTGACACATTTCATTTCATTCCCTTTTTCTTCATTGATGCTGTTCTCCTCAATGTGTTGTAACAATGTGAAGCAGTAAATGAGCTCCGCTCCCATTTCTGAGCGTAACTCTTCAAAAACCCTGCAGTTCAGTGAGCTTCCTTCAAGGAAAAAAACATTCTCATTCCAAGCCATTATGGAGAGCGCGGTGCCCAGAACTGAGCACTGAACTCGAAATGATGCCTAACCAGAGCTCTGTATAAAGGTGACATAACTTCCACTACTTTTTATTCCAATTCCCTTGATATAAAGATCAAAATGTAATCTCCATTTTAACATTTTTTTGTGATTTAGTGATCACTTTTAGTGATTTCTGTACTTGGATCCCTAAATCTCTCTCCTCCCCCACAGTTCCTAGCTTCTTGCCATTTAGAAAATACTCTATTTTTTTTTAGGTTCAAAGTGGATGACCTCACACTTCCCCACGTTGAACTCCATCTGCCACTGTCTTGCTCACTCACTTAATCTATCAATGTCGGTTTGCAAATTTCTGCTCCCATCTACAATGTTTACTGTGCTACCTAAATTATTGTCGTCAGCACACTTGGAAATAAAGCTCTCGACATAAGAACATAGAACATAAGAAATAGCATCAGAATAGGCCATCCGGCCCCTCGAGTCTGCTCCGCCATTCAATAAGATAATGGCTGATCTTCGATCTCAACTCCACTTTCCCGCCCGATCCCCATATCCCTTGATTCCCCGAGAGTCCAAAAATCTATCGATCTCAGCTTTGAATATAACTCAACGACTGAGCATCCACAGCCCTCTGGGGTGCAGAGAATTCCAAAGATTCACAATCCTTTGAGTGAAGAAATGTTTCCTCATGTCGGTCCTAAATGGCCGACCCCTTATCTTGAGACGATGAGCTCTAGTTCTTGACTCTACAGCCAGGGGAATCAGACTCTCAGCATCTACCCTGTCAAGCCATCTAAGAATTATATACATTCCAATGCGATCACCTCTCATTCTTGTAAACTCCACCGCATATTGGCCAATTTTACAAAATATTTCCTCATACTACAATTGCAGCAAGACCTCCTTACCCTGATATTCCAACACCCTGACAATAAAGGCAAACATATCATTTCCCTTCCTCACTCTCATTAGACCCTTGGCAACTCAGTATTTCCAGTATGTTTTTCCTCTTTTCCTTCTATAGGGAAAAGAAATAAAGGTTGATAACATTTTACTATAATTACACCCGATAATGTTTTGGAAACAATATCCAACTGAACTGCATCAAATTCGATTACAAACTTCAGAGTTTCTGATGGAAATAAACTAATAAAAACACTTAACTGCGATGGCCGGGAATCGAACCCGGGTCAACTGCTTGGAAGGCAGCTATGCTCACCACTATACCACCATCGCTGAGAATAATCAACAATAAAATAGTTCCCAAACATCAGATCCTGACCAGACACTGCAGACTGTTGGATTTTGTTCTTCATTTTCACTGGTTTCTGACGGATCCTTTCTCGCTCTGGTGCAGTTCCTGTTTCCGCCCAGTAGATATCGCCAACCCCCAATCAATGGAAATTCCACACCAGCCAGTAATTCTTCACCTGATATCGGACTGAAGAGACAGTCGATACCTGCAATACTTGACCAGCTGGAAATACATTTTACCACAGCTCACATCAGCCATTGAGTAAAGTTAAATAATTCCATTAAATCATTACAGAGACCTGAATACCAACTGGGCAGGAATGGCAGCTCAATATTCAAGTCTATAAGATCTTGAGAAAGGACAGGGAAATAGGGAAAGGAGGAGGAGCAGCAATATTACTAAAGGTCAATATTACAGCAGTTCAAAGATAGAATATCAGTGAGGGCGAGCGGGCAGTGTAAACACTCTGAGAGAGACCCATCACAAGTGCCCCCACTGTACTCCTCCAGAAGGTACAAGAAGGGCGAGCGCGGGAGGATTTCTTCATTCTTTGTAAAAGTGTTTGAGAGATTGTGGAAATGTCTGGAAGAGGAAAAACCGGCGGTAAAGCTCTGTCGAAGGCCAAGTCTCGCTCATCCCGGGGCGGACTGCAGTTCCCTGTTGTCCGTGTTCACAGGCTCCTGCGAAAGGGGAACTATGCTGAACGTGTGAGTGCCGGAGCCCCGGTCTATCTGACCGCTGTGCATCGAGTATCTGACGGCTGAAATCCTCGAGCTGGCCGGCCACGCGGCCCGGGACAAACAAGAAGACGCGTATCATCCCCAGACACCTGCAGCTGGCCATCCGCAACGACGAGGAGCTCAACAAGCTGCTGGGACGGGTGACCATCGCTCAGGGTGTTGTCTGATATCCAGGCCTTGCTGCTGCCAAAGAAAACCAGCATTGTGAGCTCCAAGAGCAAGTAAACCGGCCAAGGCTTAATCTGATAACCCAAAGGACAGGACCAACCTGATTGAAATCTTTGAAGAAGGAACAAAAAGTGTAGACAAGTTTAATGCAGTAGAGGTGATATATTTGGATTTTCCGAAGGTCTTCTATAATGTACCACATTGTAGACTCATGGCTAAGTTCAGAGCTCGTGGAGTCAGGATCAGCTGGCAGAATGGATAGTAAGTTGGCTACAAAACTGAAAGCCGAGAATAGAGGTTAAGCGTCACTACTCAGACTGGCAAAAGGTGGGAAGTGGAGTTCCAGTTGCTGGGACCACTGTTCTTCACAATTTACATTAACGATTTGGATTCGGGAATCGGAAGTACAATTCCAAAATTTGTGGAAGACAACAAATTGGGGGATTTAGTTAATACAAAGGAAAAATGCATCAAAATGCAAGAGGACATTAATAAACTTGCAGAATGAAGAATCAGGAGGTCACACACTGCTTGGATAATAAGAGTCTAAACGGGATAGAGGAGCGAAGGGATCTAGTGGTACAGATACACAAATTACTAAAAGTAGCGACCCAGGTTAATCAGGTCATAAAAAGATGAATCAAACACTAGGATTCATTTCTAGAGGGATAAAGTTGAAAAGCAAAGAAGTTATGTTAAACTTGTATGGAACCTTGTTTAGACCAGACTTGGAATACTGCGAACAGGTCTCGTCTCCATATTATAGACATAGGGGCATTGGAGAAGGTGCAAACAAGATTCACAAGGATGATACCAGAAATGAGAGGATATTCTTATCAGTAAAGACTGCACAGACTGGGTCTCGTTTCACCAGAAAAGAGAAGGCTGAGGGTTGATCTGATCGAGGTTTTTAAGATAATGATAGGATTTGTTAGGATAGATATAGAGAAAATGTTTCCACTTGTGGGGAGTCCAAAACTTCAGGTAATAAATATAAAATAGTCGCTAATAAATCAAATGGGGAATTCATGAGAAATTGCTTTACCCAGAGAGTGGTTCGAATGTGGAACTTGTAACTACGAGGAGTAGCTGAGGCAAATAACACAGGGGCATTTCAGGGGAAGATAGATCAGCACATGAGGGAGAAAGGTATAGAAGGATATGCCGATAGGGTTAGATGAAGTAAGGAAGGAGGAGGCTCATGAGCAGCATAAACGCTGGCATAGACTAGTTGGGCCGAATGGCCTGTTTCTGTGCTGTAGTTTCAATGTAACTCGATGTAATGGCTCTTTTCAGAGCCACCCTCTGTATCTGTGAAAGGGCTGGTTACTGTCTGAAGGGAGACGCTGATATCATGCTACCAGTGTGGCTTTAAGCTGCTTTTGTCTCGTTGTGGACGAGATGAGCTATTAATGGGACTGGAGTGGGGGCAGTGACCACAGTCCAGTACTTTAAACGGTGACTTATAGACCCTAGCCCACACATCACCAGATTTCTTGTATTTATTTAAACTACTTGCCATGCTGGGCTCGTAAAGAATCACCAGAACTGCTCGACTAACCTTTCTACATCTGTGGAATTCAGCTCTTCGCTCCATTTCTGTTCTATTTTGTTGGATTATTTACATAACGCATCAAACTCACTGGGGAATCACTGAAATGTAACTCTGTACAGAAACAAATAACAGTGAATTGCCTGGTGCCCAGGAGATCAGGAACATTACTCGCCTTTCGTCCTGTTAAAGAGTAAACCGTGTTTCGAGTCCACCGACCCGCTTTGGTTCCATATGGGGGATTAAACAGAGAAATCGGGAGGGGAGGAGACAGTTAGAGTGACAGAGCGGAGATCGGCCTCTGATCTTCCAGCTCCACCTCCAGTTCTCTCCATCCGACAGTTTCAAACCGTTTATCGATAATAGAACCGAACCTCAGCGCTCCGCACAAACCCTGACAGACCCGGGCTTCATATTCAAGGATTCCCAAAACCCGAAGCTTTCAAATAAGCCCCGTTACAATGAGAAATCGTTAATATTCCTGCCTAAATACAGTCCATTCAATAACAAGTCAACTCGGCTCCTCCATTTCAGTCTGTTTCCCTGTTCTATCTCCCCACACATCCCCTCCCAGACGGGTTCAGCGTTTTACAAACACATTATTCCAGTTTATTTGGAGAATCCCATGTGTTGGGGTTTGAGTTATGACGCGGAGTTTCTCCACCAGTGTTACTATCTCACAGAGACTCTCGCCCTGAATGTGTGAAAAGATTATGACCATGAACTGGGACTGGAGCCGAACACATCCCCAGTTACAGTGAGGCCCGGCCCGGACATCTCATTCTCTCTATTTTATATCAGACAGTATCCCACTTTCATGTCCAGCAATAGAGAGAGAGAGAGACAGTATCAGTCTTACAGTTCCGAACTGTGTCCAAATCACGCTCAATAGCAGTATCCACCTTCATATACAGCACCAGAGAGAGAGAGAGGGAGGCAGACACGGTGAGAGAGACAGAGAGAGCGGTGAGACACCGTGACAGACAGACGTTAACAGTATTAGTTCCGGACTGACCGGTAAAGTGCCGTTTTATCCAGAAAGATCGCGTTGGAGAGACAGAAGATGCAATCTGATCTCTCACTGATATTGTACAAGGGTCAGACACACTATTAATCCCACACTCAGGGACAATACAGAGAGGGACAGAAACAATGGGTCACATTTAACCCTCTGATGCCTGTTGTACTATCTGCAGTTTTACAGCTCAGGGCTGTTCGATATTACTCTCAGTGACCTACAGTTTCACTCCGGTTAAATTAATCTGCGACTGTTGCTGCCTGATATTAACCCGACACGGTCCCAGCAAATACACCGACTCCCACTTTCCTCCCATGTTTCTCCAGGATTGGTTTGAGAAATCCTCTCTCAGTCACACATTATAGGGGCCATTAATGAAGAGAATCCATTGGCTGATTTCACAGCCGCTCACTTTATCTCTGAAAGGCTCTTTACCATCAAAAGACCCCGAGAGAAACAGCAGGGATGGAAACATCTAGTTTAATAGTTGGAGATTGTAAAGTCAGTCTGGATTCCAGCGTTAGGCACTGGTGGAATCCCATCTGTTTCCCATTCGGGTTCCTGTTCCTGCACTGCCTGTGGACTCCATTCCCTCTGACCTTTCCCCCAGACCCACTTCCTTTGATCAGACTCGGAAAAATTCCAATTGGGGAAAGTTTCCATCGATTTTTGGATTGGGAATTGTGGGCGCCATTCCCTCAGTGAGCGGAAGAAGATGGTTTGAAGCAGCCGGGAATGGAGAGATCACGGCCCCCGCGGGAAGGGAGCAAAGAGCAGCCTCGTTACAGCAGTTCATCGCTTCGGGACCGTGTCCGCGGATGGGCTCAGAGATCGGCATTGAGTCCGGGGGAAGTTCAGGGGGAGTCCGGGGGGCTGTTTGTAAGAGGCGGAGTGGATCAGGAACTGGTCCCTGAACATGGATTGAGAGGGGGGAAGGGAGAGGTCATTCTCGGGCTGTGTGTGTACAGGGTGTGTCCAGGGGAAGGGAGAGAGAATGGGAAGAACCTGCTATTAAAATCATTGCTGCTTTCTCTCCCCAAACCAGTAATGAATGGCCCTGGTTTATTTCCAGCCTCACCCTATTTATTGTGATTGGATAGTGAAGAGTGGAAACAGAGCCGGACAGTAAGGATGTGGGGAGTTATACAAAGAGCATCTATTGCAGGCTTCAGCTGAGAAGTGTGAAGCTCACATTTTAAACAGCGGCTGTTTGGTTTCGGTTGAACGGTTAGTCCCATGGGAGAGGGGATTAGAAACCTGACCTGTACAAAGGTCCCTGCCCCATCGGGTCGTCCCATTCATGGATCGGTGCAGGGGTTGGGCCGTGTCTGGATGTCATTAAATTGTTGTAAAACAGCCCAACACATCTGGTATGCAGAAGCTGAGTGCTGCAGTACTGCAGTGGAGTCAGACACTGACACTGTTTGTATCACTGGATTTCATTTGTGGATATTCAAAATGATCATTAACAGAGATATTAAACTGATCACTTCTGTATTTTCTACCTCACGTGTTCCTGAGTAACAAGAGATAGATTTCTTTCTCCAGGCAAACCCTTGAACGATCCAGAATAAATGTGATGCTTCCTCCACCCGAGGCAGAAGGAACAATGCAGCCAGCTCCTTCTCACACACAGTCGGTATATTATCACTCACAGAGCACAGAGACACAGACAGGTCATCAGTTCCACAGTCTCAGACAGCAGAAGTAGTCAGTCCCACACTGATCACAATTTCCAGAGACACATTTTCAATCCAACAGTCAAGCAGAGTAGGTGAGGCTGGCACTGTTCCATTCCCCCTAACTCAGTCCCGCTGACAGGTAGATACAAAAATCCCAGTCCAAAATCACACTCTCAGAGTGAAAGGCACTGTGTCAATCTCACAATAGAGCAAAATTAGCTACGAATTAAATACCAGATAGAAATCACACATGGTACCCGATTCAAAGGTACAGAATGAATCCCAATAATGTACCCCGAGATTCAAATTGAATACTGGCCCAGAACTCTCACACATGACTTTAATACATGCAATATCCATTCGAAAAGTGTATCATATGAGACAAATTGCACACAAGTCCAAAACTCAGGTAGAGTATCAGATTGAGAAATATTGAAAGATAGTAAACCTGAGAAACAAATTAGATACTTGTTCAGAATGTACTCGTAGAATGAGATTTAAAGATAGATTGTCAATTCTATTAGTGCAGACTGAGATACACATTACATACCAGTCCAAAAATCTCATACAATATTAGATTGAAAGATACGGTGTCAATTCTATTTCTACAGACTGATCTACACATTACATACCAATTCAAAAATGTCACCTTATCAGTTTGAAAGATACATTAATATCCACAACAGTACTCACAGAGATACAGATTTAATAGTACTCTAAAAAGCACACAAATTATCGGATTAAAACCTGCAGCATCATATCCTAAAGTATGTCCATATTTACCAATTAAACAATGAGTAAAACTATTTAAACATCGAGATATTAAAGCTACAATATTGAACGCCATAATGTAATCTGTACAGAATAATTACGTACAGATACAGAATGAATCTCACATTCAGAGACAGTACCAGAGACACAGAGACACAGAATGACTCCAACTCTCACAGATGCAGAAGGAATCCCAAACTCACATACAGTACAAGAGACTGACAGACACACAGTTAATCCCACACTCACACACAGTGCCAGAGACTGACAGGTACAGTATGAATCCCACACTAACATGCATTATGAGTAACTGCATATTTAGGATGAATTCAACTCCCACATACAGTACTGGAGACTGTATATACAGAATGAATCCCACAATCACATGCAGTATGAGTAACTGCATATCTAGGATGAATTCAACTCCCACATACAGTACTGGAGACTGTATATACAGAATGAATCCCACACACACATGGAGTACCAGAGACTGACAGATACCGAAAGATTCCCACACTAACACACAGTTTTATATAAGGAATTAATCACAAACTCTCACACACACTGCTGACAAGATACAGAATCAATTCCAAACTCACACACAGTATCAGAGAGTGACAGATACAGATGAATCCCACACTCACACACAGTACCAGAGACTGACAGATACAGAATGAATCCCACACTCACACACAGTACCAGAGACTGACAGATACAGAATGAATCCCACACTCACACACAGTACCAGAGACTGACAGATACAGAATGAATCCCACACTCACACACAGTACCAGAGACTGACAGATACAGAATGAATCCCACACTCACACACAGTACCAGAGACTGACAGATGCAGAATGAACCCCACACTCACACACAGTACGAGAGACAGACAGATACAGAATGAATCCCACACTCACACACAGTACCAGAGACTGACAGATGCAGAATGAATCCCACACTCACACACAGTACCAGAGACTGACAGATACAGAATGAATCCCACACTCACACACAGTACCAGAGACTGACAGATACAGAATGACTCCCACACTCACACACAGTACCAGAGACTGACAGATACAGAATGAATCCCACACTCACACACAGTACCAGAGACAGACAGATACAGAATGAATCCCACACTCACACACAGTACCAGCATGAAATGGTCCTTATCAAAGTCACAATTGATACCCTATGTGACTACCACCATGATAAACTATCCCTCCTCATCCTTCTCAAATACAATATCTCAACGTGCTGTTATGCTGTTAGTCTAGTTTCCTCTCTCTGCTTTTATTTGGAATGTGTTGCTTTTCCATCTGATAACACTTGGTATCATCGTATTATGTTAGTCCACAAGAGGAGATCATTCGGCCCATCGTGCCTGTGCCGGGTCAAACACACGTATTCGTTCAAGATTCGTTCAGAGATAGATTGAGTGCTTTGTTATCAGAAAATTGCCTGAACCCCCACAGTCTACAGCTTTCCTCCTCGCTATCAACCACACGGCCTATTTTTGTGTCACCCGCAAATGTCTTTATCATGCCTCCGACTTTTAAGTCCAAATCGTTCATGGATACCACAAAAATCAAAGGACCAAGTACCGAGCCCTGCGGCACCCCACTGGAAACAGCCTTCCATCCGCAAAAACACCCGTCGGCCATTAACTTCCTGCCACTGAGCCAATTTTGGATCCAACAAGCCGCATTCCCTTGTATCCCATGGGCCTTTACTTTTTTGACCAATCTGCCATGTGGGAACTTTTCAAAAGGCTTGCTGAAATCCACGTAGACTGCATCAATTGCGCTACCGTCATTGATCCTGCTTGTCACCTCCTCGAAAAATTCAATCAGGTTCGTCAGACACGACCTCCCCTTGACAAATCCATGTTGACTGCCCTTGATTCATCCGTGACTTTCGAAGTGACAGTTCATCCGATCCCTCAGAATTGATTGCAATAATTCGAAATGGAGTCTTTCTCCTGCTTGCTGCAATGACAGATCAGGCGGTGAACAATACTCAGGCCCGGCTTGCTCAGTCGGACAGAACACGAAGCTCTTAATCGTGGGTTCGAGCCCCACGTTGGGTAAGTAACATTTTAAACTTTTATGATGCTTTCACTGGCCAACAGTGCAGAAATTATGCAGAATGAAACATGAAATCGGTCGTCAGGATGGCCGAGCGGTCTAAGGCGCTGCGTTCAGGTCGCAGTCTCTTCTGGAGGCGTGGGTTCGAATCCCACTTCTGACATTTGTTATCTTTACTGTTACGTGGAAATATTTTATTTGTGGATTGGGCTGCAGCTGATTTTACTGCCAAGTCGATTTGCTCCTCCCACAAAAGCAACTGGCTTTGTCATGGATATGTGACTTGAGAAGTTTCGAACGGTGAAATGTTTGACATATTAATGACCTGGACAAAGAAATAGAACAGCAGTGGGAAACATTTAAAACGGTGATCAATAGAGTCCAGGAGAAATATATCCCACTAAAAAGTAAGAACAAACTAGCCAGAAATGACACACCAGGGATGAATAAAGAAATAAGGTCAAAATTGAAACTGAAGAAAAAGGCCCACACTGGACAATAAAGGAGAGGGGGAATGTGAAAAGACTGGGAAAGAAGTCTAAAGAACTATTAGAAAGGCAAAAAGGAATATCAAAAAAAGCAAAGTATTCTGGACACATCAACAGCCAAAGAAAGTTTAGGATAGGAATAGGGTCACTAAGGGATACACACGACAAACTCAAAGGCAATGACAGCGAAATGGCAGAAATATTAAATAATCACTTTTCTTCAGTATTTACCAGGGAGACCAGCATTGAGTGCATGACAGTGGAAGAAGAGATCAAAAAAATATAAAGACATTTAAGATCGAAAGGGGGGGAGATAATTGATAATCTCATCAAACTGAGAGGGGAAATTTCCTGTTAGGTGCCTAACCAGAGTTTTAAACCGCTCACCCACGCTAATTTCCGTATTACTGTTCAGATTCATTTCACAGGGACACGATTACTGTGCACCATTTAGAGAGGCTCAGTGAAAGGCGGAAATTGACCTATTAATAGAATCATGGAATAGGACAGCGCCATTCGAATGGCATTCGTCCCATCGTGCCTGTGCCAGCTCTCTGAAAGAGCTGTCCAGTTAGTCCCACTCGCCTGCTGTTTCCCCATAGCCCTGAAAATGTTTCCATTCAAGCGTTTATCCAATTCCCTTTTGAAAACTGTGAGTTAAAAAAACAATATTGAAAGGGGTGCTGGGGCCTCTGCAGCGTCAATGAAGTTATCAAGATGTTTCTTTACACATGGTATGTTGTGCAATCATCCTGAAATATCTTCAATATCCAACACAAATTGAATTGCAAACCTGACGGACCAACACTGGAAAACAAGTCACGAGTGAACGCAAATCATCTGGGACCCGTTTTCAGCCTCACGGCTCTTTAAGTAAAGTGAAATAACTTTGCATTGAAAAGATTTGGAACTTGCATCTGTGCCTTTATCTGTTCCATTTCTTAAAGTTGCTGGTGTCTGATGATGTACACGCCTCTGCTCCCTCCATTGAACAAGAAAGGAGGTGTTTGACGTTGACGGGACCTGTTGGTTATGAGCTCATCCTTTACATTGAGTGGGTTCACGTCTTTTGAACGGCGTCAACTTTAGCCTATCGGTGAACTTCGCAGCAAACAAGTTCATCACCGTCTCACCGCGGGCGCTGACTGACATGTTTATTGTTATTTCTTTCAGACCTAAATAAATAGGAACCGTGATTTTAAATTTGCACTAAGTGATTTTTAGGTAGTCGCCTTTAAATGTTTCACAGGCGACTCCTAATTTATGATCGTCCGCCATTTCTCCAGCCGTTTTGAAAACAAAACATGTCTCTGCTTTTCGCGTCTTTTTTCGAAAGGGAAAACAATATATTTCCCGTGACCTCTGAAGGATGTACAAGTACATTTCAGAAAGCTGAAGCAAGTTCACCGAGCTTAAATCGTCTGACCACATTAAAGGCGCTATATACATATATATAAATATGTATATATATGTAATATATGCAAGTCATTGCTGTCTGTTTCTGTGGCTGTCTTTTTTATATGTGTGTCCATCTGCAGGTCAATTTTGAATCAATACCAGTGTTCGTGTCAGTTTGTTGCATGAAATAAATGAGAGTATCAGGCGCTCCCCTCCCTGCCATTGGGTCGGTACTGAGTCAGGGTTCAGACCAAACTTCTGGGTTTTTTTGTGAAAAAGCAATTAAAACCTTCATTCGGGAATGATCCAGTCTCATGTGAGCGGTGAAAGAAACACTGACCCCGATGTGATGTGAACACGCAGACTTTTGATCTGGAGTCAGACCTTTGCACCACGCGCTCTGAAGACAGGATCCTGGATGTTATCATTTATATGAATGTTTCTCAAACACCGTTTCATTTCTCCCACCTTGGTTGAATCGATGGGGCTTATCAAATCTCCGCCAGATCCCACCGGGAATGAGACAGTATTGGAAGCAGCCTTCACCCCCACGATCACGCTGGCTTTCATCGCCTGCTCTCAGCGGACTGCATTAACAGGGATGGGAGATATGGACTTTGTTCAGATTATTCAGCAATGTGAATCGTTAAATATTTACTAATTTTTAATGGGAACAAGGTTTTAAAATGTTTCCGCCTGGTTTCGAACCGGGGACTTTTCGCGTGTAAGGCGAACGTGATAACCACTACACTACGGAAACCTGATACTGCAAACTCCGTGTTAGGGATATAACCCCTCAGCCAAACTAATTTCCGTATTACTGTCCAGGAGCTCATTTCACAGGGATACATTTACTGCGCTGTATTTCGGAAGGCTGCAGAGAAGGATCGGTGGCGATGGTCAGGCAGGGAATCCCAGAGCATCGCGCCCACACAAACATTTCACTGTTTTTTTTCATGTGCCTGATATCCGACCGCAGTGTAAATTATGGCGAATCGGGCATTGTTCACAGAGTGTTTTCTTGCAGCCAAATCACACATTAGAAAACGTGAAATGAGATGAAGAGATCGGAGCCATTTAAAGTGCGACCAGTGACTGCTGATCAGGAATTAAAACCTGGCACCGGCTTCAGGTCGATCAGAATGAGGCAATGAATCCGAAAGTGGGAAGAAAAAAAGCGCAATTTTCGTCCCTGGGTGGGCTCGAACCACCAACCTTTCGGTTAACAGCCGAACGCGCTAACCGATTGCGCCACAGAAACCGCCCGGTGCTTTTTCTTGCAAGATACACTAAAGCAGCGTGTCACCGAGCCAAAGTTACATGTTGCAGCCACAGAAATGCAATTGTCCACTATCAGTGTTACTTTTCCAGAAATAAAGGATGGGACATTGTTTATGGAAACGGTCTGGTCTCGCTCACAGCATCGATATCACCGCGAACCAGCTCTCCTGCAACCGGCGCGCCCACCGGTGCTTTGTCTGTTATTGAGTCGGACTGTGGGAGAACCTTCACCACACGGACTCCAGCGATTCGAGAAGGCGGCTCACCACCACCTTCTCAAGGGCAATCAGGGATGGGCATTAAATGCCGGCCTCGCCAGTGACGCCCACAACCCATGAACGAATGAAGAAAAAGTATTCTGAACCTGACGCTGATATCAGGTTTTGATGCCTGATCTGCAGTAACTGGGAGCGCTTTAAATGGACCGACCTCTTAATTTCACCCACAACATCAGAGTAACTGTTCCAGGGGGACATGCCGACTCAACTGCGTCTTGGCCGCCTGTCTGCTCAGTCCTTTATTCGCCTACAATTCCGTTTCCCAAAGCGTATCTACAGATACACAAAGCTCTTTGTCATTTCGGTTCCTTTCGATTTGTCCAGCTCCCGATTGGCAATAATTTGCAAACCTGGTTGCAACCCTCCGCCTTGCATTGTGTCCAGGGATGGGTTATGTGGAGAGACTGGAGAAGCTGGGATTGATCTCCTTCGAGCAAAAAAAAAAGGTTAAGGGGAGATTTAATAGAGGTGTTCAAAATTATGAGGGGATTTTGATAGAATGGATGGGGAGAAGCTATTTCCATTGGCAGGAGGGTCGATAACCAGAGGACACAACCTGCATTTATATAGCACCTTTAATGCAGTAAAACCTCACAAAGTGCTTCACAGGAAGAGTTTTTGAACAAAACTTGACACTAAGCCACATAAGGAGATATTGGGACAGGTGACCAAAAGCTTAGTCGAAGAGTTAGGTTTTAAGGTATGTGTTAAAGGAGAGAGAGGCGGAGAGATTTAGGGATCGAATTCCAGAGCTTAGGGCCTCGGCAGCTGAAGACACAGCCGCAAATGGTGGAGCGATTAAAATCGGGGATGCGCAAGAGGCCAGAATTGGAGGAGCACAGAGATTTTTTTTATTCGTTCATGGGATGTGGGCGTCGCTGGCGAGGCCGGCATTTATTACCCATCCCTAATTGCCCTTGAGAAGGTGGTGGTGAGCCGCCTTCTTCAAACGCTGCAGTCCGTGTGGTGAAGGTGCTCCCACAGTGCCGTTAGGAAGGGAGTTCCAGGATTTTGACCCAGCGACGATGAAGGAACGGCAATATATTTCCAAGTCTGGATGGTGTGTGACTTGGAGTGGAACGTGGAGGTGGTGTTGTTCCCATGTGCCTGCTGCTCTTGTCCTTCTAGGTGGTAGAGGTCGCGGATTTGGGAGGTGCTGTCGAAGAAGCCTTGGCGAGTTGCTGCAGCTGCAGTGCATCCTGTGAATGGTACACACTGCAGCCACATTGTGCCAGTGGTGAAGGGAGTGAATGTTTAGGGTGGTGGATGGGGTGCCAATCAAGCAGGCTGATTTGTTCTGAATGGTGTCGAGCTTCTTGACTGTTGTTGGAGCTGCACTCAACAAGGCAAGTGGAGAGTATTCCATCAAACTCCTGACTTGTGCCTTGTAGATGGTGGAAAGGCTTTGGGGAGTCAGGAGGTGAGTCACTCGCCGCAGAATACCCAGCCTCTGACCTGCTCTTGTGGACACATGATCTCGAAGAGTTGTAGGGCTGGAGGAGGTTACAGTGATAGTGAGGGAGCGAGGGTCATGGTGGGATTTGAAAGCAAGGATGAGAATTTTAAAATCGAGGCGTTCCCGGAGAGGGGGTATGACTGGAGCGTCACACCGTCCCCTCCCGTCTTTACTTCCACAAACGTACATTGGGACAGGGCTTGGGCGGATTTTTCTGTGTCTCACCCGGGGCCGCTGAATCTCCTGCAGTCCCCCCGATCACCAACTCACCCAGTTTGTAAATTTAAACCGGAACAAGTGCCTCGCAGAGGGCAAGAGATGAAGGCAAGGCTGGAACCTCTGACAATAAATCTCTTGCCCACCAGCGAGGTTTGTGTACCTGAATCGCTAACTCTTCTTTCAAAGTTTTGACATTCATTGGACGCCACGCGGCCCCTCCAGACTTGTCTCTTGCACTCACAGTGAAGCGGAGGGCCCTTTCACTCGCACCGCCAGCAATTGTGATATCATGAAAAAGATGGCGGAGAAATTCTCCATTTCAGCGAAAATGGAGCGCTGGGGTCCGCTCATGAGTGCAGCGTAAAAGTTGCAACTCGCACCCACGATCCCGAGGGGAATGCCTCCCCCGACTGAGCTAGCCAAGCCTGAGGAAACTGTTACTTCCTTGTCTGTTGTGGCAGCGAGCCGGCTGTTGGCTCCGCTCCAAGGGTTCAGTGCAAACCATGAAACAGGTTCTCCTGAATTCCATGGTGTCGAAGGCAATCGAGTAACAAGTCGAGCAATGTATTCTGCTCAATGATTGATCATTCCATTCAGATCTTCTGCTTTTCAGCTGCACTTCCCCAAAACATTGCAAATAATTTTGCTCAGTATTTGTTTTGCTTGTTTAATATTTTGTTCTCCGGTTTTGCCAGATTAACATTTCATTTCAATTATCAATGACAGGGAGCAATGAACAATGAACGAGTGACCAATGTTCCGTTTATTATTAAAAAGCAGTGATTCCGAAATTATCCAGGCTGATATGAATGGTAAGATAAATAATGATTTCGACATGATTTAAATATGCAGCCTTCACAGTCTGGAGTCAGACGCGCTACCGTTTCTCCACGGGGTCTACTGATGGCATAGATTATATATGTATAAAAACTTATTATATCCTTAAATATATATATATTTGATGCAGTGTTCCCTTGTGGTTGGGAATAGTTCATTGCACAATAATAATTCAAGTCTGTGAGACATTTAATGTTTTTTTAATCACCATTAATACGTTCTGTTGCACACTGAAAGAAATGTTAACTTGTTTGCCAAGTGACAATTAAAATGTCAATAAATCTTTGAGCTTTGCAAGTCATGAACTTTTATCCCTTCCCATTTTACATACTGTATTTTAGGAGTCTGCTTAAAAATGTTTAGTGCTTATTATACAAGGAATCCGGTGCAGCCGCTGTTAAATTTAAAAAGGTTTGTCGCCCCTTTCACGCATGAACAAACTCGACCCTGGAGGTTTATGGGGAGCAAGTCCCAACAAAATGTTTCCCTCCGAGGTCAAATCGGGGACTTTCTGCATGTAACTGGTGAACATGATAACCGCTACACTACGGAAAGGACAAACTTTTCGGTCTCAGGTCTGAAGGAAGTGTCTCGGGGAAACATGAACTGCTGAGTCTCTTTACACTGACTCTTTTCACGATTATTTCATCGATCGAAACTATACAAGTCACAGGGAAAAATGTCAAAGTCATTAAACTCCCGAATTAGCCCCAAAATCAATCAATCTCAGTTTTGCAATGTTCAATTGACCCCCGGCCTCAACAGCTTTTTGGGGGTGAGTGTTCCAGATTTCCACACCCCTTTGTGTGAAGAAATGTTTCCTGACATCACCCCTGAACAGCCGAGCTCTAATTTTAAGGTTACGCCCCCTTGTTCTGGACTTTCCCCACCAGAGAAAATAGTCTCTAGCTGCCCTGTCAAATCCTTTAATCATCTTAAACACCTCAATTAGATCACCCCTTAATATTCTATACTCAAGGGAATGCAAGTCTGGTCTATGCAACCTGTCCTCATAATTGCTTATCAAGTATAGCCACCAAAAGGGGTTTTACGATGGCTGGCTTTTGAGTGCATTGCCTTTTGCCAATGGGCATGTTGGTCCAGGGTTATGATTCTCGCTTCGGGGTTGTTTGTCCAAATATGTGAGAGATCCCGGACGAGCCCTTATTTTACTTTTGATCTTGAACGTCCAAAGACAGAAAAGTACCCAAATCACCTCACATGAGTGAAACAATTCCTATGTTTCATATTATTACCTAGCACAACTGCCCAACTTGGTTCTGATGAAAGGTCATTGACCTGAAACATTAACTCGGTTTCTCTCTCCACAGATGCTGCCTGACCTGCTGAGGGTTTCCAGAATTTTCTATGTTATCAGAGTATCACTTCCCTCATCACCTAACTACACTCCTCCACTAGATGTCGCCTTGTGGTGCAAACAGGCTCCTTCCACACAGCCACGTGTTCTGCTTTAGGCATTAATTATAACTATAACTTTTGAACTTGTTAGTTAAAACATATGGCCTTGCCCATTGACCAAAAAGCAGAATGGTGTTTATCTCTCACCAGTGCAGCCCTTTCCCGCTCCGTCAGCTTGGAATGATACGTAGCATTCATACATATCTCATACCTCTCCTGCTTCCCTGTGAAACTGGTAAGACGAATAGCACACAATGCTGCCTGACACACATGCACACCAGCTCTGAATGATTTAAAGGCCTTGTTATGATTGCCAGAGAATTGTTTATATCAAAAGGATGATTAAACTTACGAGTATTATGATATCAGCTGCAATCCAAGAGTTTCTGGACTTCAGAATCTACTCGTCTCTACATTAAACATATGCATGCATATAAAATGAAGCAACTCTGTCTTATGATTGTCGTTTCATTCTCCCAACAGAGATTTATACTTCCTTACTTAAGAGGCAAAAGCGAAAGTTAATATTACTTCAATAAAGACTAATTATTTCCTTACACTACAGATACCCCAAACTAATATAACACCTCAAACTGATAGAGCTTCTCAATTTAAAACAGTACCTCAAACTAATACAGTACCTCAAACGGATAGAGAATCTGAAACTAATATAATACCTCAAGCTAATGCATCATCTCAAACTAATACAGTACCTCAAACGAATTCAACACCTTAAACTAATACAGTACCTCAAACCGATACAGAACCTGAAACATAATTTAATACCTCAACCAAATACAGCATCTCAATCTAATACAGTATCTCAAACTAATAAAGTACCTCAGACGAATACAACATCTTAATCCAATACAGCACCTCAAACTGATGCAGAATGTGAAATTAATATTTTTTTTATTCGTTAATGGGATGTGGGTGTCGCTGGCGAGGCCGGTATTTATTGCCCATCCCCAATGCCCTTGAGAAGGTGGTCGTGAGCCGCCTTCTTGAACCGCTGCAGTCAGTGTGGCGAAGGCTCTCCCACATTGTTATTTCGGAATAGACAAAGCACCGATTCGCACGCCGGTTGCAGGAGAGCTGGTTGGCGGTGATATCGTTGCTGTGAGCGAGACCAGACCGTTTCCATGTTTCCACAAAAAATGTCCCTTCCTTTATTTCTGGAAAAGTAACACTGATAGTGGACAACTGCATTTCTGTGGCTGCAACAGGAAACTTTGGCTCGGTGACACGTTTCTTGAGTGTATCTTGCAATCAAAACCATGGGACGGTCTCTGTGGCGCAATCGGTTAGCCCATTTGGTTGTTTATTGCAAAGGTTGGTGGTTCGAGCCCACCCCAAAACCAAAATTGCGCTTTTTTCTTCCCACTTTCGGATTCATTGCCTCATTCTGATCGCCCTGAAGCCGGTGTCAGTTTTTAATTCCTGATCTGCAGTAACTGGGAGCACTTTAAATGGCTCCGATCTCACAATCTCATTTCAAGTTTTCTAATGTGTGATTTGTCTGCAAGAAAACACTCTGTGAACAATGTCATCTGAGCATGCCTGATTCGCCATAATTTACACTGCGGTCGGATATCAGGCACATGAAAAAAAAACAGTGAAATGTTTGTGTGGGCGCGATGCTCTGGGATTCCCTGCCTGACCATCGCCACCGATCCTTCTCTGCAGCCTTCCGAAATACAGCGCAGTAAATGTATCCCTGTGAAATGAGCTCCTGGACAGTAATACGGAAATTAGTTTGGCTGAGGGGTTATATCCCTAACACGGAGTTGAGCCGTCAGGTTTCCGTAGTGTAGTGGTTATCACGTTGACCACACACGCAAAAGGTCCCCGGTTCAAAACCGGGCGGAAACATTTTGAAACCTTGTCCCCATTAAAAATGATTAAATATTTAACGATTCACATTGCTGAACAATGCGAACAAAATCCATATATCCCAGCCCTGTTATTGCAGTCCGCTGGGAGCAGGCGATGAAAGCCAGCGTGATATTGGGGGTGAAGGCTGCTTCCAATACTGTCTCACACCCGGTGGGATCTGGCGGAGATTTGATAAGCCCCATCTATTCAACTAAGGTGGGATAAAAGGAACGGTGTTTGAGAAACATTCATATATATAATAACATCCAGGATCCTGTCTTCAGAGTGCGTGGCGCAAAGGTCTGACTCCAGATCAAAAGGCTGCGTGTTCACATCACATCGGGGTCACAGTTTCTTTCACCGCTCACATATTGGACTGGATAATTCCCGAATGAAGGTTTTAATTGCTTTTTCACACACGAAAAAACAGATGTTTGGTCTAAACCCTGACTCAGTACCGACCCAGTGGCAGGGAGGGGAGCGCCTGATACCCTCATTTATTTCATGCAACAAACTGACACGAACACTGGTATTGATTCAAAATCGACAGAGACGACAGCAACTACTTGCATATATATATATATATATGTATATATATATATATATATGTGTGTGTATAGCGCCTTTAACGTGGTCAGAAGATTTAAGCTCGGTGAACTTGCTTCAGATTTCTGCAATGTACTTGTCCATCCTTCAGAGGTCACGGGAAATATATTTTTTGCCTTTCGAAAAAAGACGCGATGAGCAGAGACATGTTTTGTTTTCAACACGGCTGGTGAAATGGCCGGACTATCATAAATTAGGAGTCGCCTTTGAAACATTTAAAGGCGTCTATCTAAAAATCACTTCGTGCAAATTTAAAATCACGGTTACTATTTATTTAGGTCTGAATGAAATAACAATAAACATATCAGTCTGCGCCCGCGGTGAGACGGTGTCGAACTTGTTTGCTGTGAAGTTCACCGCTGGGCTAAAGCTGACACCATTTATAAAATGTGAACCCACTCAATGTAAAGGATAAGCTCAAAACCAACAGATCCCGTCATCGTCAAACATCTCCTTTCTTGTTCAATGGAGGGAGCAGAGGCGTGTCCATCATCAGACACCAGCAACTTTTACAAATGGAACAGATAAAGGCACAATTGCGATTTCCAAATCTTTTCAATGCAAAGTTATTTCACTTTACTTAAAGTGCCGTGAGGCTGAAAACGGGTCCCAGATGATTTGTGTTCACTCGTGACTTGTTTTCCAGTGTTTGTCCGTCAGGTTTGCAATTCAATTTGTATTGGATATTGAAGATATTTCCGGATGATTGCACAACATACCATGTGTAAAGCAACCATCTTGATAACTTCAATCATCACACACTCTACATCGACGCTGCAGAGGCCCCAGCACCCCTTTCAATATTGTTTTTCTTAACTCACAGTTTTCAAAAGGGAATTGGACAAACGCTTGGATGGAAACATTTTCAGGGCTATGGGGAAACAGCAGGCGAGTGGGACGAACTGGACACATTTTTCAGAGAGCTGGCACAGGCACGATGGGCCAAATGGCATCCGAATGGCGCTGTCTTGTTCTATGATTCTATTAATCGATCAATTTCCGCCTTTCACTGAGCCTCTCTAAATGGAGCGCAGTAATCGTGTCCCTGTGAAATGAGCTCCTGAACAGTAATACGGAAATTAGCGTGGCTGAGCGGTTTGAAACTCTGGTTCGGCTCCAAACAGGAAATTTCCTCTCTAAGTTTGATTACTTTATCAATTTTCTCCCCCCTTTCGATCTTAAATGTCTTTACATATTTTTTGATGTCTTCTTCCACTGTCATGCCCACAATACGGGTCTCCCCGGTAAATACTGAAGCAAAGTGATTATTTAATATTTCTTCCATTTCTCTGTCATTGCCTGTGAGTTTGTCGTGTGTATCCCTCAGTGGCCCTATTCCTATCCTAAATTTTCTTTGGCTGTTGAAGTGTCTAGAATACTTTGCTTTCTTTGATATTCCTTTTTGCCTTTCTAATAGTTCTTTAGACTTCTTTCCCAGTCTTTTCACATTCCCCTCTCTCCTTTATTGTCCAGCGTGGGCCTTTTTCTTCAGTTTCAATCTTGCCCTTATTTCTTTATTCATTCCTGGTGTTTCATTTCTGGCTAGTTTGTTGTTGCTTTTTCGTGGGATATATTTCTCCTGGACTTTATTGATCACCGTTTTAAATGTTTCCCACTGCTGTTCTATTTCTTTGTCCAGGTCATTAATCTGTCAACCATTTCACCGTTTGAAACTTCTCAAGTCACATCTGCATGACAAAGCCAGTTGCATTTGTGGGAGGAGCAAATCAACTGGGCAGAAAAATCAGCTGCAGCCCAATCCACAAATAAAATACTTCCACTTTTTCGTAAAAATAAGTAATGTCAGAAGTGGGATTCGAACCCACGCCTCCAGAAGAGACTGCGACCTGAACGCAGCGCCTTCAACCGCTCGGCCATCCTGACGACGGACAGCATATTTCATTCTGCATCATTTCTGCACTGTTGGTCAGTGAAAGCAGCATAAAAGTTAAAAATGGCACTCGCCCAACGTGGGGCTCGAACCCACGACCCTGAGATTAAGAATCTCAAGCTTTAGCGACTATGCTAACCGGACCTGACTGCTGGTACCCTCCTTATCTGTTATTGCAGCAAGCAGGTAGAAATACTCCATTTCCAAATTATTGGAATCAATTCTGAGGGACAGGATGAACTGTCACTTGGGAAGGCACGGACGAATCAAGGACAGTCAGCATGGATTTGTTAAGGGGAAGTTGTGTCTGACTAACCTGATCGAATTTTTTGAGGAGGTGACAAGGAGGATCGATGAGGGTAGCGTAATTGATGTTGTCCACATGGATTTAGCAAGGCTTTTGAAAAATTCCCACATGACAGATTGGTCAAAAAAGTAAAGGCCCATGGGATCCAAGGGAATGTGGCTTATTGGATCCAAAATTGGCTCAGTGGCAGGAAGCAAAGGGTAATGATCTTCGTGTGTTTTTACGGCTGGAAGGCTGTTTCCAGTGGGGTGCCGCAGGTCTTTGTAGTTGGTCCTTTCGTTTTTGTGGTATACATTAACGATTTGGACTCAAAAGTAGGGGGCATGATTAAGAAATTTGCGGGTGACACAAAAATAGGCCGTGTTGTTGATAGCGAGGAGGAAAGCTGTAGACTGTGGGGGTTCAGGCAATTTTCTGATAACAAAGCACTCAATCTATCTCTGAACGAATTTTGAACGAAATCGTGTGTTTGACCCGGCACAGGCACGATGGGCCGAATGGTCTCCTCTTGTGGACTAACATAATGCGATGATACTAAATGTTGTCAGACGGAAAAGCAACACATTCCAAATTAGAGCAGAGAGAGGAAACTCGTCTAACAGCATAACAGCACAGTGAGATATTGTATTTGAGAAGGATGAGGAGGGTTAGTTTATCATGGTGGTAGTCACATCGGGAGATTCAGCCTGGGTGCGGCCCCATCGTGCGCGGTGAGACGGAGTTGGGGGTTGGGGAAGTGTCAGAGCTGGGGCTCACCAGTGGAAGCAGCATAAAAGTTTCAAACGGTACTCGCCCAACGTGGTGCTCAAACCCACTACCCTGAGAGATTTTAAAGAAATGGGGGAACAGCCACTGTTTGTCTATCTTGCTGTGCTTGAAACAACACATTCCAAGTACGAGCAGAGAGAGGACACCATTCAGTTGCTCAATGTGTTGAACAAATTGCTATCAGTTTCCGTAGTGTAGCGGTTATCACGTTTGCTTTATACGCATAAGGTCCCTGGTTCGATCCCGGGCGGAAACATTATTTTGGAACTTGGTCTCCATGAACATCCAAATCGAATTTCTTCTCGTGCCAAAAAGGGAGACAGTGGCCGCTCCCTTCTTCTTTCGAAGCTGCATTTTTCACTTCATTAAACAGATAAATTTGAGTGAGAGAAAACTGATTCTCAATGACGCTCATTTCAAGTTTTATTCCCTTCAAATCTGGAAGGCTTTGAACAGAGTGGCTTTTGAAAGGAGTTCGTTGGGTGGGATCGACCAACTTTTTCCGCAGGTGGGAGACGAGGGAACCGAATCAATCACAAACCAAGTTCTCCTGAATTATAAGTTGCAACGAGAAACCGACCAACAAAAGCCCTTTCATTGACCGTGGAGGTTCAGACAATTTTCTGATAACAAAGCGCTCAATCTATTTCTCTTGTCTGTTTCCCGATGTTTCCGGATACTGTCTGCATCTCTGTCCTATATTTATCTCATTATGTGTCCACCTGCAGGGTGGTTTTTGAACTAAAACGTGTGTTTGTCTTCCGTTTGATGCATAAAATAAATGAGGTCATCAGGTGCTTCCCTCTCTGACACTGGCGAACCAGAGGCAGACTTCAGAGCAGGGTTCTGTTCATTGTGAAGACGCAAAGAAAATATGAATTGCAGAATTATACAAACCAGCTCCAAGGGAAAAAACTGCGACCTCACCGTGATTTAAACACGCAACCTTCTAACCTGGAGTCAGACAGGCTACCGTTGTCAACGAGGCCTGAGTGCTGCAATAGGTGTTTGTTTCTATCAACATTTGTCAAGCACCGCTTTATAGCTAACAGATTGGGTTGGCTTTCAAATGCCCGCTCACTCCCACCGGATGTCAGGCAGCATCAGAAGTGTCCTTCACCTGTCAGCGGCAGCATGGCGCTCGCTTCCATCGCCTGCTGTCAGCAGACTGCAGCAAATCCAATTACATTCATCCTGCACCCAGAATTATCACATCACAGGAAACAGATGTGGGAAACTGCTCAAGATACATAACAGGAGGGAAAACTTCTGAAAAACACTTAGACTTTCGGTGTTTAGACTTCGATTAGAACTGCAAAAAAGAACGTGTGAAAATATAAACTGTGGGTGTGATGTTTATATATGTAGGAAACTGCTCAAAATACATAACAGGACGGGAAACGTCTGAAAAACACGTGGACTTTCGATGTTTGGACTTTGGCTGGAACTGCAAAAAAGAACGTGTGAAAATATAAACTACGGGTGTGATGTTTATATATAAAGTGAATGTTTGTTCACGGATTTGTCCCGTTACTGTGGTAACTATGGGTTGTTAATCCATCAACAATAACTTCCACTTGATTTTAGCCCGAGTGGTTACAAAATAGCAAGTTCAAGAGATTGACTTACAACAGAGTTGCACCACAGCTGTCTTCAACATTACATTCAACAGTATTATTATTGTAATACAACTGTCTACAGATTACATTAATGACAAGCAATCAACACAACCTGACCTGTCTGCGAATCCAGATATATCAGACCTGACCTGAGTGGTCCTATCCTAAATTTGCTTTGGCTGTTGATGTGTCGAGAATACTTTGCTTTTTTGATATTCCTTGTTGCCTTTTTGATATTCCTTGTTGCCTTTCTTATAGTTCTTTAGACTTCTTTCCCAGTCTTTTCACATTCCCCTCTCTCCTTTATTGTCCAGTGTGTGCCTTTTTCTTTAGTTTCAATTTTGCCCTTATTTATTTATTCATTCCTGGTGTGTCATTTCTGGCCAGTTTTTTCTTGCTTTTTCGTGGGATATATTTCTCCTGGACTCTATCGATCACCGTTTTAAATGTTTCCCACTGCTGTTCTATTTCTTTCTCCAGGTCATTCATATGTCAAACATTTCACCATTCAAAGCTTCTCAAGTCACATATGCATGACAAAGCCAGTTGCTTTTGTGGGAGGAGCAAATCAACTGGGCAGAAAAATCAGCTGCAGCCCAATCCACAAAGAAAATACTTCCACGTTTTCGTAAAAATAAGGAATGTCAGAAGTGGGATTCGAACCCACGCCTCTAGAAGAGACTGCGACCTGAACGCAGCGCCTTCGACCGCTCGGCCATCCTGACGACGGGCAGCATCTTTCATTCTGCATCATTTCTGCACTGTTGGTCAGTGAAAGCAGCATAAAAGTTAAAAATGGCACTCGCCCAACGTGGTGCTCAAACCCACTACCCTGAGAGTTTTTAAAGAAAAGGGGGAACAGTCACTGTCTGTATCTCTTGCTGCACTTGAAACAACACATTCCAAGTACGAGCAGAGAGAGGACACCATTCAGTTGCACAATGTGTTGAACCAATTGCTATCAGTTTCTGTAGTGGAGCGATTATCACGTTTGCTTTATACGCAAAAAGTCCCTGGTTCGATCCCGGGTGGAAGCATTATTTTGGAAATTGTTCTCCATGAACATCCAGATCGAATTTCTTCTCGTGCCAAAAAGGGAGACAATGGCCGCTCCCTTCTTCTTTCGAAGCTGCATTTTTCACTTCATTAAACAGATAAATTTGAGTGAGAGAAAACTGATTCTCAATGACCCTCATTTCAAGTTTTATTCCCTTCAAATCTGGAAGGCTTTGAACAGAGTGGCTTTTGAAAGGAGTTCGTTGGGTGGGATCGACCAACTTTTTCCGCAGGTGGGAGACGAGGGAACCGAATCAATCACAAACCAAGTTCTCCTGAATTATAAGTTGCAACGAGAAACCGACCAACAAAAGCCCTTTCATTGACCGTGGAGGTTCAGACAATTTTCTGATAACAAAGCGCTCAATCTATTTCTCTTGTCTGTTTCCCGATGTTTCCGGATACTGTCTGCATCTCTGTCCTATATTTATCTCATTATGTGTCCACCTGCAGGGTGGTTTTTGAACTAAAACGTGTGTTTGTCTTCCGTTTGATGCATAAAATAAATGAGGTCATCAGGTGCTTCCCTCTCTGACACTGGGGAACCAGAGGCAGACTTCAGAGCAGGGTTCTGTTCATTGTGAAGACGCAAAGAAAATATGAATTGCAGAATTATACAAACCAGCTCCAAGGGAAAAAACTGCGACCTCACCGTGATTTAAACACGCAACCTTCTAACCTGGAGTCAGACAGGCTACCGTTGTCAACGAGGCCTGAGTGCTGCAATAGGTGTTTGTTTCTATCAACATTTGTCAAGCACCGCTTTATAGCTAACAGATTGGGTTGGCTTTCAAATGCCCGCTCACTCCCACCGGATGTCAGGCAGCATCAGAAGTGTCCTTCACCTGTCAGCGGCAGCATGGCGCTCGCTTCCATCGCCTGCTGTCAGCAGACTGCAGCAAATCCAATTACATTCATCCTGCACCCAGAATTATCACATCACAGGAAACAGATGTGGGAAACTGCTCAAGATACATAACAGGAGGGAAAACTTCTGAAAAACACTTAGACTTTCGGTGTTTAGACTTCGATTAGAACTGCAAAAAAGAACGTGTGAAAATATAAACTGTGGGTGTGATGTTTATATATGTAGGAAACTGCTCAAAATACATAACAGGACGGGAAACGTCTGAAAAACACGTGGACTTTCGATGTTTGGACTTTGGCTGGAACTGCAAAAAAGAACGTGTGAAAATATAAACTACGGGTGTGATGTTTATATATAAAGTGAATGTTTGTTCACGGATTTGTCCCGTTACTGTGGTAACTATGGGTTGTTAATCCATCAACAATAACTTCCACTTGATTTTAGCCCGAGTGGTTACAAAATAGCAAGTTCAAGAGATTGACTTACAACAGAGTTGCACCACAGCTGTCTTCAACATTACATTCAACAGTATTATTATTGTAATACAACTGTCTACAGATTACATTAATGACAAGCAATCAACACAACCTGACCTGTCTGCGAATCCAGATATATCAGACCTGACCTGAGTGGTCCTATCCTAAATTTGCTTTGGCTGTTGATGTGTCGAGAATACTTTGCTTTTTTGATATTCCTTGTTGCCTTTTTGATATTCCTTGTTGCCTTTCTTATAGTTCTTTAGACTTCTTTCCCAGTCTTTTCACATTCCCCTCTCTCCTTTATTGTCCAGTGTGTGCCTTTTTCTTTAGTTTCAATTTTGCCCTTATTTATTTATTCATTCCTGGTGTGTCATTTCTGGCCAGTTTTTTCTTGCTTTTTCGTGGGATATATTTCTCCTGGACTCTATCGATCACCGTTTTAAATGTTTCCCACTGCTGTTCTATTTCTTTCTCCAGGTCATTCATATGTCAAACATTTCACCATTCAAAGCTTCTCAAGTCACATATGCATGACAAAGCCAGTTGCTTTTGTGGGAGGAGCAAATCAACTGGGCAGAAAAATCAGCTGCAGCCCAATCCACAAAGAAAATACTTCCACGTTTTCGTAAAAATAAGGAATGTCAGAAGTGGGATTCGAACCCACGCCTCTAGAAGAGACTGCGACCTGAACGCAGCGCCTTCGACCGCTCGGCCATCCTGACGACGGGCAGCATCTTTCATTCTGCATCATTTCTGCACTGTTGGTCAGTGAAAGCAGCATAAAAGTTAAAAATGGCACTCGCCCAACGTGGTGCTCAAACCCACTACCCTGAGAGTTTTTAAAGAAAAGGGGGAACAGTCACTGTCTGTATCTCTTGCTGCACTTGAAACAACACATTCCAAGTACGAGCAGAGAGAGGACACCATTCAGTTGCACAATGTGTTGAACCAATTGCTATCAGTTTCTGTAGTGGAGCGATTATCACGTTTGCTTTATACGCAAAAAGTCCCTGGTTCGATCCCGGGTGGAAGCATTATTTTGGAAATTGTTCTCCATGAACATCCAGATCGAATTTCTTCTCGTGCCAAAAAGGGAGACAATGGCCGCTCCCTTCTTCTTTCGAAGCTGCATTTTTCACTTCATTAAACAGATAAATTTGAGTGAGAGAAAACTGATTCTCAATGACGCTCATTTCAAGTTTTATTCCCTTCAAATCTGGAAGGCTTTGAACAGAGTGGCTTTTGAAAGGAGTTCGTTGGGTGGGATCGACCAACTTTTTCCGCAGGTGGGAGACGAGGGAACCGAATCAATCACAAACCAAGTTCTCCTGAATTATAAGTTGCAACGGGAAACCGACCAACAAAAGCCCTTTCATTGACCGTGGAGGTTCAGACAATTTTCTGATAACAAAGCGCTCAATCTATTTCTCTTGTCTGTTTCCCGATGTTTCCGGATACTGTCTGCATCTCTGTCCTATATTTATCTCATTATGTGTCCACCTGCAGGGTGGTTTTTGAACTAAAACGTGTGTTTGTCTTCCGTTTGATGCATAAAATAAATGAGGTCATCAGGTGCTTCCCTCTCTGACACTGGGAAACCAGAGGCAGACTTCAGAGCAGGGTTCTGTTCATTGTGAAGACGCAAAGAAAATATGAATTGCAGAATTATACAAACCAGCTCCAAGGGAAAAAACTGCGACCTCACCGTGATTTAAACACGCAACCTTCTAACCTGGAGTCAGACAGGCTACCGTTGTCAACGAGGCCTGAGTGCTGCAATAGGTGTTTGTTTCTATCAACATTTGTCAAGCACCGCTTTATAGCTAACAGATTGGGTTGGCTTTCAAATGCCCGCTCACTCCCACCGGATGTCAGGCAGCATCAGAAGTGTCCTTCACCTGTCAGCGGCAGCATGGCGCTCGGTTCCATCGCCTGCTGTCAGCGGACTGCAGCAAATCCAATTACATTCATCCTGCACCCAGAATTATCACATCACAGGAAACAGATGTGGGAAACTGCTCAAGATACATAACAGGAGGGAAAACTTCTGAAAAACACTTAGACTTTCGGTGTTTAGACTTCGATTAGAACTGCAAAAAAGAACGTGTGAAAATATAAACTGTGGGTGTGATGTTGATATATGTAGGAAACTGCTCAAAATACATAACAGGACGGGAAACGTCTGAAAAACACGTGGACTTTCGATGTTTGGACTTTGGCTGGAACTGCAAAAAAGAACGTGTGAAAATATAAACTACGGGTGTGATGTTTATATATAAAGTGAATGTTTGTTCACGGATTTGTCCCGTTACTGTGGTAACTATGGGTTGTTAATCCATCAACAATAACTTCCACTTGATTTTAGCCCGAGTGGTTACAAAATAGCAAGTTCAAGAGATTGACTTACAACAGAGTTGCACCACAGCTGTCTTCAACATTACATTCAACAGTATTATTATTGTAATACAACTGTCTACAGATTACATTAATGACAAGCAATCAACACAACCTGACCTGTCTGCGAATCCAGATATATCAGACCTGACCTGAGTGGTCCTATCCTAAATTTGCTTTGGCTGTTGATGTGTCGAGAATACTTTGCTTTTTTGATATTCCTTGTTGCCTTTTTGATATTCCTTGTTGCCTTTCTTATAGTTCTTTAGACTTCTTTCCCAGTCTTTTCACATTCCCCTCTCTCCTTTATTGTCCAGTGTGTGCCTTTTTCTTTAGTTTCAATTTTGCCCTTATTTATTTATTCATTCCTGGTGTGTCATTTCTGGCCAGTTTTTTCTTGCTTTTTCGTGGGATATATTTCTCCTGGACTCTATCGATCACCGTTTTAAATGTTTCCCACTGCTGTTCTATTTCTTTCTCCAGGTCATTCATATGTCAAACATTTCACCATTCAAAGCTTCTCAAGTCACATATGCATGACAAAGCCAGTTGCTTTTGTGGGAGGAGCAAATCAACTGGGCAGAAAAATCAGCTGCAGCCCAATCCACAAAGAAAATACTTCCACGTTTTCGTAAAAATAAGGAATGTCAGAAGTGGGATTCGAACCCACGCCTCTAGAAGAGACTGCGACCTGAACGCAGCGCCTTCGACCGCTCGGCCATCCTGACGACGGGCAGCATCTTTCATTCTGCATCATTTCTGCACTGTTGGTCAGTGAAAGCAGCATAAAAGTTAAAAATGGCACTCGCCCAACGTGGTGCTCAAACCCACTACCCTGAGAGTTTTTAAAGAAAAGGGGGAACAGTCACTGTCTGTATCTCTTGCTGCACTTGAAACAACACATTCCAAGTACGAGCAGAGAGAGGACACCATTCAGTTGCACAATGTGTTGAACCAATTGCTATCAGTTTCTGTAGTGGAGCGATTATCACGTTTGCTTTATACGCAAAAAGTCCCTGGTTCGATCCCGGGTGGAAGCATTATTTTGGAAATTGTTCTCCATGAACATCCAGATCGAATTTCTTCTCGTGCCAAAAAGGGAGACAATGGCCGCTCCCTTCTTCTTTCGAAGCTGCATTTTTCACTTCATTAAACAGATAAATTTGAGTGAGAGAAAACTGATTCTCAATGACCCTCATTTCAAGTTTTATTCCCTTCAAATCTGGAAGGCTTTGAACAGAGTGGCTTTTGAAAGGAGTTCGTTGGGTGGGATCGACCAACTTTTTCCGCAGGTGGGAGACGAGGGAACCGAATCAATCACAAACCAAGTTCTCCTGAATTATAAGTTGCAACGGGAAACCGACCAACAAAAGCCCTTTCATTGACCGTGGAGGTTCAGACAATTTTCTGATAACAAAGCGCTCAATCTATTTCTCTTGTCTGTTTCCCGATGTTTCCGGATACTGTCTGCATCTCTGTCCTATATTTATCTCATTATGTGTCCACCTGCAGGGTGGTTTTTGAACTAAAACGTGTGTTTGTCTTCCGTTTGATGCATAAAATAAATGAGGTCATCAGGTGCTTCCCTCTCTGACACTGGGAAACCAGAGGCAGACTTCAGAGCAGGGTTCTGTTCATTGTGAAGACGCAAAGAAAATATGAATTGCAGAATTATACAAACCAGCTCCAAGGGAAAAAACTGCGACCTCACCGTGATTTAAACACGCAACCTTCTAACCTGGAGTCAGACAGGCTACCGTTGTCAACGAGGCCTGAGTGCTGCAATAGGTGTTTGTTTCTATCAACATTTGTCAAGCACCGCTTTATAGCTAACAGATTGGGTTGGCTTTCAAATGCCCGCTCACTCCCACCGGATGTCAGGCAGCATCAGAAGTGTCCTTCACCTGTCAGCGGCAGCATGGCGCTCGGTTCCATCGCCTGCTGTCAGCGGACTGCAGCAAATCCAATTACATTCATCCTGCACCCAGAATTATCACATCACAGGAAACAGATGTGGGAAACTGCTCAAGATACATAACAGGAGGGAAAACTTCTGAAAAACACTTAGACTTTCGGTGTTTAGACTTCGATTAGAACTGCAAAAAAGAACGTGTGAAAATATAAACTGTGGGTGTGATGTTGATATATGTAGGAAACTGCTCAAAATACATAACAGGACGGGAAACGTCTGAAAAACACGTGGACTTTCGATGTTTGGACTTTGGCTGGAACTGCAAAAAAGAACGTGTGAAAATATAAACTATGGGTGTGATGTTTATATATAAAGTGAATGTTTGTTCACGGATTTGTCCCGTTACTGTGGTAACTATGGGTTGTTAATCCATCAACAATAACTTCCACTTGATTCTAGCCCGAGTGGTTACAAAATAGCAAGTTTAAGAGATTGACTTACAACAGAGTTGCACCACAGCTGTCTTCAACATTACATTCAACAGTATTATTATTGTAATACAACTGTCTACAGATTACATTAATGACAAGCAATCAACACAACCTGACCTGTCTGCGAATCCAGATATATCAGACCTGACCTTTGGGGACAGCCTGTGGCAATGGACTTCTGACTGTCCCCTATTGAGAGTTCTAACATTTGAGAAGGGAGCATGCCCTATCTTTATACGATTCGGCTGCATTGTTCTGTACGTAAGCACCACTGATCTTAACTCATGGTCGTAAACCATCCCACTTTGCTGACTCTCAGACACCACCAAAGATTATTTAATGTCTTTGTGTTTATTTAGCCTTTCTCTGTCATCAGGTTTTAGATGCTGATACTAGGTTAGCACAACCTGGAGTTCAGGTGTCCAGGACACCCAAGTTTCTCTGGACATCAACATTTAATAGTTTCTCACCATTTCAAAAATGTTCTGTTTTTCTGTTCTTCCTACCAAAGTGAATAACCTCACATTTCCCCACATTATACTCCATCTGCCACCGTCTTGCCCACACACTGAACCTGTCTATATCCCTTTGCAGACTCTTTGTGTCCGCCTCACAGCTTACTTTCCCATCTAGCTTTGTATCATCAGCAAACTTGGATATATCACACTCGATCCCTTCATCAAGTCATTAAAAGTCTTCCATAGGCTTATAAATAGTAAACGGGTCGTAAGCGGAGGGATAAGCCCGATGAGGGACCAAAAGGGAGATCTTCGCGTGAAGGCATATGGCATGGCTGAGGTACTAAATGAGTATTTTGCACCTGTCTTTACAGAGGAAGAAAGTGCGGCCTAAATCACTGTAAAAGGGGAGGTAGTTGGGATTCTGGATGGGGTGAAAATTGATCAAGAGGAGATACTAGAAAGGCTGGCTGTACTTAAAGTCACCTGGTCCGAATGGGATGCATCCTCGGTTGCTGAGGGAAGTAAGGGTTTAAATTGCAGAGGTCCTGGCCATAATCTTTCAATCCTCCTTTGACACAAGTTTTGGTGCCAGAGAACTGGAGAATTGCAGATGTTCCACCCTTGTTCAAAAAAGAGTGTAAGGATAAACGCAGCAACTACAGGCCAGTCAGTTTAACCACGTTGGTGGGAAGCTTTTAGAAATGATAATCTGGGACAAAATTAATAGTCATTTGGACAAGTGTGGATTGATAATAGAAAGCCACTGTGGATTTGTTAAAGGCAAATCATGATTTAGTTTTGTGATGAGTTAACAGAGAGGTTTGATGAGGGCAATGTGGTTGATGTTGTGTATATGGCCTTTCAAAAGGCGTTTGATAAAGTGCCACAAAATAGGCTTGTCAAAAGGGGCGATAGTGGCTGCTTCTTTATTCTTTAAAAGCGCTTTCTTTTATTTCACTCAACAGATAACTTTGAGTGAGCGAAAACTGATCCACAGTGACGCTTATTTCAAGTTTATACCCTTTTAATCTGAAAGGATATATTGTCCTTGGAAGGAGTGCAGCACAGATTCACCAGATTGTTACCAGGGTTAAGGAGTTAAATTATGAGAAGATGTTATATAAACTCGGCTTAACGTCACACAAGTCACACTGCAAAAAGTTTTCATTTTTGATACATACATTAATATCCTGCACTTGGATATACAGGGTATAATTTCAAAGTTTGCAGGTGACACGAAACTCGGGAATGTAGCAAACAATGTGGTGGATAGTATCAGATTTCAGGAGGACATCGACTGCCTGGTGAAATGGACTTTATTAATAGAGGCATGGATACAAAAGAAACAAAGTTATGCTGAACGTTTATCAAACTTTGGTTGGGCTGCAGCTGGAGTATTGTGTTCACTTCTGGGCACCGCACTTTAGGAAAAATGTCAAGGCCTTGGAGAGGGTGCAGAGGAGATTTACTAGAATGGCAACAGGGATGAGGGACTTCAGTTATGTGGCGAGAATGGAGAAGCTGGGATGATCCCCTTAGAGCAGAGATGGTTAAGGGGAGATTTGATAGAGGTATTCAAAATTATGAAAAGTTTTGAGAGAGCAAACAAGGAGAAACTGTTTCAAGTCTCTGAGATGATTCTTTTAATTACCATTAATAAACCCACAACTTTCTGTTTCGCACTGAACGAAATGCTAACAAGTTTGCCGAGTGACTGTCGAAACGAGGCTCACTTTTCTGACTTTCATCCCTTCTCATTTTACGCACTTTATTTTAGGAGTCTGCTTAAAAGTGTTCAGTGGTGATGAGACCAGGAATCTGGTGCAGCCGTTGTTGAATGTGAAAGGATTGCAGCCCAATTCACACGAGAGAAAGCTCGCGCCTGGAAGTTTGTGAGGAGCAAGTTCCAGCAAATTGTTTCTGACCCGGGATTAAACCGGGAGTTTTTCGTGTGTGACGCCATTACACCACGAAAAATTTATTTAGTCTAGCCCAGGTCAGATGGAAGTGTAAAGGGAGAAAGTGAACTGCTGACTCCAACTTCTGGGGGATATCACAAAGAGCTTCATAGAGGGGTAATCAAAAACATAGAATCATAGAAACACAGGCGGCCATTCGGCCCATCGTGCCTGTGCCAGTTCTTTGAACTAAATGGTGCAATTTTAAAGGGGCTGCAGGAATAGAGAGACCTGGGGGTATACGTACATAAAACTTTGAAGGTGGCAGGACAACTTGAATAGATTATAAAAAAAAAGTATTCGGAATCGTTGACTTTATTCATGGAAGCCTAGAGTACAAAAGCAAGGAACTTATGCTAAACCTTTATAAATCACTTGTTAGGCCCAGCTGGCCACCACACAATTCTGCCCACCACACTTTAGGAAGGATGTCAAGGCCTTGGAGAGGGTGCAGAGGTGATTTACTGGAATGGTGCCAGGGATGAGGGAATTCAGTGAGGTGGAGAGACGGGAGAATCTGGGGTTGTTCTCCTTCGAGCAAAGAAGGCTAATGGGAGATTTAACAGAGGTGTTCAAAATCATGAAAGGTTTTGAAAGAATAAAAAAGGAGAAACTATTTCCAGTGCCGGAAAGGAGGTGACCAGAGGACACAGATTTAAGGTAATTGGCAACAGGGGTGAGATGAGGAGAATTGTTTAACGCAGCGAGTTGCCATGATCTGGAATGCACTGCCTGAAAGGGTGGTGGAAACAGATTCAATAATAATATTCAAAGGGGAACAGGATAAATACTTGAAGGGGAAAATTTTGCAGGGCTATGGAGAAAGGGAAGGGGAGTGGGTCTAATTGGATAGCTCTTTCAAAGAGTTGGCACAGGCACGATGTGCCGAATGGCCTCCTTCTGTGATGTTTCCATGCTGTGATTCTATGTTATGGAGGATTTTCTGATGTCGTGGATATTCGGGGCAGAGGACCAAGTGGGGATTGAGCTCGACGGCAAGTGTATACAGTTCGTTCAAAGGACTGAAGCCGATGGTTTCATTCTTCCCGTCGTTTAGCAGCAGGAAATTACTCGGCCATGCAGGCGACTTTTGTCTTCATTCATGGGATGTGGGTGTCAATGGCAAGGTCAGCATTTATTGCACATCTCTAATTGATCTTGAGAAGGTGCTGGTGAGCCACCTTCGTGAACTGTACCTTTCATTGACCGTGTCATTGACATTTTGTGGATAGAGAGAAACTATTTCCGCTGTTTGGGGATTCTTGGACGAGGGGGCACAGTCCAAAAATTAGAGCCAGATCTTTCAGGAGTGAGATTAGAAAACACTTGTACACACAAAGGATGGAAGAAGTTTGGGACTCTCTTCCCCGAACTGCAATTGATATTTGCTTAATTTCTAATTTTAAATCTGAGATCGATAGCTTTTTGCCAACCGAAGGTATGAAGGGATATGGGCTGTTCTATCGTTCTCTCTATAATTGTTGCCTTGTGTTTAAAGCATATTTTCGTTTCAAGCTCGGTTTAGAGTTGAGCCGCTTGGCGTCAAAACTTGCAGTGGATCGAGACCGGATTGCTTATTGCAGGAAAAGCAAATCAACTGGGCCGAAAAATCAACCGCAGCTCAAGCAACAAATAAAATAGGAGTCAAAATAACTGATGTGAGAAGTGGGATTCGAACCCACGCCTCCGAAAGAGACTGCGACCTGAACGCAGCGCCTTAGACCGCTCTGCCATCCTGACTGATAAATTATTTCTTCACTCGCCACCCTTTGCACATTGAGACCCCCCAGAGAAAGTTTCACTCACTCCAGTCCTTGGTAAGATAAATGCTGCTGGAAAGGCTCGGTGAGCGGGATGCCACCTCCCCGGGTTTTCCTGAGCCTATTGTACTTTATTCCTATTTAATCACGGGAATATCCGCAATCGGGAGCTAAAAAGAATTAAAAGCTGAATCACAGAGAAAGCGAAATCCATATTACACCTGATAAACCAACTAACAGAGCTCCCTGGTGGTCTAGTGGTTAGGATTCGGCGCTCTCACCGCCGCGGCCCGGGTTCGATTCCCGGTCAGGGAAGTAACTTTTGAACACTTGTCGCATGAACGAACTCAAAGTCTGTGGGAAGAAAAAAAACAACCATTGTTTTCATCACCATTAATTAACCGATAACGATATTTTCCAGAATGAAAGGCTACTGAGGGAAGTTGGAAAACTTTAATAATTTCTTTTGTGCGATGAACTTTTTATCCCTTCTCATTTTACACACTGTATTTTTAAGGGCTCGGTTTATAATGTTCAGTGCTCGTGAGACCACGAATTTGTGTTAAATTTAACAGGACCGGCTATTTCACAGAGAAAAAATAAATTTGCCCCAACATAATGCGGCTGTCCGAGATTGAACCGTGGACTTTTCACGTGTAAAGCGAACCTGACAACCGCTACACTACAGAAACTTCGGTTTTGGTTATCAGCCAGAAGTTCGAATGACTGCATTGATTCTCTTTCACAACTATTCAATTGATCGAAGTTGCACAAGTCACAAAAGAATAATTTAAAAGGCTAACGGAATGTTCGGCTTTATCTCAGGGGGCGGGAATATAAAGAAGTGGAAGTTATGTTCCAGTTATGTTCATTTCAAAGTTATTAAACTCCCAAATGTGACCTGCCTTGTTTGGACAGGGTTGACCCTGACGTCACAGCCTCAACAAACCATATTCTCAACATTTCCATTGGGAATAGGAGGAGGCCATTCAGCCCCTTGAACCTGTTCCGCCCTTCAATTAGATCATAGATGATCTGTTCCTCAACTTCATTTCCCCGCCTTTCTCCCTATCCCTCGATACCCTTACCCAACAAAATCGATCGATCTCAGTCTTGAAAGCTTCAATTGACCCCCAGCATCCACAGTCTTTTGGAGGACAGAGTTCCAGACTTCTACTGCCCTTTGTGTAAAAAAGTGCTTCCTGATTTCGAACCTGAATGGCATGGTTCTAATTTTAAGGTTATGTCCCCCTCGTTCTTGATTCCCCAGAGGAAATTGATGCTCTATCTCAATTCTATCGAATCATTTAAACATGTTAAACACCTCGCTCAGACCGCCCCTCAATCTTCTATACTCGAGGGAATATGAGCCCGGTCGATGCAGCCTGTCCTCATAAATTAACCTTTTTAGCCCCGGTAACATTCTGGTGAATCTGCTCTGCACCCGCTCCAAGGCCAATCTATCCTTCCTGAGGTGCAGTGTCCAAAACTGAACGCAGTTACTCCAGACGCAGTCTAACCAGAGCTTTATATAACTGGAACATAACTTCCACTTCTTCATATTCCAGCCCCCTGAGATAAAGGCTAACATTCCGTTCGCCTTTTAAATTATTTTTGGACCCGTCCGTTAGCTTTTACTGATTTATGCAAAAGAACCGTTAATTCTCTCTGCTTCTCCACAGTTCCGAGCTTCTTACCATTTGGAAAATACCCTGACCATCGTTCCAAAGTGGATTACCCCACATTGAACTCCATCTGCCATAGTTTTGCCCACTCACTTAATCTATCAATGTCCCTTTGCAACTTTCCAATCGCATCCACACGACTCACTGTCCCACCTAACTTAGTGTCATCAGCAAACTTGGATATACGACTCTCTATTCCTTCATCAAAGTCATTGATAAATATGGTGACAAGCTGAGACCCCAGTTACAGATCCCTGGGGGACACCACTAGTCCCATCCTGCCAATTGGAGTATGTACCCATTATCACTACTCTCTGTCTCCTATCTCCTAACCAATTCTCTACCCATGTCAATACGTTGCCTCAAGTTCCATGCGCTTTCATTTTTGCCAACAGTCTCTTGTGTGGCACCTTATCAAATGCCTGTCGGAATTCTATATTAATAATATCATAGGAACATAGGAGCATCGGAACATAGCCTTTGTATGTAGAAGTGTTTTCTAATCTCACTCCTGAAAGGTCTGCCTCTATTTTTTAGACTGTGCCCCCAAGTCCTAGAAACCTCGACCAGCGGAAATAGTTTCTCTCTGCCCATCGTGCGTGTACCAGCTCTCTGAAAGAGCTGTCCAGGTCGTCCCACTCGCCTGCTGTTTCCCCATAGCCCTGAAAAAGTTTCCATTCAAGCGTTTATCCAATTCCCTTTTGAAAACTGTGAGTTAAGAAAAACAATATTGAAAGGGGTGCTGGGGCCTCTGCAGCGTCGATGTAGAGTGTGTGATGATTGAAGTTATCAAGATGGTTGCTTTACACATGGTATGTTGTGCAATCATCCTGAAATATCTTCAATATCCAATACAAATTGAATTGCAAACCTGATGGACAAACACTGAAAAACACGTCACGAGTGAACGCCAATCACCTGGGACCCGTTTTCAGCCTCACGGCACTTTAAATAAAGTGAAATAACTTTGCATTGAAAAGATTTGGAACTTGCATCTGTGCCTTTATCTGTTCCATTTCTTAAAGTTGCTGGCGTCTGATGATGTACACGCCTCTGCTCCCTCTATTGAACAAGAAAGGAGGTGTTTGACATTGACGGGTCCTGATGGTTATGAACCCATCCTTGACATTGAGTGGGTTCGCGTCCCTTAAACGGCGTCAGCTTTAGCCCAGCGGTGAATTTCGCAGCAAACAAGTTCGACACCGTCTCACTACGGACGCTGACTGATATGTTTGTTGTTATTTCTTTCAGACCTAAATAAATAGTAACCGTGATTTTTAATTTGCACCATGTGATTTTTAGGTCGTCGCCTTTAAATGTTTCAAAGGCGACTCCTAATTTATGATAGTCCGGCCATTTCACCAGCCGTGTTGAAAACAAAACATGTCTCTGCTTTTCGCGTCTTATTTCGAAAGGCAAAAAATATATTTCCCGTCACCTCTGAAGGATGGACAAGTACATTTCAGAGTGCTGAAGCAAGTTTACCGAGCTAAAATCGTCTAACCTCGTTAAAGGCGCTATAGATATATGCAAGTAGTTGCTGTCTGTTTCTGTGGCTGTCTTTTTTCTGTGTGTCCATCTGCAGGTCGATTTTGAATCAATACCAGTATTCGTGTCAGTTTGTTGCATGAAATAAACGAGAGTATTAGTCGCTTCCCTCCCTGCCACTGGGTAGGCACTGAGTCAGGGTTTTGACCAAACTTCTGTTTCTTTTTGTTGAAAAAGCAATTAAAACCTTCATTCTGGGATTATCCAGTGTCATGTGAGCGGTGAAAGAAACACTGACCCCGATGTGATGTGAACACGCAGCCTTTTGATCTGGAGTCCTGGATTTTTATTACACATATGAATGTTTCTCAAACACCGATTCATTTATCCCACCTTGGTTGAACAGATAGGGTTTATCAAATCTCCGCCAGGTCCCAGGGGTGTGAGACAGGATTGGAAGCAGCCTTCACCCCCAAATGCACTGGCTTTCGTTGCCTGCTTGCAGCGAACTGCAATAACAGGGCTGGGAGATATGGACTTTGTTCACATTGAATCAGCAGTGTGAATCGTTAAATATTCACTCATTTTTAATGGGAACAATGTTTTAAAATGCTGCCGCCTGGTTTCGAACCAAGGACCTTTTACGTGTGAGGCGAACGTGATAACCACAACACTACGGAAACCTGACGGCTCAAGCTCCGTGTTAGGGACATAAACCCTCAGCCAAACTAATTTCCGTATCATTGTCCACGAGCTCATTTCCCAGGGATACATTTACTGCGCTGTATTTCGGAAGGCTGCAGAGAAGGATCGGTGGGGATGGTCAGGCAGGGAATCCCAGAGCATCGCGCTCACACAGACATTTCACTGTTTTTTTCATGTGCCTGATATCCGACAGCAGTGCAAATTATGGCGAATCAGGCATGCTCAGATGACATTGTTCACAGAGTGTTTTCTTGCAGACAATTCACACATTAGAAAACTTGAAATGAGATTAAGAGATCGGAGTCATTTAAAGTGCTCCCAGTTACTGCAGATCAGGAATTAAAACCTGGCACCGGCATCAGGACTATCAGAATGAGGCAATGAATCCGAAAGTGGGAAGAAAAAAAGTGCAATTTTCGTCCCTGGGTGGGCTCGAACCACCAACCTTTCGCTCAATAGCCGAACGCGCTAACTAATTACGTCACAGAGACAATCCGCAAGATGCACGAAAGCAGCGTGTCACCGAGCCAAAGTTACATGTTGCAGCCAGAGAAATGCAATTGACCACTATCAGTGTTACTTTTCCAGAAATAAAGGATGGGACATTGTTTGTGGAAACATGGAAACGGTCTGGTCTCGCTCACAGCATCGATATCACCGCCAACCAGCTCTCCTGCAACCGGCGCGCCAACCGGTGCTTTTTCTGTCAGTTCTTTGGACTGTGGGAGAACCTTCACCACACTGACTGCAGCGGTTCAAGGAGGCGGCTCACCACCACCTTCACAAGGGCAATTGGGGATGGGCAATAAATGTCGGCCTCGCCAGCGACGCGACGCCCACATCCCATGAAAAAATAAAGAAAAAGTGTTGTGAGCGTTCTTGCGCTGATGTCAGGTTTTGATCCCTGATCTGCAGTAACTGGGAGCGCTTTAAATGGCTCCGACCTCTTAATTTCAAATACAACATCAGAGTAACTGTTCCAGGGGGACATGCCGACTCAGCTGCGTCTTGGCCGCCAGTCTGGTCAGTTCTTTATTTGTCTCCAATTCTGTTTCCCAAAGCGTATCGACAGATTCACAAAGCTGTTTGTCATTTCGGTTCCTTTCGATTTGTCCAGCTCCCGACTGGCAATAATTTGCAAACCTGGTTGCAACCCTCCGCCTTCCATCGTGTCCGGGGATGGGTTATGTGGAGAGACTGGACAAGCTGGGATTGTTCTCCTTCGAGCAAAAAGAGGTGAAGGGGAGATTTAATAGAGGTGTTCAAATTATGAGGGGATTTTGATAGAATGGATGGGGAGTAGTTGTTTCCATTGGCAGGAGGGTCGATAACCAGAGGACACAACCTGCATTTATATAGCGCCTTTAACGTAGTAAAACATCACAAGGTGCTTCACAGGAGCGTTATTAAACAAAACTTGACACTAAGCCACATAAGGAGATATTGGGACAGGTTACCAAAAGCTGAGTCGGAGAGTTAGGTTTTAAGGTATGTGTTAAAGGAGAGAGAGGCGGAGAGGTTTAGGGAGGGAATTCCAGACCTTCGGGCCTCGGCAGCTGAAGGCACGGCCGCCAATGGTGGAGCGATTAAAATCGAGGATGCGCAAGAGGCCAGAATTGGAGGAGCACAGATTGTTTTTATTCGTTCATGGGATGTGGACGTCGTTGGCGAGGCCGGCATTTAGTGCCCATCCCTAATTGCCCTTGAGAAGGTGGTGTTGAGCCGCCTTCTTGAACCGATGCAGTCCATGTGCTGTTATGTCGTGAGTTCCAGCGACGATGAAGGAACGGCCGATATATTTCCAAGTCAGGATGGTTTGTGACTTGGAGGGGAACGTGCAGGTCGTGTTGTTCCCATGTGCCTGCTGCCCTTGTCCTTCTAGGTGGTAGAGGTCGCGGGTTTGGGATGTGCTGTCGAAGAAGCCTTGGCGAGTTGCTGCAGCTGCAGTGCATCCTGTGGATGGTACACACTGCAGCCACATTGCGCCAGTGGTGAAGGGAATGAATGTTTAGGGTGGTGGATGGGATGCCAATCAAGCGGGCTACTTTGTCTTGGATGGTGTCGAGCTTCTTGAGTGTTGTTGGAGCTGCAATCATCCACTCCTGACTTGTGCCTTGTAAATGGTGCAAAGGCTTTGGGGAGTCAGGAGGTGAGTCACTCGCCGCAGAATACCGATCCTCTGACCTGCCCTTGTAGCCACATGATCTGGGAGGGTTGTAGGTTACAGATGTAGGGTGGGGCGAGGGCCATGGTGGGATTTGAAAGCAAGGATGAGAATTTTAAAATCGAGGCGTTCCCGGACAGAAGGTTTGACTGGAACGTTACACCGTCCCCTCTCGTGCTTACTTCCACAAACGTACATTGGGACAGGGCTTGGGCGGATTTTTCTGTGTCTCACCCGGGGCCGCTGAATCTCCTGCAGTACCCCCGATCACCAACTCACCCTGTTTGTACATTTAAACCGGGAAAAGTGCCTTGCAAAGGGCAAGAGATGAAGGCAAGGCTGGAAGCTCTGACAAAAAAATCTCTTATCCACCACCGAGGTTTGTGCACCTGAATCACTAACTCTTCTTTCAAAGTTTTGTCATTCATTGGACGCCACGCGGCACCGACAGACTTGTCTCTTGCACTCACAGTGAAGCGGAGGGCCGTTTTCACTCCCACGCCAGCAATTGTGATATCAAGAAAAAGGTGGCGGAGAAATTCTCCATTTCAGTGAAAATGGAGCGCTGGGGTCCGCTCCTGAGTGCAGCATAAAAGTTGAAACTAGCACCCACGATCCTGAGGTGAATGCCTCTGCCGACTGAGCTAGCCAAGCCTGAGGACACTGCTACTTCCTTGTCTGTCGGGCCCATCAATGTGTCAGAATCAAGCACCCGGGCGTTTATGCAACAACCAACTGAACTAAGACGGTTCACTCACTTGTCCCAACACCTGCTGTGCCTGAACTTGCTCACCGCTACCAGCAGTTTATTTTGAAAAGAAGCTTCCCTCCCTGGCACCGCAGAACTAGTGACCAAAGTTCCGTTTATTGTTAAAAAGCATTAATTCCGAAATTATCCAGGCTCCTATGAATGGTAAGATAAATAGTAACTTCGTCGTGATTTGGACACGCAGCTTTCTGATTTGGCGTCAGATGCGCTACCGTTGCGCCACGAGGTTAACTGATGACATCGATTATATATGCATATATAGTTATTACTTACTTAAATATATGTGATTGATGCAGTGTTCCCTTGTGGTTGGGAATAGTTCATTGCACAAAAATAATTCAAGTCTGTGAGACACTTATTGTTCTTTTCAATCACCATTCATACGTTCTGTTACACATTGAAGGAAATGCTAACTTGTTTGCGAACTGACAATTGAAACGTTAATAAATCTTTGCGCTTTGCATTTCATGAACTTTTATCCCTTACCATTTTACATACTGTATTTTAGGAGTCTGCTTAAAAATGTTTCGTGCTTATTATACCAGGAATCCGGTGCAGCCGCTGTTAAATTTAAAAAGGTTTGTATCCCCTTTCACAGTTGAAGAAACTCGACCCTGGAGGTTTATGGGGAGCAAATCCCAACAAAATGCTTCCCTCCGAGATCAAATCGGGCACTTTCTGCATGTAACTGGTGAACACGATAACCGCTACACTATGAAAACGACAAACTTTTCGGTCTCAGGTCTGAAGGAAGTGTCAATGGAAAACATGACCTGCTGACTCTCTTTACACTGACACTTTTCACGAACATTTCATCGATCGAAACTATACAAGTCACAGGGAAAAAAATGTCAAAGTCATTAAATTCCCAAATTAGCCCCATAATCTATCAATCTCAGTTTTGAAATTTTCAATTGACCCCCAGCCTCAACAGCTTTTTAGGGGAGAGAGTTCCAGATTTTCACTCCCCTTTGTGTGAAGAAGTGCTTCCTGACATCACCCCTGAACGCCCAAGCTCTAATTTTAACGTTACACCCCCTTGTTCTGGAGTCTCCCCACCAGTGGAAATAGTCTCTATCTGCCCTGTCAAATCCTTTAATCATCTTAAACACCTCAATTAGATCACCTCTTAATATTCTATACTCAAGGGAATGCAAGTCTAGTCTTTGCAACCTGTACTCATAATTGCTTATCAAGGATAGCCACCAAAAAGTGTTTTACGATAGCTGACTCTTGAGTGCATTGTTTTGTATCCGTGGGCTGGTTCATCCAGGGGTTGATTCTCGCTTTGTGGTTATTAATCCAAATATATAAGAGGTCCTGGTTCAAATCCCGGAGAAGCCCTTATTTTACTTTTGATCTTGAACTTCCAAAGACTGAAAAGTCTCCAAATCACCCCACATGAGTGAAACAATTCCCATGTTTCATACTATTACCTAACACAACTGCCCAACTTGGTTCTGATAAAAGGACATTGACCTGAAACATTAACTCTGTTTCTCTCTCCACAGATGCTGCCTGACCTGCTGAGGGTTTCCAGCATTTCCGATATTATCAGAGTATCACTTCCCTCATCACCTAACTACACTCCTCCACTAGATGTCGCCTTGTGGTGCAAACAGGCTCCTTCCACACAGCCAGGTGTTCTGCTTTAGACATTAATTATAACTATAACTTTTGAACTTGTTCGTTAAAACATATGGCCTTGCCCATTGACCAGAAAGCAGAATGGTGTTTATCTCTCACCAGTACAGCCCTTTCCCGCTCCGTCAGCTTGGAATGATACGTAGCAATTATACAGATGTCACACCTCTCCTGCTTCCCTGTGAATCTGGTAAGACGAATAGCACACAATGCTGCCTGACACACATGCACACCAGCTCTGAATGATTTAAAGGCCTTGTTATGATGGTCAGAGAATTGTTTATATCGAAAGAATAATTAAACTTACGAGTATAATGATATCAGCTAAAATCAAAGAATTTCTGGACTTCAGAATCTACTCGTCTCTATATTAATCATATGCATGCATATCAAATGAAGCAAATCTGTCTTATGATTGTAGTTTCATTCTCCCAACAGAGATTTATACTTCCTTTCTTAAGAGTCAAAAGCAAAAGGTTAATATTACTTCAATATAAAGACTAACACTTTCCTCACAATACAGATACCCCAACTAATATAACACCTCAAATTGATAGAGCTTCTCAAATTAAACAGTACCTCAAACTAATACAGTACCTCAAACGGATAGAGAATCTGAAACTAATATAATACCTCAAGCTAATACATCGTCTCAAACTAATAAAGTACCTCAAACTAATACACTACCTCCAACAAATACAACACCTTAAACTAATACAGTACCTCAAACCTATACAGAACCTGAAACTAATATAATACCTCAAACTCATACAGCATCTCAATCTAATACAGCATCTCAAACTAATAAAGTACCTCAAACTAATACAGTACCTCAAACGAATACAACACCTTAATCTAATACATCACCTCAAACTGATACAGATTCTGAAACTAATATAAAACCACAAACTACTACAACACCTCAAACTAATACAGCACCTCAAACTAATATGCACCTCATACTAATAGAGCACCTCAAGCCAATACAACACCTCAAACTAAAGAACACCTCAAACTGATACAGCACCTCAGGCTAATACAGTACCTCAAACTAATATATTGCCTCAAATTAGTACAGCATCTCAAACTAATAGAGCACCTCAAACTAACGCAGCACCTCAAACTAATACTGTACCTCGAATTAATACAGTACTTCAAACAAATACAGTACCTCAAACTGATACCGTATCTCGAATTAATACAGCACCTCAAACTAATACAGCACCTTAAACGAATACTGTACTTCGAATTAATACAGGAACTCAAACAAATACCGCACCTCAAACTAATAGTGTTCCTCAAACAATACAGCACTTCAAACTAATAGTGTTCCTCAAACAAATACCGCACCTCAAACTAATAGTGTTCCTCAAACTAATACAGTACCCCAAACTAATACTGGACCTAAACAAATACAGCACTTCAAACTATTAGTGGTCCTCAAACAAATACAGCACGTCAAACTAATACTGGACCTAAACAAATACAGCACCTCAAACTAATAGTGTTCCTCAAACAAATACAGCACCTCAAAGTAATAGTGTTCCTTAAACAATTACAGCACCTCAAACGAATAGTGTTCCTCAAACAATTACAGCACTTCAAACCAAGAGTGTTCCTCAAACAATTACAGCACCTCAAACCAAGAGTGTTCCTCAAAAGAATCCAGCACCTCAAACTAACACAGTACTACACACAAAGGGTGGTAGAAGTTTGGAACTCTCTTCTGCAAACGGAAAATTGATACTAGCTCAATTGCTAAATTTAAATCTGAGATAGATAGCTTTTTGGCCACCAAAGGTATGAAGGGATATGGGCTAAAGGCAGGTATATGGAGTTAGATCACAGATCAGCTATGACCTTATCAAATGGTGGAGCAGGCACGAGGGGTTGATTGGCCTCCTCCTCTTCCTATGTTCCGATGTACCCCAAAACTAATCATTAACTCAAATGTCAAAGTCCGAACAGGTCAAGCAGGTTGACTTTGATAGGCGGCGGATCTGTTTAGAGGATATTAAGGTGAAGGAGAAAGTCCCGTTCAGGAACTGCAGTTGTATTCAATTAATTTCGAGTCTTTTCTCAACATTAGAACAGAGAAACACGTGATATGTAGTATCACTGCAGGGCCTTCCATGGTCGGCCTAATTCAGTACAACATCCCCAGTACATTCAGTCTGAAGCTCATCACTAGATGCCTTTCAAGTAACCTTTGCTGATTTGATGCCGTTCAGTTTGGGTGTCAATAGAGTTGTTTCTTTACCGGCATAGCTTTATTGGGGCGAGGGATATTTGAGTTTGTACCGGGCAATTTGTAGTTGTCCATTGCTAATTGATCTTCAATTGACTCAATACATTTCAATTAAACTATCACAAAAAGACAGACTATTCCTGCACCCACTCCCCGCCCCCAATGTTCCAACTTACTCCACTTCTCCATCGCTCCTTCTGCCAATCTCTAACTCTGTCTCTAATTATAAATCTGTCTATCGTGCTCTCTTTCTACTAATTTTATGTTTCTTTATCTCTTTCACTATATCCATTGTTATTTTCACCTTATTAAAAATCAATATAAATCTACTTCGACTGATTTGTATGTATTGTTGTCTCTCCACTGCTTTAAATGTATCTATCTATCTATCTATCTATCTATCTATCTATCTATCTATCTATCTATCTATCTATCTATCTATCTATCTATCTATCTATCTATCTATCTATCTATCTATCTATCTCGCCATCTATCTATCCATCTATCTCTCTATCCATATTTCTCTCTATCCATCTATCTACCTATATATCTCTCTATCCATCTATCTCTCCATCCATCTATTTAACTATCTATCTACCTGTCTCTCTATCTATCTATCTCTCTATCCATCTATCACACACACCGCTCTTCACACTCCCACTGGGGATGGAAGGGCCGCTGTCACTTCACACTGAGGAGCCGCTCTTCACACCCCCACTGGGGAAGGAAGGGCCCCTGACGGTCCACATGTTCAACACACATGTGCCCGTCATGGATGTGCTGACATTCCTCAGGAGAAACGTGGATGGCGCGGACTGGAGCATCAACATCGAGGTAATGTTCGTGATCTGGACGAACGAGAGGAGCATCACGGCGACGCTGAGTGTGAATTGCCCGGGAAACATCACTCACCTCCCCTCAAGCTTCGTGATTGGGACGAGTCGTGGGTGTGCGGTGTACCAGGGGCAGCCCAGAGTGTGTCGCTCCTGCGGCAAACCCGGGCACGAGGCGGCCTCCTGCAAGGTGGTGATCTGTAGAAACTGCAGCAAGATGGACAACAGGCACTGGACTGACAGGAGGGCAGGCCACGCAGGTGAGGAAAGCCGCAGTCGTGGCTGCACCAATGGAGGTCAGACCCCTTCCCCCACTTCGGCGACTCCTGTGAAAAAGCCAAAGACCAAGAGGAGGAAAAGGAAAAGGCAGGGAGCGTCAAGAAAACCAACCAAGCCCCGACACTCAACCCCGAGACTCTCCCTGAGCCGATGGAAGGTGAACCAGGGGCGGAAGAAGGATGGAACAGACAGAAAAAGAAAAAGAGGAAGTCCTGTCGGATCAAGGGAACTGACGCCAAAGGCGGGACCGGCAGCAAAAGGAGCTTCGAGTCCTCAATGGACAAGAGCGGCTGCTCCTCGGCTGATGAACAGGAAAAAGGGGGGAGACCCCGCCTTCATCGAAGGAAGTTGCAAAACGCAACAGTGAGAAGAGACACAGACAGCACGCTCCAGCTCCAGGGACTCGGGAGCAGTAACATCCCGCTCTGGGGCACCGGGAGAAGTGACACAGACAGCACGCTCCAGCTTCAGTGACTCGGGAACAGTAACACCCCGCTCTGGGACACCGGGAGAAGTGACACAGACAGCACGCTCCAGCTTCATTGAATCGGGAACAGTAACACTCCGCTCTGGGACACCGGGAGCAGGGACGCATCCAACGCACCCCAAATCCGGAACACTAGGAGCAGCACGACAGTCACGGCGAACGCACAAGCAGCAAAGGCCGAGGAGTTGGACTTGGCCGCAGAAGTGACGGACATACCACCACAAGAAATCCCGCTGTTGACCGCCGAACGCAGACGCTCTCCCAAAGGAGGGCAGGCCTATGTCGTCAGCCCAAGGACTGTCCAGAAGTTCCTGCACATGACACCAATGCAAAATCTGGCCCGAGGGTTGGAAATGGACGGTAACGTTGAACCTGGACTGATGCAATTGGAAGACGTTAATGGTTGTCGTTTGTATTTTTAAAATGGCTTTCAAAATTGCATCCTTAAACGTGTGTAGTATTAAAGCTACTACACGGTGTGCTGCAACTCTGAACGACCTATCGAGGGTCAAGAAGGACATGCTGTTCTTGCAGGAGTGTGTGATCCCGCACCTTAGCAACTACCGACAGTGGTCACGCATTTGGACCCACGGGCAGTCGAACTGGTCGGGAATCAACGATAGTCAATCCTCGGGCCTGGGGATTCTGCTGCGAGGACGTCAATTCACCATCACCGAGGCTCAGGAGGTGGTGGAGGGCCGCCTGCGCATAGCAGACATTCTGTACAAGAACATCCCGCTCTGACTGTGGCCAACATAAAAGGGAATCCCAAAGTCTTCTACAGGCATGTAAGCAGTAAACGTGTAATAAGAGGAGGGGTGGGCCTGATTAGGGACCATAAAGGAGATCTACTCTTGGAGGCAGAGGGGATGGCCCAGGTACTAAATGAATACATTACATCTGTCTTTACCAAGGAAGAAAATGCTGCCAGAATCTCAATAAAGGAAGATATAGTTGAGGTACTGGATGGGCTAAAAATTGGTAAAGAAGAGGTAATTGAAAGGCTAGCTGTACTTAAAGTAGATAAGTAACCCGGTCCAGATGGGATGCATCCCAGGTTGCTGAGGGAAGTAAGAAACGATAATCCGGGACAGAATTAACAGTCACTTGGACGAGGGTGAATTGATTAGGGAAAGTCAGCACGGATTTGTTAAAGGCAAATCGTGTTTAACTAACCTGATAGAGTTTTTTGATGAGGTCACAGAGAGGGTACATGAGGACAGTACAGCTGATGTGGTGTCTCTGGACTTTCAAAAGGCGTTTGATAAAGTACCGCATGGTAGGCTTGTCATCAATATGGCAGCCCATGGAATAAAGAGGGCAGTAGCGATATGGATACAGAATTGGCTAAGGGACACGAAGCAGAAAGTAGTGGTGAATGGTTGTTTTTCGGACTGGAGGGGGTGTACAGTGATGTTCCACAGGGGTTGGGGCTGGGACCACTGCTTTTCTTGATAGTTATTAATGACTTGGACTTGGGTGTACAGGGCATAATTTCAAAATTTGCAGATGGCACGAAACTTGGAAGGGTAGTGAACAGTGAGGAGGATTGTGATAGACTTCAAGAGGATATGAACAGGCTGGTGAAATGGGCGGACACGTAGCAGATGAAATTTAACGCAGAAAATTGCAAAGTGGTACATTTCAGTTGGAAAAACGAGGAGAGGCAATATAAACTAGAGGACACAATTCTAAAAGGTGTACAGGAACAGAGAGATCTGGGGATATGTGGACATACATCGTTGAAGGTGGCAGAACAGTTTGAGAAAGCGGTTAAAAAGCATACCGGATCCTGGGCTTTATCAATAGAGGCATAGAGTACAAAAGTAAGGAAGTCATGATGAACCTTTATTAAACACTGGTTCGGCCACAACTGGAGCATTGTATCAATTTCTGAGCACCGCACTTCAGGAAAGATGTGAAGGCCTTAGAGAGGGTGCAGAAGAGATTTACTAGAATGATTCCAGGGATGACGGACTTTAGTTACGTCGATAGACTGGAGAAGCTGGTGTTTTTCTCCTTGGAACAGACAGGTTTCAAGGAGATTTGATGGAGGTATTCAAAATAATGAAGTGTCCAGACAGAGTAGATAGCGAGAAACTGTTCCCTTTGGCAGAAGGGTCAAGAACCAAAGGGTGTAGATTTAAGGTGACTGGCAAAAGAAAAGGAAAAACTTTTCGACACCGCCAGTGGTTATGATCTGGAATGCACTGCCCGAGGGAATGGTGGAGGCAGATTCAATCATGGCCTTCAAAAGGGAACTGGATCAGCACTTGAAAGTAAAAAAAAGCAGCGCTACGGGGATAGGGCGGGGGACTGGGACTAGTGGATTGCTGTTGCATTGAGCGGCACTGATTCGATGGGCTGAATGGCCTCCTTTCGTGCTGTAAACTTTCTATGATTCTATGATTCTAATGTGTACGATCCTCAACACCGAGATTCTGGAGGTCTTCCAGCATCTCCCGATGCTGCTGGCGACGTCCAGGCCGATCGTTCTCGCCGGAGGCTTCAACTGCATCATCAATGCGGCTGGACGATCCAGCGGGGGCGGCGGAATACTGGACACCACTTCCAAACTCCTGATGGAAGCAGTGAAAGAAGCAAAGCTTCATGTCGTCTTCAGCAACTCGGCAGACCGAGCGCCGCAGAGGTACACCTGGTCCAGGCCAGACGGGACTGTCCGTTCCAGGATAGACTTCCTATTTATGTCCCCAACACTCAAGATCAGGTCCACCCACGTCCAGCCGGTGTTTCTTCCTGACCACTGCCTCCTACTGGCCGACTGTCAATCGCTGGAGGACAAGAGGGCGGGTAGCGGGATCTGGAAGCTGAACGTGGGACTGTTGACCCCGGAGAACATCAAGGAACTAAAGAGGGATTACACAGGTTGGAGGACCGTACAACCCCCCCTTCGCCTCCACGGTGCACTGGTGGGAAGCGATCAAGTCCAACATCAAGCGGTTCTTCATCCTCAAAGGCGTTCAGAAGACGAGAGAGAGGCAGAGGGAAGTGGCACAGCTCCAGAAAAGCATTCAGGATCTGCCGCAGCTGCAGTCGATTGGTGTCGATGTCTGGGAAGAACTGCAGGCGGTGAAGGGCCAGTAATCCTCGCTCTTCTTCTCCGAGGCCTCAAAGAACATCTTCCGGTCCAGTGTCCGCTCCGTGGAGCAGGGTGAGAAATGCTCGCGCTTCTTCTTCCAGAAGCTGCACAGAGAGATCTCTGTGATCAGCAGCCTGAAGGAGGAAGACGGCTCAGTGACATCTTCACAGACCGACATACTGAGGATCAGCAAATCCTTTTATGCGGGAGAGTATGAATCGGCCACTGACATTGGACGAGCTGACAAAGGCCGTCCAGTCCTTCGAGAAGAGTAGAACTCCGGGGAGTGATGGTTTACCTGTTGAATTGTACTCGGCTCTGTGGGACTGGATAGGGCCAGACATACTGGATGTGAACGGGGGTATGCTTCTGGCAGGCAACATGTCAGAGTCCATGAGGAAAGGCATCATCACCCTTATCTACAAGCGGAATGGGGAGAGGGAAGAAATCAGAAATTGGGCACCCATTTCCATGTAAGTGTTGACAACAAGATTCTGTCGAAGGTCATCGCCAATAGGCTCAAGTCTGCTCTGGAGCGAGTGATCCACCCGGATCAGACCTGTACTGTACCCGGCAGGTATGTCTCTGATAGCCTTGTGCTGCTCAGGGATCACCCTGGACCAGGAGCAGGCCTTTGACAGAATATCCCACACGTACATGATGGACGTGCTCTCCAAAAGATGTTTTCAGGAGGGAATCCGCGATTGGATCTAACTGCTCCACACAGACATCCGTCGCACGGTCCTAATCAACGGGCAGGAGTCAGAAAGCTCTCGGATCAGATCTGGAGCCAGGCAGGTCTGTCCTCTCTCCGCAGCCTTGATCGTATGTTACATCGAGCAGTTTGCTGCGTTCATCAGTTCGGATACAGATATCATGGGGTGACTATCCTGGGCAGCGGATGTTCTCAGGTTCAGGCCTCCCAATACATGGACGACGTCACCGACGTTTGCTCCAATCAGCAGTAAGTTCACTGTCCTCAGCACCACCGTGAGCTTCCCTCGAGGCTGCAGCGGGGAGGAAACCGCCGTCCATCTACTGGTGAGCTGCCCCTTGGTGCAGAAACTCTGGAGACAGATGTATTTGTAACACATGATGCTGTGCTCTACGGGCAGTCCCCCAGGACGCACACAGGGACAGATATCAACTGCTACTGGAAGACCATCAACTCGGTGAAGGAGTCCCTTTGTTCCACCCGAAATCTGCTGGTCTCCCAGCCGATAGAGCTGTCCATGATCGAGTGTTGCCGACTGTCACACTCCAAGGTACAGGAGTACGTCCTGAGGGATATAATGAAGCGAGGTGCGACCTACGAAAAGGCTCTATGGGAAAAGGCCACCGTGTGAGGCCATTTCACATTGTATTGTACAGAATGTACAAGAAAAATAAAATCTTTGGGTACAATTACACAAATCACTAAAAGTAGCGACACAGGTTAAAAATGTAAATCAAACAAAGGGCTTAAATTCTCGAGGGATAGAATTGATACACAGTGATACGATAGCGTATGTGCAGAACAGCAGGGGGAACACCTGGTTCATCAGCCTCGACCAGGAGAAGGCCGTTGACAGAATATCCCACATGAACATGATGGACGTGCTCTCCAAAATGTAGTTTGAGGAGGGAATCCACGATTGGATCGGTGCGCTCTACACAGACATCTTTAGCGCAGTCCTGATCAATGGGTGGACATCGGAGAGCGTTCCAATCAGATCTGGAGTCAGGCAAACTGATCTCTCACCGTGGTCTTGTTCATGTCTTGTATCGATCCGTTTGCTGTGTCCATCAGGAAGGACGCAGGTATCGGGGTGGGCTGGGGCGGGTGACGATCCCAGGCAGCGGAGACTCTCAGATTAAGGCTTCCCTGTACATGGACGACGTCACTAACTTTTGCTCCGATCAGCGGTCGGTTCAAAGACTGATGGGCATCTGCAAACTTTTCCAGCTGGCCTCGGGGGCCAGAGTGAACCTAAATAAAAGCGAAACCATGTTATTTGACAGGTGGGAGGCCCGGTCCCTTGTCCCCTTCACCGTCAGGTCCGACTACCTGAACGTGCTGGGGATCTGGTTCCGGGGTCCCCTGACCTGCACCAAGAACTGGGAGGAGCGGGTCGCCAAGGCCGAACAGAAGCTTGGTACTTGGGTGGGCGCTTCCTCTCCATAACCGGCAGGAGGTACTCGCGGTGTTGCTCCACATGGCCAGGGTCTGGCCCGTTCCTCGCCGATCCGCCGTCACAGTCAGCCGAACTATCTTCCACTTTACCTGGAGGTCCAAGGCAGAACGTGTCCACAGGGACACCATGTACAAGACCCCAGATTAAGGGGGTAGTGTGTCTCCCACGCCGCTCTGATCCTGATGGACACCTTTGTGTGTGGCTGCCTCGGGATATGTATAGACCCCCAGTACGCGAAAACCAAGTGTCACTACGTGCTGTGTTTCCAACTGTCCACCACACTGAAAAGATTGGATCTGGCCACGCTGGCCGAGCAGATGCAGCACGTCCAATCCAGCTTGTCTGTAAACTCCCCCCACCTGTCCCAGGTGGAGATGTTCCTGACGACCACAAAGCCGTCAGACTGTGATCAGCACGAAATGTTCTGGGAGTCCTCCTGGTACAGGAGAGGGTGGATCCGATCGGGCAGTTCCCCGACCAGACGGTCGATGCCATTTGGCAGAACGTCTCATTGCCAGAACTGACCAACAGGCACCAGGATGTAGCCTGGATGGTGGTGAGAAGGGCCTGCCCAATGCGGTCCAACCAACACACACACAACCTCAACACCACTGCGAGCTGCCCTCGAGGCTGCGGCGAGGAGCCCGTCGTCCATCTCCTGCTGGGCTGCCCCTGGTGCAGTAGGTGTGGAGACAGATACGTTTGTATCTGTCCTGGTTCATTCCCAACACTTCAGCATCAAAGGACATTGTGCACTACGGACAGTTCCCCAGGACGCACACCGAGACAGATATCAACTGCTACTGGAAGACCATCAACTCGGTGAAGGAGGTTCTCTGGTCCGCTGAAACCTGCTGGTCTTCCAGCTGAAGGAGCTGTCCACGACCGAGTGCTGCCGACTGGCACACTCCAAGTTCCAGGAGTACGTGCTGAGGGATGTAATGAAGCGAAGTGCTGCCCAGCATCAGGAGCTATGGGGCAAGGCTACCGTGTAAGGTCATTTCACCTTGTATTGTACAGCATGCATTAGAAGATATGTACTGTGTTTTGAATTGTATTAATGAGTCCATAGTGTGTACGATCTGTATTGTAATGTTTTGAACGGGAATTGTGTCATTTACTTTGAAATCTGTGTATCCTTAAATTTTATGAAATAAAGTATATTTTGAAATTTTCCTAAAATCTTCAGGCACAGATACACAAATCACTAAAAGTAGCGACACAGTTTTTTTAAAAGGTAAATCAAGCACTGGGGTTCAAATCTAGAGGGATAGAATTGATAAGCGAATAAGTTATCTTAAACTTGCACGGTGCCTTGGTTAGACCACACTTGGATTATTGTGCACAGTCTGGTCTCCATATTATAGAAACGTATACAGGCATTGAAGAGTGTGCAAAAAAGATTCACAATGATGACAGCAGAACTGAGAGGATATCGTTATCAGGAAAGGCTGAACAGGCTGGGGCTCTTTTATCTGGAAAAGAGAATGCTGAGGGCTGACCTGATCGAGGTCTTTAAGGTAATGAAAGGTTTTGGTAGGGTAGACGTAGAGAAAATGTTTCGAATTGTGAGGGAGTCCAAAATTAGAGGTCATAAATACAAAATAGTCACTAATAAATCCAATTGGGAATTCAGGAGAAACTTGTTTACCAAAGAGTGGTAAGAATGTGGAATGCACTACCACAGGGAGTAGTTGAGGGAAATAACGTAGATGCATTTAAGGGGAAGCTGGATAAGCACAAGAGGGAGAAAGGAATAAGGTATCCTGGTAGGGTTCGATGAAGAAGGGAGGGAGGAGGCTCATGTGGAGCATGAAAGCTGGCATAAACCAGTTGGGCCGAATGGCCTGCTTCTGTGCTGGAGTTTCGATGTAAGTCAATGTACTATTTTGAGGGTGGTGGAAGAGCAGACGGACCTGGGGGCGCATTTTCACAAATCTTTGAAGGTAGCAGGGCAAGTTGATAAGGCAGTTAAGCAAGTGTATGGGATATATGGGTTTGTAAATAGAGGCATTGAATACACAAATAGCGAAGTCATGTTAAACCTTTGCAAATGACTGGTTAGGCCTCAGCCGGAATATTGTGCGCAACACTGGGTACAACACTTTAAGAAAGATGTCAAGGCCTTGGAGAGGGTTCAGTGAAGACTTACCAGAGTGATGCCAGGGATGAGGGACTTCAGTTATGTGGAGGGATTGGAGAAGCTGGGATTGTTTTCCGTAGATCAGAGTAGGTTAAGGAGAGACATAATAGAGGTGTTCAAAATAATGAGGGATTTTATAGAGCAAATAGGGGAAACCGTTTACTCTGGCAACTGGATTGGTAACCAGAGGACATTGGTTTAAAATAATTGGCAAAGCAACTAGAGGGGAAATGAGGAGAATAATTTTCACACAGAGAGTTGTTAATTACTGCCTGAAAGGATGGGGTCCCTTTTAGAGGCTGCCTTCGTGTCAGAGACTCAAAATTTATACTTTAACTGGGAACATGGTCAATACAATTATATGAAAACTGTAAATGAAGCCGCTCATTGTTGAGCACAGCTTTTAACTTTATTCCTCAGAGAGGTCTCATTAAGACAAGGTTCTGAACTTTGAGAAGTTTGTGATATATCCACGTCATCATTTACATGGAGGCATAGCTGCTGATGTAATGTGTTTGTTCAGATGACTGTAACTAATAGCAATGATCAGGGGAATAACCGTGTCAGTGGAGATTTACCTCCTGTATAAATCAGGGATCGCTGTAATGAATCCACACAGACTGCCTGCCGGAGCTGCGCTTTCCAGGCCAACATAAGTCATTGCTTCTCACAGAAATGGGATATTCAGTAATGTATCAGGTAGAATGTATTTATTATCCTGTTCTTGCAGCCGTTGGGGTTCCAGGTAAGCCATTATCTCAGCTGTTCATGGCGTAAATCCATATTAACTCTGCTACTGTACTTGGCACAATTTTTCTCCCATCGTGTATTACGCATGGACTGTTCGGTTCTATCAGTTGATCGACTGTCCTAAGTCTCTTGTCTTGTCTTTTTGTCTTGCAGCAGCTGCATTGTATGCGTTGTGATCTTGTAGATCTAACCTTGGCATTGTTACTGAAATATTGTCTGTACGGAATGTTTTGGAATCAGGTGTCTGGGCTAATAGCTGGTATCAGACCACCAGGAGCTGTTAACAGTTTCATGTTGTGGAACTAACCTCTCCTGGAATATTTTTTCATAAAAGTGTTTTCAGTGATTGGTCATGAGACAGCTCACGGTCTCAGTGTTACAAGGAGGCAGTGCAATGTCTTCCCTCCCAGATAACATGGTTCAGTTTATCAGGGATTTCAATGCATTTATTGGTTATCACTGTTATGAAAGATCATTTCATTGTGTGTGTATCTGATGCCGCTTCAGATGTCTGATTACTGAACTGAGTTTGATGCTGATTCTTTCACATCTCATTCTCTGATTAACTGTGGATGAATTCACTGTGCAATGCAATATTTTGAGGTTATGTTGTATCAGTTTGCACTTTATCTGTTGGAATCACGAGCCCTTCTATTTATTTGTCGATTTTTAGTAGCAGCGGTGATGTTGGTGTTTTGTTAATTGAACAATGCCGCCATCTAACGCTGTACTTTATAATTACAGGAGAAGGAATTTCAATTATTGTGAGGTCCGTCTGGAAGAGGGATTCAATTCTGTTTATTCCATGCATTGTAGATGAAGTGAACAGTGTAGGTGAACAGGTGGAGACTTGGATGATCTGTGGAAACATTAAACTGTTCATAAAGGCTTCACCATTTAACAAACTGACACTAAGAATAGGATCGTTGGAACACGGCGCTGGTGAAGAGAAAGCAGGCGCAGGATGTTCGGACTTACCCGGATGTGAAAAGGGGCATGAGAAAGAGAGGAGACGCAGTGCGAAAGTTAAACGGGAGCGATAGTGAACGCGACTGAGAAGGAAAACGAGAGTGAGAGGGAGAAGGGACGAGAAAAAGATAGAGACAGAGAGAAAGATACACACACACACAGAAAGAGAGAGAGAGGGGGAGAGGGAAAGCAGCAGCGGTGTGAATAATTCATTGGAATGAACTGGTGAAACTTCCAGTACAATTATGAAGAGGAAATGTGACTTGAAGATGTTATTAGGATGTTGTCAGATTGTGAGAGTTTTATTGTACCCTCGCTGGGTTTGTTTATCGCTATCAGGTCCTCAGTCTGTTTATGTGAATGTTCCTTTCACTTGTTTACTGACTGAATAAATAAACATAACTGAAATGTGTTTAAAGAATAAAATCAGTGATTTCTTGATCGCATTGAATTATTAGGATGTTATATTCTAAATGTTTTGTGTCAAATTAATTCAATAAAGAACGAGGCTAATTCAATTAATGCATTTTAATGTAATTTTATTGAATGTGCAAAGTAAATTTATTGAAAACATTAAAGCTTGAATTCATTACTTGCGTTATGTTACTGGGACCTATAGATTAGATTTCCGCGAACACTCTGTTGCAGTCTCTCCCTCTGAATCCCAGACTCTCCTCTCACTGCATTGAATCCTCTGTCTCCTCATTCGTTGCTTCAGTTTATCCCTTTTCCCAGACCACCTGCTCCTGTCTCCCCTCCAGCTCCTTCATGTCCTTTTCTATATTTCCCTTCTAATCTCAGCAACTGGATCGGCCTCCATGCTGCCTTTTTTTCAATCCGCTCCGAAACCTCAAACACACCGTTTCGAATCTCGGCCTTTCCCGTCCTGTGCTGGCCCCTGTTCACTCTCTCAAACTAACAGCACTATCCCCTCACCTTCCGGGCCCTCGTTCATTCTCCCGTCCACCTGGAGCCCAAATTCGAATGAAACCCGTTGGATTCCAGCTTATGAAAACTCCTTCTCCTTCCCCACCAGCATTACGCCCTGACTCGGCCTTTGCAGTATATCAGGTGTTCACTTTATTAACTTCCTCTATCAATTTCCCAATTCTTTATTGATCATTGTGTTTAAAAACATTTCTCTGCCCGAAAGCGTTGCCCAGGTCAGTGAATCAGTATCCATCGTTTGATGCAGCAACAAATCTGGAAAATTCATCACAGATCCTTTCAAACTGCTACTTTGGCTCCAGGTCTGACCATTAATTTCTCTGCTTCCGTTTCTCTCTCTTACAGTTAACTTGGTGGCGATTGTAATCCTGTCTCGAGGAAAGTGCGGTCTCTCTAAATGTATCACTCGCTACCTGGTGGGAATGACGGCAGCCGATCTCCTGGTCGTTATCACCGATGTTATGTTAAGGGGGATTGGTGAGATTTATTTCCCAGTTTCATTCTTGACCATTACCCCAGTGTGCCGCCTAATTGCCATCCTGATTTCAACAGCTTCAACGGCCTCTGTCTGGTTCACAGTGGTTTTCACCTTTGATCGATTTGTGGCCATTTGTTGTCAGAAGCTGAAAACAAAATATTGCACCGAGAAAACGGCGGCTGCTGTTATCGGGGTGGTGAGTGCGCTGAGCTGTTTACTGAACATTCCTTGGTGCTTCGTGTTTGACCCGGAATATATAATGGACAATATACCCCGGGGTTGTGTCTTGAAAACGACCTTTTTCACTTCATCCGCTTGGGCAGCTTTTGACTTGTTTAATCTTGTGTTAACGCCTTGTCTCCCATTCATTCTGATTTTGCTGTTCAATCTTCTCACCGCCAGGCACATTTTAGTAGCGAGCAGCGTCCGCCGGGGACTCCGGGGTCGCAGCAATGGAGAAAATTACAAGGATCCAGAGATGGAGAATCGAAGGAAATCCATCATTTTACTCTTCAGTATATCAGGCAGTTTTATATTGTTATGGAGCACATTCATTTTTTACATTATCTCTCCGCGTACAGCAAATGTCCAGTACTATACGGCCAGTGACATTGAGTCAGCCGCATTCATGCTTCAACTTCTCAGTTCCTGCACCAACACGTGTATTTATGTTGTGACCCAGACTAAATTCAGAGAGGAGCTGAAGAACGGGGTGAAATACCCACTGAATAAAATTGTTACATTCGTTAAATCATAGAAACATCTAAAGACCTTTCATCCCAAATTAAATAAAAAGTCAATGAGCGTAGATTTTCACGTTTGGCGGTGGCGTAAGACGGGCGGTAGCGGATCAGGCACCCGTAATTCATCGTGCCTGATTTTACCATCCATTGACATTAAAGAGGTCAATAAAGTAACTGATATCAATCCAAAACTTCAAATACATTTTGGAAATGTCAGACAGGAAATATATTTGACACAAATGCGATGTTGTGAAATGATACAAGATGTGATTCTAACATGAAATGGTTCGCTGTTATTAGTCTGGAAATAATATGATTTCAACATTAAATGTTTAATCCTGAAATGAATAAAATCAAATCCTCCTTTTCGGTTGATGATTATTTCCCATCATACACACTGCCCGGTGGGATGGACTGAGGGTGAGCTGTCAGGGTCAGACAGCGTCCTGTTCATTGGGACATTTGTTTTCACCAGAACAGAGTAAGAATGGACCAACACCCGGACCGTTATTAACTGGGAAAATATTAATATAATTTCAAACTCAAGTGGGGAGTTCCGGAGATCGTTTCCTCACTGAGCTGGTGTGCAGCAATGTTTACTCACTGCATGGAGTTTAATGGGACATGAGGCTGGGTCTGGAGGCGATCAGGTGTCGGCAGATTTCGCTCGACCGCAGCAGGCCAAGGGAAAGCTCTCCTGCTCCTCTTTGCCCCAGAAAATATCAGTTATTAAGAAACTTCTCAGTGTTCTGGACCACTCAATGCCCATCGAAAGGGCGGCTCCTCCACCCATTTGTGTCCAACATTAAATGGTATCCCGTGTAGGTCATAATACTATGATTTACATATTACACGTGGCCTGACCGGAAACAGGCGGGTGTTACTCTGGCCGCTCTTCTCAGGGCTCTACCAACGATGGCGTAGGCAGGAACTCCAGTGTTAAAGGGGCGGTAAGTGACCTGAGACCATTTTCCAGCCTCCATCACCCCATTTCGGCCAGGCGGGGATACTTAAAATCGGCCACACCTTTCCTGACCTCCTCCCTAGTATCAATCTTCGAAGCCCACAAGCTGGTCCATTGTCTCAAATTGCATCTATTCACAACACATGGAGGGAAAATTTCACCATCGCTGGGGGCTGAATTCGTAGAGCGGATCACCCGCCCCTCACAGAACCGGCCCGATTTTAATTTCTGCTCCATCAGTTTACCGCCCAAGCAGTGAAGGTGAAATTACCCCCTCCGTCTCTGACCCCAAGGTTCGACAGGTGTGTGAAAGACATCGGACAGTGTTTGCCAAACACTGACATGAATGCGGTCGAATGGATCCGTGTATTCAGGTAAAAGGTGATAACCCCCCTCCACAGAGACAGGAGCCCAAAACCATGGCGTCGAAGAGGGTTTCACCTCCAACAGTTCAGTAACATAGGATGCTGTGCTCTCCGGACTGTTCCCCTGGACACACGCTGAGACAACTGCTGATGGAAGACCATAAACTCGGTGAAGGAGGCCCGCCCAAAACCAGCTGGTCTTCCATCCGAAGGATCTGTCCATGACTGAGTGTTGCGGACTGGCACACTACAAGGCCCAGGAGTACGTGCTGTGGGACGCACTGAAGCAAAGTGCGACCTATGCAAAGGCTCTATGGGGAATGGCCATTGTGTAAGGCCATTTCACTTTGCATTGTACAGCATGTATTGGAAGATATGTACCCTGTTTTGAATTGTCTTAATGGAATCGTTGTGTGTACGATCTGTATTGTATTGTTTTGAATTGGTACTGTGATATTTACATTGAACTGTATGTGTCCATACATTTAATGAAATAAAGTATATTTGGAAATCTAAAAAATATTTAAGTCTCACCGTGTCTGTTATTATTGGACAGTAAACAGTGGAAACAGAGCTGGACAGTAAAGATGTGGGGAGTTATGCAAAGAGCATTTATTGCAGGCATCAGGTGAGAAATAGGAATAATTTCTTAATGGTGAGAAACTAGGGACTGTCGGGGTTTGGATGTCCAGGTACACCAATCAATATCAAGGGTTATGGGGAGAGAGCGGGAATATGGTATTGAGATAAAGGATCAGCCATGATCATATTGAATGGTGGAGCAGGCTCGAAGGGCCGAATGGCCTACTCCTGCTCTTATTTTCTATGTTTCTATAATAAATGTTTGTGCACATGTATAAAAAATAAAGATCCCAATTTCAAAACTGTCACAGCCTTATGTGAGTTTGGACATTTCTGTTTTAAATGCAGATTATTGCATTTGCGGTTTTTTCCCTTTTTTTGTACACTTCTGTCTTTATTTCATTATTGCAGATTTTGTATTTTAAACAAAGTCTCCAAACCGTGTGCGCTGTGAATGCTGACTCCAGGCCCTTTGATTGACAGCTCTCACCTCCAACCCAGAACCCCGCCTCATCCTGGACTTACTCCTCCAATCACGTGACACGCGAAAGCGACATGAAGCGGACATAGCGCCCCCACCCGAGGGACGCCGCGCATTCGCCGCGCGGTCCCTGTGCCGCATTCCTATAGCAACAGGCTGGCGCCGGGAAGATGATGATGTCGGCCTCGGGCCTGGCTTGGCGGGCGGGGGCGAGACCGACAGAGGGAGGGCCTGCACCCGGGAATGGTGCAGTAAGGTTGGCCCGAGCTGAAGCTCATCCGATTCCAGGCCCGTGCGGCGTTAATGGGGCCGTGACCCTCGGACGGAGGGACCGCGACACATGGGACGGAGGGACCCAATCTCCAGCCGATGGAACAGCAAAAAGCACGACTTGGAACATCAAGGCAGGAAACTGGAGGGGAAGGGTCTGATTGAGGGGAGATGGGGAGAAGGGGAGGGGAGTGGCTGAAGTGGGAGACGGGGAAGGACGGGAGGGTGAAGGTCTGACGGGGAGATACGGCGAGACGGGAATGGGAGGGACTGAGGGGGGTAACCACGTGACGGAACGAAGGAGAGCGGGAGGGTCTGATGGCGGGAGGTAGGGAGACAGGGAGGGGAGGGACTGAAGTGGAAGAGGGGAGAAGGGACTAATGGGGAGGGGGAGGGACTGAGTGCGGAGAGATGGGGAGATGCGGAGGGAGGGACTGAGGGAGGACTGGAGAAGGGACTGATGGTGGACACGGGGGAAAGGACTGCCCTCTCTCCACATCTCTGCCCTCAGACTTATATGGTCTGAGGGCAGAGATGTGGAGAGACGTGGAGGGGAGGGACTGAAGGGGGAGACTCGAGAAGGGACTGACGGGGGGAGGATCTAAGAGTGGCGAAGTGGGGAGACGGGGAGGGGAGGGACTGAAACGAGAGAAGGGAGACGGGAGAACGGCCTGCTTGGGGAAGGGGAGAGTCTGATGGCGGAGAGGTGGGGAGAAGGGAAGTGGATGGACTAAAGGGGGAGATGGGAGAAAGGACTAACAGTGAAGGGGGGCTTCTGAGGGCGGAGAGATGGGAGACGGGGAGTGGAGGGACTGAGGGGGAGACGGACTGAGGGGCTGATGTGGGATAGCAGGGCCTGACCGGGGAGAGGTGGGGAGACTGGGAGGGGAGGGATTGAGTGCGGAGACGGGTGGAGGGACTGAGGGGGGCGAGGGGGGAGGGAATGATGGGTGATGGAGAGGAACTGAGTGGGGAGAGGTGGAGAAATGGGGAGGGGAGGGACTGAGGGGCGGGGAGGACCTCTGGGTGAGACGGGAAGGGACAGAATAGTGAAGGTCTGAGGGGGAGAGGTAGGGAGATGGGAATGGGAGAGACTGAGGAGGGTAACCGGGGGAGTGACTGACGGGGAGGGGGACGGTCTGAAGGGGGAGAAGTGGGGAGGCGGGCGGAGTTACTTCGGGCCTCCTGCGGTCCCTGCAGATATTGACTCTCGCAGCGCCCGGTGTCCAGCTGGTGTTATAACTGGAGATCCATGTGTTGAAGGATAAAATACTAAAGCCGGGTCTTCAGTTGCTTCCAAACCTTTATTCACAGAGACCAACACAACCTACCTTCTGGATTCGCTCTTGTGCAAATGGATACAAGAGAGTCCCGAATTGATACGCACGAGCTGAATACAATTAACACTAATTGATATAAATCACATGGATACAATTAACAGCTGGGCTCGGGGGAAGGGGAGGATGGAGCGGTCACTCTGCCGTCTCCCAGTCAAATGGGCAGTGAGTCGGAGCCCAAAAGTGACCGAGAATCAAACAGCACAGGAAGAGGCCACTCAGCCCATCGCGCCTCTGCCGGGTCTGTGAAAGGGCGAGCAGATTAGTCCTACTCCACTGCTCTTTCCCCACAGTCTCGCAAATTTCCCCCTGCAAGGATTGATCCAATTCGCTTTTGAAAGTTATTATTGAATCTGCTTCCACCACCCTCGTCTCCGCATCTCCCCACCTGGCTCTTTTGCCGATTATTTTAAATCTGTTTCCTCTGATTACCGACCCTTCTGCCATTGGGAGCAACCCCAGCTTCTCCAGTCTCTCCGCAAACTGACGTCCCTCATCCCTGGTACCATTCTGGTAAATCTGCTCTGCACCCTCTCCAATGCCTTGACATCCTTCACAAAGTGCAGTGCCCAGAATTGGACGTAATACTCCAGCTGGGGCCTAACCAGTGATTTATACAGATTTAGCCTAACTTCCTTGCTTTTGTATTCTGTGCCTCTATTTATAAAGCCAAGGATCCCGTGTACTTATTTAACAACCTTAACACCGCCCGGCCATCATAAAGTCTCTCGATTCCTGCACCCCATTGAAAATTTTACAACAAAAAACCGTAATTGTTTCTTTTTATTAAGTGGGTTGCGCTGGGTATCTGGAGGCTGTAATTCGGTGAGTAGAAAGCAGTGGGAGGATAAGTCTGCAGATTGATTTTGGGAGATGGAGAAGACGGCGATCGTGGATTCAGACAAGGGAGGGAGGTGGTCTTTGAGTCCGTCCGTGCTCTATTGTAAGATCTCTCTGTGTGTGTCTTGTTCCAGCTATTCCCATTTGCACCTGTGACCCGACTGGCGGATTCTGCGACCTCGACTGCTGCTGTGACCCTGACTGTTCCCCCGCGGACATCAATGTCTTCTCCACCTGTCTGCCGGGCAGTGAACCATACGTTTCTGTTCGTGTGTTACTACATTGGCTCCCGGTCCAGCAACGCCTCGATTTTAACATCCTCATCCTCGTGTTCAAATCCCTTCTTGGCCTCGCCCCCTCCCTAATTCTGTAACCTCCTCCAGCCCAATGACCCTCCGAGATCCCTGCGCTCCTCCAATTCTGGTCTCTAGCGCATCCCTATTTTTGATTGCTGCACCATTGGCGACCGTGCCTTCAGTTGCCTTGACCCGAAGCTCTGGAATTCCATCCCTAAACCAACACCGCCTCTAACTCCACCTTTCAGATGCTCCTTACAACAGACCTCCTTGCTGAGTTAGCTGATCTCACCCGGTGTGGAACTGAGCCCTAGAAAGTTTATATATAGAATAACTGAGATCTGGGAGTGAGTTACAGACTGGAATCTAATCGAGGGGCTCGGGTGGTTTATATATGGAATAACGGATACCCGGGAGAGAGTTACAGGCTGGAATCTAATCGAGGTGTTCAGCTTGGGCTGGGGGAGGGGGGTGTTGTTTTATATAGCATAACAGATACCCGTGAGTGAGTTACAGGATGGAATCGAATTGAACGAAGCGCAGGGGAGTTCTCTCAGGCCAAGTGGGTTCTGGAAGGCTATGAACACTCTCCCCTTTCATGAACTCTACCCACCCATTTTAATCTCCTCACGTAGCCCATGTACACTCTCCCCCATCATGATTTCTACCCATCCATTCAATCTCGTCTCACAGCCCATGAACACTCTCCGCCTTCATGCTCTTTACCAACCCATTTAATCTCCTCCCACACCCCATATATACTCTCACCTATCATGGACTCTACCCGCCCATATAATCACCTCCCACAGCCCATGTACAGTCTCCCCTATCATGGACTCTACCCGCCCATACAATCACCTCCCACAGCCAATGTACACTCTCCCCCATCATGGACTCTACCCACCGATTTAATCTCCTTCCACAGCCCATGTGCACTCTAATTATCATGGATTCTACCCACCCATTTCCTCAACTTCCGCATACCACGTATATTCTAAATTATCATGGAATCTGCTCCACCCATTTAATCTCCTCCCACAGCCCCTGTACGCTCTCCCCTATCGTGTTATCTCCCCATCCATTTAACCTCCGTGTGCACTCCACCCAATCATGCATGCTACCCAGCCATTTAATCTCCTCCCACAGCCCATCTACACTCTTCCCCTAACTTGGATTCTGCCACCCATTTAATCACCTCCCAAAGCCGAGGCATTCTTTCCACTATCATGGATTCTATCCACACATTTAATTTCCTCCCTCACCCCATGTACACTACACCCAATCATGAACTCTACCCACATTTAACTCGTCCCACAGCCCATGTACACTCTACCATATCATGGATTCTACCAATCCAATTAATCTCCTCCCACAGCCCATGCACACTCTACCCCACCATGGATCCTACCCACCCAATTAATCTTCTCTTACAGTCCGCTTTTTAAGAAAGGAGATAGAGGGAAACCGGGGAATTATAGACCAGTTAGCCTAACATCTGTAGTGGGGAAAATGCTGGAGTCTATAATTAAGGATAGGGTGACTGTACACCTCGAGAATTTTCAGTTAATCAGAGAGAGCCAGCATGGATTTGTGAAAGGTAGGTCGTGCCTGACAAACCTGATTGAATTTTTTGAAGTACGGACTTGGATAGGAAGTTGGCTGAGCGAAAGGCGACAGAGAGTAGGGAAAATGTGGAGGTACTCACATTGGCAGGATGTGACTGGCGTCCCTCAGGGATCTGTCTTGGGGCCTCAATTATTCACAATATTTATTAACGACTTAGATGAAGGCATATAAAGTCTCATATCTAAGTTTGCCGATGACACAAAGATTGGTGGCATTGTAGGCAATGTAGATGTAAACATAAATTTACAAAGCGATATTGATAGATTAGGTGAATGGGCAAAACTGTGGCAAATGGAATTCAATGTAGACAAATGTGAGGTCATCCACTTTCGATCAAAAAAAGGATAGAACAGAGTACTTTCTAAATGATAAAAAAAATTGAAAACAGTGGATGTCCAAAGGGACTTAGGGGGTCAGGTACATAGATCATTGAAGTGTCATGAACAGGTGCAGAAAATAATCAAGAAGGCTAATGGAATGCTGGCCTTTATATCTGGAGGACTGGAGTACAAGGGAGCAGAAGTTATGCTGCAGCTATAAAAAAACCATGGTTAAACCGCACCTGGAGTACTGTGAGCAATTCTGGGCACCGCACATTCAGAAAGACATATTGGCCTTGGAGGGAGTGCAGCATAGGTTTACTTGAATGATACCCGGACTTCAAGGGTTAAGTTGCGAGGAGAGATTACACAAATTGTGGTTGTAGTCTCTAGAGTTTCGAAGGTTAAGGGGTGAACTGATCGAAGTTTATAAGATATTAAAGGGAACAGATAGGGTGGATAGAGATAAACTATTTCCGCTGGTTGGGGATTTTTGAAGTAGGGGGCACAGTCGAAAAATTGGAGCCAGACCTTTCAGGAGCGAGATTAGAAAACATTTCTGCACACAAAGGGTTGTAGAAATTTGGAACTCTCTGCCGCAAATGGCAATTGATACTAGCTCAATTGCTAAATTTAATCTGAGATTGATAGCTTTTTGGCAACCAAAGGTATAAAGGGATATGGGCCAAAGGCAGTTATATGGAGTTAGATCACAGATCAGCCATGATCTCAACAAATGGCGGAGCAGGCACGAGGGGCTGAATGGCCTACTCCTGTTCCTATGTTCCTATGTAATCTAATTGAAACATATAAGATTCTGAGGAGGCTTGACAGGGTAGATGCTGAGAGGTTGCTTCCCCTGGCTGTGGAATCTAGAACTAGGGGGCATAGACCCATGATAATGGGTCAGCAATTTAGGACTGAGATGATGAGGAATTTCTTCACTCAGAGGGTCGTGCATATTTTGAATTCTCTACCCCATAGGGCTGTGGATGCTGAGTCATTGAATATATTCAAGACTGAGATGGATAGATTTTTGGACTCGAGGGGAATCAAGGGAGATGTGGATAGGGCGGGAAAGTGGAGTTGAGATTGAAGATCAGCCATGATCATATTGAATGGTGGAGCAGGCTCGAGGGGCCAAATGGCCTACTCCTGCTGTGATTTCTTATACACTTTTGAGCAGAAGCAGGTCATTCATCCCCTCGAGCCTTAAACATAGGAACAAGAGGAGGACATTCACCCACTCGAGCCTGTTACACAGGAAGAGGAGGGGGCCATTCAGCCCTTAAAGCATATTGCACAGGAACAGGAGGAGGCCATTCACCCCCTCGAGCTTGCTACACAACAAGAGGAGGCCATTCAGCCATCAAAGTCTATTGCACAGGAACAGGAGGAGGCCATTCAGCCCATCGAGCTTGATAAACAGGAACAGGAGGAGGCCATTCAGCCTGTCGATCTTGTTACGCAATAACAGAAAGCCAATAAGCCGCTCAAGTCCGTTGCATTGCAACAGGAGGAGGCCATTCAGTCCCTCAAGGCTGTAACACAAGAACAGGATGAGGCCAATTAGCCCCTCAAGCCTGTTGGATAGGAACAGGAGGAGGATATTCTGACCCTCAAGGCTGTTACGCAGGAACAGTCGGCCAATCAGCCCCTCAAGTCTATTACATAGGAACAGGAGGATGCCGTTCAGCCCCTCAAGTCTTTTATGCAGGAAGAGTAGGCCAATCAGCCCCTCAAGCCTATTACATAGGAACAGGAGGAGGCCATTAAGCCCCTCAAGGCTGTTACACAGGAACAAGAGGAGGCAATTCAGCCCCTCAAGGCTGTTATACAGGAAGAGGAGGAGGCCATTCAGCCCTTCGAGGTTGTTACACAGGAAAAAGAGGAGGCCATTTAGCCCCTCAAGGCTGTTACACAGAAAACGAAGGAGGCCATTCCGCCCTCCAATTCTGTTAGACAGCAACAGGAGGCCAATCAGCACCTCAAGCCTGTTACATAGGAACAGGAGGAGACCATTCACCACATCAAGGCTCTTGCACAGAAACAGGAGCAGTCTACATTGACTCATTGATCCCAGTGACCAGGTGATCCCTCAATGCCCCACAGAGATCCCGCAGTGACCCAGTGATCAAACAATTTCACAGTGATCCCAAAATATCCCAGTGATCCCACAATGTCCCATTGATCCCACAGTATCCCACAATGATCAGTGATCCCACTGTGTCCCAGTGATCCCACGGTGTCCCACAGTGATCCCACAATGACCCAGTGATCGCACAGTGAATCAATGATCCGACAGTGACCCAGTGATTACAGTGATCAATTGATCCCTCAATGTCCCAAAGAGATCGCACAGTGAGCCAATGACCCCACAGTGCTCCCAGTGATCCCACAATAACCCAGACACAACTCACGTGAGCTCCATTGGATGCAATCTGTGGTGAAGGCCTCGGTCAGTCCCCTCTGGACAGAAAGCTTCTTTTCCAAGGGTTCCTCCTCCTCCCAAAATTTCTCTTTCCACATCTTCATGTTACGGCATTTCTACAAAAATTAATCCACTGGAGAGAGAGAGAGAGAGAGAGATAAGGAATTGGTTAAAAACAAAGCAAGGGATTAAAAAGGCACAGCAAGATCCCAGAGCTCCCTCACACTCACTCACATTCATTCCGCTCCACGGGCAATCTCTCAGCAAACACCATTAAAAAAATCCCCAGTTACAAAGCAGAGAATCTGAAGAGAAGAGAGGAAAGTTGGGAGAGAGAGAAAGAGAAAGAGAGAGAGAGAGAGACTCGGGACAGACTGAAGAGCGCATGTTGTTTTACTCTTTCTCTAATACAAGTTATCAGGTATTTCTCTCCTGCTTTGCAACTCACTCATTCCCCCTAAAATGTGCCGGTCTGACTCTCTGTCCTGGTCAATATTTGCTGCAGGGCCCAAACTGCGCCGAGTTCGTTTTCTCTTCTGTTCCTGGAACAGGGAACAAAAAGGTGAACGAACTTTCCCTTTGCTCTTTTCCCTTGTTTTAATTAGCAGTGGATAAAAAGCTTGTAGTTTGTGGTCAACGTTCAGTTTGTGGCTTTTTCCAATTAGCCGAAGAGTTCAAATAAATTCATGTCATTTAAAAGAGCCAAAGCAAAGAACTTGAAAAAATCAAATCGACAGCAAGATCCCTCACTCAGTTACAGGGACAATTTCTCAGCAACATTGATTTACACAGAAACAAAGCCCAGTTTATAAAGGAGATAAATGTAAAGAATGAGATGCAATCTTTATGGACATAACAACTTGTTATGTTATACATTAAAGCAACTACTACAACAACAACTTGTGTGTATATATATATATATATATATATTTATATATTTGCACATTACCACTACTACATGGCCCAGATATGGATTGGGGTGGGGGGATCTGAGAGGGAAATGGGATCGTCCTTTCAAAGAGCCAGAGCAGGCACGGTGGGCCGAATGGACTCCTCCTGTGCTGTACTCACGATGATACGAGGAACAACAACTTCAAAGTCTGGGACAGGGATCAAAATAGCCGCCTCGACGGCCGCCATCTTACTGAGGGGCAAGCTGGATATCATTCTTGGGGGCAAGATGGCCATCTTATTGGGGTCAAGGTGATCATGTTAAACCAAAGGCCGCACTGAAGATTAAACAAAATGGCTGCCCTGAAGATTAAACTAAATGGCTGCCATGAACCTGAAACGAAATGGCCACCAGTGAGGCAGCCATCTTGCTGACGGGTAGGGTGGCCATCTGACTGAGGGACAAGGTGGGCATCTTAAAAAAAATGGCGGCCATGAAGTTTAATCAAAATAGCCGCATTGAACCGGAAGCAAAATTGGCATCAGGAAGGGTGAGGGGCAAGGTGGAGCTTGTTGTGGTGAGAGAGACTGAGGGGGTGCATTTGCTGTTCCTGTTAAATTACTGTTGCACTACAGTGAAAGATACAAACTGAGTGAGACTGGGACTAACTGGTGTTTAACGCAAAGACAGCAGTGCAGTGAGGGAATTAAACACCTAAACGTGAACTTCTGAAAAAACGGGATTAATATTTGATTATTTGTCCGTCATGGTTAAGGAGAAGGAGAGACCAAAAAACCGACAAGGGGATATAGACTGGCTGGGTGAGTGGGCGGAGATTTGGCAGATGCAATACAATATTGGAAAATGTGAGGTTATGCACTTTGGCAGGAAAATCAGAGAGCAAGTGATTATCTTATTGGCAAGAAACCGGAACATACTGCAGTACAAAGGGATCTGGGGGTCCTAGTGCAAGAAAATCAAAAAGTTAGCATGCAGGTGCAGATCAAGAAGGCCAACGGAATGTTGGCTTTTATTGCTAGGGGGATAGAATATAAAAACAGGGAGGTATTGCTGCAATTATATAAGGTATTGGTGAGACCACACCTGGAATACTGCATACAGCTTTGGCCTACATACTTAAGAAAAGACATACTTGCTCTTAAGGCAGTACAAAGAAGGTTCACTCGGTTAATCCCGGGGATGAGGGGGTGGACATATGAGGAGAGTTTGAGTAGATTGGGACTCTACTCATTGGAGTTCAGAAGAATGAGAGGCGATCTTATTGAAACATATAAGATTGTGAAGGGGCTTGATCGGGTGGATGCGGTAAGGATGTTCCCGAGGATGGGTGAATCTAGAACTAGGGGGCATAATCTTTGAATAAGGGACTGCTCTTTCAAGACTGAGATGAGGAGAAACTTCTTCACTCAGAGGGAAGTAGGTCTGTGAAATTTGCTGCCCCAGGAAGCTGTGGAAGCTACATCATTAAATAAATTTAAAACAGAAATAGACAGTTTCCTAGAAGTAAAGGGAATTAGGGGTTACGGGGAGCGGGCAGGAAATTGGACATGAATATAAATTTGAGGATAGGATCAGATCAGCCATGATCTTATTGAATGGCGGAGCAGGCTCGAGGGGCCGATTGGCCTACTCCTGCTCCTATTTCTTATGTTCATATGTTCTTATTAAAAGAACAGCCGCCCGAGCTTGAGGAAACAGCGAAAGCTCTGTCTGTCTGACTGACTGATGGAAGGCTCATTTGCTTGAATGTGAGTGCGGTTTGACGTGTGGTCACTCAAAGGCACTCCCTGCTGGTGAGCAGAGGTAAATGCTCGAGCAAAACAGCCGTTTCCGGGCAGACTCAAAAAGCCTCATGGTTGAAGAAAGGAAAGGAGGTCTCCTGTGTCTCAGCGCCAACATGTTAAGCTGTAGGCTGTCTGTAAAGTAAAGAAAACGACCTTGAGCTAATTTCTGCTTAATCCAAAAGCACGTTCGCTAGTTTCAACCAGAAAGCTGAGGATGATTTTTATCTGTTAATTGTATGACAGTCCTCCGCTGTACCAATTGAACGATCGAAGGGAAGCAGCAAAGATTACTCTCTTTGGTAAATGTTCACTGTGCGCCTTATGAAAATCCCGGACTCGTGGAGTCACATGTGCATGACCGAGACTGACTCGGTTCCTGCTCATACCGCAGCACTGTGGGAGTGTGAGCTGTTACTTTCTCTGCATACACCAGGCCAGTGGAGCAGTGGATATCGTGTCGAATGACAAATCAGATGATTGTCTGGTCAACTCCAACCTGACTGGATTGTTTTTGCAAACTGTCCATTATTTATGACTTTCAATAGCTTGCAAACTAACCTAATTGGCAATGCTGCCTGGCAGTCTTAACAGTAAGTGTGTTCTTAACACAGCAGGGAGTGCATTAGTTTTATTAACTTTGTAAATCCTGAGTTCAATCCACAGAAAAGATATCAGGACCTGTGAAGCTTTTTTCCATGTCTCGCTTCATCTTTCCATCTTTCTAAACACCAAAATCAAAAACTTTTGCTGACTGCAGCACACCAAAAGATTTGCTGCTCCTTGACCTCTATTCATCGAAGCTGAGGATTGACGTGGGTTCTGGATTTGCTGAAAACTGACACCATTTTTGTTTCGGGACAATTCCCCAAGGTAAAAAAGTGAGTGGAGAATGCGGGCATCGATCCCGCTACTTCTCGCATGCTGAGCGAGCGCTCCACCATTTGAGCTAATTCCCCTACTTAGCGAATCCACTTGCCCTTCACAATAGTCGCTTCACACTCGCCTCCAAACAGCGCCACGAATTGCCACCTCCCTGAATTTTTTCAATGCTTTGCTCCAATCCGCGGTATCGAGTCTTCGCAAGTGAGCAACCGCTGAACGGGAAGGCACAGTAATCGTGAATGATGCCGAGAAGAGCCCGAGCCTGCGGAACGCAGACGAGGTCATCGGAAAAGAACAGCAGCCCGAGCTTGAGGAAACAGCGAGAGCTCTGTCTGTCTGTCGGTCTGACTGACTGATGGAAGGCTTATTTGCCTGAAAGTGAGTGCGGTTTGACGTGTTGTTATTCAAAGGTACGCCCTGCTGGTGAGCAGAGGCAAGTGCTCGAGCAAAACAGCCGTTTTCGGGCAGACACAAAAAGCTTTTTGATTTCAGAAAGGAAAGGAGGTTTCCTGTGCCTCAGCGCCAACATGTTAAGCTTTTGGCTGTCTGTAAAGTAAAGGAAACGGCCTTGAGCTAATTTCTGCTCACTCCAAAAGCACGTTCGCTAGTTCCAACCAGAAACCTAAGAATGACTTTTATCTGTTAATTGTATTGCAGTCCTCCGCTGTACTAGCTGAACGATCGAAGGGAAGCAGCCAAGATTGCTCTCTTTGGTCAATATTCACTGTGCGCCTTTTGACACTCCCGGACTCGTGGAGTCACGTGTGCATGACCGAGACTGACTCATTTCCTGCTCAGACCGCAGCGCTGTGGCAGTGTGAGCTGCTACTTTCTCTGCACACCCGAGACCAGTGGAGCAGTGGATTTCGTGTCTAATGACAAATCAGAAGATTGTCTGGACAACTCCTACCTGACTGGATTGTTTTTGCCAACTGTCTATTACTTTATGACTATAGATAGCTTGCAAACTTACCTTATTGGTAATGCTGCCTGGCAGTCTCCACAATTCGTGCGCTCTTCACACAGCAGGGAATGCATTAGTTTTATTAACTTTGTAAATCCTGAGTTCAATCCACATAAAAGATATCAGGACCTGTGAAGCTTTTTTCCATGTCTCACTTCATCTTTCCATCTTTGCGAAACACTAAATTCAAAACCTTTTGCTTACTGCGGCACACCAAAAGATTTACTGCCCTTGACCCCTCTTTATCGAAGCTTGGGAATTCCGTGGGTGATGGTTTTGCTCAAAACTGACAGCAGTTTGTTTCCGGACATTTCCCCAAGGTAATAAAGTGAGTGGAAAATCCGTGCATCGATCCCGCAAGTTTTCGCAGACGAAGCACGCACTTACCATTTGAACTAACTCGCCAAATGCAGTAAGGAAATTGCCCTTCACAATAATCGCTTCACACTCGCCTCAAAGCAGCGCCACGAATTGCACCCTCCCTGAATATATTCAATACTTTGCTCCAATCCGCGGTATCGAGCATTAGCAAGTGAGCAACAGCAGAACGGGAAGGCACAGTAATCGTGAATGATGCTGAGAAGAGCCCGAGCCTGTGGAAGGCAGACGAGGTCATCGGAAAAGAACAGCCGCCCCGAGCTTGAGGAAACAGCGAGAGCTCTGTCTGACTGACTGACTGATGGAAGGCTTATTTGCCTGAAAGTGAGTGCGGTTTGACGTGTTGTTGCTCAAAGGCACTCCCTGCTGGTGAGCAGAGACAAACGCTGGAGCAAAACTGCCGTGTTCGGGCAGGCACAGAAAGCTTTCAGGTTTGAGAAAGGAAAAGAGATCTCCTGTGCCTCAGCACCAACATGTTAAGCTGTCGGCTGCCTGTAAAGTTAAGAAAGCGGCCTTGAGATAATTGCTGCTTACTCCAAAAGCACGCGGGCTTCTTCAATCCAGATTTAAACCCGCAACCTTAGGATGACTTTGTTTCCGAGCATAGTCCTCTGCACTACCAGCTGAGCGATCGAAGGGAAGCAGCCAATATTGCTCTCTTTGGTAAATATTCACTGTGCGCCTTTTGACACTCCCGGACTCGTGAAGTCACGTGGGCATGACCGAGACTGACACGGAACCTGCTCTTCCCACAGGTATGAGGGAGTGTGAGCTGCTCCTTGCTCTCCACGAACTGGGCCAGTGCAACAATGGGTTATGTGTCGAACCACAGGTCAGAAGATTGTAGGTTTGATTTCTAACTGGCTCGAAGGTTTCTGCACACTTTTTTATCACAAAATATGCCTTATTTCATAAAATGTAAGAATCCACAGATTTCAAATTAAATATCACAATTTCAAAGCAATACAATTCAAAATAATACAACACAGATTGTACACAATATGATCTCAATATTACAGTTCAACCACAGCACATATTTCGCAATACATGGTGACCAATACAAGGTGGGATGGCCTTACACGGTTCAATTTACCATGGAGCCTTCGTGTCGGCAGCACCTCGCGTCCCGCAGCACGTACTCCTGGACCTTGGAGTGTGCAGGTCAGCAACACTCGGTCGTGGGCAGCTCCTTTAGATGGAAGGTCAGCAGGTTTCGGGAGGACCAAAGTGCCTCCTTCACCGAGTTGATGGTCTTCCAGCGGCAGTTGATATCTGTCTCGGTGTGCGTCCCAGGGAACAGCCCGTACTCCACAGCGTTCTGTGTTACCGAGGTTCGCTGATGACTGCACAGTGTTCAGTTCCAATCGCAACCCCTCAAATAATGAAGCATTCCGAGCTCGCATGCAGCAAGACCTGGACAACATCCAGGCTTGGGCTAATGAGTGGCAAGTAACGTTCGCGCCTGATAAGTGCCAGGCAATGACCATCTCCAACAAGAGAGAGTCTAACCACCTCCCACTGACATTCAACGACATTACCGTCGCCGAATCCCCCACCATCAACATCCTGGGGGTCACCATTGACCAGAAACTTAACTGGACCAGCCATATAAATATTGTGGCTACGAGAGCAGGTCAGAGGCTGGGTATTCTGCGGCGAGTGACTCACCTCCTGACTCCCCAAATTCTTTCCTCCATCTACAAGGCACAAGTCAGGAGTGTGATAAGAACATAAGAACATAAGAAATAGGAGCAGGAGTAGGCCAATCAGCCCCTCGAGCCTGCTCCGACATTCAATAAGATCATGGCTGATCTGATCCCAACCACAAATCTAAAGAACACAAGAAGTAGGAGCAGGACCCGGCCACTCAGCCCCAGGGTCCTCTCCGCCACACACAGGGCATTGTACGATCCGAACACAGCTTCATGTCCAATTTCCTGCCCGCTCCCCATAACCCCTAATTCCCTTTACTTCTAGGAAACTGTCTATTTTTGCTTTAAATTTATCGAATGATGTAGCTTCCACAGCTTCCTGGGACAGCAAATTCCACAGACCTACCACCCTCTGAGTGAAGAAGTTTCTCCTCATCTCAGTTTTGAAAGAGCAGCCCCTTATTCTAAGATTATGCCCCCTAGTTCTAGTTTCACACATCTTTGGGAACATCCTTACTGCATCCACCCGGTCAAGCCCCTTCACAATCTTATATGTTTCAATAAGATCGCCTCTCATTCTTCTATACTCCAATGAGTAGAGTCCCAATCTACTCAACCTCTCCTCATATGTCCACCACCCCATCCCCGGGATTAACCGAGTGAACCTTCTTTGTACTGCCTTGAGAGCAAGTATGTCTATTCTTAAGTGTGGACACCAAAACTGTATGCAGTATTCCAGGTGCGGTCTCACCAATACCTTATATAACTGCAGCAATACCTCCCTGTTTTTATATTCTATCCCCCTAGCAATAAAAGCCAACATTCCGTTGGCTTTCTTGATCACCTGCTGCAACTGCATACTAACTTTTTGATTTTCTTGCACTAGGACCCCCAGATCCCTTTGTACTGCAGTACTTTCCAGTTTCTCGCCATTAAGATAATAACTTGCTCTCTGATTTTTCCTGCCAAAGTGCATAACCTCACATTTTCCAAAATTATATTGCATCTGCCAAAACTCCGCCCACTCACCCAGCCTGTCTATATCCCCTTGTAGTTTTATTATGTCCTCCTCACTCTCTACTTTCCCTCCCATCTTTGTATCATCTGCAAATTTTGATATGTTGCACTCGGTCCCCTCCTCCAAATCGTTAATATGGATTGTAAAGAGTTGGGGACCCAGCACCGACCCCTGTGGAACACCACTGGTTACTGGTTGCCAGTCCGAGAATGAACCATTTATCCCAACTCTCTGCTTCCTGTTAGATAACCAATCCTCCACCCATGCCAGAATATAACCCCAATCCTGTGATTTGTTATCTTAAGCAATAATCTTTTATGTGGCACCTTGTCGAATGCCTTCTGGAAGTCCAAATACACTATGTCCACTGGTTCCCCTTTATCCACCCTGTCCGTTACATCCTCAAGAACTCAAGCAAATTTGTCAGACATGACTTCCCCTTCATAAAGCCATGCTGACTTTGTCCTATTAAATTATGCTTATCTAAAAGTTCCGTTACTGTCTCCTTAATAATCGACTCCAAAATTTTACCCACCACAGATGTTAGGCTAGCTGGCCTATAATTTCCAGCCTTCTGCCTACTACCCTTTTTAAATAACGGTGTTACATTAGCAGTTTTCCAATCTGCCGGGACCTCTCCTGAGTCCAGGGAATTTTGGAAAACTATCACCAAAGCATCCACAATCCCCACTGCCACTTCCCTCAAGATCCTAGGATGTAAGCCATCAGGTCCAGGGGATTTATCCGCTTTGAGTCCCATTATTTTACTGAGTACCATCTCCTGAGTGATTTTAATCGTATTTAGCTCCTCCCCCCGTAGAGCCCCCTGTTTGTCCAATGTTGGGATATTCTTAGTGTCCTCTACCGTAAAGACTGAAACAAAATATTTGTTCAGCATTTTTGCCATCTCCATGTTTCCCACCATTAATTTCCCGGTCTCATCCTCAAAGGGACCCTACGTTTGCCTTAGCCACCCTTTTTCTTTTTATATAACTGTATAAACTCTTGCTATCTGTTTTTATATTTTTTGCTAATTTCTTTTCATAATCTAACTTCCCTTTCTTAATCAATCCTTTAGTTACTTTTTGCTGTCTTTTGAAGAATTCCCAATCTTCTATCCTCCCACTAAGTTTGGCTACCTTATATGTCCTTGTTTTTAGTCGGATACTATCCTTGATTTCTTTACTTAGCCACGGATGGCTGTCATTTCTTTTACACCCTTTTTTCCTCAGTGGAATATATTTATTTTGAAAGTTGTAAAATAACTCCCTAAATGAACACCACTGCTCATGTACCGTCTTACCCTTTAATCTATTTTCCCAGTCCACTTTAATCAATTCCGCTCTCATACCATCATAGTCTCCTTTATTCAAGCTCAGTACGCTTGTTTGAGAATCAACCTTCTCACCCTCTAATTGGATATGGAATTCAACCATGTTGCGGTCACTCATTCCAAGGGGATCCTTAACGAGGACATTATTAATTAATTCCGACACATTACACAGGACCAGGTCCAAGGTTGCCTGCCCCCTTGTAGGATCACTGACATACTGCTCAAGAAATCCATCCCTGATGCACTCAATGAACTCTTCCTCAAGGCTGCTCTGCCCAATTTGGATGGAATACTCTCCACTTGCTTGGATGAGTGCAGCTCCAACAACACTCAAGAAGCTCGACACCATCCAAGATAAAGCAGCCCGCTTGATTGGCACCCCATCCACCACCGTAAATATTCACTCCCTTCACCACCGGCGCACTGTGGCTGCAGTGTGCACCATCCACAGGATGCACTGCAGCAACTCGCCAAGGCTTCTTCGACAGCACCTCCCAAACCCACGACCTCTACCACCTAGAAGGACAAGAGCAGCAGGGACATGGGAACAACACCACCTGCACGTTCCCCTCCAAGTCACACACCATCCCGACTTGGAAATATATCGCCGTTCCTTCATTGTCGCTGGGTCAAAATCCTGGAACTCCCTTCCTAACAGCACTGTGGGAGAACCGTCACCACACGGACTGCAGCGGTTCAAGATGGCGGCTCACCACCACCTTCTCGAGGGCAATTAGGGATGGGCAATAAATGCCGGCCTTGCCAGCGACGCCCACATCCCGTGAACGAATAAAACAAAGTTGTTGGGGATGAACCGGGATGGATACCAATGCATCTCTCTCCATGCCTTCTGGGTGAATGGGGCAGTCCATCGGGAGGTGGATGATAGTCTCGCCATGCTGCAGTCTCGAGGTCAGCTAGCGGTGGTGCTCAGATCCGTGCATGTTGGAAGGACTGCACTGGTGGGCCTTTCTCACCACCGTCCAGGACACACCCTGGCGCCTTTTGGTCAGTCCCGGCGATGAGACGTTCTGCCAAATGGCATCGGCCGTCTGGTGGAGGAACTGCCCGTTCGGATCCACCCCCTCCTTTCCCTGCAGGATACCGAGAACGTTCCGTCCCGATCACTGTGTGAGGGCTTTGTGGTCAAAGTGGCTCCTCCTCAGAGACTTATCCACCTGGGACAGGTGGTGGGGGATGGTCGGCCAGTGTAGAAACTGAGCACGGTGATTTTTCCGCAGGCTCGGCCTCTTCTCAGCATCATTCCTGATTCCTGAAACTTCCCGTTCTGCTGTTCTGGGGAATGAGGTGGGTCAAGCGGAGCAAGTTTCAATGGGGAAACATTTAGGGAACGGCAATCATGAGGTTTCGATTAGTTATGGACAAGGACAAGGAGCAATCTAAATACATTCATTGCAGGAGTGACAATTTCAGTGGGTTGAGATCGGATCTGGCCCGAGTAAATTGGATTCAAAGGTTGGCAGGCAAAACTGTAATCGAACAATGGGTGGACTTGAAAGAGGAGATGGCATGGGTACAGTCGAGGTACATTCTCACGGGTAGGAAAGTTAGGTCAATTAAAGCCAGATCTCCCTGAATGAGGAAGGAGATAGACACTCGTTCCAGGCACTCACCACTCAAAGGGTGGTGAGTGTCTGGAACGAGCTGCCAGAGGCAGTTGTAGAGGCAGGTACAATTTTGTCTTTTAAAAAGCATTTGGACAGTTACATGGGTAAGATGGGTATAGAGGGATATGGGACAGACAAGTGCAGGCAATTGGGACTAGCTTAGTGGTATAAACTGGGCGACATGGACATGTTGGGCCGAAGGGCCTGTTTCCATGTTGTAAACTTCTATGATTCTATGATTCTATAGACAGTAAGTTGAAGCAGAGAAAGTGGGCGTATGACTGATTTTGGTTGATAATACAAGTGAAAACCAGGCTAAATATAGAAAGCTCAGAGGGGAAGTGAAAAAGGAAATAAGGGGGGCAAAGAGAGAATATGAGAGTAGACGAACACAAAATGGAATCCAAAAGTCTTCTGCAAGCTTGTAAAAGTAAACGGGAAATAAGAAGAGGGGTGGGGTCAGTTCGGGACGAAAAAGGAGATCTCCGCATGGCGGCAGACGGGATGGCTCAGGCGCTAAATGAGTACTTTGTATCATTCATTATCAAAGAAGAAGATGCTGCCAAAGTCACAGTTAAAGGGAAGGTAGTTGATACACTGAATGGGCTAAAATTTGACAAAGAAGAGGTAATAAAAAGGCTGGCTATGCTTAAAGTAGATAAGTCATCCGGTCCAGATGCGATGCATCCGAGGTTACTGAAGGAAGTCAGGATGGAAATTGCTGAGGTGCTGGCCATAATCTTCCAATTATCCTTAGATACGGAGGTGCTGCCAGATGACTGGAGAATTGCAAATGTTACAGCCTGTTCAAAAAAGGGTGTCAGGATAAACCCATCAACTACAGGCCAGTCAGTTTAACCTCGGTGGTGGGGAATCTTTTAGAAAAATAATCAGGGACATAATTAATAGCCACTTGGACAAGTGTGGATTAATAAAGGGACTAATTGGACAGCCCTTTCAAAGAGCTGGCGTAGGCACAGTGGGCTGAATGGCCTCCTCTTGTGCCGTACCTACTATGAAAATATGAAACTGTGAACAACAACTTGAACGCCATAATCCTGAAACTAAATGGCAGCCAGTAAGGCAGCAATCTCACTGAGGGGCAAGCTGGACATCTTACCGAGGGGCAAGGTGGCCATCTTACTGAGGGGAAAGGCAACAATCTTACTGAGGGGCATGGCAACCAACCTACAGGCGGGCAAGTGGGCAATGTCAAACAAATTGTCCGCCATGAAGCTTAAACAAAATGCTCCCCCTAATCCTGAAACAAAAAGGCCAACGGTAAGGCAGCCATGAGGGGCAAGGTGGAGCTTGTTATGGTGAGAGACAAGGAGAGGGTTCATTTGCTGTTCCTGTTAAATCACTTTTGCACTCTAGTTAAAGATAGAAACTGAGTGAGTTTGGCATTAGCTGGTGTTTAACACAAAGACAGCGGTGCAGTGATGGAATTAAAGACCAAAATATGAACTTCTGCAAAAAAATGGATCAACATTTGGTTATTCGGACATAATGGTTACCGAGAAGGAGAGACCAGACATTCGGATGAAAGGTCAAATGCGCCATTTTGTGTAGCGAATGCAATTCTAATTGTATTAAAGAAATGAGAATAAAATTGGACTCAATCTGAATGTAGTTCTGATCTGGGATTTGGTTAATTTCTCCATTATTCATATTTTTCTGTAATCTGAAACAATAACAGTATTTGTAACAGTAACAGATCAGGAGAGTGCTGCGGGACCCTGTCCAGTTTAGTAACACAGCAGAAGGGGTAAGAATACAAAGCGATTTATTACGGAAAACAGCAGATCACTGGGAAAGTGACACATGGTACAGATGGAGGAGCAAAAAGGTGCAAAGTGATTTTACACTTTAATTTGGGGCAATGACTTTTTATCTCCACGAGGTTTGATTTTATTATTAACTTAATGAGCTCTTTTTACTAAAGAAACTTCAGGCACAAAATAACGGCGTCATAAAGTAAACAATCATTTATTATTATTAATACACTAGAAAAATTGACATGAGAATTTAAACAACATCTTGGGTTTATGTCCGATTTAGAATTGCTTTAACACCAATAAAACAACAGAGTCTGAATTCCGAAACTGTATAACCGCTTGGAAATCAAATGTCGATCTTAGACTAAGCCGATAACAATAGTTACATCCTTATGATTAGCTCAAGCCTGCCGGGAAGATTCCAGGTATTTTGATGGATACCATTGTAGTGTAACGTGACTTTCTCTTCTAGCCAGGTTATCTGCTTCACAGGCAATCAAAAAACCAGCATCGAGGCATCAAGCTATGATTTGGCGAGCAGTCATGAAGGTTCCAGGTGAGGTGGTGCTGCCAGGAAGCGAAAGGTTGGAGCAGATGTTGTGGATCTGTGTCTCTCTCCATTTAACTTCTGCCCAGCTGCTAAATACCCTTTTAACACAGAATCACACCTCTGGGACGGTGGCTTATCAACAATAGGTTCCTACAAATACAACTCACGATTGATTGACACTTCACTTGCTTTCTCTCAGTGTCCACAAAATAACCGAGTTAAGTCGGCAGGTGTTCAAACCACCTCTAGCCCTTCTGGAATCGTTCTTGTTGCTATGGTGATCTATCCTCTGCGATGTGATGTTTTACAATGTGTCATTAACAATCCTTTTAACAGCCCTTCCTCCTCTTAAGAGTCCTTTTTCTTCAGACACACTGAAGCCGATTTAGTCTCAGCCTTTCGTTTTGCAAATGAATATTTACTCCACAGAGCAGCTGGGAAACTCCTGCAGTAAGTAATGGTCAGGGTCAGGTACACAAGACTGAGTGACTTTATTGTGTAGTCTCCAAACATCACCTCTCTCTTTGTTTTCCACTGTGGACCTACTTTTCCCCTTTCCTTCTCTATATCTGTCTCGTCCTCCTTCACCTTTCAACTATTTTTGTTCTATTCTGTTTGTTTCTCACTCTCTTCAGCTGTGCTTCTGTCCACTCCTTTTTCTACGTTCCTATTTGACTTCTCGATCTCTTCTTTGCATCTGTTTCTGTATTTCATTCCATCTCTCTCAGTCTCTGTTTTAATCTTTGTAGGTCTCCCTCTCTCCTGTTCTCTATTATTCTCCCTGCTTTCTGTTCCTCTTTCTCTCTTTCTCTTACTGTCTTATTAGGTCTGACACTCTCCTGCTCTGACTGTCTCTCTCAGTCTCTAGTTATTTTGAATTGATTTCTTCTGTCTATTTACCTCTCTGCTCCTATCACTTTGTAATTATCTGTCAGTGTCTCCCTCTCATTCCATCCGTGTCTGTGTCGTCTCTCTCTCGTTTTATATATATGTATATATATATATATATACACATAAATACAGATACTTTCTTTCTCTCTTTATTTTTCTCTCCTGTCTTATTAACCTACTCTTTATTTCTCTCCGTCTCCGAGTAACTCTGTCTCTGCCCCTCATTCTTTCTGCACTTTTGTAATTGGGTACATCTATTTTTTTCCTTGTGTTCTCTCTCCCACTGTCTCTTTCTCTGTCTCTGTCTCCCTGCTTCTCTCTTCGTCTCTATCTCTGTCTCTCTCTCTGTCACTCTTTCTGTCTCTCTCATTCACTCTCTCCCCCGCTCTCTATCTCCCTCTCTGTCTCTCTGTCTCTGTTTCTCTCTCTCCCTCACTCTCTCTCCCCCTTTCTCTCCCTATCTCGCCCTCTCCCCCTCTGTCTATCTTTCTCTGTCTCTCTCTCTGCCACTCTCAATCTCCCTCTTTGTCTATGTTTCTCCCTGTCTCATTCTCTCTCTCTCCCTCTTTCTCTCCCTCTTTCTCTCTCTCTCTCTCTGTCTGGCCCTCCCCCTCTCTCTCTCTGTCACTCTCTCTGTCTCTCACGCGCTTTCTCTCTCTCTGTCTCCCCCTCTCTCTCTCCCTCTCTCTCATCATTTATGTGGAGCAAACACATTCTGATCAGGTCCACAGAAGTGACTTTGATTTCCAGCTTTGCGGTCAGTTAATTAAAGTCCAGCTGAGATCTTTAGTGCCGCCATTTTGAGCAACAATTCACGTGTCATCTGCAAAGCAAACCCTGCCTCAATCGGTCAGATTATCAATAAAATATCATCTCAGAATCAGACTTAAGATCATGTCAGGACTCTGTGCAGCTAATATAAAATGCACTGTCCATCCGCGGGAATTGTAGTGGATGGAGTATGAAATGGGATGTCGTTCTAGTGCTTGAAACCCTTCAGCTGATTCTATGATTTCAATGATTTAACAATTAGATTGAGTGGGTATTTCACCGCGTTCTTCAGCTCTTCTCTGAATTTATTCTGGGTCAGGACATAAATACACGTGTTTGTGCAGGAACTGAGAAGCTGTAGCATCTTTGATATTTGTTGTGTGATATAATTTGGGTCAGTGTAGGAGTAATAAAACCGAATGCCTGCAATTCGCAGATAAATGTAAAATACAGCCTGTGTCAGCCACAACAGTATAAAACTGCCCGATATACTGAAGAGTAAAATGATGGATTTCTTTCGGTTCTCCATTTCTGGATCACTCTGATTCTCTCCATTGCTGCGGCCCCGGAGTCCCCTGCGGACTCGACTGGACATTAAAATACGCCTGACCGTCAGAACATTGAACAGTAAGATCAGACAGAACGGGATAAAAGGGGTTAAAATGAGGTGAAACATGTCAAATGCGGCCCATGCGGGGGAAGTACGGAAGCTCAGCATCGTCTCACAACCCCAGGGAACATTATCAATTATATGTATAGGTGTAAATGTAAAGCACCAGGGCACACATTCTAAACAGCCCAGCACACTCACTGTTCCCAATACCACAGCCGCCGTTCTCTCGGTGCAATATTTAGATTTCAGCTTCTCACAACAAATGGCCACAAATCGATCAAAAGTGAAAGCGACTGTGAACCAGACAGAAACACCCGTGGCTGCAGAACCCAAGAAGGTAATAAAACTACACACAGGAGTAATATACAGGAATGGCCATGGATTATACATCGAATTAATCCACACCAATATCACACTAATGATAACGACCATGAGATCGGCCACTGCCATTCCCACCAGGTAGACACTGATACATTTGGAGAGACCGCACTTTCCTCGGGACAGGACCACAATCGCCACCAAATTAACTGTAAGAGAGAGAAAAGGAAGCAGAGAAATTACTGATCAGACCTGGAGCCAAAGCAGCAGATTGAGAGGGTCTGGGGTGAAATTTCCAGCATTGTACCTGCATCGAAGAGTTGAAAGTGATTCATTGACCTGGGCGGCGCTTTCGGACAGAGAGATGTTTTGAAACACAATGATCAATAATGAATTGGGAGATGGACACAGAAAATGAATAATGTGAGCACCGGATCCACTGGAAGGCCTGAGTGAGGGCACAGTGCCGGTGGGGAAGGGAGAAGGGGTTTTACATACCGGGAATCCAGCGGATTAAAGCAGGATTTGGGCTCCAGACTGACGGGAAAGAGAGGGTCAGGAAGGTGAGGGGACAGGAGGAGGTGCAGCTGGTTTGTTGCTCTGGGTTAAGAGGGTCGACAGGGTCTGGCACTAATCGGGAAAGGCAGCTGGAGACCGAGCAAGTGAGTGGGATTGGGAGGGACACAAGAAAAATGACATGTAGGAGCTGGAGGGGAATCAGGAGTAGATGGTTTGGGAAAGCGTATGAACTGAAGCAAGGGATGAGGAGACAGAGGATTCAATGCAGTGGGAGGAGAGGCTGGGATTCACAGGGAGAGACTGCAGCAGAGTGTGAGAGGAAGTCTAATCTATAGGTCCCACGAACACAATCCAAATAATACATTCAAAAGTTCATTCCTGTGGTTAATGATATCAGGGAACCTGTATGGTTATAAAATGTGTTCAATAAATTTACTTTGTGCATTCAAATAAAATTAAATTGATATGTATTAATTAAATCAACCTCATTGTTTACTGAATTCAGCCGAGCTTTAAAAATACAGCATCCGAATAATTCATTACGATCAAAAAATTTCTGATTCTATTCTTGAAGTAAATTGTAATTATATTTAGTTTTAAGTTGGAAAACAAGGAACATTCACAAAACTGACTGAGGACCTGACAGGGATATAAACACGAGGAGCGAGTCCCACAATAAAAACTCACCCAATCTGACCACATCATAATAACACCTTCAAATCACATTTTCCCTGTTTAATTGTACTGGGAGTTTCAGCAGTTCATTCTGATGAATTATTCACACCACAGCCTTTCGCTTTCCCTCTCAGTCGCCCTCTCTATCACTCACTCTACTCTCTTTCTCAAGTCCATTTTCGTATCCGATTAAATCCTATCATCCTGTGCCTGCATTCTGTTCACCAGTCCCGTGTTCTACCGATCCTATTCTCAGTGTTAGTTTGTTCAATAGTGAAGCCTCTGTGGAATAGTTTAATGTTTCCACAGATCATTCAATTCTTCCCCAGTTCATCTACACTGTTCATTTCATCTACAAATCATGGAATAAACACAATCTAATGCCTCTTCCAGACAGATCTCATTATAATTGAGATTATTCTCCTGTAATTATAAAGTAAAGGGAGAGATGGCGGGATTGTTCTTTTAACAAAACGCCAATATCATACTTGTAATCTACAGATAAATATAAGGGATCCTGATTACAACAGGAACAGTGGAAACTGATACATCATAACATCAAAACATTTCATTTTCCAATCAAGACCAGGAAGAGAACGTGAATTCATCCACAGTGAAGCAGAGAAGGAGATGTGAAAGAGTCAGCAGTAAACTCAGTTCAGTAACCAGACATCTGAAGCGGCGTCAGATACACACACAATGAAATAATATTTCTCAACAGTGATCACCAATAAATACATTGAAATCCCAGTTAAGCTGAAGCATGTTATTGGGGAGGGGAACACTGCACTGCCTCCTTGTAACACTGAGACTGTGAGGTGTCTCATTATCAATCACTAAAAACACATTGATGAAAACATATTCTATTGCAGGTTCGTTCCACAACATGAAACTATTAACAGTTCCTGATGGTCTGATACTAACTCTTAACCCAGACACCTGATTCCAATGCATTCAGTGCAGAGAATAATTCAGTAACAATGCCAGTGTTGGATATAGAAAGATCACGACAGTTATAATGTAACTGCTTCAGACCGAGCTTTTAGAAGTTAAGGACATGCCATTATTCAACAATACATTCAGTGCAGAGAATAATCCAGTAACAATGGCAGGGTTGGATATACAAAAATCATTACGGATATATTGCAGCAGCTGCAGTGCTGAAAGAGCAGAGACTTAACACATTCCATCACTCAACCGATAGTACAGTACAGGCGACTGCGTGGAACACGCAGGGAGAAAATATAATTTGCCAAGCACAGCAGCAAAGTTAACAGCGATTTACACAATTAACAGATGAGATAACGGCTCACCCGGAACTCCAACGGCTGCAAGAACAGGATAATAAATGCGTTGTATCTGACCAAGCATTAAATCATGCATTTCTGTGAGAAGCACTGACTTCTGGCAGATGTGAACCACGGCTCTAGCAGGCACTCTGAGCTGATCCATTCCAACAAGCCCTGATTTATACAGGGGATAAGTCTCCACTGACACGGTTTTACCCCTGACCATTGCTATTAGTTACAGGCAGTTTAACAAACATATTACATCAGCAGCTTTGACTTCGATGTAAATAATGTGGTGAATAAAACACTAACATCTCAAAGTCCAGGTCATTATCTTAATCAGATCTATCCAATGAATAAAGTTTAAATCTGTTCTCATACAGGACTGATCCAATAATAATGAGCAGCTCCATTTACAGTTTTTATATAATTGTATTGACCATGTTCACTCCTGGTGATTTATTTATAAATGTTACCGATTCTCTGCAGTGTCGACTGAATCCAGCAACACAAGCAGACCCGTTTCAATCTGTTCCTGCAGTTTCCCAGTTAAAACATGAATTGTGAGTCTCTGACACGAGGACAGTTAAAGGGCAGGTTGAGGATTGCAGCCTAGAAATGACTGTGGGTGATATTAGGGGACGGACACTGAACGTGTCCCATTGACATTCCTCTCTCCGCTATTTTACTGCAGATGTTTAGCCGTTTATTCTACATTGGTTAACGGCTCAAGTAAAATTGGTCCCGTGTAAAACCGAGCTGAGATCGTGACCCGATTTGACCTCCATCACAAAGGCCCCGTGATTCCCTCACCCGACTCCATTTCTTCCTCAGTCCATTGCCCATTCAAACCCTCATCAATGCCTCTGTCCTCTCCAGACTCCATCTCTCCAATGCACTCCTGGCCGGCCACCCAACCTCCATCTTACATAAACGTGAGCTCGTCCAAAACTATATAGTCCGTGTCCAACCGGCACCAGGTCCTGCTCGGCCTCACTGACCCTCACTGGCTCCCAGTTCCATATCACTTAAATTTAAAATTCTCATCCTTGGGTTTAAATCCACCCATGACCCACCCCTCCCCATCTCCATACCTACAGACAATCCACCCATCACCTCCTCATTCACCGGACAATGGCCTCTTTTGCTGGGACTGCTCTCACTTGGTTCCACTCACCTATCTGATCAGAGCCAGGAGAAGCTTCTCTTCCCACCCTATCACCTTTATCTCTGATGTTTCTCAAGGTTCAATCCTTGGCTCCCTCCTCTTCCTCATCCACATGCTGCCCCTTGGTGACACAGTCCGCAGACATGGACCAGCTTTCAGATGGGCGCTGACCAAACCACCGCCTCGCTTGACCCTTCCAATCTCTTTGTGTTGTCAGACCCACATTCTGTTTTAGATGAGCCACAATTCCCTCCAGTTAAAAATTGTGCAGTCATGACCTTTGCCCCCAAAATCTCCACATCCTGGCCACAGAATCCATCCCCACCGCTGTTTTTTTGATTGGTGAGTTGCTCACCAATCACCAAAGCCCTTTCTGACCTGCACTTGATTCCAGTATCCGAAGCCTGTAGTTTATTTTTGTTCTTTCTTACACTTCAATCAATCAGGGCCTCACCCCTCCCTATCTCTGTAACCTCCTCCATTCTGACACCCCCTCCCAAACACATTGCTCCTCCACCTGTGGTCGCTTGTGTATCCGTAGTCCATTTGCCCTACTTTTCACAGCCGTGCCTTCAGCCATATCCACGTTCCAGAAAGCACAACCTGAGCCCCTCCATCTCCCTCTCCCACTTTGAGGTTTCAGACGTGGCTCAATGATAGCAGTCTCGCCTCTGAGTGAGAAGGTTGTGAATTCAAGTCTAACTCCAGAGACTGAACACATAATCCGGGCAGATAACACAGTGCAATTCTGAGGGAGCTCTGTACTGTCGGAGGGTCAGTACTGAGGGAGTGCTGCACTGTCGGAGGGGCAGTACTGATGGAGTGCTGGACTGAGGGAACACAGTACCGATGGAGGATCAGTACTGAGGGAGCGCAGTACTGTCGGAGGCTCAGTACTGAGTGGGTGTTGCACTGTTGCAGGGTCAGTACAAAGGGAGGGCTGCATTGTCGGAGGGGCTGTATGGACGGAGTGCTGCACTGTCAGAGTGGCAGTACTGCAGGAGTGCGACACTGTCATAGGGTCAGTAGTGAGGGAGTGCTGCACTGCCGCAGGGGCAGTACTTAGGCAACGCTGCACTGTCAGAGGGTCAGTGCTGAGGGAGCACTGCACTGTCCTAGGATCAGTACGCAAGGATCGCTGTACTGTCGAAGGGGCAGAATTGAGGATGTGCTGCACTTTCGGACGGACAGTACTGAGGGAGTGCTGCACTGTCGGTGGGGCAGTACTGAGGCAAAGCAGCACTGTCAGATGGTCAGTACTGAGGGAGCGCTGCACTGTCGAAGGGACAGTATCGAGGAAGTGCGCCACTGTCGGAGGGTCAGTAGTGAAGGAACGCTGTACTGTCGAAGGGGTAACATTGAGGAAGTGCTGCACTGTTGGAGGGTCAGTAGTGAAGGAGCGCTGCACTGTCGAAGGGGTAACATTGAGGAAGTGCTTCACTGCCGGAGGGTCAGTAGTGAAGGAACGCTGTACTGTCGAAGGGGTAACATTGAGGAAGTGCTTCACTGCCGGAGGGTCAGTAGTGAAGGAGCGCTGCACTGTCGAAGGGGTAACATTGAGGAAGTGCTGCACTGTTGTGGATGCCGCCTTGCAGACGAGACGTTAAACCGAAGCCCCATCTGCCTTCCCAGGTCGATGTAAAAGATCCCACGGCATCATTCGAGAAAGTGCAAGCGAGTTCTCCCCGGTGTCCTGGGCAATATTTATCCCTCAACGAACATCACTAAGACCGACTTTCTGGTCATTCATCTCATTGCAGTATGTGGGGCCTTGCTGTGTACAAATTGGCTGCAGCATTTACTACATTACCACAGTGACTACACTTCAAAATCAGAGAATCATAGAATGGTTACAGCACAGGAGGAGGCCATTCGGCCTATCGAGCAAGTGCTGGCTTTATGTAAGAGCAATCCAGTTCGTCCCAATCCCCCGCTCTACCCCGTAGCCCTGCAAATTTTTTCACTTCAAGTATTTCTCCAATTCCTTTTTGAAGGCCATGATTGAATCTGCTTCCACCAACCTTTCAGGCAGCGCATTCCAGATTATAAAAAATTGCTGCGCATAAAAAGTTTTACCTCATGTCGCCGTTTGTTATTTTGCCAATCACTGAAATGATTTTGAACGCTTTTATCAAATCACCTCTTAACCTTCTCTGCTCTAAGGAGAACAATCTCAGCTTCTCCAGACTCTCCACGCAACTGAAGCCCCTCATCCCCGGTACCATTGTAGTAAATCTTTTCTACACCCTCTCTATCTACTTCACATCCTTCCTAAAGTGTGGTGCCCAGAATTGGACACAATACTCCAGTTGTGGTCGAACCAGTGTTTTATAAAGGTTCCACATAACTTCCTTGCTTTTGTACTCCATGTCTGTATTTGTAAAGCCCTTGACGCCACATGTTTTTTTAACCGATTTCTCAAACTATCCTGCCACCTTCAAAGATTGGTGCACATATACCCCCAGGTCTCAGTGTTCCTGCATCCCCTTTAGAATTGTACCATTTAGTTTGTATTGCTTTTCCTCTTTCTTCCCACCACAATCGATCACTTCACACTTCTCTGCGTTAAATTTCATCTGCCACGTGTCCGCCCATTCCACCAGCCTGTCTATGTCTTCTTGAAATCTATCACTGTCCTCATCACTGTTCACTACATTTCCTATTTTTGAGCCATCTGCAAATTTTGAAATTGTGCACTGTACACCAATTCTAATTCATTAATCTATACCAAGAAAAACAGTGGTCCCAGCACCGACCCCCGGGGAACACTTCCTCCAGTCAGAAAAACAGCCGCTCACTACTACTCTCTGTTTACTGTCACTTAGCCAATTTTAAATCGATGCTCCCACTGCACCTTTAATTCCATGGGCTTCAATTCTGCTGACAAGCCGATTATGTGGAACATTATAAAGCAACTTCTAAAAGTATATATACACATCAACTGCATTGCCCTCATTAACCCTCTGTTATCTCATCAAAAAACTCAATCAAGTTAGTTAAACACGATTTGCCTTTACAAATTCATGCTGGCTTTCCTTCATTAATCAACACTTGTCCAAGTGTCTGTTAATGTTTTCCCGGATTATCGTTTCTAAAAGCTTCCCCAACACCGAGGTTAAACTGACTGGCCTGTGGTTGCCGGGTTTATCCTTACACCCTTTTTAGAATAAGAGTGTAACATTTGCAATTCTCCGGACCTCGGGCACTACCCCCATATCTAAGGATGATTGGAAGATTATGGCCAGAACCTCTGAAATTTCCACCCTTACTTCCCTCAGCAATCTTGGATGCATCCCAGCCGGACCGGGTGACTTATTTATTTAAATACAGCCAGCCTTTCCAGTAGTTCCTCTATCAATTTTTAGCCTATCCAGTATCTCAACTACCTCCATTTTTCTGTGACTTGGCAGCATCTTCTTCCTTGGTAGCGACAGATGCAAGGAACTCATTTAATACCTCAGCTAGGATGCGGGGACATAGCCTAACAATGAGAGCCAGGACTTGCAGGATTGAAGTTAAGAAATGCTTCTACGCACAAATGGTGGGTTAAGTTTGGAACGCTCTTCTGCAAATGGCAGTTGATGTTAGCTCAATCGAGAATTCTAAATCTGAGATTGATGGATTTCTGTGAACCAAGGGTATTACGGGATATGGGGCTAAGGCGGATATATGGAGTTAGGTCACAGGTCCACCCTGATCTGATCGAATGGTGGAAAAGGCTCGAGGGGCAAAATGCCACCGCCACTTGCTGCCTCCTGATATGTGCCAGCTTCTCCTGCAAGAAAGCGCCATGTTTGTCTGGGTGATGTTCCTATCATGTTTGAATAGCTGCCAGTGTGTGTGGCCTGTGAGTTGTGGGTGGGCGGCTTGCAACGGTGGTAGTGGGTAAGGGTGAGAAGGTTGAGTACTGATGGAAATAGTTTGTTGGTATGTGGGTGATGGGGTGTGTCGTGCGTGGAGCAATGGGTGCAGCTATATGTTTAGTTGGTAGGAGACGCCACTTGACAGTTGACCTCACTCATCTTGACCACTCATGTCAAAGCATTTAACTTCTTCCTGTACTGCATCCATGCTCATGATGCTGTGCGCCTGACATTGACCTCATCCCCTACTGCCTCCCACTACCTTTTGGATGTATGTCTGGAGGATATCTTGCCCTCCGCTGATATAGGATGTCCCTCCTTCAGTCCACCTCTTGCACCAAGGCCTCTGGTGAATCAGCAGAGAACCTTGGTGCACGGACTCTCAGACCGGCGGATTGGTGAGGTCTGGCCTGCAGATTTGGAGGATGTGGGATTTAGTGGTGCACAACCTTTATTCAACATTTTAAATTAACTCATCAGTATGTAAAAATAGGGATGGGACCTGCATCTGTGCTTTACATGTGCGATGTCTGATCTCTGTTCAGACTCTGTGCAGATATATTTGGCATAAGCTGCACAGAGAGACCTCTGGTGATCAGCAGCCTGAAGGAGGAAGAGGTCTCGGTGCTGTCTTCACAGACCGACATACTGAGGATCAGCAAGTCCTTTCATGCTGGGCTGTATGACGCGAAGCCCAGAGACAACACGGCCTCCCAATCCTTCCTGTCCTCTCTCTCTTGGAGGAGAGCGAGCGGGAGAGCCTCGATTGGTCACTTACCTTGGACGAGCTGACAAAGGCCGTCTGGTCCTTCGAGAAGATTAGATCTCCCAGGAGCGATGGTTTACCGGTTGACTTGTACTCGGCTCTGTGGAACTGGATAGACTCACACCTACTGGAAGTGTACGGGGGTATACTTCTGGCAGGCAGAATGTCAGAATCCACGAGGAAAGGCATCATCACCCTCATCTACAAGCGGAAGGGGGAGAGGAAATAAATCAGAAATTGGCGACCCATTTCCTTGCTAAATGCTGACTACAAGATTCTGTCGAAGGCCATCGCCAACAGACTCGAATCTGTTCTGGAGCGGGTGATCCACCCGGATCAGACCTGTAACTGTACCCGGCAGGAAGATCTCTGATAGCCTTGCGCTGCCCAGGATTACGATCGCCTACGTGCAGGACAGAGGGGTGAACACCTGCCTCTTCACCCTGGACCAGGAGAAGGCCTTCGACAGAATATCCCACGCATACATGATTGACGTGCTATCCAAAATGTCGTTTGGTTCAGCGATTGGATCCGGCTGCTCGACATGGACATCCATTGCACAGTCCTAATCAATGGGCGGGAGTCGGAGAGTTTTCCGATCAGTTCTGGAGTCCGACTGGGTTGTCCTCTCTCTCCGGTCTTGTTTATGTGTTGTGTCGAGCTATTTGCTGCGTCCATCAGAAAGGACACAGTAATTAGGTAGGGTGAAGATCCCGGGCAACGGAGGCTCTCAGGTTCAGGCCTCCCTGTAAATGGATGACGTCACTGTCTTTTGCTCCGATCAGCAGTCGATCCACAGACTGATGGACATCTGCCATCGTTTCAAGCTGGCCTCGGGGTCCAGAGTGAACTGCAATAAGAGTGAGGACATGTTCTATGGCAGGTGGGAAACCCGATCCTTTGATCCCTTAACCGTCAGGTCCGACGACCTGATGGTGTTGCGGATCGGGTTCGGGGGCCCCAGGACTCCACCAATAAATGGGAAGAGCGCATCGCCATGGCTAAACAGAAGCTTGGTATGGTGGGGAGACGATCCCTCTCCGTAACCAACAGGAACCAGGTGATAAAGTGTGAGGTACTCGGGGTCTTGTTGTCGGTGGCCCAGTTCTGGCCCATTCCCCACAGCTCCGTCACCACAGTCACCCGAGCTTTCTTCCACTTTTTCTGGAGGTGGTAAGCAGAATGCGTCCACAGGGACACCATGTACAATACACTGAGAAAACTGGGTCCAGACAACCGAGCAGACGCAGGAGGTCCCGTTCAGCTGGACTGTCCCCCACCACCTGTCCCAGGTGTAGAAGTTCCTGAGTTGGAACCACTTCGACCACAAGGCCGTCAGACATTGTAACGTTCAGGGGGCTCTGCATGAAAAGGAGAGGGTGGATCCGATCGACCAGATCCCCGACCAGATGGTTGATGCCATTTGGCAGAACGTCTTGTCGCCAGAACTGACCAACAGGCACCAGGATGTGGCCTGGATGGTGGTGAGAAGGGCCCTCCCAGTGCGGTCCTTCCAACACGCATGGAATCTCAGCATCACCTCGAGCTGCCTTCAAGGCTGCGGGAATGGGACCGTCGTCCGTCTCCTGGTGGACTGGACCTTCATGCAGAATGTGTGTGGAGAGATGCGTTGGCAGCTGTCCCAGTTCATCCCCAACACCTCGGTAACACAGGACGCTGTGCTCTTCGGACTGATCCCCGTGAGGCACACCGAGACAGATATCAGCTGCTGCTGGAAGACCATCAACTCGGTGAAGGAGGCCCTTTGGTCCGCCCGAAACCTGCTGGTCTTCCAGCTGAAGGAGCTGTCCACGACCGAGTGTTGCCGATTGGCACACTCCAAGTTCCAGGAGAACGTGCTGCGGGACGCACTGAGGCGCGTTGCGGCCTATGAAAGGGCTCTATGGGGAAAGAGCACCGTGTAAAGCCATCCCACCTTTTATTATACAAAATGTATCATAAGACATGTACTGTGTATTGTATTGAAATAATGGGATCATAGTGTGTGCGATATGTTTTGTATTGTTTTGAATTGAAATTGCAAACTTTAACCCTGAACTGTATGTATCATTAAATTTTATGAAATAAAGTATATTTTGAAAATTAAAAAAAATTGCTGCTCAACGGCGCTCGTTTGAGCAGCGAGAGACCTGTCCGAAAAATTGACAGAAGTCTTTTTTACCTGAAAGTGAGTGCGGTTTGACGTGTTGTTGCTCAAAGGCACTCCCTGCTGGTGAGCAGAGGCAAATGCTCGAACAAAACAGCTTCAAGGTTTGAGAAAGGAAAAGCTCCAACATTTTAAGCAAGAAGCAGTCTGTAAAGTGAAGAAAGCGGCCTTGAGCTCAATACCGCTTACTCCGAAAGCACGTTCGTTATTTTGAGCTAGAATTAAACCAACGATTTAAGAGTGATTTTGCTTTCAAGTTTTAACCTCGACAAGTTTTCCACACTACCAGCTGAGCTATTGATTGTTCACCGTGCGCCTTTTGACACTCCCCGACTCGTGGAGTCGCGTGGGCATGACCGAGACTGACTCGGTACCTGCTCATACTGCGGCGCGGTGGGAGTGTGAGCTCCGACTTACTCTCCACACCCTGGGCCAGTGGAGCAATGGGGAACGTGTCTGACCAGAATTCAGAAGTTTGTTGGTTCGATTTCCACCTGGATGGAGAGTTTTTGCAAACTGCCGATTACTTTATGATTTTATACCTTGAAAACTGGCCTACTTGGTAGTGCTGCCTGGAAAGTTATGCATCAAGTGCCTTCTTAGCGCAGCAGGCAGCGCGTCAGTCTCATAATCTGAAGGTCCTGAATTTAATCCTCAGAGAAGGTATCATTGTGCTTTTTATTTCCATCTTTGCTCAAGACCAAAATCAAGAATTTTTGCTTCCTGCAGCACATAAAAAGATTTGCTGCTCCTTGACCTTTCTGTACCGTAGCACGCAGTGAAGCTTAAGAAGTACTGGAACATGGGCTCGCTGAAAACTGACACCACTTCTGTTTCTGGACAATTGACCCAAGTCAAAAGGTGAGTGGAGAATGCAACAATCGATCCTGCTATCTCTCACATGCTCAGCGAGCACTCGACTTGAATCGTTGAAAGATTACAGCATGGAAGGAGGCCATTCGGCCCATCAAGACCATACCAGCTCTCTGCAAGAGCAAGCTGAGCTATCAAAAGGAAGCAGCGTCTTTCTCTCTCTTTGGTGATTGTTCACCGTGCACCATTTGACTCGCCCGGACTCGTGGAATCGCGTGGGCATGAACGAGACTGACTCGGTAACTGCTCATTCTCCAGCACTGTGGGACTGTGAGTTACTGTATGCTTTTTGAAAACTGGGCCAGTGGAGCAATGGATCACGAGTGGAGGTTCGATTCCCGTTTGATTCGAAAGTTTCTGCGAATTTGTTTTATTACAAAACATATATTACTGCATAAAATTTAAGAATACACAGAGTTAAAATTAAATTTCACAATTTCGAAGCAATAAAGTACAATACAGATCGTATCTCACGGTATGAACCGTCCAGTTAAAGGGGCCTCATGCTGTGATCTCACGGTGTGAACCGTACTGTTCAGGGAGCCTCATCCTGTGATCTCATGCTGTGAACCGTCCAGTTAAAGGGGCCTCACCTTGTGATCTCACGGTGCGATCCATCCAGTTAAAGGGGCCTCAAAGATTATCTTTCGCTCCAGAGTCCGCTCCGTGGAGCAGGACGAGAAGTGCTCGCGTTTCTTCTTCCAGAAGCTGCTCAGGGAGACTTCTGTGATCAGCAGCCTGAAGGAGGAAGAGGGCTCGGTGACGTCTTCACAGACCAACATACTGAGTCCACCCCACCTTGTCATTTACTAATTTACCTCATGCTCATGCTTTAATATTGCATTTTTTTGAGAAAGATTAGAAAGTTATTTGATAAAATTGAGTAACGAAGGAGGAGAGTCAGAAAGCGATATAGAAAAAAACAACAGAGGAATAAACAGGTGGAGGGAGAAACAGATATGTCGAGATCGGGAGATAAAGGTAAATAGATAGATAGTTATATAGATAGGTAGATGGATAGATAGAGATAGATCGATCGGTAGATAGATATATAGAGAGATGGATCGAGAGATATATAGATAGATCAATGGATGGATAGAGAGATAGATGGTGAGATAGATAGATGGATAGATAGATGGATAGAGAGATATATAGATAGATAGATAGTTAAACAGATGGATGGATAGATAGATGGATAGAGAGATATATAGATAGAAAGATGGATAGAGAGATATATGGATAGAGAGATAGATATATAGTGAGATAGAGGAATAGATAGATAGATAGATGGAGAGATAGATGGATAGAAAGATAGATAGATAGATAGATAGATAGATAGATAGATAGATACATTTAAAGCAGTGGAGAGACAACGATACATACGAATCGGTCGAAGCAGATTTATACTGATTTTTAAACGGTGAAAATAACAATGGATATAGTTGAAAGAGATAAAGAAACATAAAATTAGTAGAAAGAGAGCACGATAGGTAGAATTATAATTGGAGACAGAGTGAGAGATTGGCAGAAATAGCGATGGAGAAGTGGAGTAAGTTGGAACATTGGTGGTGGGGGGGATGGGGTGTGGATGCAGGAATTGTCCGTCTTTTTGTGATAGTTTAATTGAAATGTATTGAGTCAATTGAAGATCAATTAGCAATGGGCAGCGACAAATTGCAGGGACAAACTCATTACCCCTCGCCCCAATAAAGCTATGCTGGTAAAGAAACAACTCTATTTAAACCCAAACTGAACTGCAACAAATCAGCAAAGGTTACTTGAAAGGCATCTGTTGATGAGCTTGAGACTAAATGGACTGGGGATGTTGTACTGAATTAGGCCGACCATGGAAGGCCCTGCGCTGATATTACGTACCACGTGTTTCTCTGCTCTAATGATGAGAAAAGACTCGAAATTAATTGAATACAACTGCAGTTCCTGAACGGGACTTTCTCCTGCACCTTAATATCCTCTTAACAGATCCGCCGCCTGTCAAGGTCAACCTGCTTGTCCTGTTCGGACGTTGACATTTCAGTTAATGATTAGTTTTGGGGTACTGGATTAGTTTGAGGTGATGGATTAGTTTGAGGAACACTATTCGTTTGAGGTGCTGTATTTGTTTGAGGTACTTTATTAATTCGAGGTACGGTATCAGCTTGAGGTACTGTATTAGTTTGAGGTACTGTATTTTTTGAGGTACCGTATTAGTTTGAGGTGCTGTATTTATTTGAGGTGTTGCGTTAGTTGGAGGTGCTGGATTAGTTTAAGATGCTGTACTAATTTGAGGTATTATATTAGTTTAAGGTGCTGTATCAGTTTGAGGTGCTGTATTAGTTTGAGGTGCTGTATTAGTTTGAAGTACTTTATTAGTTTGAGATACTGTATTAGATTGAGATGCTGTATTAGTTTGAGGTATTATATTAGTTTCAGGTTCTGTATCGGTTTGAGGTACTGCATTAGTTCAAGGTGTTGTATTTGTTTGAGGCACTGTATTAGTTTGAGGTACTGTATTAGTTTGAGGTACTTTATTAGTTTCAGATGATGTATTAGCTTGAGGTATGATAGTAGTTTCAGATTATCTATCCGTTTGAGGTACTGTATTAGTTTGAGATACTGTTTTAGTTTGAGAAGCTCTATCAGTTTCAGGTGTTATATTAGTTTGGGGTATCTGTATTATAAGGAAAGAGTTAGTTTTTATATTGAAGTAATGTTAACCTTTAGCGTTTACCTCTTAAGTAAGGAAGTATAAATCTCTGTTGGGAGAATGAAACTACAACCATAAGACAGATTTGCTTCATTTTATATGCATGCATATGTTTAATATAGAGACTAATAGATTCTGAAGTCCAGAAACTCTTGGATTGTAGCAGATATCATTATACTCATAAGTTTATTGATCCTTTTGATATAAACAATTCTCTGACAATCCTAACAAGGCCTTTAAATCATTCCGAGCTGGTGTGTATGTGTGACAGACGGCATTGTGTGCTATTCGTCTTACCAGCTTCAAAGGGAAGCAGGAGAGGTGTGAGATCTCTATGATTGCAACGTATCATTCCAAGCTGACGCAGCGGGAAAGGGCTGTACTGGTGAGAGATAAACACCATTCTGCTCTCTGGTCAATGGGCAAGGCCATATGTTTTAACTAACAAGTTCAAAAGTTATAGTTATAATTAATGCCTAAAGCAGAACACCTGGCTGTGTGGAAGGAGCCTGTTTGCACCACACGGCGATATCCAGTGGAGGAGTGTAGTTAGGTGATGAGGGAAGTGATACTCTGATAACATGGAAAATGCTGGAAACCCTCAGCAGGTCAGGAAGCATCTGTGGAGAGAGAAACAGAGTGAATGTTTCAGGTCAATGACCTTTCATCAGAACCAAGTTGGGCAGTTGTGTTCGGTAATTTTCGCTGAAATGGAGAATTTCTCCGCCACCTTTTTCTTGATATCACAATTGCTGCCGGTGCGAGGGAAAACGGCCCTCCGCTTCACTGTGAGTGCAAGAGACAAGTCTGTAGGTGCCGCATGGCGTCCATTGAATGTCAAAACTTTAAAAGAAGAGTTAGCGATTCAGGTACACAAACCTCGCTGGTGAGCAAGAGATTTTTTTGTCAGAGGTTCCAGCCTTGCCTTCATCTCTTGCCCTTTGCGAGGCACTTGTTCCGGTTTAAATTTACAAACTGGGTGAGTTGGTGATCGGGGGGACTGGAGGAGAGTCAGCGGCCCCGGGTGAGACACAAAAAAATCCGCCCAAGCCCTGTCCCAATGTACGTTTGTGGAAGTAAACAAGGGAGGGGACCGTGTGACGCTCCAGTCAAACCCCATGTCCGGGAACGCCTTGACTTTAAAATTCTCATTCTTGCTTTCAAATCCCAGCATGGCCCTCGCCCCCTCCATATCTTTGTAGCCTCCTCCAGCCCTACAACCATCCCAGATCATGTGGCTACAAGAGCAGGTCAGAGGCTGGGTATTCTGCGGCGAGTGACTCACCTCCTGACTCCCCAAAGCCTTTCCACCATCTGCAAGGCACAAGTCAGGAATGTGATTGAACACTCTGCGCTTGCCTTGTTGAGTGCAGCTCCAACAACACTCAAGAAGCTCGACACCATCCAGGACAAAGCCGCCCGCTTGATTGGCAGCCCACCCACCACCCTGAACATTCATTCCCTTCACCACCGGCGCACTGTGGCTGCAGTGTGTACCATCCACAGGATGCACTGCAGCTGCAGCAACTCGCCAAGGCTACTTCGACAGCACCTCCAGCACCTAGAAGGATAAGGGCAGCAGGCACATGAGAACAACACCACCTGCACGATTCCCTCAAAGACACACACCATCCCGACTTGGAAATATATCGCCGTTCCTTCATCGTCGCTGGGTCAAAATTCTGGAACTCCCTTCGTAACGGCACTGTGGGAGAACCGTCACCACACGGACTGCAGCGGTTCAAGAAGGCGGCTCACCACCACCTTCTCAAGGGCAATTAGGGATGGGCAATAAATGCCGGCCTCGCCAGCGACACCGACATCCCGTGAACGAAAAAAAAAATCTCTGCGCTTCTCCAATTCTAGCCTCTTGCACATCCCCGATTTTAATCGCTCCACCATTGGCGGCTGTGCCTTCAACTGCCTAGGTCCGAAGCTCTGGAATTCTCCCCCGAAACCTCTCCGCCTCTCTCTCCTTTAACACATACCTTAAAACCTACCTCTTCGACTAAGCTTTTGGTCACCTGTCCCAATATCTCCTTATGTGGCTTCGTGTCAAGTTTTGTTTAATAACGCTCCTGTGAAGCACCTTGTGACGTTTTACGACCTTAAAGGCGCTATACAAATGCAGGTTGTGTCCTCTGGTTATCGACCCTCCTGCCAATGGAAACAGCTTCTCCACATCCATTCTATCAAAATCCCCTCATAATTTTGAACACCTCGATTAAATCTCCCCTTAACCTTATATTGCTCGAAAGAGAACAATCCCAGCTTCTCCAGTCTCTCCACATAACCCATCCCTGGACACAATGCAAGGCGGAGAGCTGCAACCACGTTTGCAAATTATTGCCAGTCGGGAGCTGAACAAAACGAAAGGAACCGAAATGTCAAACAGCTTTGTGAATCTGTGGATACGCTTTGGGAAACGGAATTGGAGGCGAATAAAGGACTGACCAGACAGGCGGCCAAGACGCAGTTGAGTCGGTATGTCCCCCTGGAACAGTTACTCTGATGTTGTGGGTGAAATTAAGAGGTCGGAGTCATTTAAAGCGTTCCCAGTTACTGCAGTTCAGGGATCAAAACCTGACATCAGCGCCAGGACGATCAGAATACTTGTTCTTTATTTGTTCATAGGATGTGAGCGTCGCTGGCGAGGCCAGCATTTATTGCCCATCCCGAATTGCCCTTGAGAAGGTGGTGGTGAGCCGTCTTCTTGAACCGCTGCAGTCCGTGTGGTGAAGGTTCTCCCACAGTGCGACTGAGTAACAGACAAAGCACTGGTGGGCGCGCCTGTTGCAGGAGAGCTGGTTGGCGGTGATATCGATGCTGTGAGCGAGACCAGACTGTTTCCATGTTTCCACAAACAATGTCCCATCCTTTATTTCTGGAAAAGTAACACTGATAGTGGACAATTGCATTTCTGTGGCTGCAACATGTAACTTTGGCTAGGTGACACGCTGCTTTAGTGTATCTTGCAAGACCAAAAACATCAGATGGTGTCTGTGGCGCAATCGGTTAGCGCGTTCGGCTGTTAACTGAAAGGTTGGTGGTTCGAGCCCACCCAGGGTCGAAAATAACACCTTTTTTCTTCCGACTTTCGGATTCATTGCCTCATTCTGATAGCCCTGAAGCCGGTGCCAGGTTTTAATTCCTGATGTGCAGTCACTGGGAGCACTTTAAATGGCTCCGATCTCTTAATCTCATTTCAAGTTTTCGAATGTGTGATTTGGCTGCAAGAAAACACTCTGTGAACAATGTCATCTGAGCATGCCGGATTCGCCATAATTTACACTGCGGTCGGATATCAGGCACATGAAAAAAAAACAGTGAAATGTTTGTGTGGGCGCGATGCTCTGGGATTCCCTGCCTGACCATCTCCACCGATCCTTCTCTGCAGCCTTCCGAAATACAGCGCAGTAAATGTATCCCTGTGAAATCAGCTCCTGGACAGTAATACGGGAAATTAGTTTGGCTGAGGGTTTATGTCCCTAACACGGCACTTGCGCTGTCAAGTTTCCGTAGTGTTGTGGTTATCACGTTTGCCTCACACGCGAAAAGTCCCTGGTTCGAAACCAGGCGGAAGCATTTTAAAACCTTGTTCCCATTAAAAATGAGTAAATATTTAACGCTTCACATTGCTGATTCAATGTGAACAAAGTCCATATCTCACAGCTCTGTTCTTGCAGTTCGCTGCGAGCAGGTAATGAAAGCCAGCGTCATGTGCGGGGTGAAGGCTGCTTCCAATCCTGTCTCACACCCCGTGCGACCTGGCGGAGATTTGATAAGCCCCATCAATTCAACCAAGGTGGGATAAATGAATCGGTGTTTGAGAAACATTCATATGAAAAATAAAAATCCAGGACTCCAGATCAAAAGGTTGCGTGTTCACATCACATCGGGGTCACTGTTTCTTTCACCGCTCACATGACACTCGATAATCCCAGAATGAAGGTTTTAATTGCTTTTTCAACAAAAAAAAAACAGAAGTTTGGTCAAAACGCTGACTCAGTGCCTACCGAGTGGCAGGGAGGGGAGCGACTGATACTCTCGTTTATTTCAAGCAACAAACTGACACGAATACTGGTATTGATTCAAAATCGACCTGCAGATGGACACACACAGAAAAAAGACAACCACAGAAACCGGCAGCAACTACTTGCATATATATATAGCGCCTTTAACGTGGTTAGACGATTTAAGCTCGGTGAACTTGCTTCAGCTCTCTGAAATGTACTTGTCCATCCTTCAGAGGTCATGGGAAATATATTTTTTGCCTTTCGAAAAAAGACGCGAAAAGCAGAGACATTTTTTGTTTTCAACACGGCTGGTGAAATGGCCGTACTATCATAAATTCGGAGTCGCCTTTGAAACATTTAAAGGTGACTACCTAAAAATCACTTAGTGCAAATTAAAAATCACGGTTACTATTTATTTAAGTCTGTAAGAAATAACAATAAACATATCAGTCAGCGTCCGTAGTGAGACGGTGTCGAACTTCTTTGCTGTGAAGTTCACCGCTGGGCTAAAGCTGACGCCGCTGAAAGAACGCGAACCCACTCAATGTAAAGGATGGGTTCATAACCAACAGGTCCCGTCAACGTCAAACACCTCCTTTCTTGTTCAATGGAGGGAGCAGAGGCGAGTACATCATCAGATGCCAGCAACTTTAAGAAATGGAACAGATAAAGGCATAGATGCAAGTTCCAAATCTTTTCAATGCATTGTTATTTCACTTTATTTAAAGTGCTGTGAGGCTGGAAACGGGCCCCAGATGATTTGCGTTCACTCGTGACTTGTTTTTCAGTGTTTGTCCATCAGGTTTGCAATTCAATTTGTATTGGATATTGAAGATATTTCAGGATGATTGCACATTACACCATGTGTAAAGCAACCATCTTGATAACTTCAATCATCACACACTCTCCATCGGCGCTGCAGAGGCCCCAGCACCCCTTTCAATATTGTTTTTCTTGACTCACAGTTTTCAAAAGGGAATTGGATAAACGCTTGAATGGAAACTTTTTCAGGGCTATGGGGAAACAGCAGGCGAGTGGGACGAACTGGACAGCTCTTTCAGAGAGCTGGCACACGCACGATGGGCAGAGAGAAACTAATTCCGCTGGTCGGGGATTCTAGGACTTGGGGGCACAGTCTAAAAAATAGAGCCAGACCTTTCAGGAGTGAGATTAGAAAACACTTCTACATACAAAGGCTATGTTCCGATGCTCCTATGATATTATTAATATAGAATTCCGACAGGCATTTGATAAGGTTCCACACAAGAGACTGTTGGCAAAAATTAAAGCGCATGGAACTTGAGGCAATGTATTGACATGGGTAGAGAATTGGTTAGGAGATAGGAGACAGAGAGTAGGGATAATTGGTACATACTCCAATTGGCAGGATGGGACTAGTGGTGTCCCCCAGCGATCTGTAACTGGGGTCTCAGCTTGTCACCATATTTATCAATGACTTTGATGAAGGAATAGAGAGTCGTATATTCAAGTTTGCTGATGACACTAAGTTAGGTGGTACAGTAAGTCATGTGGATGCGAGTGGAAAGTTGCAAAGGGACATTGATAGATTAAGTGAGTGGGCAAAACTATGGCAGATGGAGTTCAATGTGGGGTAATCCAATATGGACCTATGGTCAGGGTATTTTCCAAATGGTAAGAAGCTCGGAACTGTGGAGAAGCAGAGAGAATTAACGGTTCATTTACATAAATCAGTAAAAGCTAACGGACGGATCCAAAAATAGTTTAAAAGGCTAACGGATTGTTAACCTTTATCTCAGGGGGCTGGAATATAAAGAAGTGGAAGTTATATTCCAGTTATATAAAGCTCTGGTTAGATTGCGTCTGGAGTAACTGCGTTCAGTTTTGGACACTGCACCTCAGGAAGGATAGATTGGCCTTGGAGGGGTGCAGAGCAGATTCACCAGAATGTTACCGGGGCTAAAAAGGTTAAATCATGAGGACAGGCTGCATAGACTGGGCTCGTATTCACTCGAGTATCGAAGGTTGAGGGGCGGTCTGAGCGAGGTGTTTAACATGTTTAAATGATTCGATAGAATAGAGAGAGAGAATCAATTTCCTCTGGGGAATCAAGAACGAGGGGGACAAAACCTTAAAATTAGAACCATGCCATTCAGGTTCGAAATCAGGAAGCACTTTTTTACACAAAGGGCAGTGAAAGTCTGGAACTCTGTCCCCCAAAAGGCTGTGGATGCCGGTGGTCAATTGAAGCTTTCAAGACTGAGATCGATCGATTTTGTTGGGTTTCGAGGGATAGGGAGTAAAGGCGCGTCAATGGATTTGAGGTTCAGATCATCTCTGATCTCATTGAAGGGCAGAACAGGTTCAAGGGGCTGAATGGCCTCCTCCTGTTCCCAATGGAAATGTTCAGAATATGCTTTGTTGAGGCTGTGACGTCAGGTTCAACCTCTGTCCAAACAAGGCAGGTCACATTTGGGAGTTTAATAACTTTGAAATGAACATTTTTCTTTTGTGACTTGTGCAACTTCGATCAATTGAATAGATATGAAAGAGAATCAATGCAGTCATTCTAACTTCTGGCTGGTAACCAAAACAAAAGTTTCCGTAGTGTGGCGGTTGTCACGTTTGCTTTACACGTGATAGGTCCACGGTTCATTCTTGGGCAGAAACATTATGTTGGGGCAAATTTATTTTTTCTCTGTGGAATAGCCGGTCCTGTTAAATTTAACACAGATTCGTGGTCTCACGAGCATTGAACATTTTAAACCGAGCCCTTCAAAATACAGTGTGTAAAATGAGAAGGGATAAAAAGTTCATCGCACAAAATAAATTATTAAAGTTTTCCAACTTCCCTCAGCAGCCTTTCATTCTGCAAAATAACGTTATCGGTTAATTAATGGTGATGAAAACAATGATTGTTTTTTTTTCTTCCCACAGACTTGGAGGAAGTTCATGCGATTAATATAACAAGTGTTCAAAAGTTGCTTCCCTGACCGGGAATCGAACCCGGGCCGCGGCGGTGAGAGCGCCGAATCCTAACCACTAGACCACCAGGGAGCCCTGTTAGCCGATTTATCAGATGTAATATGGATTTCCCTTTCTCTGTGATTCAGCTTTTAATTCTTTTTAGCTCCTGATTGCGGATATTCCCGTGGTTAAATAGGAATAAAGTACAATAGGCTCAGGAAAACCCGGGGAGGTGGCATCCCGCTCACCCAGCCTTTCCAGCAGCATTTATCTTACCAAGCACTGGAGTGAGTGAAACTTTCTCTGGGGGAGACTCAATGTGCAAAGGGTGGCGAGTGAAGAAATCATTTATTAGTCAGGATGGCCGAGCGGTCTAAGGCGCTGCGTTCAGGTCGCAGTCTCCTTTGGTAGGCGTGGGTTCAATTCCCACTTCTGACATCAGTTATTTTGACATCCTATTTTATCTGTCGCTCGAGCTGCAGTTGATTTTTCGGCCCAATTGATTTGTTCTTCTCGCAATCAGCAGCCCGGTCTCGATCCACTGCACGTTTTGACGCCCACCGGCTCATCCCTAAACCGAGCTTTGAAAGAAAATATGCTTTAAACACAAGGCAACATCTATGGAGAGAACAGACACTTGGGGAAATGTACCATAGGAACAAAAGTTGGTCACTCAGCCCCTCGAGTCCGCTCCGCCATTTGATATGATCATGGCTGATCTGTGATCTAACTCCATATACCTGCCTTTGGCCCATATCCCTTCATACCTTCTGTTGGCAAAAAGCTATCGATCTCAGATTTAAAATTAGCATTTAAACAAATATCAATTGCCGTTAGGGGAAGAGAGTTCCAAACTTCTTCCATCCTTTGTGTGTGGAAGTGTTTTCTAATCTCACTCCTGAAAGGTCTGGCTCTAATTTTTAGACTGTGCCCCCAAGTCCTAGAATCCCCAAACAGCGGAAATAGTTTATCTCTATCCAGAAAATGTGAATGACACAGTCAATGAAAGGTGCAGTTCACGAAGGCGGCTCACCAGCACCTTCTCAAGAGCAATTAGGGATGGGTAATAAATGCTGACCTTGTCATTGATACCCACATCCCATGAATGAAGACAAATAAAATCGCCTGCATGGCCGAGTCATTTCCTGCTGCTAAACGACGGGAAGAATGAAACCATCGGCTTCAGTCCTTTGAACGAACTGTATACACTTGCCGTCGAGCTCAATCCCCACTTTGTCCTCTGCCCCGAATATCCACTGCATCAGAAAATCCTCCATAACATAGAATCTCAGCATGGAAACATCACAGAAGGAGGCCATTCGGCCCATCGTGCCTGTGCCAACTCTTTGAAAGAGCTATCCAATTAGACCCACTCCCCTTCCCTTTCCCCATAGCCCTGCAAAATTTTCCCCTTCAAGCATTTATCCAGTTCTGCTTTGAATGTTATTATTGAATCTGTTTCCACCAGCCTTTCAGGCAGTGCATTCCAGATCATGACAACTCGCTGCGTAAAAACATTCTCCTCATCGCACCTTTGTTGCCAATTACCTTAAATCTGTGTCCTGTGATTACCATCTTTCTGGCTCTGGAAATAGTTTCTCCTTATTTATTCTATCAAAATCGTTCATGATTTTAAACACCTCTGTTAAATTTCCCCTCAACCGTCTCTGCTCAAAGGAGAACAACCCCAGCTTCTCCAGTCTCTCCACCTCACTGAAGTCCCTCATCCCTGGCACCAATCTAGTAAATCACCTCTGCACCCTCTCCAAGGCCTTGGCATCCTTCCTAAAGTGTGGTGGGCAGAATTGTGTGGTGGCCAGCTGGGGACTAACCAGTGATTTATAAAGGTTTAGCATAAGTTCCTTGCTTTTTTACTGTATGCCTCGATTAGTAAAATCAACGATTCCGAACACTTTATTTTTTCAATCTATTCAATTTGTCCTGCCACCATCAAAGATTTGTGTCAGTATAGCCCCAGGTCTCCCTGTTCCCGCATCCCCCTTAAAATTGCTCCATTTAGTTTTAAAAGCTGGCACAGGCACGATGGGCCGAATGACCTCCTGTGAGTCAATGATTCTTTCTTTTTGATTAAACCTCTATGAAGCGCTTTGGGATATCCCCCAGAAGTGGGAGTCAGCAGTTCACTTTCTCTATTAACACTTCCATCTGACCTGGGCTGCACTAAATAGATGTTTTCGTGATGTAATGGTTATCACGTTGGCCTCACACGCGAAAATCTCCCGCTTTAATCCCGGTTCAGAAACAATTTGCTGGAACTTGCTCCTCACTGTAAACTGGGCTGCAATCCTTTCACATTCAACAACGGCTGCACCAAATTCCTGGTCTCATAAACACTGAACACTTTTAAGCAGACTCCTAAAATAAAGTGCGTAAAATGAGAAGGGATGAAAGTCAGAACAGTTAGCGTATTTTCGACAGTCACTCGGCAAACTTGTTAGCATTTCGTTCAGTGCGAAACAGAAAGTTGTGGGTTTATTAATGGTAATTAAAAGAATCATCTCAGAGACTTGAAACAGTTTCTCCTTATTTGCTCTTTCAAAACCTTTCATAATTTTGAACACTTCTATTAAATCTCCCCTTAACCTTCTCTGCTCTAAGGGGATAACCCCAGCTTCTCCATTCTCGCCACGTAACTGAAGTCCCTCATCCCTGTTACCATTCTAATAAATCTCCTCTGCACCCTCTCCAAGGCCTTGACATCTTTCGTAAAGTGTGGTGCCCAGAATTGAACACAATACTCCAGCTGCAGCCTAACCAGTGTTTTATAAACGTTTTGCATAACTTTGTTGCTTTTGTACTCTCTGCCTCTATTAATAAAGTCCATCTCACCATGCTGTCTATGTCCTCCTGAAGTCTGATATTATCCACCACATTGTTTACTACATTCCCGAGTTTCGTTTCATCTGCAAACTTTGAAATTATACCCTGTATACTCAAGTCCAGGTCATTAATGTATGTATCAAAAATGGAAACTTCTTGCAGTGTGACTTGTGTGATTTTAAGCCTAGTTTATATAACATCTTCTCATAATTTAACGGATTGCCCCCTGGAAACAATCTGGTGAATCTGTGCTGCACTCCTTCCAAGGACAATATATCCTTTCAGATTCAAAGGGGATAAACTTGAAATAAGCCTAACTGTGGATCAGTTTTCGCTCACTCAAAGTTATCTGTTGAGTGAAATAAAAGAAAGCGCTTTTAAAGAATAAGGAAGCAGCCACTATCGCCCCTTTTGACAAGCCTATTTTGTGGCACTTTATCAAACGCCTTTTGAAAGGCCAGAAACACAACATCAACCACATTGCCCTCATCAAACCTCTCTGTTAACTCACCACAAAACTCAATCATGATTTGCCTTTAACAAATCCACAGTGGCTTTCTATTATCAATCCACACTTGTCCAAATGACGATTAATTTTGTCCCAGATTATCATTTCTAAAAGCTTCCCACCACCGTGGTTAAACTGACTGGCCTGCAGTTGCTGGGTTGATCCTTACACCCTTTTTTGAACAACGGTGTAACATCTGCAATTCTCCAGTTCTCTGGCACCAAACCCTGTATCTAAGGAGGATTGAAAGATTATGGCCAGGACCTCTGCAATTTACACCCTTACTTCCCTCAGCAACCGAGCATGTATCCCATTCGGACCAGGTGACGTACCGACTTTAAGTACAGCCAGCCTTTCTAGTATCTCCTCTTTATCAATTTTCACCTCATCCAGTATCTCAGCTACATCCGCTTTTAGTGTGATTTAGGCAGCATTTTCTTCCTCGGTGAAGACAGATGCAAAATACTGATTTAGTACCTCAGTAATGCTCTACGCCTTCATGCGAAGATCTCCTTTCTGGACCCCAATCGGTCTTACCCCTCCTCTGACTACCCGTTTACTATTTATATGCCTATTGAAGACGTTTAATAACTTGATGAAGGGATCGAGTGTGATATATCCAAGTTTGCTGATGATTCAAAGCGAGATGGGAAAGTAAGCTGTGAGGAGGATACAAAGAGTCTGCAAAGGGATATAGAGAGTTTAATGTGAGGGCAAGAAAGTGGCAGATGGAGTATAATGTGAGGAAATGTGAGGTTATTTACTTTGGTGGGAAGAACAGAAAAACAGAATAATTTTGAAATGGTGAGAAACTATTAAATGTTGATGTCCAGAGAAACTTGGATGTCCTGGACACCTGAACTCCAGGTTGTGCTAACCTAGTATAAGCATCTAAAATCTGATAATGGAGAAAGGCTAAATAAACACAGAGACATGAAACAATCCTTGGTGGTTTCTGAGAGTCAGCAAAGTGGGATGGTTTACGACCATGTGTTAAGATCAGTGGTGCTTACGTACAGAACAATGCAGCCGAATTGTATAAAGATAGGGCATGCTCCCTTCTCAAATGTTAGAGCTCTCAATAGGGGACAGTCAGAAGTCCATTGCCACAGGCAGTCCGCAAAGGTCAGGTCTGATATACCTGGATTCGCAGACAGGTCAGGTTGTGTTGATTGCTTGTCATTAAAGTAATCTGTAGACAGTTGTATTATGATAATAATACCGTTGAATGTAATGTTGAAGACAGCTGACGTGCAACTCTGTTGTAAGTCAATCTATTAAACTTGCTATTTTGTAACCACTCAGGCTAAAATCAAGCGGAAGTTATTGTTGATGGATTAACAACCCATAGTTGCCACAGTAACGGGAGAAATCCGCTTACAAACATTCATTTTATATATGAACATCACACCCATAGTTTATATTTTCACACGTTCTTTTTTGCAGTTCTAATCGAAGTCTAAACATCGAAAGTCCACGTGTTTTTCAGAAGTTTCCCGTCCTGTTATGTATTTTGAGCAGTTTCCTGCATGTATAAACATCACACCCATGGTTTATATTTTCACACGTTCTTTTTTTGCAGTTCTAATCGAAGCCTAAACACCGAAAGTCTAAGTGTTTTTCAGAAGTTTCCCTTCCTTTTATGTATCTTGAGCAGTTTCCCACATCCTTTTCCTGTGATGTGATCATTCTGGGCGCAGGTTGAATGTAATTGGATTTGCTGCAGTCCGCTGACAGCAGGCGATGGAAGCGAGCGCCATGCTGCCGCTGACAGGTGAAGGCAACTTCTGATGCTGTCTGACATCTGGTGGGAGTGGGCGGGGATTTGAAAGTCAACCCATTCCATCAAAATTGGAGCGATAAAGCGGTGCTTGACCAACATTGATATAAACAAACACCCATGGTAGCACCCATGCCTCGTGGCGCAACGGTAGCGTGTCAGCCTCCAGATTAAAAGGTTGCGTGTTCAAATCACGTCGAGGTCACAGTTTTTTCCCTTAGAGTTAGTTTGTGTAATTCTGCAATTAATGTTTTCTTTGCGTCTTCACAGTTAACAGAACCCTGCTCTTAAGTCTGCCTCTGGTTCCCCAGTGTCCGGGAGGGAAGCACCTGATGTCTTCATTTATTTAATGCAAAGAACAGAAGACAAACGTCTTCGTTCAAAAACCACCCTGTAGGTGGACACATAGTGAGATAAACACAGGGCAGGGGTACAGACAGTATCCGGAAACATCGGGAAATAGACAAGAGAAATAGATTGAGCGCTTTGTTATCAGAAGATAGTCTGAACCTCCACGGTCAATGAAAGGGCTTTTGTTGGCCGGTTTCCCATTGCACCTCAGAATTCAGTCGAACTTGGTAGATGGTTGGTTCGGTTCCCTTGTCCCCCACCAGTGGAAAAGGTTTGTCGATCCCACCCGACTAACTCCTTTCAAAAGCCACTCTGTCCAAAGCAAATATATCCTTCCAGATTAAAAGGGAATAAAACTTGAAATGAGCGTCACTGTGGATCAGTTTTCTCACACTCAAAATTATCTGTTCAATGAAGTAAAATACGCAGCTTACAAAGAATAAGGGAGCAGCCACTGTCTCCACTTTTGGCAGGAGAAGAAAATCGATCTGGATGTTTATGGAGACCAAGTTCCAACATAATGTTTCCGCTCGAGACCGAACCGGGGACTTTTCGCGTGTGAAGCAAACGTGATAACCGCTGCACTACGGAAACCGATCAATTTTGATTAACACAGTGGGAAACTGAATGGTATCATCTCTCTGCTCTTACTTGGAGTGTATTGTTTCAAGTCCAGCAAGAGATACAGATGGTGGCTGCTCCCCCTTTTCTTTAAAAACTCTCAGGGTAGTGGGTTTGAGCCCCACGTTGGGCGAGTACCGTTTTAAACTTTTATGCTGCTTCACCGGTGAGCCCCAGCTCTGACACTTCCCGGCACCCCCCGCCTCTTCCGTCTCACCGCGCACGATGGGGACGCACCCGGGCTGAATCTCTCCAATTGGGTTTCCGCCCCTGTCGCAGCATGAAATGGTCCTTATCAAAGTCACAATTGATACCCTATGTGACGACCACCATGATAAACTATCCCTCCTCATCCTTCTCAAATACAATATCTCACCGTGCTGTTATCCTGTTAGACTAGTTTCCTCTCTCTGCTCTTATTTGGAATGTGTTGCTTTTCCTTCTGACAACACTTAGTATCATCGTATTATGTTCGTCCACAAGAGGAGATCATTCGGCCCATCGTGCCTGTTCCGGGTCAAACAAACGTATTCGTTCAAAATTCATTCAGAGATAAATTGAGTGCTTTGTTATCAGAAAATTGCCTGAACCCCCACAGTCTACAGCTTTCCTCCTCGCTATCAACCACACGGCCTATTTTTGTGTCACCCGCCAATTTCTTCATCATGCCCCCTACGTTTAAGTCCAAATCCTTGATGTATACCACAAAAAGCAAAGGACCAAGTACCGAGCCCTGCGGCACCCCACTGGAAACAGCCTTCCAGCCGCAAAAACACCCGTTGACCATTACACTTTGCTTCCTGCCACTGAGCCAATTTTGGATCCAACAAGCCACATTCCCTTGGATCCCATGGGCCTTTACTTTTTCGACCAATCTGCCCTTTTGGGAATTTTTCAAAAGCCTTGCTAAAATCCATGTAGACTGCATCAATTGCGCTACCCTCATCGATCCTCCTTGTCACCTCCTCGAAAAATTCAATCAGGTTCGTCAGACACGACCTCCCCTTAACAAATCCATGCTGACTGTCCTTGATGAGTCCGTGCCTTTCGAAGTGACAGTTCATCCGAGCCCTCAGAAATGATTCCAATAATTTGAAATGGAGTCTTTCTCCTGCTGCTGCAATAACAGATAAGGCGATTAAAACTAACAAGGCCCGGCTATCTCAGTCGCTAGAGCATGCGACTGTTAATGTCAGGGTCGTTGGCTCGACCACTTGGGTGTACAGTCTTGGTGAGGTGAATACACCTTGGTGTATTCTTAAATTTTATGCAGTAATGTATGTTTTGTAATAAAAAAAATTCGCAGAAACTTTCGAATCAAACGGGAATCGAACCTCCACACGTTTTCCATTGCTCCACTGGGCCAGTTTTCAAAAAGCATGCAGTAACTCACACTCCCAGTGCGCTGGAGAATGAGCAGTTACCGAGTCAGTCTCGGTCATACACACGCGATTCCACGAGTACGGAGTGTCAAAAGGTGCACGGTGAACAATCACCAAAGAGAGAGACAAAAGCTGCTTCCTTTCGATCACTCAGCTTGTAGAGCGGATAATTATAGTACAATTAACAGATCAAAGTTTGCTGGTTCGAAGTAATAAACGTGCTTTTGGAGTAAGTAGCTCTTGGCCATTCTTTTAAATTTACAGGCAGCCTACGGCTTAACAAGTTGGTGCTGAGGCACAGGAGACCACTTTTCCTTTGTCAAACCTGAAAGCTTTCTGTGTCTGTCAGAACACGGCGGTTTTGTTTGAGCATTTGCCTCTGCTCACCAGCAGGGAGTGCCTTTGAGCAACAACACTTCAAACCGCTTTCAGGCAAAAATGTCTTCGATCAGTCAGACAGACAGGGCTCTCGCTGCTCCCTCAAGCTCGGGGCCGCTGTTCCTTTCCTGAGATCTCATCTACCTTCCACAGGCTCGTGCTCTTCTCCGCATCATTCACGATTACTGTGGCTTCCCGTTCTGCTGTTGCTCACTTGCTTCTGCTCGACACCACCGATTGGAGCAAAGTATTGATTGTCGTCAGGGAGGGGGCCAACCCAAGGCAAGATTTCTCTGCTGATCGTGGAACTGCTTGGAGGCGAGTGCGAAACAACTACGGTGAAGGGCATTGAATAAAGTGGGCAGTAGCAACATGGATACAGAATCGGCTAAGGGTCAGGAAACAGAGTTGTGGTGAACTGTTGTTTTTCGGACTGGAGGGAGGTGGACAGTGGTGTTCCCCAGGGGTCGGTGCTGTGACCACTTCTTTCCTTGACATATATTAATGACTTGAACTTGGGTGTACAGGGCACAATTTCCAAATTTGCAGATGACACCAAACTTGTAAGGGTTAAGAACAGTGAGGAGGATAGTGATGAACTTCAGGAGAATATATGCAGACTGGTTGCATGGGCGGACACATGGCAAATGAAATTTAACGAAGAAAAATGCGAATTGATGCATTTCGGTAGGAAGAACGAGGAGAGGCAATATAAACTAGAGGGCACAATTGTAACAGTGATACAGGAACAGTGAGATCTGGGGGTATATGTGCACATATCATTGAATGTGGCAGGGCAGGTTGAGAAAGCGGTTAAAAAGCATACGGGATCCTGGGCTTTAAAAATAGAGGCAAAGAGTACTAAAGTATGGAAGTCATGATCAACCTTTATAAAACACTGTTTCAGCCACAACTCGAGTATTATGTCCACTTCTGGGCGCCGCACTTTAGGAAAGATATGTAGGCGTTAAAAGGGTGCAGAAGAGATTTACTAGAATAATTCCAGGGACGATGGACTTTAGTTACGTGGATAGACTGGAGAAGCTGGAATTGTTCTTCTGGGAATGGAGACGGTTGCGAGGAGATTTGATACAGATTTTCAAAACCATGAAGTGTTTAGACAGAGTATATAGCGAGAAATCGTTCCTATTTGCAGAAGGGTGAAGGACCAGAGGACATAGATTTAAGGTGATTGGCAAAAGAACCAAAGACGACATGAGGAAAAACGATGGGGCGGGGGAGTGGGACTAGCTGGATTGCTCTTGCATGGAGCTGGTGTGGACTCGATGGGCCGAATGGCCTCCTTCCGTGCTGTAACCTTTCTATGATTCTGGTCGAGTGCTCGCTGAGCATGTGAGAGATAGCAGGATCGATTCTTGCATTCTCCACTCATCTTTTGACTTGGGTCAATTGCCCAGAAACAAAAGTGGCGTCAGTTTTCAGCGAGCCCATGGTCCATGTACTTCTTAAGCTTCACTGCGTGCTACGGTACAGAGAGGTCAAGGGGCAACAAATCTTTTGGCGTGCTGCAGGAAGCAAAAATTCTTTATTTTGGTCTTGAGCAAAGATGGAAAAAAAAAGCTTAATGATGCCTTCTCTGAGGATTGAACTCAGGACCTTCAGATTATGAGACTGACGCGCTGCCTGCTGCGCTAAGAAGGCACTTGATGTATAAATCTCCAGGCTGCTCTATCAAGTAGGACAGTTTGCAAGGTGTAAAATCATAAACTAATCGGCAGTTTGCAAAAACTCTCCACCCAGGTGGAAATCGAACCAACAATCTTCTGAATTTTGGTCAGACACATTCTCCATTGCTCGACTGGCCAAACGTGTGTCGAGTAAGTCGGAGCTCACACGCTCACAGCGCTGCGGTATGAGCAGGTACCGAGTCAGTCTCGGTCATGCCCACGCGACTCCACGAGTCCGGGAGTGTCAAAAGGCGCACGGTGAACAATCACCAAAGAGAGGGACCTTTGCTGCTTCCCTTCGATAGATCAGCTGGTAGCGTGGAAAACTTGTAGAGATTCAAACTTGAAAGCACAATCACTCTTAAATCGTTGGTTTAATTCTGGCTCAAAATAATGAACGTGCTTTTGGAGTAAGCGCTATTGAGCTCAAGGCCGCTCTCTTAACTTTACAGACTGCTTACTGCTTAAAATGTTGGCGCTTTTCCTTTCTCAAACCTGAAAGCTGTTTTGCTCTAGCATTTGCCTCTGCTCACCAGCAGGGAGTGCCTTTGAGCAACAACACGTCAAACCGCACTCACTTTCAGTCAAAAAAGACTTCTGTCAGTCTTTTGGACAGGTCTCTCGCTGCTCAAAGGAGTGCCGTTGAGCAGCAATTTTTTTTTAAATATTCGAAATATACTTTATTTCATAAATTTAATGATACATACAGTTCAGGGTTGAAGTTCGCAATTTCAATTCAAAACAATACAAAACATATCGCACACACGATGATCCCATTATTTCAATACAATACACAGTACATGTCTTAGAATACATTCTGTATAATAAAAGGTGGGATGGCTTTACACGGTGCTCTTTCCCCGTAGGGCCCTTTCGTAGGCCGCAACGCGCCTCAGTGCGTCCCGCAGCACGTTCTCCTGGACCTTGGAGTGTGCCAGTCGGCAACACTCGGTCGTGGACAGCTCCTTCAGCTGGAATTCCAGCAGGTTTCGGGCGGACCAAAGGGCCTCCTTCACCGAGTTGATGGTCTTCCAGCAGCAGCTGACATCTGTCTCGGTGTGCCTCCCAGAGAACAGTAGATAGAGCACAGCGTCCTGTGTTACCAAGGTGTTGGGGATCAGCCGGGACACACAGCAACGCATCTCTCTCCAAATTTTCTGCATAAAGGTCCAGTCCACCAGGAGACGGACGACGGTCTCAGTCCCGTTGCAGCCTTGAAGGCAGCTTGAGGTGGTGCTGAGGTACCGTACATGTTGGATGGACTGCAGGGGAAGGGCCCTTCTCACCACCATCCAGCCCACATCCTGGTGCCTGTTGGTCAGTTCTGGCGACGAGACGTTCTGCCAGATGGGAACTGACCGATCGGATCCACCCTCTCCTTTTCCTGCAGGACCCCCAGAACGTTCCACTGTCTCACGGCCTTGTGGTCGAAGTGGTTCTTCCTCAGGAACCACTCCACCTGGGACAGTGGTGGGGGACGATCCAGCTGGACGGGACGTCCTGCGTCTGTTCGGCCACTATGACCAGACCCAGTTTTCTCAGTGTATTGGACAGGTAGAAACTCAGCACGTTGAGACATTTGGTGTTTTTGTACCGGGTCTCGACACACATCCTGAGGCCGCCAAATGCAAAGGTGGCCATCAGGATCAGGGCAGCATTGGGGACGCTTCTGCCGCCTTTGCTTGGGGACTTGTACATGGTGTCCCTGTGGACACGTTCTACCTTGGACCTCCAGACGAAGTGGAAGATAGCTCGGGTGACTGTTGCGAAGGAACTGTGGGGAATGGGCCAGACGCTGGCCACGTAGAGCAACACCGCGAGTACTTCACACTTCATCATCAGGTGCCTGTTGGTTATGGAGAGAGAGCGTCCCCCCAACATACCAAGGTTCTGTTTGGCTATGGCGACCCGCTCCTCCCATTTCTTGGTGGAGGCTTGGGGCCCCCCGAACCCGATCCCCAACATCATCAGGTAGCCGGACCTGACTGTTAAAGGGACAAAGGATCGGGTCTCCCACCTGCCATAGAATATGTCCTCACTCTTACTGCGGTTCACTGTGGCCCCCTCGAGGCCAGCTCGAAACGTTCGCAGATGCACATCAGTCTGTGGACCGACTGCTGATTGGAGCAAAAGACGGTGACGTCATCCATGTACACGGTGGCCCAATCCCGAGAATCTGCACTGCATGGGATCGTCAACCCCTGATACCTGTGTCCTTCCTGATGGACGGGGTAAATGAACAAGACCACGGAGAGTCGACAGCCCGGCCTGACCCAAGAACTGATTGGAAAACTCTCTGACTCCCGCCCATTGATTGAGAATGCTCTATGGATGTCCGCGTGGAAGCAGTCGGATCCAATCGCGGATTCCCTCCCCAAGCCCTGTTTTGAAGACCACGTCCATCATGTACGTGTGGAATATCCTGTCAAAGGCCTTCTCCGTGTACAGGCTGATGAGGCAGATGTTCACCGCCTTTCTTGCACGTAGGCGATCGTATACCTGGGCAGCTCAAGGCTATCTGAACTCTTCCTGCCGGGTGCAGTGCAGGTCTGATCCGGGTGGATCACCCGCTCCAGAGCAGACTTGAGCCTGTTGGCGATGACCTTGGACAGAATCTTGCATTCGGCATTTAGCAAGGAAATGGGTCGCCAATTTCTCATTTCTTCCCTCTCCCCCTTCTGCTTGTAGATGAGGGTGATGATGCCTTTCCTCATGGACTCTGAAATGCTGCCTGCCAGAAGCAAACTCCCCGACACATCCAGGAGGCCTGGGCCTATCCAGTCCCACAGAGCCGAGTACAACTCAACCGGTAAAACATCATTCCCCGGATTTCTACTATTCTCGAAGGACCGGACGGCCTTTGCCAGCTTGTCCAAGGTCAGTGGGCGATCCAGGCTCTGTCAATCGCTGTCCTCTTAGACCTCCGTAATAGAGGACAGGAAGGGTTGGGAGGCTGTACTGTCTCTGAGCTTTGCGTCATACAGCCCGGCTAAAAGGATTTACTGATCCTCAGTCTGTCGGTCTGTGAAGACGTCACCCAGCCCTCTTCCTCCTTCAGGCAGCTGATCACCAGAGGTCCCTCTGTGCAGCTTCTGGAAGAAGAACCGCGAACACTTCTCGTCCTGCCCCACGGAGCGGACTCTGGACCGAAAGGTGATCTTCGAGGCCTCGGAGGCGAAGAGTGAGACTTCTGGCCCTTCAACTCCCTGAGTTCCTCCCCGACATCGATCCCCATCGACTGCAGCTGGAGCAGATCCTGCACGCTTTAATGGAACTGGGACAATTTCCTCTCTCTCTCTCTTACCCCTTGAACTGGACGGGTCAAACCGTGAGATCAGAGGCTGAGGCTCTTTAACTGGATGGGTCACAACGTGAGATCTCAGGGTGAGGCCGCTTTAACTGGACAGGTCACACCGTGAGAGCTCACGGTGAGATAACTTGAACTGGATGGGTCAAACCGTGAGATCTCAGGGTGAGACCCTTTTAACTGGACGGGTCACACCATAAGATCTCAGGGTGAGACACCTTTAACTGGACGGGTCACACCGTGAGATCACACGGTGAGACTGCTTTAACTGGACGGGTCAAACCGTGAGACCTCAGGGTGAGGCCGCGTTAACTGGACGGGTCTCACCGTGAGATCACAGGGTGAAGTCCCTTTAACTGGACGGATCACACCGTAAGATCACAGGGTGAGGCCCCTTTAACTGGACGGGTGACACCGTGAGATCTCAGGGAAAGGCTCTGTGATTCCAGGTGGTATTTCCTGGCTTGCTAATTTAAATATGTGAGGCGATGAGAGTGTTGGAGAAATGAAGGCTAGAGATGGCAGAAGCACAGGGTCTCAGCAGCAATGGGATCAGGACTGTACTTTGTAACTGGTGCAGAGAAACAGCAGTGGGAACGGAAATCACAAAATCACAAGAGACTTAGAGGTCCATGTGTATAGATCATTAAAATGTCATGGACAGGTACAGAAAATAATTATAAAAGTCTCATGAATGCTGGCCTTTATATCTGGAAGACCAGAATAAAATGGGGTAGAAGTTATGCTACAACTATACAAAGCCCTGGTTAGAACACACTGAGAGTACAGTGTTCAGTTGTGGGTACCACACCTTCGGAAGGACATATTGGTCTTGGGAGTGCAGCGCAGATTTACGAGAATGTTACCTGGACACTGAGGAGGAAATTTGGATAGGGCCTGTTTTTGGGCGGGAGGAGCACGATCCGCTATTACCCCGTGCCCAATGGTCCCTGCGCAGGCAGGACGAGATTTTCGTCAGGCCTGAGGACTCACCTGCAATCTGCGTTGGAAATCAGCGTTGAACGAGGATTGCATGAAATTCGCACTTTCCACCAGCAGGGGGAAGCTCCAATCTCTTAAAGGCAGGCTGTCTGTTAGAAATCTATTAAAGGTAGCTGGTACCTGTTATTTGCTGAATATAACAGCCTGCTGTCTGCAAGGAGTCTGAACGGAGATGAGACATCGCACACATATACCACGGATGCAGGTCCCATCCCTATTTTGACATACTGATGAGTTAATTTAAAATATCGAATAAAGGTTGCACACCACTCAATCCCACATCCTCCAATCTGCATGCCAGAACTCACCAATCTGCCGGTCTGAGAACACGTGCACCAAGTTTCTCTGCTGAATCTCTTGGTGCAAGAGGTGGACTGAAGGAGGGACATCCTATATCCACGGTGGGCAAGAGGTCCTCCAGACATACACCCAAAAGGGAGTGGGAGGCAGTAGGGGATGAGGTCAATGCCAGGTGCACAGTATCATGAACACGGATGCAGTACAGGAAGAAGTTCAATGCTTTGACATGAGTGGTCAAGATGAGCGAGGTCAACTTTCAAGTTGGGCCTCCGACCAACTACACCACTAGCCGCACCCATTGCTCCACGCACGACACACCCCATCACCCATATACCAACACACTCTTTCCATCAGTACTCAACCCTCTCGCCCTAACACATTACCAACATTGCAAGCCGCTCAGCCACAACTCACAGGCCACACACACTGGCAGCTATTCACCATCATAGGAACATCACCAGACACACATCCCGCTTTCTTGCAGGAGACGCTGGCACATATCAGGAGGCAGCAAGTGGCGGTGGCATTTTGCCCCTCGAGCCTTTTCCATCATTCGATCAGATCAGTGTGGGCCTGTGACCTAACTTCATTTACCCGCCTTAGCCCCATATCCCTTAATACCATTGGTTCACAGAAATCTATCAATCTCTGATTTAGAATTCTTGATTGAGCTAACATCAACTGCCGTTTTACAGAAGACCGTTCCAAACTTTTCCCACACTTTGTGCATAGAAGCATTTCCTAACTTCACTCCTGCACGTCCTGGCTCTGAATGTTAGGCCAAGTCCCCGCGTCCTAGCTGAGGTATTAAATGAGTACTTTGCATCTGTCGTTAACAAGGAAGAAGAAAACTCACAGAAAAAAAGGAGGTCGTTGAGATATTGGATAGACTAAAAATTGATAGAGGAAGTACTGGAAAGGCTGGCTGTACTGAAATAAATAAGTCACCCGGTCCGGCTGGGATGCATCCTCGATTGCTGAGGGAAGTAAGGGTGGAAATTGCAGAGGTTCTGGCCATAATCTTCCAATCATCCTTAGATATGGGGGTAGTGCCCGAGAGCCGGAGAATTGCAAATGTTACACCCTTATTCAAAAAAGGGTGAAAGGATAAACCCGCCAACTATTGGCCAGTCGTTTAACCTCGGTGGTGGGGAAGCTTTTAGAAACGATAATATGGGACAAAATTAATTGTCACTTGGACAAGTGTGGATTAATAAAGGAAAGCCAGCACGAATTTGTTTAAAGCAAATCGTGTTTAACTAACTTGACTGAGTTTTTTGATGAGGTAACAGAAGGTTGATGAGGGGATTGCATTTGATGTGTATATGGACTTTTAAAAGTTGTTTGATGAATTACCGCATAATAGGCTTGTCAGCAGAATTGAAGCCCATGGAATTAAAGGGGCAGTGGGAGCATGGATACGAAATTGGCTCAGTGACCGTAAACAGAGAGTAGTCGTGAACGATTGTGTTTCTGACTGGAGGAAGTGTTCCCCAGGGGCCGGTGCTGGGACCACTGCTTTTCTTGATATATATTAACGACTTGGAATTGGGTGCACAGGGCACAATTTCAAAATTTGCAGATGGCTCAAAAATTGGAAGTGTCGTGAACAGTGAGGAGGATAGTGATAGATTTCAAGAGGAGATAGGTAGGCTGGTAGAATGAGCGGACACATGACAGATGAAATTACCGCAGAGATGTGCGAAGTGACACATTTTGGCAGGAAGAGGAGAAGCAATATAAACTAAATGGTACAATTCTAAAGGGGATGCAGGAACACAGAGACCTGGGGGTATATGTGCACAATTATTTGAAGGCGGCAGGATAGTTTGAGAAATCGGTTAAAAAAACATGTGGCGTCTAGGGCTTTATAAATGCAGACATGGAGTACAAAAGCAAGGAAGTTATGTGGAACCTTTATAAAACGCTGGTTCGACCACAGCTTGAGTATTGTGTCCAATTCTGGGCATCGCACTTTAGGAAGGAAGTGAAGAAGATAGAGAGGGTGCCGACAAGATTTACTAGAATGTTCCCAGGGATGAGGGACTTCAGTTACGTGGAGAGTCTGAAGAAGCTGAGATTGTTCTCCTTCGAGCAGAGAAGGTTAAGAGGTGATTTGATAGAAGCGTTCAAAATAATTTCAGGTGATTAGCAAAATAATAAAAGGCGACATGAGGAAAAATCATTTTAATGCAGCGAATTGTTATGATCTGGAATGCGCTGCCTGAAAGGGTGGTGGAAGCAGATTCAATCATGGCCTTCAAAAAGGAATTGGATAAATGCTTCAAGTGAAAAACGTTGCAGGGCTACAGGGTAGAGCGGGAGATTGGGTCTAACGGATTGCTCTTACAAAGAGCCGGCACGGGATCGATAGGCCGAATAGCCTCCTCCTGTGCTGTAACAAATGTATGATTCTCTGATTTTGAAGTGTAGTCATTGTGGTAATGTTGGAAATGCTGCAGCCAATTTGTACACAGCAAGATCCCAAATACTGCAATGAGATGAATGACCAGAAAATCGGTTTTAGTGATGTTGGTTGAGGGATAAATATTGACCAGGACACCGGGTAGAACTCGCCTGCACCTTTTAGAATCGTGCCGTGGGATCTTTTTCATCTACCTGGGAAGACAGATGGGGCTTCAGTTTAACGTCTCGTCTGCAAGGCGGCATCCACAACAGTGCAGCACTTCCTCAATACTACCCTTCGACAGTACAGCGCTCCTTCACTACTGACCCTCCGACAGTGCAGCACTTCCTCAATACTACCCTTCGACAGTACAGCGCTCCTTCACGACTGACCCTCCGACAGTGCAGCACTTCCTCAATACTATCCCTTCGACAGTACAGCGCTCCTTCACTACTGACTCTCCGACAGTGCAGCACTTCCTCAATACTACCCCTTCGACAGTACAGCGCTCCTTCACTACTGACCTTGCCACAGTGCAGAACTACCTCGATACTGTCCATTCGACAGTACAGCGCTCCTTCCGTACTGATCCTCCGACCGTACAGTGCTCCCTCACGACTGACCCTCTGACAGTGTTGCATTCCTGCAGTACTGACCCTCTGACAGTGCAGCAGTGCGTCCATACAGCCCCTCCGACAATGCATCCCTCCCTCAGTATTGACCCTGCGACACTGCAATACTCCCTCAGTACTGACCCTCCGACAGTTCAGCACTACCTCAGTATTGCCCCCCTGACAGTGCAGCGCTGCCTCAGAATGGCACTGTTGTGTCTGCCCGGATTGTGTGTTCATGTCTCAGGAGTTGGATTTGAATTCACAACCTTCTAACTCAGAGGCGAGACTGCTACCACTGATCCACGTCTGACACCTGAAAGGGGGAGAGAGAGATGGAGCGACTTAGGTTGGGCTTTCTGGAACGTTGAGATGGCTTAAGGCACGGCTGTCAAAAGTATGGCAAATGGACTGCGGATGCACAAGCGGCCAGAGGTGGAGGAGCAGAGTGTTTGGGAGGGGGTATCGGAATGGAGGAGCTGACAGAGACAGGGAGTGGTGAGGCTCTGATGGATTTGAATGGAAGAAAGAATAAAAATAAGCGACAGGCTTTGGAGACTAGAATCCAACGCAGGTCAGTAAGGGCTTTGGTGATTGGTGAGCAACTCACCAATCAAAAATCCAGCGGTGGGGATGGAATCTGTGGCAAGGATGTGAAGATTTTGGGGCCAAAGATCATGACTTCCCAATTTTTAACTGGAGGAAATTGTGTCTCATCTCAATCAGGGTGTGGGTCTGACAACACAAAGACATTGGAAGGGTCAAGGGAGGCGGTGGTTTTGTCAGCGTCCATCTGAAAGCTGGTCCATGTCTGTGGACTGTGTCACCAAAGGGCAGCATGTAGATGATGAAGAGGAGGGAGCCAAGGATTGGGAAGAGAAGCTTCTCCTGACTATGATCAGATAGGTGAGTGGAACCAATTGAGGGTAGTCCCAGCAAAAGAGGCCAGTGTCTGGAGAATGAGGAGGTAACTGGATGGGTTGTCTGTCGGTAAGGCGGGGTGGGCCATGGAGGGATCTAATCCCAGGAATAAGAATTTTAAATTTAAGGGATATGGAACTGGGAGTCGGTGAGGGTCAGGGAGGCCGAGCAGGACCTGGTGCTGGTTGGACACGGATTACACAGTTTTGGATGAGTTCACGTTTATGGAAGGTGGAGGTTGGGTGGCCGGCCAGGAGTGCCGGAGGAATGGAGTCTGTTGGTTGGGGGGTGCAGGGAACAGAGGCATTAATGAGGGTTTCAATGGCAATGGGCTGAGGAAGGAATAGAGGCGGGTGAGGAAATCACGGGGCCTTTGTGAAGGAGGTCAAATCGGGTCATGAGCTGATCTCGGTGTTGCACGGGGACAATTTTACTGGAGCCGTTAACCAATGTGGAATAAACGAGTAAACATCTGCAGTAAAATAGCGGAGAGAAGAATGTCAATGGGACACGTTCAGTGTCCGTCCCCTAATATCACCCACAGTCATTTCTGTCAAAGACTCACAATTCATATTCTAACTGGGGAAACTGCAGGAACAGAGTGAAACGGGTCTGCTTTTGTCCCTGGATTCAGTCTACACAGCGGAGAAATCGGTCTAAATTACAACTGAATCTCCAGGAGTGAACATGGTCAATACAATTATATAAAAACTGTAAATGGAGCTGCTCATTATTGTTGGATCAGTCCAGTATGAGATCAGATTTAAACTTTATTCCTGAGAGAGATCTGATTAAGTTAATAACCTGGGCTTTGAGATGTTTGTGTTCCATTCACCACATTATTTACATCGGAGTCAAAGCTGCTAATATAATGTGTTTGTTAAACTGACTGTAACTAATAGCAATGATCAGGGGTAAAACCGTGTCAGTGGAGAATTATCCCCTGTATAAATCAGGGCTTGTTGGAATGGATCAGCTCAGAGTGCCTGCCGTGGCTGCGGTTTCCAGGCCAACAGAAGTCAGTGCTTCTCACAGAAATGGGATATCCAGTGATGGTTCAGATAGAACGTATTTATTATCCTGTTCTTGCAGCCGTTGGAGTTCCGGGTAAGCCGTTCTTTCAGCTGTTAATGGTGTAAATCGGTGTTAACTCTGCTGCTGTACTTGGCAAATTGTTTTTCCCCCTGCATATTTCATAGTCACCTGTTCTGCACTATTGGTTGAATGGTGGAATGTCGGAGGTGCATTATATCTGTCATGAACTTTGTATATCCAACACTGGCATTCTTACTGTATCATTCTCTGTACTGAATATATTGGAATCTGGATTCTGGGCGAAGAGTTGGTATCAGACTATCAGGAGCTGTTAAGGTTTTCTTGTTGTGGAACTAACCTGCCCTGGAATATGTTTTCATCAATGTGTTTTCAATGATTGATAATGAGACAGCTCACGGTCTCAGTGTTACAAGGAGGCAGTGCAGTGTCCTCCCTCCCCAATAACATGCTTCAGTTTAACTGGGATTTCAATGTATTTATTGATGATCACTGTTATGAAATGTTATTTCATTATGTGTGTATCTGACGCCGTTTCAGATGTCTGGTTACTGAACTGAGTTTGCTGCTGATTCTTTCACATCTCCTTCTCTGCTTCACTGTGGATGAATTCACTGACTGTCACTGGACTTCATTGTAAAATGAAATGTTTTGATGTTTTGTTGTCTCAATTTGCACTGTCCCTGTTGGAATCAGGAGCCCTTCTATGTACCTGTAGTTTATAAGTGTGATGTTGGCGTTTTGTTAATTGAACAATCCCGCCATCTATCACTTTACTTTATAATTACAGGAGAAGGAATCTCTATTATTGTGAGATCTGCCTGGGAGAGGCATTCGATTCTGTTTATTCCATGATTTGTAGATGAAGTGAACAGTGTTGTTGAACAGGTGGAGAATTGAATGATCTGTAGAAACATTAAACTATTCCACAGAGGCTTCACTATTTAATAAACTGACACTGAGAATAGGATCGGTGGAACACGGGGTTGGTGAACAGAATACAGGCACAGGATGATAGGATTTAATCGGATATGAAAATGGACTTGAGATAGTGATTAGAGTGAGTGATAGAGAGGGCGACTGAGAGGGAAAGCGAGAGGCTGTGGTGTGAATAATTCATCAGAATGAACTGCTGAAACTTCCAGGACAATTAAACAGAGAAAATGTGATTTGAAGTTGTTTTTATGATGTGGTCAGATTGGGTGAGTTTTTACTGTCGGACTCGCTCCTCATGTTCATATCATTGTCAGGTCCTCAGACTGTTTTTGTGAATGTTCCTTGCTTTCCAACTTAACAGTAAACATAATTAAAAATTTACTTCAAAAATAGAATCAGAAATTTCTTGATTGTAATCAATTATTCGGAAACTGTTTTTTTCAAGCTCGGATAAGTTCAATAACAACGTGATTAATTTTATTAATACTTTTCATTTTAAGTTTCATTGAATTTGCAAATTAAATTTATTAAACACATTTTGTACCAAACACAGGTTCCCTGACACCAATAACTATAGAAATGAACTGTTAAATGTAATAGTTGGATTGTGTACAGTCTCTCGATCTGAATCCCAGCCTCTGCTCACGCTGCAATGAATCCTCTGTCTCGTCGGTTCCTTCAGTTTGTCCGTTCTCCCAAACCATCTAATCCTGACACCTCTCGAGCTCCTACACGTTCATGTACACTACTCTTTTCCTTGACTCCCTCCCAATCTCACTCACTGTCGGCTCTCTTAACCCAGAGCAACACACAAGCTGCACCTCCCGCGTCCTCTCACCTTCCGACACTTCTCTCTCTTTTCCATCCGTCTGGAGCCCAAATCTGGCTTTAATCCGCTGGATTCCCGCTGTGTAAAACCCCTTCTCCCTTCCCCACCGGCACTGTGCCCTCACTCAGCCCTTCCAGTGGATCCGGTGCTCACTTTATTCACTTTCTGTATCCATCTCCCAATTCATTATTGATCATTGTGTTTAAAAACATCTCTCTGCCCGAAAGCGCTGCTCAGGTCAATCAATCACTTTCCACACTTCGATGCAGCAACAAAGCTGGAAATTTCACCTCAGATCCTCCCCTCATGACTCCAGGTCTGATCAGTGATTTCTCTGTTCCCTTACAGTTAACTTGGTGGCGATTGTGATCCTGTCCCGAGGAAAGTGCGGTCTCTCCAGATGTATCAGTCGCTACCTGGTGGGAATGGCAGTGGCCGATCTCCTGGTCGTTATCATTAGTGTGATATTGAATTGGATTGGTCTGATTTATTTCAGAGATTCATTCCTGCTCATTACTCCCGTGTGTAGTTTTCTTGCCTCCTTGAGTGCTGCAGTCACTGTGGTTTCTGTGTGGTTCACAGTCGCTTTCACCTTTGATCGATTTGTGGCCATTTGTTGTGAGAAGCTGAAAACTAAATATTGCACCGAGAGAACGGCGGCTGTGGTTCTGGGAACAGTGAGTGTGCTGGGCTGTTTGGTGAATGTCCCCACGTACTTTACATTTGAACCTTACTGTATAATTGATAATGTTCCCTGGTTTTGTGAGGTTAAACCGAGCTTCCGTACTTCCCCCGCATGGTCCGCATTTGAGATGTTTCACCTCATTTTAACCCCTTGTGTCCCGTTCTGTCTGATTTTGCTGTTCAATGTTCTGACGGTCAGGTGTATTTTAGTGTCCAGTCGAGTCCGCAGGGGATTACGGGGCCGCAGTAATGGAGAGAATCAGAGTGATCCAGAGATGGAGAACCGAAAGAAATCCATCATTTTACTCTTCAGTATATCGGGCAGTTTTATACTGTTGTGGCTGACAAAGGTTGTATTTTTCATTTATATGCGAATTGCAGACATTCGGTATTTTTACTCCTTCATCGACCCTGGTTATCTCACAGATCACACATCAAAGATGCTGCAGCTTCTCAGTTCCTGCACAAACACGTGTATTTATGTCCTGACCCAGACTAAATTCAGAGAGGAGCTGAAGAACGCGGTGAAATACCCGCTCAATCTAATTGTTAAATTAATGAAATCAAAGAAAGAACTGAAGGGTTTCAAGCACGAGAACTAAATCCCATTTCATACTCCATCTCCTACACTTCCCGAGGGATGGAAAGTACATTTTATATTAGCAGCACAGAAATATGAAATGATCTTAAATATTATTCTGAGATTATATTTTATTGATAATCTCACCTATTGAGGCAGGGTTTGCTTTGCAGAAAACACGTGAATTGTTGCTCAAAATGGCGGCATTAAAGAGCTCAGCTGGACTTTAATTAACTGACTGCAAGACAAAATGGGCAAAGCTGGAAATCAAAGTCACTTCTGTGGACCTGATCAGGATGTGTGTACTCCACTTAAATGGTGAGCGCGAGGGAGAGAGGAAGGGAGAGAGGAAGGGAGACAGAGGCAGAGAGAGAGAGGGACAGAGAGAGAGAGGGAGGGGGAGAACGGGAGACAGAGAGAGAGTGAGAAAGAGGGAGTGAGGTAGCGAGAAAGATGGAGAGAAAGGGCGAGGCAATTAGAGAGAGTCAGAGACAGAGAGAGGGAGACAGAGAGAATGAGAGAGGGAGAATCAGAGACAACGAGAGTTGGAGAGAGACAGCGAAAGAGAGACAGAGAAAGAGAGACAAAGGCGAAGAGAGTGGGAAACGGCGAGAGAGGGAGAGAGGGTGGGAGAGAGAGAGGGAGAGAAAGAAGGAGAGGCAGAGAGACAGAGAGGGAGATATAGAGAGTGGGAAGCGAGGGAAAGAGAGGGACAGAGAGAGAGAGAGAGACAGAGAGAGTGGCACAGAGAGAGACAGAGATTGAGACCAGGAGAAAGACAAAGAGAGAGGCAGGGAGAGAGAGACACAGAGAGAGTGAGAGACGAGAGCCAGAGAGAGGGACAGACAGAGAGAGAACATAAGGACAAAATATGTGTACCAATTAGAAAAATGCAGAAATAAAGAAGGGCAGAGAGAGTTGCTCAGAGACGGAGAGAAATAAAGAGTAAATTATTAAGACAAGAGAGAAAAATATAGAGAGAAAGAAAGTATATATATATATATATATATATATATATATATATATATATATATAATGAGAGAGAGAGACACTGCCAAATAATTACAAATTGATTGGAGAGGAAAGGTAAATAGACAGATGAAATCAATTCAAAATAACTAGAGACTAAGAGAGAGTCAGAGCAGGAGAGTGTCTGACATAAAACGACAAAGAGAAAGAGAAAAAGAGGAACAGAAAGCAGGGAGAAAATAGAAAACAGGAGAGAGGAGGAGAAATACAAATATTAAAACAGAGACTGAGAAAGATGGAATGCAATACAGTAACAGATGCAAAGAAGAGTTCGAAAAGTCAAATAGAAACAGAGAGAATTAGAGCTGGAGAGATTGAGAAGCAAACAGAATGAAATAAAGACAGGTGGAAAGGGAAGGAGGAAGAGACAGATAGAAAGAAGGAAAAGGGAAAAGTAGATCCACAGAGAGAAACAAAGAGAGAGGTGATGCCGGGAGGCTGCACAATAAAGTCACTCAGTCTTGTGTACCTGACCCTGACCATTACTTACTGCAGGAGTTTCCCAGCTGCTCTGTGTCGTAAAAAAAAGTCATCTGATAAGCGAAAGCCTGAGACTAAATCGGCTTCAGCATGTCTGAAGTAAAAGGACGATTAAAAGGAAGAAGGGCTGTTAGAAGGATTGTTAATGACACATTGTAAAAGACCACACAGCAGAGGATAGATCACCATAGTAATAATAACGATTCCAGGAGGGCTGGAGATGGTTTGAACTCCTGCCGGCTTGACTTGGTTACGTTGTGGACACTGAGAGAAAACAATCGTGGGTTGTATTTGTAGGAACCTATTTTTGATAAGCCACCGTCCCCAGAGGTGTGGTTCGATGTTACAAAGAAGTTGGGCAGAAGTTGAGTGGGGAGAGACACAGATCCACCACTGCCGCTCCAAACTCACCTTTCACTTCCTGGCAGCACCACCTCACATGTAATCTTCATGACTGCTCGCTACCTCCCAGCTTGATGCCTCGATGCTGGTTCATAGATTGCCTGTGAAGCAGATGAGCTGGATACAAGACAAAGACAGGGTACACTATAACGGTATCCATCAAAATACCTGGAATCTTCCAGGCAAGCTTGAGTCAACCATGAAGATATAACTTTCGTTATCAGCTTCGTCGAAGATAGACATTGGATTTCTAAACGGTTATGCATTTTGGGAATTCGAAATGTGTTGTTTTATTGGTGTTAAAGCAATTCTAAATCGGGCATAAATCCAACGTGTTGATTAAATTGAAATGTAATTTTTTCTAGTGTATTCAGAATAATAAATGATTGTTTTGTTCATAAAGCCATGGTTTGTGACTGATGTTTCTTTAGGATAAAGAGCCCATTATTTAAATGTAAAATTAAACCTTGTGAAGATAAAAAGGAATTGCCCCAAATTAAAGTGTAATATCACTTTGCACCTTTTTGCTCCTCCATCTGGACCATGTGTAACTTTCCCAGTGAGCTGCTGGATTCTGTAATAAATCACAATGTACTCTTACCCCTTCTGCTGTGTTACTAAACTGGACAGGGTCCCTCAGCACTCTCCTGACCTGTTACTGTTACAAATACTGTTATTGTTTCAGATTAAAGAAAAATATGAATAATAGAGAATTAAACCAAATCCCAGATCAGAACTACATTCAGATTGAGTCCAATTTTACGTTGATTTATTTAATACAAGCAAGAATTGCATTCTCTACACCAAATGGCTCATTTGACCTTTCCTCCGAATGTCTGGTCTCTCCTTCTCTGTAAGAATTAAGTCCAAATAACCAAATATTAATCCATTTTTTTGCAGAAGTTCACATTTTGGTCTTTGATTCCCTCACTGCACCGCTGTCTTTGTGTTAAACACCAGCTAGTTCCAGTCTCACTCAGTTTGTATCTTTAACTGTAGTGCAACAGTGATTCAACAGGAACAGCAAATGAACCCTCTCCGTGTGTCTCACTGTAACAAGCTCCACCTTGTCCCTGAATCAGATGGCTGCCTTATTGGCGGCCATTATGTTTCAGGATCAGGGCCGCCATTTTGTTTCAGCTTCATGGCGGACAATTTGTTCAATATGTCTATCTTGACTCCCAGTAAGTTGGCCGTCCTTCCTCAAAGTTAAATGGCGAACATGCCCCTCAGTTAATTGGCCGCCTTGCCCCTCAGTTAAATGGCCGCCTTGCCCCTCAGTAAGATGACTGCATTGCTGGTGTCAGTTTTGTTTCAGGTTCATGACATTGAAGTTGTTCATAGATTCATTGTTTCATGGTAGGTACAGCACAAGAGGAGGCCATTCGGCCCACTGTGCATGTGCCAGCTCTTCGAAAGGGCTGTCGAATTAGTCCCATGTCCCCCTCTGCTCTTTCCCCACAGCCTTTATGGGGGCTTTGTAATAGTAGTTGTGTTATGGAAATACATATATATGTATAGATGCAAATTGATGTTGTCGTTGTTGCTCTAATATATAAATACAAGTTGTTGTTGCCGATAGATTGTCTCTCAATCTTTTACTCTTCAGATTCTTCTCCTTTATAAACTGGGCTTTGTTTCTGTGTAAGTGAATGTTGCTGAGAGATTGTTTCTGTAACTGAGTGAGGGATCTTGTTTTTTATTATTTAAAAAAAAAACATTTTTACTTTGGCTGTTTTGAATGTCATGAATTTGTTTGAACTCTTTGGTTAATTGGAAAAAGCCACAAACTGTAAGTTGACCACAAACTATAGGCTTTTTGTCCACTGCTAATTAAAACAAGAGAAAAGAGCAAAGGTAAAGTTTGTTCACCTTTGCAAACTGCAACATAAAGGGTGAAGTAGCAAAATATGGCCACGCTTTTTGTCCCCTGCTCCAGGAACAGAAGAGAAAATGAGCACAGGGGCAATTTGGACACTGCAGCAAACACAGGCAGACAGACCAGCACCTTTTAGGGAGGGTTGGTGAAGGCCGGGGGTGGGGGTGGTGAGTGAGGCAATGAGTGGCAAAACAGGAGAGAAAATCCTGCAAACTTGTATTAGAGAGAGAGTGAAGCAACTTGTGCTCTTCAGTCTGCCCTGAGTGTTTTTCTGTCTCTCTCTTTCTCCCAACTTTTCTCTCTTTTCTTTAGATTTTCTGCTTTGTAACTGGGGAGTTTGTTTGTCAGTGGTATTTGCTGTGGGATTGCTGCCTGTGTAATGGAAAGAGTGAGTGAGTTAGTGTGAAAGTGTGTGAGTGAGTGAGTGTGAGGGAGCTCTGTGCTCTAGCTGAGCAGTTTTAATCGCTTGTTTTGTTTCTAATCAATCCCTTTTCACTATCTCTCTCTCCCTCCAGAGGACTTTTTTTGTGGAAATGCTGTAACATGAAGATGTGGAAAGAGAATTTTTGGGAGGAGGTGGAATCCTTGGACAAGGAGCTTTCTCTCCACATGGGACAGACTGAGGCCTTCACCACAAGCTGCACACAATGGGGCTCGTGTGAGTTGTATCTGGGTCACTGTGGGATCAACGGGCGTGCTGTGGGATCACTGGGACACTGCAGGTTCACTGGGACATTGTGGGATCAATGGGACACTGTGGGATCAATGGGACACTGTGGGATCACTGGGATACTGTGGGATCACTGGGACACTGTGAGATCACTGGGACACTGTGGGATCAATGGGACACTGTGGGATCACTGGGACACTGTGGGATCAATGGGACACTGTGGGATCACTGGGACACTGTGAGATCAATGGGACACTGTGCGATCAATGGGACACTGTGGGATCACTGGGACATTGTGGGATCACTGGGACACTGTGGGATCACTGGGACACTGTGAGATCACTGGGACATTGTGGGATCACTGGTACACTGTGAGATCAATGGGACACTGTGCGATCAATGGGACACTGTGGGATCACTGGGACACTGTGGGATCACTGGGACACTGTGGGATCACTGGAACACTGTGAGATCACTGGGACATTGTGGGATCACTGGGACACTGTGGGATCACTGCGACAGTGGCGGCCATTTTATTTAAGATGGCCGCCTTACTGGCCGCCATTTTGTTTCAGCTTCATGGCGTTACAGGAGAAACTTCTATACCCATTCTATGTCATATATAAATATTATAAACATGTATATATACATGAAATTTTATGTACACAAGTTGTTGTATAAAAGAAAGCCTGTCAAACATTTGCACAAATGCAGTTTGGATACTGGGACTTCTGGGTGCACTGTGGGAACACTGGGACACTCTGGAATTACTGGGACACTTTTCATCACTGAGGCAATATCACTGGGTGCACTGTAGGATCACTGGGTCACTCTGCGGTGACTATGGGGTCATTGTGTGCACGGTGGATCACTGGGACACTGTGCATGTCTGGGGCACTATCACTGATTGCACTGTGGGATCAGTGGGTCTCTCAGCGATCACTGTGGGATGACTGGGTGCACTGTGGGATCACTTGGTCACTGTGGGAACACTGTGGGATATTTATTTATCCAGTTGGGCCGAATATCCCCTGATTCTCTGCTGTACATTCGATGTAATTCTATGTAGTATACAAATATATATAATGCTGTTGTTGTTGTCGTGAAGCAGGGACTCCCGGAGAGACTTCTTTACCCAGATGGGCAGAATGGCCTCTTTCTGTGCCGTGCTGTAGTCTATGCTATATATATAGATAGATAAATATATTATATGTACAAGAACATGTTGTAAAATAGAAATAGCAGTTTGGCCGAATGGACTCTGTGCTACACTGTGCTGTACTGTACATTCAATGTAAAATATATATAACTATATAATTATATTATATATTATTTTATACTGCATGTTCAAGAATTTGTTGTTGTTGTCAAATGAGGAATTCAGGGGAAAATCTTGACCCAGATGGGCCGAATGACCTGTTTCTGTGACGTGGTGCATTCTATGTAATATTTATGTGAAGACATATTTTATTGTATAATACGTACAAGAAGTAGTTGTCATAAAATAGAAATAGCAGTCGGGTCGAATGACCTCTGTACTGCTCTGCACTGTACATTAGATGTTAAATATATATAAATATATTGTTAGATTATATATTTTATTATATTTTCTACTCTAGAAGTTGTTGTTGTCAAGTAAGAAATTCAGGGGAATTTCTTTACCCAGATGGGCTGAATGGCCTGTTTCTGTGCCTTGCTGTATTCTATGTAATACATATATAAAGATATGTACGGGGTTAAATTCGATCACCCCCGAATCCGGGCGCGGGGGTCGATTAACCCCCACGTGATTAACCTGCACCCGGTCATTGAGATGCAGACAGACCGTGAGATTGGTGCTGCCTGGTGATTTACCTGATTCCTGCGAGCAGTCAGGCCTGGCTGCGCTGCTGAGCGGCTTCTCACCTGCACGGGAGCCCCGATATTGCGTGAGTGGTTCGCACCTCTTAAAGGCAGGTTGCAACTGTTAAAAGCAGACTCCACCTCTTCAAGGCAGGCTCCACCTCTTAAAAGCAGGCTGCACCTCTTAAAGGCAGGCTTCACATCTGAAAGGCAGGCTGCACGTCTCAAAGGCAGGCTGCACCTCTTAAAGACAGACCGCACCTCACAAAGTCAAACATTTGATTCAGATACACACCTCCGGGGTCATTTCTTCTCGGACAGTTCTGATTGGCAGCTTCTTTTGAATTAAACAGACCATTGCTTAAAATGACTGGCTCCCAGTCACTGTTTCGAAGCCATTTATCAGCGTGCCTTTTTCAAACTGGTGAGTCTGTTTGGAATCTCTGAGAATGTTAATCAAGTCGACAGTTTCCATAGTTTGTGAGAAAAAGACAACAAAGAACCAGGATGTTCGAAAGTTCGGTCACAGTTTCGTATAGTATTTGTGAATTATTGATAATTTTCTTTTACAGTAAGGATCTGGTTGAGCTTTACAGTAAAATTGTTGTCTTACTGCTAATATTTGTTTGTTCTCTTACTGTTTCATCAATTTGTTTTGCAGTTAAAGTCTAAAACAAGGTCCAGTGTAGTGTGACTCTGTCACCCTCTGAAAATCAGGCACTATTCGGCACTGGATAGAACGAGTGGGCTGAGATAATCTGAAGGGGTTTCACTGTTCATTACCTGGAGCCCTTCAAATGTTACATTGATATCAGGACAAGCGGAAACACTGAGACATTGGCAGTGAAGCCTCACCTAACAGATGAGCTGCTTTTTCAAGCTTAGAAATACAGCTGATTTTAAATCATCAAAATTTCACTTAATTAAAGTAGACAAAAGGGAAACAATCTCTGAACTGTCTCCACTATCAGAAAAACACGGTCATTTTACTGATCGAGGAATAACGATCTTGTTCAAAAAGTACAAAATAAAAATGAATTGTAATGTTTTTAAAATAACGACCTGATAGAAAGCATTCTCCAACCAAACAAAAGCACCAAGCATTCCCAGGACATTGAGAGATTATGTGAGTGGGCAAAACTGTGGCAAATGGAGTTCAATGTGGGGAAATGTGAGGTCATCCACTTCGGATCTAAGAAAGATAGATCAGAGAGATTTCTAAATGGTGAGGAGCTCGGAACTGTGGAGGAGCAGAGAGATTTAGGGTCCAAGTGCAGAAATCATTAAAAGCTAGTGGACAGTTACAAAAATAATTAAAAAGGCTAATAGAATGTCGGCCTTTATTTCAAGAGAGCTGGAATATAAAGGGGTGGAAGTTATGTTCCAGCTGTGCAGAGCTCTGGTTAGAGCCCATCTGGAGGACTGCATTCAGTTCTGGGCACTGACCCTCAGGAAGGATATATTGGCCTTGGAGGTGGTTCAGCGCAAATTCACCAGAATGATATCGGGGCTTAACGGGTAAAATTATGAGGACAGGTTCCATGGACAAGGCTAGTATTCCCCTGAATATAGAAGATTAAGGGGTGATCTAATTGAGGTGTTTAAGATGATGAAAGGAGTTGATAGGGTAGATAGAGAGAAACTACTTCCTCTGTTGGGGGAATCCAGAACAAGGGGGCATAACCTTAAAATTAGAGCTAGGCCGTTCCGAGGTAATGTCAGGAAGCACGTCTTCACAAAACGGTAGTGGAGATCTGGAACTCTCTCCCACAAAAGTCTGTTAAGGCTGGGAGTCAATACGAAATTACAAAACGGAAATTGAAGATTTTTGTTCGGCAAGGATATGAAGGATTTCGGAACCAAGGCGGGTAGATGGAGTTGTTATACAGATCCACCATGATCTAATTGAATTGCGGAACAGGCTCGAGAAGCTCAATTGCCTACTCATGTTCCAGTGTCACAGGCTTGAGGTGCTGAATGGCCTAATCCTATTCCAGTGAAATATAGTCAAGGTGCTGAATGGCCTTCAGTTCCCGTATAACAGGTTCGAGGAGCTGAATGACCTCCTCATGTTCCTGTCAAACAGCTTTGAGGAAATTGCCACTATTTCGTCCAAAATGGCTGCCGTACTTGCCGCCATTTTGTACAAGATGGCGGCCATACTTGCCGCCATTTTGTTCAAAGTGGCCGCCGGACTTGCTGCATTTTGTCCAATTTGGCTGCTGTACTTGCCGTCATGCTGTCCATGTGTATATGTTATAAATATAAGATATTGTTGTTGTAACAGTAGTTGTGGTTATATAAATATAAAGATTGCCATTCTGGGATCACTCTGTTCTCACTGCGTACACTCTGGGCTGCCTGGGTGAACACTGGGATCACTCATGTGTGATTGGGCGCACTCTGGGTTCCCTGTGTGCAATCTGGGATTACTTTGGGGTGACTGGGTGCACTCTGGGGTCACCGGGGGCGGGGCGGGGTCACAGCGACGTTCAGAGGTCACTGTGGGATCACTTAGGACATTCTGCGCGGGACCTGCCGCCATTTCGTCCAAGATAGCTGCCGTACTTGCCGCCTTGCTGGCCGTTTGTAAATACACATATATCATAGTTACATATATATCAATTATAAATACAAGTCGTTGTTGTTATGGTAGTAGTTGTTGTGGTAGTTGTCTTAATATAAAGATTGCCACTCTGGGGTGCCTGGGTGCACCCTGGAATACCTATGTGCGCGCTGGGATCAATCTGGGTTGACCAGGTGCACGCTGGGATCTCTGGAGGGTCACTGGGATATTCTGGGGTCACCTTGGGATCACTGGGGACACTCTGCGCAGTACTTGCTGCCATTTTGACCAAGATGGCTGCCGGTCTTGCCTCCATTTTGTTGAAGATGGCCACCGGACTTGCAGTAATTTTGTCCAAGATGGCCGCCGTACATGCTGGCCGTATCCAAATAGATATAATATGTATCATATATATTATATATATTATAAATACAAGTTGTTGCTGTAGTAGTAGCTGTGGTGGTGGTCTAATTATGAAGATTGCCACTCGGGGATCACTCTGGCGTGACTGGTGCACTCTGGTTTCCCTGGGTGCACTCTGGGATCACTGGGTGCACTCTGGGGTCACTGGGACATTGTGGGGTTACTGTGGTGTCACTAGGGACACTCTGTGCGGTACTTGCCGCCATTTTGTCCCAGATGGCCACTGTACTAGCACAGGTTGTTGTTGTTGAATTATTAGTTGTGGTGGCGGTGGTCTAAATACAAAGACAGCCACTCTGGGATCACTCTGGGATGAACAATGCCTCCCTCAGAGGGGACCGATCGAGGCCTCCATCCCTGGAGAGGACCGATCGAGGCCTCCCTAAGAGGCAATCGACCGAGGCCTTCTCCAGAATGGACGGACCGAGGCCTCCTCTAGGGGGAACCGACCGAAGCCTCTTCCATAGGCTGCACCCAAGCATGGCACATGTGAGTTCGGTCGACTTATTGCCCTGGGCTTTAATTTCCTCTCTGGGCCCTGTGTTTGGGGCCTCGGTTTAACATGTTCCTGTTCGATTGTGAATGTTGTGATATTATCAGGTTCAAGCCTGGGGTTAAAGTAGCCCGGCCTGCAATGTTATACAAATACGTTAACCCAGTGTGAGACATACAGGGGCCGAGAGGAGATTAACGTCTGAATCGTGAACCCCTCCCTGTACGGGCTTCGAGGGTTTGTTATAATTTCAAAATGATGCTTGTGTTTCGGAGAGATGGTACAACTTTGAGGGGACAGGGCGGCCATTTGAGGGGTTTTAGTGGAATAAATAAGGAGAAAATGTTTCCAGTGGCAGGAGGGTCTGTAACCAGAGGACAAAGATTCAAAATAATTGTCAATAGAGCCAGAGGTGACATGAGGAAGGATTATTTTTCTGCAGCGAGTGGTTATGATCTGGAATTTACTGCCGGAAAGGGAGGTGGAAGCAGATTCAAAAGTAAATTTCAAAAGGGAATTGGATAAATAATGTAATGTATCATTCTGTGATATTGTGGCAGGTTCACGGCAGCCATTTTGCGACAGCTTCATGGCGGCCATTTTGTGACAGGTGCGTGGCGGACATTTTACATTGATGTTGGGAAGCCATTTTGTGGAGTCCCAGTTGAGCTGTTTTGCTCACAGTCCGTCGCACCATTTTGTGCAAATTCCATATCCAGCCCCACACCCCAGGTAAGACCCACCCAGTTAAATAGGTCGACCGGTCACATGTATGATGCCATTTGGAGGAGGTGTGATGTAATTTCGTGGAATATTTCAAATACAAACACCAGTAATTTAATAATGAGGAGACGAGGGCTGTGCTGATGTAAATGATGGAGTTTTATTAACACAGCACATTGACAACAACTTATATTTATATAGCGCATTCAGAGTAGCAAAACGTGCCAAAGTGCTTCACAGGAGCAATAAGACAAATTTGACACTAATAAGGAAATATTAGGACAGGTGGCCAAAAGCTTGGTCAAAGAGACAGGGTTGAAGGAGCATCTGGAAGGAAGAGAGAGATGGAGAGAGATGGAGAGGTTTAGGGACTGAATTCCAGAGCTTAGGGCTTCGGCAGCGGAAGGCAGGTACACAGGAACACGTTCCAGATTCTGAATCCTCACTGGGACAGGCACCCAGGTGCACTGAGTCCAAATATCAGTGACACACTGCACACCAGACTGAGCCCACTCTGAGACCTTCCTGTCCGTAAATTAACCAGTGTCCCACTGCAACCCAGTCTGAGCCCCACCGTGGACTCTTCCTGTCGTTACATTGATACAATGTCTCACTGCAGCCCACACTGAGCACGACCCTGGGCCCTTCCCGTCTGTACATTGACCAAGTGTCCCACTGCAGCCCAGACTGAGCACGACCCTGGGCCCTTCCTGTCTGTACATTGAACCAATGTCCCACTGTAGCCCAGACTGAGCCCAAACCTGGTCCCTTCCTGTCTGTACATTGACCCAGTGTCCCACTGCAGCCCAGACTGAGCCATACCCTGGGCCCTTCCTGTCTGTACATTGACCCAGTGTCCCACTGCACCCCAGACTGAGCCCAAACCTGGGCCCTTCCTGTCTGTACATTGACCCAGTGTCCCACTGCAGCCCAGACTGAACACCACCCTGGGCCCTTCCTTTCTGTACATTGAACCAGTGTTCCATTGCAGCCCAGACTGAACCCCACCCTGGGCCCTTGCTGTCTGTACATTGACCCAGTGTCCCACTGCAGCCCAGACTGAACCCCACCCTGGGCCCTTGCTGTCTGTACATTGACCCAGTGTCCCACTGCAGCCCAGACTGAGCCCCACCCTGGGCCATTCCTGTCTGTGCATTGACCCAGTGTCTCACTGCAGCCCAGACTGAACCCCACCCTGGGCCCTTGCTGTCTGTACATTGACCCAGTGTCCCACTGCAGCCCAGACTGAACCCCACCCTGGGCCCTTGCTGTCTGTACATTGACCCAGTGTCCCACTGCAGCCCAGACTGAGCTCCACCCTGGGCCCTTGCTGTCTGTACATTGACCCAGTGTCCCACTGCAGCCCAGACTGAGCCCCACCCTGGGCCCTTCCTGTCTGTACATTGACCCAGTGTCCCACTGCAGCCCAGACTGAGCTCCACCCTGGGCCCTTCCTGTCTGTCCATTGACCCAGTGTCCCACTGCAGCCCAGACTGAGCCCCACCCTGGACCCTTCCTGTCTGTACATTGGCCCAGTGTCCCACTGCAGCCCAGACTGAGCCCCACCCTGGGCCATTCCTGTCTGTACATTGACCCAGTGTCCCACTGCAGCCCAGACTGAGCCCCACCCTGGGCCCTTCCTGTCTGTACATTGACCCAGTGACCCACTCCAGCCCAGACTGAGCCCCACCCTGGGCCCTTCCTGTCTGTACATTGACCCAGTGTCCCACTGCAGCCCAGACTGAGCCCCACCCTGGGCCCTTCCTGTCTGTACATTGACCCAGTGTCCCATTGGGGACCATCCAGCCCCGGATATCCGGCAGAATCAGCGCTGTGGGACCGGGTGACTGAGTCTCGTGACCCTGTCGCTGGGCCTCTGACGTCACAATGGGAGACGACGCTCGCTCAGCTCGAGCTGGAAACCGTTAAAGGGCCGTTCGGATTTAAACCTGGAGCGAGGCCGGTTAAAGGGGAGGGACAGAGAATCGGCCAAAAATGTTCATATAATGAGACCAGGAATAGTTATAAATTGAAATGTTCATATAATGAGACCAGTAATGGTTATAAATTGAAATGTTCATATAATGAGACCAGGAATGGTTATGAATTGAAATGTTCATATAATGAGACCAGGAATGGTTATAAATTGAAATGTTCATATAATGAGACCAGGAATGGTTATAAATTGAAATGTTCATATAATGAGACCAGGAATTGTGAGAAATTGAAATGTTCACTCTCCCACACTCAGTCCGGGTCTGGATTCCCGCAGTGACTCCAGGTGTCTCTTTCCATTTGGACTGAACTGATTCTCCCTCAGCCTGAAACAAATTAAAGATTTAACAGGAAATAAACAGATTGAACAACAGTGTAAATAACAGGGAGACTGGGGTTAATATTTCAATAATAATTACTGACAAATATTACCGATAATAGGAACTGGATCTCATCGATATTTTATTTATTACATTAAACATTAGCACAAACACTCATCCGATCTGTTCCAGACTTTTGCGGGTCAGTATGAGGGAGCGGAGAGCGGGGACAGATCGGTCTGTGAAGGAGTTTGATCCCAGGGACAGATCCGTCAGTGACCGGTTTGTCCTGAGAGCGGAGACGAGATCCTCGGTACAAGAATCTGTGAGACCGACACCAACCAGACTGGGGATCAGAGAGAAATGGAGAAAAAACAGGAATCAAGATAAATCCCCAATGTTTATTTGAATTATTATTACTTATACCGACATTAATGTACAGTGTTAGACATCCAGTTATGATAAACACAATCTCACACAGTCTGATACTTACTACAGTTCCTGTATTTTACAGTCCGGGTTCCCCAGAGCCGCAGATAGTAGTTTCACTCCTGAATCTCCCAGTTTATTTCTCCCCAGTCGAAGCACAAACAGACAGCGAGTTGGAAACAAACTGAATCCAATCCCAGATCTGATACATTTTTTCTCTGATATTACAGGAAACAATGAAAAATCTTCAGGAAATTAATAACCAGATTTCCCTGTCACTGACAATGAATCGCACTCTGTCCGACGCTCCATATATTCAGGGACTGTCAGTAAATGTATTTATTAAATAAAGTGCTGTCTGCGTGAAGCCTTTAAATGTCCCTCAGTCCGGTTTTATTCCCTGATGATCAGAATTAAATTACTGGAGGTTTCATTCCCTGTCGATCAGAACTTTTCATTCCCTGATGATCAGAATTAACCTGCTGAAGGTTTTATTCCCTGATGATCAGAATCACCCTTCTGAAGGTCAGTGACTGGTCCAGTCATGTTTGGGGAAACTATGTCATTTCTGCTGCTTCGTAAATCCCAGATTTTATTGGAATGGGGGTTTTCCCGGAATTAAATGATAAAGCGGTGATTACCTGTACTTTATGCAGTTTTATATTAATCTGTATAATATCTCGGGGTGAGTTATATTGTGAAACTGCGCTAACGGCTGGTGCAAAATTCATCCCCCAGGATTTTTTTTATTCGTTCATGGGATGTGGGCGTCGCTGGCGATGCCGGCATTTATTGCCCATCCCTAATTGCCCTTGAGAAGGTGGTGGTGAGCCGCCTTCTTGAACCGCTGCAGTCCTTGTGGTGAAGGTTCTCCCACACTGCTGTTTGGAAGGGAATTCCAGGATTTTGACCCAACGACGATGAAGGAACGGCGATATATTTCCAAGTCGGGATGGTGTGTGACTTGGAGGGGAACGCACAGGTGGTGTTGTTCCCATGTGCATGCTGCTCTTGTCCTTCTAGATGGTAGAGGTCGCGGGTTTGGGAGGTGCTGTCGAAGAAGCCTTGGCGAGTTGCTGCAGTGCATCCTGTGGATGGTACACACTGCAGCCACTGTGCGCCGGTGGTGAAGGGAGTGAATGTTTCGGGTGGTCGATGGGGTGCCAATCAAGCGGGCTGCTTTATCTTGGATGGTGTCAAGCTTCTTGAGTGTTGATGGAGCTGCACTCATCCAAGCAAGTGGAGAGTATTCCATCACACTCCTGACTTGTGCCTTGTAGATGGTGGAAAGGCTTTGGGGAGTCAGGAGTTGAGTCATTCGCCGCAGAATACCCAGCCTCTGACCTGCTCTCGCAGCCACAGTATTTATGTGGCTGGTCCAGTTAAGTTTCTGGTCAATGGTGACCCCCAGGATGTTTTATTTGATGAGGAGAGTTTATTCTGTCCTGTTACAAGTTTTAAATGTCCCTGTACTCCTCATTTATTTCTTGGACACACAAATCTCCATCAAAGACGGGCACCTCAGCACCTCACTCTACCGCAAGCCCACGGACAACCTCACGATGCTCCACTTTTCCAGCTTCCACCCCAACCACGTCAAAGAGGCCATCCCCTATGGACAGGCCCTACGAATACACAGGATCTGCTCAGACGAGGAGGAACGCGATGGACACCTACAGACGCTGAAAGACGCCCTCGTAAGAACGGGATATGACGCTCGACTTGTCGATCGACAGTTCCGACGGGCCACAGCGAAGAATCGCATCGACCTCCTCAGAAGACAAACACGGGACGCAACCAACAGAGTACCCTTCGTCGTCCAGTACTTCCCCGGAGCGGAGAAACTACGCCATGTTCTCCGCAGCCTTCAAAATATCATCGATGACGACGAACAACTCGCTAAGGCCATCCCCACACCTCCACTACTCGCCTTTAAACAGCCACCCAACTTCAAACAGACCATCGTTCGCAGCAAATGACCCAGCTTTCAGGAGAACAGCGTCCACGACACCACACAACCCTGCCACGGTAACCTCTGCAAGACATGCCAGATCATCGACACAGATACCACCATCACACGAGAGGACACCACCCACCAGGTGCATGGTTCATACTCCTGTGACTCGGCCAACGTTGTCTACCTCATACGTTGCAGGAAAGGATGCCCCAGAGCATGGTACATTGGCGAGACCATGCAGACACTGCGACAACGGATGAACGGACACTGCGCAACAATCGCCAGACAGGAGGGTTCCCTCCCAGTCGGGGAACAATTCAGCAGTCAAGGACATTCAGCCACCGATCTTCGGGTAAGCGTTCTCCAAGGCGGCCTTCGAGACACACGACAACGCAAAATCGTCGAGCAGAAGTTGATAGCCAAGTTCCGCACCCATGAGGACGGCCTCAACCGGGATCTTGGGTTCATGTCACGCTACACGTAACCCCACCAGCAAAAAGGGGGAACAAAATTATATGTTTTTTCATGTTCTCTCTCTCTCTCTCTCTGCCATTTTGGGTTTCTTTCTGCCTGCCTGTGTAATAGACACAATGTTTATCCAGTGTACTGGGACGTGCTGTTCTCCGTGACTGGCCTGTTTGAATAACAACGACACCTTTTGATTGGTGTGATGCTGTCCCAGCCAGGTATAAGATACGCGATTTGAGAACCTTTTCACTCATTCATCTGACGAAGGGGATAATCTCCGAAAGCTTGTGATTTTAAAATAAATTTGTTGGACTATAACCTGGTGTTGTAAGATTCCCTCATTTATAGAGAGGAGAGCATCTCACTTTATTCCAATTAAACTGGCTCTACATTTATTCAGGTGTAACTGGCCCGACAGTTTATGGGGAATTTTCTGAAGTTCCCTCCCGAGCGGGACCACACACAGAGTGGGGCAGATTCGGGGATATTCCCAGGTTCACTGTCCCTGGTTATCCTAGGAGCCGCCCGCTGTGTGTGGGGCCCCACCGCTGGCCGGTGTGTGTCTGTACTCCTGGGCTAATACCCCACAACCCGTTAGATTGGAAACTTTTTACGGGCAGATTTTCGTTCCCAAATCCCACTGAAGCGAGGGGCCTGAATCCACAACCTTCTGACTCAGAGGCACGAATGCTGCCAGCTGGGTGAAGAGATGGTGGATGTCATGGAGAGTGTGAAGGGCTGTGTCATTGATGAGTTAAGATAACGCACTGACGTCGTGCGGGGAAAGCTCAGCTCGCCCACTGGGGGTTGACCGCCCGAAACCTGTGTTTTACTCTTTGTTACTGAATGTTTGGTGTTTCTGCTTCCCTCTCCTACACACGTTGACAGTCCGGTGACTGTCACTTGTCCCCCACACCTCGGTAAGAGGGTGGGATGCTCCAACGCACAGACTGCTGCAGTTAGTGTCAGTCTACGTGTAAGTAACAGTGAGAAGTATCCTCTACAATGGACGTATCTCAGGCAGTGAGAAAAACAGCAACAAATATCATTTATTGCAATTAAATTATCAGACTCTTTCAGTGACCTGTATTTACTGATCCGATAAAGACTGTAAAATCCCGACTTGTTCAAAAGCATCCATTTTAGATTCTCCAGTCCTCAGGGATTTACCGATCCTTTTATCATTTGTCATATTTGTGTTGAATCTGCTTCTCTATGGTTTGAGGAAGCACTGAGGGTAGCAAGGGCACAGTCTTTATTCTGGGTGGGGGACTTCAATATCCTTCACCAAGAGTGGCTCGGTAGCACCACTACTGACCGAGCTGGGCGAGTCGGGAATGACATCGCTGCCAGACTGAGCCTGTGGCAGGTGATGAGCGAACCAACACTGAGGAAAAACCTGCTTGACCTCGTCCTCACCAATCTACCTGTCGCGGATGCATCTGCCCATGACAGTATTGGTAGGAGTGACCACCGCACAGTCCTTATGGAAATGAAGTCCCGTCTTCAGACTGAGGACACCATCCAACGTGTTGTTTGGCACGGCTGGAGTGCTGAATGGGATAGATTCAGGACAGATCCAGCAGCTCAAAACTGGGCATCCATGAGGCGCTGTGGGCCATCAGCAGCAGCAGAATAGTATTCCAGCACAATCTGGAACCTCATGGCCCGGCATATTCCTTACTCTACCATTACCAACAAGCCAGGGGATCAACCCTGGTTCAATGAGGAGTGTAGAAGAGCATGCCAGGTGCAGCACCAGGCGTACCTAAAAATGAGGTGTCAACCTGGTGAAGCTACAACTCAGGACTACATGCATGCTTAACAGCGGAAGCAACATGCTATAGACCGAGCTAAGCGATTCCACAACCAACGGATTGGATCAAAGCTCTGCAGTCCTCCCACATCCAGTCGTCAATGGTGGTGGACAATTTAAAAACTAACAGGAGGAGGAGGCTCTGCAAACATTCCCATCCTCAATGATGCCAGATTCCAGCACGTGAATGCAAAAGACAAGGCTAAAGCGTTTGCAACCATCTTGAGCCAGAAGTGCCGAATGGATGATCCATCTCGGCCTCCTCCCGATATTCCCACCGTCACGGAAGCCAGTCTTCGGCCAATTCGATTCACTCCACGTGATATCAAGAAACGGCTGAGTGCACTGGATACAGCAAAGGCTATGGGCCCCGACAACATCCCAGCTGTGGTGCTGAAGACTTGTGCTCCAGAACCAGCTGCGCCTCTAGCCAAGCTGTTCCAGCACAGCTACAACACTGGCATCTACCCGAAATGTGGAAAATTGCCCAGGTACGTCCTGTCCACAAAAAAATACGACAAATGCAATCTGGCTAATTGCCGCCTCATCGGCCACGTCTCAATCATCAGCAAAGTGATGGAAGGTGTCGTCGACAGTGCTTTCAAGCGTCACTTACTCACCAATAACCTGCTCACCAATGCGCAGGTTGGGTTCCGCCAGGACCACTCAGCTCCAGACCTCATTACAGCCTTGGTCCAAATATCGACAAAAGAGTTGAATTCCAGAGGTAAGGTGAGAGTGACAGCCTTTAACATGAAGGCAGCATTTGACCGAGTGTGGCACCAAGGAGCCCGAGTAAAATTGAAGTCAATGGGAATCAGGGGAAAACTCTCCAGTGGCCGGAGTCATCCCTAGCACAAAGGAAGATGGTAGTGGTTGTTGGAGGCCAATCATCTCAGCCCCAGGACATTGCTGCAGGATTTCCCCAGGGCAGTGTCCGAGGCCCAACCTTCTTCAGCTGCTTCATCAATGACCTTCCGTCCATCATAAGGTCAAAATGGGGATGTTCGCTGATGATTGCACAGTGTTTAGTTCCATTCGCAACCCCTCAGATAATGAAGCAGTCCGTGTCTGCATGTAGCAAGACCTGGACAACATCCAGGCTTGGGCTCATAAGTGGCAAGTAACATTCGCGCCAGACAAGTGCCATGCAATGACTATCTACAACAAGAGAGAGTCTAACCACCTCCACTTAACATTCAACGGCATTAGCATCGCCGAATTCCACACCACCAACATCCTGAGGGTCACCATTGACCAGAAATTTAACTGGACCAGCCACATAAATACTGTGGCTACAAGAGTAGGTCAGAGGCTGGATGTTCTGTGGCGAGTGACTCAACTCCTGACTCCCCAAAGCCTTTCCACCATCTACAAGGCACAAGTCAGGTGTGTGATGGAATACTCTCCACTTGCTTGGATGAGCGCAGCTCCAATAACACTCAAGTAGCTCGGCACCATTCAGGACAAAGCAGCCCGCTTGATTGGCACCCCATCCACCACCCTAAACATTCACTCCCTTCACCACTGGCGCACAGTGGCTGCAGTGTGTACCATCCACAGAATGCACTGCAACAACTCGCCAAGGCTTCTTCGACAGCACCTCCCAAACCCGCGACCTCTACCACCTAGAAGGACAAGGGCAGCATGCACACGGGAACACATCCAACTGCACGTTCCCCTCCAAGTCACACACCATCCCGACTTGGAAATATATCGTCGTTCCTTCATCGTCGCTGGGTCAAAATCCTGGAACTCCCTTCCTAATAGCAATGTGGGGAAACCTTCACCACACGGACTGCAGCGGTTCAAGAAAGCGGCTCACCACCACCTTCTCAAGGGCAATTATGGATGGACCATAAATGCCGGCCTCGCCAGCGACGCCCTCATTCCATGAACGAATAAATAATAAAGAATAATTCGCAGACCGCCTTTAACGTAATAAACATTCCCAAGGGGATTCACTGAGAAGTAAATGGAGTAAGAAGATATCAGGAGGACTGGTGAAAACCTTGGTCAAAGAGTGGGCTTAAGGATGGTGTAAAAGGAGAAGAAGTAAATGGAGAGTCGGAGGGGATAATATGGGTTTTCAAGAGTAGAATTTCGAAGTCTGAAGGATAAAAATGGATCCCCGACCAAAGAAGGAGATATTAGGAGGGATGACAAAAGCTTGAAGCAAGAAATAGTTTTCATGGAAGGCCTGAAAGAAGGAAAGAACTTGCCTTTATATCGCGCCTTTCAAGGCCTCAGGACCTCCCAAAATAGTCAATAAAGTACATTGTGAAGTGTAGTCACTGTGGTAATGTAGGAAAGGTGACAGCCAATTTGCACACAGCAAGATCCCACTCACTGCAATGCGATAAATGGCCAGGAAATAGGCCTTAGTAATGTTGCTTGAGGGATAAATATTTGCCAGGACACCGGAAAGAACTCCCCTGCACTTTTTCGAATATTGCTGTGGGATCTTTTACATCTCCCTGAGAGGGTAGATGGGTCCACGATTTAATGTATCCTATTGTCGGAACCTCCGACAGTACAGGACTGCCACAGTACTGCCCCTCCAACAGTACTGCACTCCCGCAGCACTGACCATTCAACAGATTGAGAGTCCCTCAGTACTGGCCCTCCGACAGTGCAGCACTTCCTCAGTACTGACTCTCCGACAGCGCAACCCTCCCTCCATCCTGACCCTCCGTCAGTGTCGCACTCCCACAGTACTGACCATCCGACAGTACAGTGCTTCTTCAGTACTGACCCTCCGTAAATACAGTGCACCCTCACTTGCATTTCAGTGTCTGCATGGATTATGTGTTCAAGTTTCTGGAATTGGATTTCAATGCACAGCCTTCTAACTCACAGATGAGACTGCTACCAATGATCCACATCTGACACCTGAAAGGAGGAGAGGGAGATGGAGGGGCTTCGGGAGATCATTGAGTCGCGTGGATATGGCTGAAGGCACGGTTGTCAAAAGTAGGACAAATGGACTGCGGATGCACAAGCGATCAGAGGTGGAGGAGTAGAGTGTTCCCGAGGGGCTGTCGGACTGGAGGAGGTTACAGAGGTAGGGAGGGGTGAGGCCCTGATGATATTAAGTGTAAGAAAGAATAAAAATAAACTACAGGCTGAGGAGAATGGAATCCAATGCAGGTCAGTAAGGATTTTGGTGATTGGTGAGCCGCTCACCAATCAAAAAGCCAGGGGTGTGGATGGCATCCCTGGCAAGGATGTGCCAATTTTGTGGCCAAATATCATGACTTCCCAATTTTTAACTGGAGGAAATGGTGGGTCATCTAAAACAGAAAGTGGGTCTGACATCACAAAGACATTGGAAGGGTTAATAGAGGCGGTGGTTTTATCAGCGTCCATCTGAAAGCTGGTCCATGTCTGTGGACTGTGTCTCCAAAGGGCAGCATGTAGATAAGGAAGAGGAGGGAGCCAAGGATTGAACCTTTCGAAACATCAGAGATAACGGTGATAGGGTGGGAAGAGAAGCTTCTCCTGGCTCTGATCAGATAGGTGAGTGGAACCAAGTGAGGGGACTCCCAGCAAAAGAGGCCTGTGTCCGATGAATGAAGATGTGACGGGTGGGTTGTCTGTAGTTATGGAGATGGGGAGGGTTTTTAACTCAAGGATGAGAATTTAAAATTTAACGGATATGTAACTGGGAGCCAGTGAGGGTCAGTGAGGCCGAGCAGGACCTGGTGCTGGTTGGACAACAACGTTTTGGACGAGCTCACTTTTATGGAAGGTGGAGGTTGGGTGGCCTGTCAGGAGTGCATTGGAGGAATGGAGTCTGGAGTGGACAGAGGCATTGATGAGGGTTTCAATGGCGATGTGCTGAGGAAGGAACAGAGCGTGTGAGGGAATCACGGGGCCTTTGTGATGGAGGTCAATTTGAGGAATGAGCTCAGCTCGGTGTTACACGTGGCCAATTTTACTGGAGCCGCGAACCAATGTAGAATAAACGGGTAAACTTCTGCCGTAAAATGGCGGAGAGAGGAATGTCAATGGGACACGTTCAGTGTCCGTCCCCAAATATCACCCACAGTCATTTCTAGGCTGCAATCCTCAACCTGCCCTTTAACTGTCCTCGTGGCAGTGACTCAATATTCCTATTTTAACTGGGAAACTGCAGGAACAGAGTGAAACGGGCCTGCTTGTGTCCCTGGATTCAGACTACACTGCGGAGAATCGCTAACATTCATAAATGAATCGCCAGCACTGACCATGGACAATACAATTATATAAAAACCGTAAATGAAGCCGTTTATTATTGTCGGATCAGTCCCGTTTGAGAACAGATATAAACTTTATTCCTGAGAGAGGTCTGATTAAGATAATGTCCTGGACTTTGAGGTGTTTGTGTTTTATTCACCACATTATTTACATCGGAGTCAAAGCTGCTGATATAATGTGTTTGTTAAAGTGACTGTAACTAATAGCAATGGTCAGGGGTATAACCGTGTCAGTGGAGAATTATCCCCTGTATAAATCAGGGCTTGTTGGAATGGAGCAGCTCAGAGTGCCTGACGGAGTTGTGCTTTCCTGGTCAACAGAAGTCACTGCTTCTCAAAGAAATGGATTATCCAGTAATATTTCAGATACAAGACATTTATTATCCTGTTCTTGCAGCAATTGGAGTTCCAGGTAAGCCGATATCTCAGCTGTTAATGGTGTAAATCAGTGTTGAATCTGCTGCTGTACTTGGTGTATGATTTTTTTTCTCCTAGCGCATTTAACACAGTCACCTGGTCTGTTCTACGGTTGAATGATGGAATATTTCAAGTCTCTGCTCTTTCGGGCTTGTCGGAGCTGCATTATATCCATAATGACCCTTTTATATCCAACCCTGGCATTGTTAATGGATTATTCTCTGTACTGAATGTATTGTTCACTAATTGTATCACTTTAACTTCCAAACTTTCGATATTGTCGGAATTACATTAGATCTGTAATGACTTTGTATATACAAAGCTGGCATTGTTACTGAATTATTCTCTGTATGGAATGTATTGGAATCAGGTGTCTGGGCTAAGAGCTGGTATCAGACCATCAGGAGCTGTTAACAGTCTCATGTTGTGGAACGAACCTGTCCTGGAATATGTTTTCATCAATGTGTTTTCAGTGATTGTATCACGGTCTCAGTGTTAAAATGGGGCAGTGCAGTGTCCTCCCTTCCTAATAACATGCTTCAGTTAAACTGAGATTTAAATGTATTTATTGATTATCACTGTTATGAAATATTATTTTATTATGTGAGTATCTGACGCCGCTTCAGATGTCTGGTTACTGAACTGAGTTTGCTGCTGACTCTTTCACATCTCCTTCTCTGATTCACTGTGGATGAATTCACTGACTGTCACTGGACTTCACTGTAAAATGAAATGTTTTGATGTTATGTTGTCTCAATTTGCACCGTATCTGTTGGAATCAGGAGCCCTTCAGTGTATCTGTACATTATCAGTGTGATTTTGGCGTTTTGTTAATTGAACAAACCCGCCATCTATCACTTTACTTTATAATTACAGGAGAAGGAATCTCAATTATTGTGAGATCTGCCTGGGAGAGGCTTTCGATTCTGTTTATTCCATGATTGGCAGATGAAGTGAACAGTGTAGGTGAACAAGTGGACAATCGGATGATCTCTAGAAACATTAACCTATTCCACAGAGGCTTCACTATTTAACAAACCGACACTGAGAATAGGATCGGTGGAACACGGGGCTGGTGAACAGAATGCAGGCACAGGATGATAGGATTTAATCGGATATGAAAATGGACTTGAGAAAGAGAGTAGAGTGAGTGATAGAGAGGGCGACTAAGAGGGAAAGCGAGAGGCTGTGGTGTGAATAATTCATCAGAATGAACTGCTGAAACTTCCAGTACAATTAAATATAGAAAATGTGATTTGAAGGTGTTATTATGAAGTGCTCCTCATGTTTATATCCCTGTCAGGTACTCAGTCTGTTTTTATGAATGTTCCTTGTTTTCCAAACTTAGCACTAAATATAATTGAAATTTACTTCAGGAATAGAATCAGTAATTTATTGATTGTGATGAATTATGAGGATGCTGTGATTTTAAAGCTCAGCTGAATTCAATAAACAACAAGTTTGATATAATTAATATCCAACACAGGTTCCCTGACACCAATAACCACAGAAATGAACTGTTGAATGCATTCGTTGGATTGTGCAAGTGGGACCGATAGATTAGATTTCCTCTAACACTCTGCAGCAATCTCTCCCTGTGAATCCCACCCTCCCCTCCCACTGCATTGAATCCTATGTCTCCCTCCCAATCTCACTCACTGGCTCGGTCTCCAGCTGACTTTCCCGTTTAGTGCCAGTCCCTGTCGGCTCACTTAACCCAGAGCAACAAACCAGCTGCACCTCCCCCTGTCCCCTCACCTTCCCGACACTTCCCTCTCTTTCCCCATCCGTCTGGAGCCCAAATCCGGCTTTAATCCACTGGATTCCCGGTGTGTAAAACCCCTTCTCCCTTCCCCACCGGCACTGTGCCCTCACTCAGTCCTTCCACTGGATCCAGTGCTCACTTTATTCACTTTCTGTATCCATCTCCCAATTCATTATTGATCATTGTGCCCGAAAGCGCTGCCCAGGTCAATCAATCACTTTCCACCCTTCGATGCAGCAACAATGCTGGAAATTTCACCTCAGATCCTCTCAAACCGTTGCTTTGGCTCCAGGTCTGATCAATAATTTATCTGCTTCCTTTTCTCTCTCTTACAGTTAACTTGGTGGCGATTGTGATCCTGTCCCGAGGAAAGTGCGGTCTCTCCAAATGTATCAGTCGCTACCTGGTGGGAATGGCAGTGGCCGATCTCATGGTCGTTATCATTGGTGTGATATTGAATTGGATTGGTGCGATTTATTTCCCAGGTGCATTCCTGCTCATTACTCCCGTGTGTAGTTTTATTTCCTCCTTGAGTGAAGCAGCCACGGATGTTTCTGTCTGGCTCACAGTCGCTTTCACCTTTGATCGATTTGTGGCCATTTGTTGTGAGAAGCTGAAAACTAAATATTGCACCGAGAGAACGGCGGCTGTGGTTCTGGGAACAGTGAGTGTGCTGGGCTGTTTGGTGAATGTTCCCTGGTACTTTACATATGAACCTTACGATATAATTGATGATGTTCCCTGGTTTTGTGAGACTAAACCGAGCTTCCGTACTTCCCCCGCATGGGCCGCATTTGACATGTTTCACCTCATTTTAACCCCTTGTGTCCCGTTCTGTCTGATTTTGCTGCTCAATGTTCTGACAGTCAGGTGTATTTTAGTGTCCAGTCGAGTCCGCAGGGGACTCCGGGGCCGCAGCAATGGAGAGAACCAGAGTGATCCAGAGATGGAGAACCGAAAGAAATCCATAATTTTACTATTTAGTATATCGGGCAGTTTTATACTGTTGTGGCTGACACAGGTTGTATTTTACATTTATCTGCGAATTGCAGACAATCGGTATTATTACTCCGACTCTGAGCCTGGTTTTCTCTCACAACAGACAGCAATGATGTTGCTGCTCCTCAGTTCCTGCACAAACACGTGTATTTATGTCCTGACCCAGACTAAATTCAGAGAGGAGCTGAAGAACGCGGTGAAATACCCACTCAATCTAATTGTTAAATTAGTGAAATAAAAGAAAGAGCTGAAGGGTTTCGAGCACGAGAACTAAATCCCATTTCATACTCCATCGAATCATAGAATGGTTACAGCACAGAAGGAGGTCATTCAGCCCATCGAGCCCGTGCCGGCTGTTTGTAAGAGCAATCCTGTTAGTCCCATTCCCCTGCAATTTTTTCCCTTCAAGTATTTATCCAATTCCTTTTTGAAAGCCATGAATGAATCTGCTTCCACCATACTTTCAGGCAGCACATTTTGCCAATCACCTTAAATCGGTGTCCTCTGGTTCTCGACCCTTCCGCCAATGGGAACAGTTTCTCTTTATTTATTTTATCTAGATCATAGAATCATAGAATCATAGAAGTTACAACATGGAAACAGGCCCTTCGGCCCAACATGTCCATGTCGCCCAGTTTATACCACTAAGCTAGTCCCAATTTCCTGCACTTGGCCCATATCCCTCTATACCCATCTTACCCATGTAACTGTCCAAATGCTTTTGAAAAGTCAAAATTGTACCCGCCTCTACTACTGCCTCTGGCAGCTCGTCCCAGACACTCACAACCCTTTGAGTGAAAAAATTGCCCCTCTGGACCCTTTTGTATCTCTCCCCTCTCACCTTAAATCTATGCCCCCTCGTTATAGACTCCCCTACCTTTGGGAAAAGATTTTGACTATCGACCTTATCTATGCCCCTCATTATTTTATAGACTTCTATAAGATCACCCCTTAACCTCCTACTCTCCAGGGAAAAAAGTCCCAGTCTGTCTAACCTCTCCCTGGTCCTTCATGTTTTGAACACATCTAACAAATTTCCTTTCAACCTTCTCTGCTATAAGGAGAACACCACCAGCTTCTGAAGTCTATCTACGTAACTGAAGTTCTCATCCCTGGAACCATTCTAGTAAATCTTTTCTGCTCCCTTTCCAAGGCCTTCACATTCTTCCTAAAGTGCAGGGCCCAGAATTGGACACAATACTCCATTTGTGGCCGAACCAGTGTTTTGTAAAGGTTCAACATAGCTTCCTTGCTTTTGTACTCTATTTATAAAGCCCAGGAACCCGTATGCTTTTTTAATCTTTAAAGATTTATGCACATATACCCCCAGGTGTGTCTGTTCCTGCACCCCTGCAATATCTTATTTAATATGGAATATTAACATTTCACACTCCAGATGAGAAACCCATTCGGAAGTCAAACGACATCAGTCCCAATCCTTGGAAGATGCAAGATAACAACTACTTGCATTTGTCCAGTGCCTGTAAAGTGGAAAAATGGCCCAAAACACCATACAGGTGTAAGATGGCATTAACTGAAATAAATATCATCTATGAAGAGGCATTTCAGTGACATATGAATTGACATTTCAAATTAAACAGGTAGTCATTTTAATTTTACTTTCAAATCTACTGTTATCATAAAAAGTTATTCAAATCCTGAAGAGGCTGAATGGAAATAGTCATGAATCTTCGAAATATAAATGTAGAGTATCTAAAACCGGAGCAATTGGTTTTCCTTTGCATTATTAAGCTGGAAGATCATTTTCTGCTTGGATACAGTTTCCATTCATATCTAAAACCAGACAGACATCCAACCACATTAAGTTTAGTGGACCATAAAGCGGCAATGATTACTTTCCTTCAATTTACTAAAATCTATAGGTTCAAACAAGCTTTTCCAGCGCTTAATATATATTCATGCATTGTGTATATGTAGCTGTGCATGAACTGGTTTGTTGTATGTATTTTCTTCCCTTTTCTCTTCCCTCAGTTGGTGACTTTGTCCCCTAAATCTATTTCATCCACACTAGGTCACTACTATTAGTCTCGTCATGTCCCATACACCAAAGAAACCACATATGGTCTCACAGAATTTTTAAAAAATTTTCATGTTCGAATTTTTTTTAATTTTATAGGTTGGAAAAATTGTGATTATTTTGAATATGAAGACTGAGGAAATGTAAAGAAAGTCCATTTAGTGAAATCTACTGCAGTAATTGGTCCATCAGTAGCATGAACAGAGCTGGCTGAATCATAGAAAAGAAACGTGGAAAAATTTACAGCACAGGAGATGGAAAAAGAGCTACCCAGCCGAATCCCACATCCCAGCACTTAGTTTGTCGCCCTGTCGGTGAAGGCACTTCACGTGCATCTCCAAGTTCCTTTTAAATGTGATGAGGGTTTCTGCCTCTACCACCCTTTCAGGCAGTGAGTTCGAGACCCCTACGATCCTCTGGATGAAAAAAGTTTTCCTCAGCTCCTCTCTAATCCTTCTACCAATTACTTTAAATGCATAAGATGGTCTAATAGACCAGTCCATTGATATCTTCCTGCAGTCTACAGCTTTTCTCTTCACTATCAACCACACGGCCAATTTTTGTAACATCTGCAAACTTCTTAATCCTACCCCCTACATTTAAGTCCAAGTCATTAATATATACCACAAAAAATAATGGACCTGGTACTGAGCCCTGTGGAAGCCCACTGGAAACAGCCTTCCAATCACAAAACCCATCGACCATTACCCTTTGCTTCCTGCCACTGAGCCAATTTTGGATCCAATTTGCCACTTTCCCTTGGATCCCATGGGCTTTTACTTCTTTGACCAGTCTGCCATGTGAGACTTTGTCAAAAGCCTTGCTAAAATCCATGTGGACTACATAAAATGCACTACCCTCATCGACCCTCATTATTACCTCCTCAAAAAATTCAATCAAATTAGTCAGACATACCTTCCCTTAACAAATCCATGCCTTTCTAAATGACGGTTTATACTGTCTCTCAGAATTGATTCCAATAATTTGCCCACCACCGAGGTTAGACTGACTGGCATGTAATTAATTGCTCGCTCCCTATTCAAACAGTACAATATTACCAGTCCTCCAATCATCCGGCATCATGCCTACAGCCAGGGAAGATTGGGAAATGATGGTCAGAGCCTCCGCTATTTCCTCCCTTGCTTCTCTTAACAGCCTGGGATGCAATTCATCCGGGCCTGGCGATTTATCTACTTTCAATGATGCTAAATCCCTTAATACTTCGTCTCTCACTATGTTTATCCCATCCAATATTTCACATTCCTCCTCCTTAACTACAATCTCTGTATCGTCCCCCTCTTTTATGAAGACAGACGCAAAGTATTCATTAAGAACCTTACCCACATCTTCCGCCTCCATACATAGGTTATCGTTTTGGTCTCTAATAGGCCCTAACAGGATGGTAAGACAATTGGCTGTTTTTTTTAAAGCAACTTGACTACTTACTAATTTGCACAAGTGCATGCTAGTACTCAAACCTTGAATTTACGCCTCTCACATTGTGTAACATGTTTTTCAAGTTTGACTTCACAAATTCCTAGTGGTGGTGGTAGGTCAAAGGTTGGTTTGCTCCTATTAGGGAATAATGGAGCTCGAACTTGCTGTTTTCTTTCTCTGAGCCAGTGTTATCTCATGATCTATCAAGAATGCTCTTTCCCCTCAAACTTAGTACAGGCTGAAAGTAGCTTCGCATCTGACAAGTTCACTTTTTAAAAAATCATACCTTGTAAGGCATTTTAACATAGTTGGCATTATATTTTTTCTCACTAATGAGTTAATGTATGTGATGCAAGACACTCAAAACACAAGGAATTAATAATATAACTGCAAACTGTGAAAGCAGTATTCATGGAATTTGTACTGAAGTCGATTTTACACAAGTATTAAATCAGATAATCATGTTTTGAAGGATTCATTTTTCCACCCAAATAAATACCATTTTACTCAACCATGAAATTGCTTTGGACTATAACTTTTCTGTAAAGGTTATCTTGCAAACTGAACAGGGGACGGAAAGTACATTTTATATTCGCAGCACAGAGTTCTGAAATGATCTTACATTTGTTTCTGATATTATATTTTATTGACAATCTGACCTATTGAGGCAGGATTTGCTCCACACACGGCACATGAACTGTTGCTCGAAATGAAGGCACTAAAGAGCTCAGCTGGACTTCAACTAAATGGCCGCCCTGATAAATAAGCAAAGCTGGTAATCAAAGCAGATGTTTGTGGTCTGATCAGAATGGGTACACTCTAAATAAATGGAGAGGGAGAAAGGGAGTGAGTGCAGAGAAAGAGAGACAGAGAGAGACAGAAAGAGAGAGAGGCGGAGAGGGAGAGAGAGACAAAGAGAGAGAGAGGCAGACAGAGAGACGAACAGAAAGAGGCAAAAAGCGAGAAACAGAGACAGAGGCAGACAGAGAGAGAGAGGCAGACAGAGAGAGAAGCAGACAGCGAGAAACAGACGGAGCGAGGCCGACAGAGTGAAAGAGACAGAGAAAGAAAGACAGGGAGAAAGAGACAGAGAGAGAGAGACAAAGAGAGAGACAGAGAGAGAGAGAGTGAGACAGGGAGAGAACGACAGGGATAGAGACGGACGGAGAGAGGCACAAGGACGAAAGAACTGTAACGATTTAAAAAGCGCAGAAAATTAAGACAGATTCACATAAAAGGGTGAGAGTGTGTGTGTGAGAGAGACAGAAACAAATAGGGGCAGAGACAGTGTTACTCAGAGATGGAGAGAAATAAAGATAGAGTTATTAAGATAGGAGAGAAAAGTAAAGGCAGAAAGAAAGCGGGTACATATAATATATATTATGAGAGAGAGAGAGAAAGCAGACATGGACGGGACGAGAGTGAGACACTGATAAAGAATTACAAAGTGATAGAAACGGAGAGGTAAATAAACGGAAGAAATCAATTCAAATTAAGTAGAGACTGAGGGAGAGGCAGAGCAGGAGAGTGTAAGACATAAACAGACAGTAACAAAAAGAGAGAAAGTGGAATAGAAAGCATGGAGAATAATGGAAAACAATAAAGAGGGAGAAATACAAAGATAAAAACAGAGATTGAAAGAAATGGAATGAAATACAGAAACAGATGCAAAGACGAGATCGAGAAGTCAACTAGAAACAGAGAGAAAGAAGTCGACAGAAGCAGAGCTGGAGAGAGTGAGAAATAGGCAGAATGAAATAAAGACAGATGAAAAGGGAAGGAGCAAGATATGGATAGAAAGAAAAGGGAAAAGTAGTCCCACAGAGAGAAACAAAGGCAGAGATAGACAGAGGAAAACGGAAAGAGGGAGAAGGATACGGAGAGAGAGGTGGAAAGACTAAAAGACGGATGAAGTCAGAGAGAGAGAGAGCGGGGGGAGACAGAGAAGCTAGAGAGAGAAGATAGGCAGCGACGAGCAGACCGAGAGAGAGAGGGAGGCGTATAGAACTAAAAGCCAAGAGCAACAGATAAAAAAAGATGGAGAGATAAACAGTGACGGAGACTGAAATTACAGTAGAAGTGGAAATAACAAGATAGAAAAAGATGGAGACGTAAACAGCAACAGAGGCGGAAATTACAGTTGAAGTGGAAATAACAAGTAGAAAAACAAACAGAAAATAAACAGAGATCAATGAAATGAACAGGAATAGACAGAATGAAAGACGGACAAACATATAAAGTGACAGGAGGGTAGAGAGAGAAGTGAGAATAGAACACAGAAAGCATTAAATAAACAAACAAACTGTGTAATCAGCCTGGAGTGTGTGAGAGTGCTGACCAGCAGAACAGCAGCAGATGAAGCAGGCCAGACAGTTCATGTTTGTTCTGGGGTAACACTCTTGTGGATTTAATTTTGACATTTCTAATGGTGATGCCTGGAGGCTGCACAATAAAGTCACTCAGTCTTGTGTCCCTGACCCTGACCATTACTTACTGCAGGAGTTTCCCAGCTGTTCTGTGTGGTAAACACTCATCTGAAAAACGAAAGCCTGAGACTAAATCGGCTTCAGCATGTCTGAAGGAAAAGGACGATAAAAAGGAGGAAGGACTGTGAAAAGAATTGTTAATGACACGTTGTAAAAGACCACATAGCAGAGGATAGATCACCATAGCAACAATGACGATTCCAGGAGGGCGACAGGTCGTTTGAACACCTGCAGACTTAACTTGGTTACACTGTGGACACTGAGAGAAAACAAGTGAAGTATCAATCAAATGTGGGTTGTATTTGTAGGAATCTATTGTTGATAAGTTGCCGTCCCCAGAGGTGTGATTCTGTGTTAAAAAAGGTCTTTAAAGCTGGGCAGAAGTTGAGTGGGGAGAGACACAGATCCACCACGACTGCTCCAACCTCGCCTTTCGCTTCCTGGCAGCACCACCTCAACTGGAATCTTGCTGACTGCTCGCTACCTCCCAGCTTAATGCCTCGATGCAGGTTTAGAGATTGCCTGTGAAGCAGATGACCTGACGACAAGATAAAGCCATGCTTTACTATAACATTATCCATCAAAATACCTGGAATCTTCCCGGCAGGCTTGAGCCAACAATCAGTATAAAACTTTCGTTATGGGCTTAGTCTAAGATAGGCATTTGATTTCCAAACGGTTATGCATTTTGTTAATTCAGAATGTGTTGTTTTATTGTGGGTAAATCAATTCTAAATCGGACATAAACTCAAGGTGTTGGTTAAATTCTATTCTCAATTTTTATACTGTATTAATAACAAATGATTGTTTTCTTTGTGACGCCACGGTTTTATGCCTGAAGTTTCATTAGGAAAAAGAGCTCATTAAGTTTCATGTAAAATTAAACCTTGTGGAGATAAAAAGTCATTGCCTCAAATTAAAGTGTAAAATCACTTTATACCCTTTTGCTCCTCCATCTATACCATGTGTAACTTTCTCAGTGAGCTGCTGGATTCTGTAATAAATCACAATGTACTCTTAACCCTTCTGCTGTGTTACTAAACTGGACAGGGTCCCGCAGCACTCTCCTGATCTGCTACTGTTACAAATACTGTTATTGTTTCAGGTTAATGAAAAATATGAATAATGGAGAGATGAACCAAATCCCAGATCAGAGCTACATTCAGATTGAGGCCAATTTTACTCTGATTTATTTAACAGAAGCTAGAATTACATTCTCTGCACAAAATGGCTAATTTGACCTTTCCCTCCGAATGTCTGGTCTCTCCTTCTCGTTAACCATTAAGTTCAAATAATCAAATGTTAATCCATATTTTTGGAAGTTCACATTTTGGTGTTTAATTCCCTCACTGCACCGCTGTCTTAATTTTAAACACCAGCTAGCGCCAGTCTGACTCAGTTTGTATCTTTAATTATAGTGCAACAGTGATTTGCGACCCGTTTTACACTATCACAGTCTACCTCAATGGATCTACAGCAGACCCAGACATGAGCTGTGAAGCTTTGTGAATCTCAGGGTATAAATTTGTCTACAGCAAGCCCAGACATGAGCTGTCGAGCTTTGTGAACCTCAGGGTATAAATTTGTCGACAGCAGACCTAGACATGAGCTGTGGAGCTTTGTGAATTTCAGGGTATGAATTGGTCCACAGCAGACCCAGACATGAGCTGTAGCGGTTTGTGAACCTCAGGGTATAAATTTGTCCACAGCAGACCTAGACATGAGCTGTGGAGCTTTGTGAACCTTAGGGTATAAATTGATCTTCAGCAGACCCAGACATGAGCTGTGGAGCTTTGTGAACCTTCGGGTATAAATTGGTCCACAGCAGACCCAAATATGAGCTGTGGAGCTTTGTGAATCTTAGGGCATAAATCAGTCTCGTGCAATTCCGTAAAACAGGTGGTAAAGAATCAGCCGCCCGTTCTACAATCCGCCCGATTTCCTTTTCCATTGAAGTCAATTGTTGGGAAAATCGGACCAACAACAAAACGGACTGCTGATACACCATCGCTCATTTTACGCTATCGCTTATTTTGCACCATCGCTCATTTTGTACCATCGCTCATTTTGCACCACCGCTCATTTTGTACCATCGCTCATTTTGCACGATCGCACATTTTGCACGATCGCTTGTGATGGAACAATTTCATTCTGAAAGTGCTGTTGACGTCAGGGCTGATTCCTCGAATGGGCGCTCTGGGAGAGCCCATCCATAAACCACAAGGTCGCTGCGCTTTATTTTCTACCCACTAATTTAAATCGACTGGAGATCGAAGAAATCCGTCTGTGGGCCGGAGATTTCCCCACCCTGCTACTCGACCAGTTGTGCCAGCCCTGTTGTTACGAAAGAAGAAGCCTCTAAAGTGGAAAGACTGAAAACCCTGGTGAAAGCAACTCAAAAAATATGTGGGTAAAATTCAACTTACGTAGAAACATAGAAAATAGGAGCAAGAGTAGGCCATTCGGCTCTTGGCCTGCTCCGCCATTCAAAATGATCATGGCTGATCGTCTAACTCAGTAACCTGTTCCTGCTTTTTCCTCATATCCCTTGATCCCCTTAGCATTAAGAAATATATCTATCTCCTTCTTGAATAAATCTAATTACTTGGTCTCCACTGCCTTCTGTGGTAGAGAATTCCACAGGTTCGCCACCCTCTGAGTGAAGAAATTTCTTCTCATCTCGCTTCTAAATGACATACCCCGTATCCTGAGACTGTGAACCCTGGTTCTGGACTCCCCAGCCATCGGGAACATCCCCCTTGCATCTAGTCTGTCTAGTCCTGTTAGAATGTTACAAGTTTTGCTGAGATCACATGTCATTCTTCTAAACTCCAGTGAATATAGGCCTAGTCGACCCAATCTCTCCTCTGACGTCAGTCCTGCCATCCCAGGAATCAGTCTGGTAAACCTTCGTTGCACTCCCTCCATGGCAAGGACATCCTTCCTCAGATAAGTAGACCAAAACTGAACACAATAGTCCAGATGTGGTCTCACTAAGGCCCGGTCTAACTGCAAATCCTCTTACAATGAAGGCCAACATACCATTCGCCTTCCTAATTTCTTGCTGCACCAGAATGCTCGCTTTCAGCGACTGGTGTACAAGGACACCCAGGTCTCGTCGCACCTCCCCCTTTTCCCAATCTATCACCATTCAGATAATAATCTGCCTGTCTGTTTTTACAACCAAAGTGGATAACCTCACATTTATCCACGTTATACTGCATCTGCCATGTTCTTGCCCACTCACCCAACTTGTCTAAACCACATTGGAGCCTCTTTGCATCCTCCTCACAGCTCACTTTCCACCCCAGCTTTGTGTCGTCTGCAAACTTGGAAATGTTACATTTAGTCCCTTCATCCAAATCATTGATATATATTGTGAATAGCTGGGGCCCAAGCACTGATCTCTACGGTACACCACTAGTCACTGCCTGCCACCCGGAAAAAGACCCGTTTATTCCCACTTTGTTTCCTGTCTGTCAAACAATTCTCAATCCATGCAAGTACATTCCCCCCAATCCCATGTGCTTTAATTTTGCACACTAACCTCTCGTGTGGGACCTTATCAAAAGCCTTCTGAAAATCCAAGAACATCACATCCACTGGTTCTCCTTTATCTATTCCACTAGTTGCATCCTCAAAAAACTCCAGTAGATTTGTTAAGCATGGTTTCCCTTCCATAAACCCATGCGGACTTTGTCCAATCCTGTTAATGTCATCCAAGTGTTCTGTTATCACATCTTTTATAATAGACTCGAGCATTTACCCCCTACTGATGTAAGGCTAACTGATCTGTAATTCTCTGTTTTTTCTGTCCCTCCTTTTTTAAATAGTGGGGTTACATTTGCCACCCTCCAATCTGTAGGAACTGTTCCAGAGTCTATAGAATTTTGGAACATGATCATCAATGCATCCACTATTTCCAGGGCCACTTCCTTTAGTACTCTGGGATGTTGATTATGAGGCCCAGGGGATTTGTTAGCCTTTAGCCCCATAAATTTTCCTAGCACTAAGTTTTTACCAATAGTGGTTTCCTTCGGTTCCTCCCTCTCACTAGACCCTTGGTTCCCTAACATTTCTGGGAGGTTATTTGTGTCCTCCTTTGTGAAGACAGAACCAAAGTATGTGTTTAATTGTTCTGTCATTTCTTTGTTCACCGTTATAATTTCCCTCATTTCTGACTGTGAGGGACCTACATTTGTCTTCACTAATCCTTTTCTCTTGACATATTAATAGAAGCCTTTACAGTCAGTTTTTATGTTCCCTGCTAGTTTACACTCATACACTTTTTTCTCTCTCTTAATAAATCTATTTGTCCTCCTTTGCTGAATTCTAAACTGCTCCCAATCCTCAGCATTGCCGCTTTTACTGGCAATTTTATATGTCTCCTCTTTGGATCTAATACTATCCCTGATTTATTTTATAAGACACGGTTGATCCACCTTTCCTGATTTATTTTTGTGCCAGAAAGAAATGAATAATTGTTGTAATACCTGCACACGTTCTTTAAATATTAGACATTGCCTATCCACTGTCATACCTTTCAGTAAAGTTCTCCAATCTATACTAGCCAACTCGCACCTCATACTTTCGTAATTTCCTTTATTTAGATTCCGGAACCTAGTTTCGGATTCAACTACTTCACTTTCGATCTGAATGAGGAATTCTATCATGTTATGGTCGCTCTTCCCTAAGGGATCCCGCACAACAAGATTGTTAATTAATCCTTTCTCATTGCACAATAGCCAGGCTAGGATCGCCTTTTCTCTAGTTGGTTCCTCAACATATTGGTTTTGAAAACCATCACTTACACACTCCAGGAATTCCCCCCCACCCCCAACAGTATTATTGCTAATTTGTTTGAAAAATCTCTTTGTATATTAAAGTCACCCATGATTATAGTTGTACCCTTGTTGCATGCTCTCTAATTTCCTGTTTAATGCCCACCCCTACATTTCCACTACTGTTTGGGGGCCTATAGACAACCCCCACTAACGTTTTCTGCCCCTTGGTGTTCCTTAGCTCCATCCATACAGATTCCACATCGTGATTTTCAGAGCCAATATGCTTCCTCACTATTGCATTGATTTCCTAACTTTCCTAACAACGCTACACCACCTCCTTTCCCTTTTTGCCTGTCCTTCCTAAATATTGAATACCTCTGATATTCAATATTTCGACCAGGGCACAACGCAGGCGGTAGCGGATGGGCCGCCTATTATACACCCCACTCAGTTCTCCTTTGCATTGAAGTCACGGTGTGTAAAACAGGCGGTCGATGCGCTACCGACTGTAATTCAGCTCCACTGAAGTTACATTTCATCCCTGATAATCCACAGGGTGCAGCCACCAGCCTCCGACCTGATCCGGGGCACTCAGCAGGTTCATTCCAGATTGAACTCACTGACCATCTGTCAAGCAGCTCAAAGTGTCCTCAATTTCCACAACTCGAATAGTCCAACACTTTGCCCCATAAACAAAACACTGTTTATGTCTGGGTGCCTCGGTAAATTTTGGTATAAGGAATATAACATTTGCCTTTTATTCCTGTTATCAATGTAACGCAAACTATCTTCCCCCCAGTCATTTTATGTCAGGTCCAACACAGCAGTAGCAATGGGACTTGGACCTGTTTCTGCTCTCATCTCACTTGTGCGTGTAATGCATACTGGGTTCAGTCCAGAACCACACACTGGAATGACACAACCTCATTATCCACGCCATCAGAAACAGTGAAATGTGCAACCACTCCTTGCAGGTCACTGGTGCTGGGAATGGGCTCGGTTGGACTGAAGGTCAGTGTGAGACTGACCGAATTGTTACAGTGAAGCTGTGAAAGCCTGAAATATGCTGCTATTGAGGGCATCAGACTAGTAATCTATGGAGGCGGTAATGACTGTCAATCCAGAAGTAACGAACGCCCTTAGAATCTCCACCATATCCCTTGTTGCAACAGGAATCACCTGGACTGCCATATTGTCCGGGGTGCTCTGAATGGCCTTACATACCTCCTGCGTTGTCTTACAAATGCAGATCTTGAACTTCTCCAACTGATCGGTCATCTCCAGAATGTGAGAGGTGACTGTCTCCACGGCCTGCCCTTTAGGTCTGTGCTGCCAAGTCATAGTTCTGTTGAAGACTGGCGTCCTCAGCTCTGGGGCCTTGGGCCCCTCAGCCAAGGACAGTTGTTCCTCGGCCTCCAAACGGGAGAAATATATTATTTCAAGCTCCTCCTGCTCACTGGTGCTCTGTGCTTAACCCTGTCATATACCCTCAGTCTCACTATAAACATCCTTTCGAGAGGCTGCATCTGGGCTGGTGATGGGAACGGTGAATCAGGTATAGCAATAGATGCTTTAGCGATTCAAAGCTTACTCTCATATCCTTACTTTATTAAATGGTGGGAGACTTTACAATTATCAACAACATGCGTTTATATAACGTCTTTAACGTAATGAATCCTCCCAAGGTTCGAGTCACTATTTCATTCTTTTCATCAAATGCACTCATTTCGCTGAGATGAAGTTTTTTCTTTAATGGCTTAACATTTCATCTTCAAATCCAGTAAATTTCCGTTGTGCTTGTCACTTTTTGATTGTTTTTAACAAGTGTAACTATTTCACTGAGATAAAGCTTTTTCTTTAATGGCTTAACATATTATCTTCAAATCCAAAAAATAATCGTGGTTCACCTTAATGTTTTCTTGTTTTCAATAAATGCACTTATTTCATTTTGTCAACTCATTTAATAAGTACCTTAACCTATATGGCTACGGACCAATTGCTGGAAAATGAGATTAGGCTGGATGGCTCATTTTCGGCCACAACAGACACGATGGGCCGAATGGCCTCCTTCTGTGCCGTAAATTTTCTATGATTCTGTGATTATAAGGCACGTCACAGGAGCTTCTCAGATCAAATCAGAGGACAGCAGCTTGATGACTGGTTGGTGAGTGATACACTTTCTTGCTCTCTCAGTTAGGGGAGTGGTTTAAACTAGAGACCTATAACTTACTAATACTTTATTCAATTATTAACTTAAACTAGATCAATTAATTAATTAAAAAATTATCAAAATAAACCAAGTGAATTAATTACATAAAGACTTTAATGAAGTAAATAAATAAAACAAGGTTAGGTAGGGATCGTAGGGCGGGTGATGTGCTGTAACTGCAGCATGTGGGAGTTTGTGGAGAGCAGCGTGATCCCAGGGATCCACATTCGCAGTAAGTGTCTGCAACTCGAGGAACTTCGGCTCAGAGTTGTTGAGCTGCAGTCCGAGTTGCAGACATTGCGATGAATAAGGGAGGAGTGAGTTATCTGGATACTTCGACCCAGGCGGCAGTCACACCCCTTAGGTTAGGTAGTGGTTTAGATTTAGTTAGTGGTCAGGAACTGGAGGATGTGACTGCGAGTCAGGCAGTTAAGGGGACCTCAGATGCAGTGGTGGAGGAGTCTCATCATTTGCTTTGTCCAACAGGAACGAGGTGCTTGTTGCCTGTGTGGATGAGAATAAAGATTGCAGGGAGGAAGGGCAAATTGACCAGGGCACCGTGGTGCAAGGGGCCATTCAATTTCCGGAGGGGTGGAATTAAAAGAAATATGCTGGTGTTACGTGATAATATACTCAGTGGGATAGATACTGTTCTCTGCAGCCGTGACCAGGAGTCCCGAAGGCTGTGTTTCCTGCCTGGTGTCAGGGTTAAGGATATCTCCTCATGGCTGGAGAAGAACTTGGAACATGAGGGGGTTGGGGTATGGAATGTAGTTTTCGTGGTCCACGTAGGAACCAACGACATAGCTAATGCTAGGAATGAGATTCTGCTGAGGGACTTTAAGGAGCTAGGGTCCGAATTAATGAGAAGAACCACAACGGGAATAATCTCTGCATTACTAACTAAGCCACGCCCATATTGGCATCGGGTCAAACAGATCAGAGATTTAAATGCGTGGCTCAAAGAGTGATGTGGGAGACTGAGGTTTCAATTCATGGGGCACTGGCACCAGTACTGAGAAAAGAGGGAGCTGTTCCGTTGGAACTGGCTCCATTTAAACAGGACTGAATAACTAGGGCGGTAGATAGGGCTTTAAACTAAAAAGGGCGGGGGAAGATTCAAGTAAGGTTAAATTTATAAATATGAAGAGGAAAGTCAAGTCCAGAGAGCAGTGTAGCGATTTGGTTAAAGCTAAGCAGAGTGTGTGAGGAAGGGACAGAGAGTGTAACGGGAATAGTACCTCAGTGAATAAGGTCAAATCAGGGGAAAATAGTAAAACGTTAAAATTAAACGCTCTTGATCTGAATGCATGAAGCATTCGGAACAAGATCGACTAATTAGTGGCACAAATAGAGATAAATAGGTTTGATCCAGTAACATAGAAAATAGGAGCAGGAATTGGCCATTCGGCCATTCGAGCCATTTAATATCATCCTGGCTGATCTTCCATCTCAATAGCATATTCCCGCTCTCTCCCCATACCCCGAGATGACTTTTGTGTCTAGAAATCTATTTAGCTCCTTCTTATACATATTCAGTTACTTGGCCTCCACATTCTTCTGTGGTAGAGAATTCCACGGGTTCACCACACTCTGAGTGAAGAAATTTCTTCTCATCTCAGTTCTAAATGTCCTACCCCGTATTCTGAGACTGTGCCCCTCGTTCTGGACCTCTTGGCAGGGAAAACTTCCTCCCTGCATCCAGTCTCGAGCCCTGTGAGGACTTCATACGTTTCAATGAGATCACCTCTCATTCTTCTAAACTCGAGTGAACACATACGACAGTGCTGCCATACCAGGTATCAGTCTGATGAACCTTCGCTGCATTCCCTCGATGGCAAGTGTATCCTTTCTTATGTAAGGAGACCAAAACTGCACGCAATAGTCCAGGTGTGGTCTCACCAAGGCCCTGTATAACTGCAATAAGACATCCCTGCTCCTACACACAAATCCTCTTGCAATGAAGGCCGACATACCATTCGCCTTCCTAACTGTTTATAAGAACATAAGAAGCAGGAGAAGGCCAATCGGCCCCTCGAGCCTGCCAGCCATTCCATAAGATCATGGCTGATCTGATCCTAACCTCAAATCTAAATTAATGTCCAATTTCCTGCCCGCTCCCCGTAACCCCTAATTCCCTTTACTTCTAGGAAACTGTCTATTTCTGTTTTAAATTTATTTAATGATGTCGCTTCCACAGCTTCCTGGGGCAGCAAATTCCACAGACCTACTACCCTCTGACTGAAGAAGTTTCTCCTCATCTCAGTTTTGAAAGAGCAGCCCCTTATTCTAAGATTATGCCCCCTAGTTCTAGTTTCACCCATCCTTGGGAACATCCTGACCGCATCCACCCGATCAAGCCCCTTCACAATCTTATATGTTTCAATAAGATCGCCTCTCATTCTTCTGAACTCCAATGAGTAGAGTCCCAATCTACTCAACCTCTACTCATATGTCCACCCCCTCATCCCCGGGATTAACCGAGTGAACCTTCTTTGTACTGCCTCGAGAGCAAGTATGTATTTTCTTAAGTATGGAGACCAAAACTGTATGCAGTATTCCAGGTGCGGTCTCACCAATACCTTATATAACTGCAGCAATACCTCCCTGTTTTTATATTCTATCCCCCTAGCAATAGCAGCCAACATTCCGTTGGCCTTCTTGATCACATGCTGCACCTGCAAACTAACCTTTTGATTTTCTTGCACTAGGACCCCCAGATCCCTTTGTACTGCAGTACTTTCCAGTTTCTCGCCATTAAGATAATAACTTGCTCTCCGATTTTTCCTGCCAAAGTGTATAACCTCACATTTTCCAATATTGTATTGCATCTGCCAAATCTCCGCCCACTCACCCAGCCTGTCTATATCCCTCTGTTGGTTTTTTATGTCCTCCTCACTTTCTACTTTCCCTCCCATCTTTGTATCATCTGCAAACCTCGGTCCCCTCCTCCAACTCGTTAATATAGATTGTAAAGAGTTGGGGACCCAGCACCGACCCCTGCGGAACACCACTGGCTGCAGGTTGCCAGTCCGAGAATGTACGATTTCTCCCAACTCTCTGCTTCCTGTTAGATAACCAATCCTCCACACATGCCAGAATATTACCCCCAATCCAGTGATTATTTATCTTGAGCAATAATCTTTTATGTGGCACCTTGTCGAATGCCTTCTGGAAGTCCAAATACACTATGTCCACTGGTTCCCCTTTATCCACCCTGTACGTTATATCCTCAAAGAACTCAAGCAAATTTGTCAGACATGACTTCCCCTTTGTAAAGCCATGCTGACTTGGTCCGATTAAATTATGTTTATCCAAATGTTCTGCTACTGTCTCCTTAATAATAGACTCCAAAAGTTTACCCACCACAGATGTTAAGCTAACTGGTCTATAATTTCCAGCCTTCTGCCTACTAACCTTTTTAAATAAGGGTGTTACATTGGCAGTTTTCCAATCTGCCGGGACCTTTGCCGAGTCCAGAGAATTTTGGAAAATTATTACCAAAGCATCCACAATCCCTTCTGCCACTTCCCTCAAGACCCTCGGATGTAAGCCATCAGGTCCAGGGGATTTAACCGCCTTGAGTCCCATTAATTTACTGAGTACCAATTCCTTAGTGATTTTAATCGTATTGAGCTCCTCCCCCCCAAGAGCCCCCTGTTTTTCCAGTGTTGGGATATTCTTAGTGTCCACTACCGTAAAGACTGAATCAAAATATTTGTTCAGCATTTTTGCCATCTCCATGTTTCCCACCATTAATTTCCCGGTCTCATCCTCTAAGGGACCTACGTTTGCCTTAGCCACCCCTTTTCTTTTCATACAACTGTAGAAACTCTTGCCAGCTGTTTTTATATTTTTTGCTAATTTATTTTCATAATCTATCTTCCCTTTCTTAATCAATCCTTTTGTTACTTTTTGCTGTCTTTTGAAGACTTCCCAATCTTCTATCCTCCCACTAAGTTTGGCTACCTTATATGTCCTTGTTTTTAGTCGGATATTATCCTTAATTTCTTTACTTAGCCACGGATGGCTGTCATTTCTTTTACACCCTTTTTTCCTCAGTGGAATATATATTTTTTGAAAGTTGTAAAATAACTCCTTAAATGAACACCACTGCTCATGTACCGTCTTACCCTTTAATCTATTTTCCCAGTCTACTTTAATCAATTCCGCTCTCATACCATCATAGTCTCCTTTATTCAAGCTCAGTACGCTTGTTTCAGAACCAACCTTCTCACCCTCTAATTGGATATGGAATGTAACCATATTATGGTCACTCATTCCAAGGGGATCCTTAACTAGGACATTATTAATTAATGCTGGCTCATTACACAGGACCAGGTCCAAGGTTGCTTGCCCCCTTGTTGGTTCAGTTACATACTGCTCAAGAAATCCATCCCTAATACACTCAATGAACTCTTCCTCAAGGCTACCCTGCCCAATTTGATTTGACCAGTTAATATGATAGTTAAAATCCCCCATAATTATAACTGTTCCCTTATTACATGCCCCGACTATTTCTTGATTAATACTTCTTCCAGCAGAGTTGCAACTATTAGGAGGCCTATGTACTACGCCCACGAGTGTTTTTTGCCCCTTATTATTCCTTATCTCTACCCAAACTGTTTCATTATCCTGATCCTTTGTCCCAATATCTTTTGTCTGTATTACAGTGATTCCTTCCCTTATTAACATAGCCACCCCACCTCCCCTTCCTTCCTGCCTGTCCTTCCTGATTGTTAAATACCCTGGCATATTTAATTCCCAGTCGTTGTCACCCTGCAGACATGTTTCTGTAATGGCCACAAGATCATACCCATACGTTGTTATTTGTGCCGTTGACTCGTCCATTTTTGTTACGAATGCTACGTGCATTCAGATGAAGAACTTACAAATATGTTTTGTGACACTTAGTTCATGCTTTTTCCTTTTTTAACACTTTACCTTTTACTCCATACCTTCTGTCCCTTCCTGATATGCTTTCCTCAGTCTCGCTGCTCAGGTTCCCAACCCCCTGTCACAGCTTTGATGCTGGGTTAATCGCCTTACGCCTTCTAGTTTTCATTTTATCTGTCGTGCCTAAAGTGCCTAAAGTACACTTTCTTTCCGCTGCTCTATGCTTTTCCCTTTCATTTGTTCTTGAACAACTGTTTGTACTATTCGTATTGTAGATTTCCCCTGGGTCTTCCCCTCTCTTGCTGCTCTCAACTTTATTCCCTTCTGACTCCCCGCTCAGGTTCCCATCCCCCTGCCATTCTAGTTTAAACCTTCCCCAACAGCACCAGCAAACACCCCCGCGAGGACATTGGTCCCGGTCCTGCTCGGGTGTAACCCGTCACGCTTGTACATGTCCCACCTTCCCCAGAACCGGTCCCAATGTCCCAGGAATCTAAATCCCTCCCTCCTACACCATCCCTGCAGCCACGCATTCATCCGGTCTATTCTCCTGTTCCTATGCTCACCAGCACGTGGCACCGGTAGTAATCCTGAGATCACTACCTTTGAAGTCCTGCTTTTTAATTTATCTCCTAACTCCTTAAATTCACCTTGCAGGACCTCATCCCTTTTTTTACCAATGTCGCTGGTATCAATATGGACCACGACTACTGGCTGTTCACCCTCCCCCTCCAGGATGCCCTGCTGCTGCTCCGTGACATCCTTGACCCTAGCACCAGGGAGGCAACATACCATCCTGGAGTCACGTTTGCGGCCGCAGCATCGCCTATCTGTTCCCCTTACAATGGAATCCCCTATCACTATAGCCCTGCAACTCTTCTTCCTCCCCTCCTGTGCAGCAGAGCCACCCGTGGTGCCCCGAACCTGGCTCTTGCTGCTTTCCCCTGATAAGCCATCTCCCCCAACAGTATCCGAAGCAGAATATCTGTTTGAGAAGGAGATGGCCCCAGGGGACTCCTGCTCTACCTGCCTAGTCCTTTTACTCTGCCTGGCGGTCACCCATTTCCTTTCTGCCTGCGTATTCTTTACCTGCGGTGTGACCACCTCACTGAACGTGCTATCCACGATAGTCTCAGCATCGCGGATGCTCCACAGTGAGTCCACCCGCAGCTCCAGCTCCGAAAGACGGTTAGCCAGTAGCTGCAGCTGGACACACTTCCTGCACACATGGTCGCCAGGGAAACTGGTAGTGTCCATGACTTCCCACATAGTGCAGGAGGAGCATATCACGGGTGCGAGCTGTGCTGCCATGACTTTCCTCAGACTCCTAGACTCTCTTCCCGCTCTCGGCCTCCCCTTTTATACTCTGCTCACCTCTCGGACTCTCCTGCCTCACCTGTGATGTCGCACAGTAGTTGTCTCTTGGTGCAGGTCTGCTGCTGCTTTTATTTCACAATCTCAGTCTTCTACTCTCAGGTACACTGCCGCTCTGCGGGAAAAGTTCGGAAAAGCAAGGCAAAGCAGCACCTCCCTCCCCCACTACACCGAACTCCCACACTTACCGAACTCTCAGCACACTGTGTCGTCCGCAGTGACAGGCCCCTGTATTTCGACAGTTGAGACTCAGATGAGTCAGGCCGGCCCCACCTTCAAGTACCAGTTGAATCTAGCTAACCAATTAACTTGCTACAGCAGCTCTCTGCTGAAGCCTGACAGAAATTTAAAAATCAAACTTTTAAATTGACCTTAAACAGTTGAAGCAATATGCACTAGATTTAAAGAGATTAACCCTTAAACTCCCACACTTACCGAAGTCTCAGCACACTGTGTAGTCCGCACACCGTGCAGTCCGCAGTGACAGGCCCCTGTATTTCTACAGTTGAGACTCAGATGAGTCAGGCCTGCCCCACCTTCAAGTACCAGTTGAATCTAGCTCACCAATTAACTTGCTACAGCAGCTCTCTGCTGAAGCCTGACAGCAACTTAAACATTTAAACTTTTAAATTGACCTTAAACAGTTGAAGCAATATGCACTCGATTTAAAGAGATTAACCCTTAAACTCCCACACTTACCGAACTCTCAGCACACTGTGTAGTCCGCACACCATGCAGTCCGCACTGACAGGCCCCTGTATTTCTAGAGTTGAGACTCAGATGAGTCAGGCCTGCCCCACCTTCAATTACCAGTTGAATCTAGCTAACCAATTAACTTGCTACAGCAGCTCTCTGCTGAAGCCTGACAGAAACTTAAAAATTTAAACTTTTAAATTGACCTTAAACAGTTGAAGCAATATGCACTAGATTTAAAGAGATTAACCCTTAAACTCCCACACTTACCGAACACTCAGCACACTGTGTCGTCCGCACACCGTTTGCTGCACCTGCATTTTTGCTTTCAGTGACTGGTGTACAAAGACACTCAGGTCCCTTTGTACATCAACATTTCCCAATGTATCACCATTTAAATAATACTCTGCCTTTCTGTTTTTCCTTCCGAAGTGGTTAACTTCACATTTATCCACGTTATACTGCATCTGCCATGTATTTGCCCACTCACTCAACTTGTCTAAATCGCCTTGAAGCCTCTTTGCATCCTCCTCACAACTCACGATCCCACCTAGTTTTGTGTCGTCAGCAACTTGGAAATATTACATTTGGTTCCCTCATCCAAATCATTGATATATATTGTGAATAGCTGGACCCCAAGCACCGATCCCTGCGGTAACACACGAGTCACTGCCTGTTACCCCGAAAAAGACCCATTTATTCCAACTCTCTGTTTCCTGTCTGTTAATCATTTTTCAATCCATGCCAGTATATTACCACCAATCCAATGTGCTTTAATTTTGCACACTGACCTCTTATGTGGGACTTTATCAAAAGCCTTCTGAAAATCCAAATAAACCACATCCACTGGGTTCTCCCTTATCTATTCTAGCAGTTACGTCCTCAAAAAAACCCAGTAGGTTTGTCACACATGATTTCCTTTTCATAAATCCATGTTGACTTTGTCTGATCCCGTTGATATTTTCTAGGTGTTCTGATATCACATCCTTTATAATGGACTCCAGCATTTTCCCTACTTCTGTTCTGTCGTTCAGGGCTAAAGGGTTAAATTATGAGGACAGATTGCATTGACTAGGCTTGTATTCCGCTGCATAGAGAAGATTAAGGGGTGATCTAATTGAGGTATTTAAGATGATTAAAAGAATTGATAGGGTAGATAGAGAGGAACTATTTCCCCTGGTGGGGAATCCAGAACAAGGGGGCATAACCTTAAAATTAGAGCTAGGCCGTTCAGGGGTGATGTCAGGAAGCACTTCTTCACACTAAGGGTAGTGGAAATATGGAACTCTCGCCCACAAAAGTCTGTTGAGTCGGGGGGTCAATACGAAATTTCAAAATGGTGATTGATAGATTTTTGTTAGGCAAGGGTATTAAGGATTAAGGAACCAAGGCGGGTAGATGGAGTTAAGATACAGATCAGCCATGATCTAATTGAATGGCGGAACAGGCTCAAGGATCTGAATGTTCCATTCCTCTTCCTATGTAACATGATCGTGGGGCTGAATGGCCTCCTCCAGTTTCTGTGCAACAGTTTGGAGGGGATGAATTGCCTTCTCCAGTTCCTACTTAACATGATAGAGGGGCTGAATGGCCTCCAGTTCCTGCAAAACAGGCTTAAAGGACTGAATGGCCTCCTCCTGTACCTGTGTAACAGGCTCGACGATCTTAATGGCCTCGTCCTGTTCCTGTGTAACAGGCTTGACGGGCTGAATGGCCTCCTCCTGTTGCTATCTGACAGGCTTGAGTGGTTGGTAGGCCTCCAGTTCCAGTATAATAGACTCGAATGTCCGTATGGCCTCCTCCTGCTCCTATGTGACATGCTTGAGGGGCTGATCGGCCTCAGTACTGATGTAACTGGCTCGAGGACCTGAATGGCATCCTCCTTTTCCTATATAACAGGTTGGAGGGGATGAATGGCCTCCACCTGTACCTGTGTAACAGCCATGAGGGGCTGAATGGCCTCCTCCTGTTCCTGTCGAACTGCAGTGAGTTACTTGCAGCTACTGCATCCAAGATGGCTGCCGTAATCGCCGCCATTTTGTCCAAGATAGCCACCTTACTTGCCGCCATTTGTCCCAGAGGGCCGCCAAACTTGTGCCCATTTTGTCCAAGATGGCTGCCATACTTGCTGTCATGCTGGCCTTGTGTAAATACGCATATATGATATATATATTATGAATTCAAGTTGTTGTTGTTGTACTAGTAATAGTTGTGTTCGTGGTCTAAATATAAAAGTTTGCCATTCTGTGATCACTCTGGGGTGTCTGGGCGCTCTCTGGGATCATTGGGTGCATCCTGGGATCACTCTTGTGAGACGGTGTGCAATCTGGGATCCCTATGTGCGCTCTGGCATCACTCCAGGGTGACTGGGTGCACTCTGCCACCATTTTTTGCAGGATGGCAGCCACACTTGCAGTCACTTTGTCCAAGATGGCCACCATATTTGCCGCAATTTTGTCCAAGGTGGCCGCTGTGCTTGCCGCCATTTTTTTCCAAGATGGCTGCCATTCTTACCGCCATGTTCGTCGTGTTTAAATATACATATATATATCATATATATACTATAAATACAAGTTGTTGTTGTTGTAGTTGTTGTGGTGATAGTCTAAATATAAAGACTGCTACACTGGGATCAACTTGGGGTGACTGAGTACAGTGTGGGATCATTGGGTGCAATCTGAGGTCCCTGGCTGCACTCAGGATTCCCTAGCTGCACTCTAGGATCACTCTGGGTGCAATCTGGGATCCCTGGATGCACTCTGCGATCAATCACGGGTGACTGGTTGCACTCTTGGATCACTGGGTGCACTCTGGATTCACTGTGGGGTCACTGGGACATTCCGGGGTCGCTGTGGTGTAACTGGGGACACTCTGCACGGTACTTGCCAGCATTTCGAACAAGATGACTGCCGTACTCGCTGGCGATTTGTCCAAGGTGGCTTCGGTACTTGGGGCAATTTTGTCCAAGATGGCCACCACACTAATTCACGTCCTCGTCGTCGTCGTTTGTTTGTTTGTTTGTTTGTTTGTTTGTTGTTCTTGTTCTTGTTGTTGTTGTTGTGTTGGGGGTTGCTGAGGTGGTCTAAATATAAAGACTTCAACTCTGGGATCACTCTGGGTGACGGATGACACCCCCAGAAGGGACCGACCAAGGCCTCCTTCCCTGGAGGGGATGGATGGTGGCTTCCCTTAGAGCGCCTGACCAAGTCCTCCCCCAGAGTGGACCGACAAAGCCATCCCCCAAAGGGGACCAACCGAAGCCTCCTCTACAGAGTGGACTGACCGAGGACTCCTCCAGGGGGTACCGAATGCGGCCTCATGAAGAGGGGACTGACCGAGGCCTCCTCTAGAAGGGACCGAGCCAGAGATCCTGCACAGGTTGCACCCAAACAGGGCCCACATGAGATCGGTCTGTTTATTGCCCTGGGGTTTAATTTCCATTCTGTGCCCTGGTTTTGGGGCCTCGGTTTAACACGTTCCTGTTCGATTGTGACCGTTGTGATTTAACCAGGTTAAAGTCTGGGGTTAAAGTAGCCCAGCCTGCAATATTATACAAACACGTTAACCCACTGTGAGACAAACAGGGGCCGAGAGGAGATTAACGTCGGAAACATGAACCCCTGTACGGGCTTCGAGGGTTTGTTACAATTTCAAAATGATGCTTGTGTTTCGGGGAGATGCGACAACTTTGAGGGGACAGAGCGGCGAGTTGAGTCGGTTTTGATGGAGTAAATAAGGAGAAACTGTTTCCAGTGGCAGGGGGTCGGTAACCAAAGGACACAGATTCAAAATAATTGTCAAAAAGCGAGAGGTGACATGAGGATTATTTTTTATGCAGCGAGTTGCAATGATCTGCAATTCACTGCCTGAAAGGGAGGTGGAAGCAGATTCAAAAGTAACTTTCAAAAGGGAATTAGATAATTACTAGAAAAGGAAAAATGTGTTGGCCACGGGGAAAGATCAGGGTAATGGGACTATCTGGTTAGCTTTTTAATAGAGTCGACAATGGCACGATGGGCCGAATGGTTTCCTTTTGTGATGGATCATTCTGTGATTTTGCGGCCGGTCCACGTCAGCCATTTTGCGGCAGGTGCATGGCGGTCATTTTGTTTTGCATGTCGGGAGGCCATTTTGTGGGGTCCCAGCTGAGCTCTTTTGCTCACAGTCCGTCTCACCATTTTGTGCAAACTGCATATCCAGCCTCCGAGTAAGACCCCTCCCCCCAACACAAACATAAACACATACAGTTCACTCGACCAAACAGTCACGTCTGCGGTGCTGCTTGGAGGAGGAAGGATGGAATTTCCAGGATCCTTTACTCAATAATTTGAAACACTAACACCATTTAAAAAAATAACGAGACCAGGCCTGAGCTGAAGTAACTTTCAATAACTTACATTTATATTGCACCTTTATAGCAGAAAAACGTCACAGGGCGCTTCTCAGGAGCGATTCATGTGACACCGAGCCACACAAGGAGGTATTGGCACAAGTGACCAAAAGCTTTGGCAAAGAGGTAGGTTTTAAGGAGAGTCTTAAAGGAGGAGAGAGAGGCGGGGAGGTTTATGGAGGGAATTCCAGAGAATAGGGCCGAGACAGCGAAAGGCACGGCCGGCAATCGTGGAGCAAAGGGAGTGGGGGATGTGCAAGAGGCCAAAACTGGAGGAGCACAGAGATTTTGGAGGGTTCGAGGGTCAGTTGTTACAGAGTCCGACTCATAACTGGGAGGGACAGAGACTGTACATGGGGACATTAATTACCAGGAACACTTCATGTCTGTACATTGAACGAGTGTCCAACTGCAGCCCAGGCTGAGCACCACCCTGGGACAATCCTGTCTGTACATTGAGCTGTGTCCCACTGCAGCCCAGACTGAGCCCCTCCCTGGGCCCTTGCTGTCTGTACATTGACCCAGTGCCCGACTGCAGCCAAGACTGAACCCCACCGCTGGGCCCTTCCTGTCTGTACATTGACCCAGTGTCCCACTGCAGCCCAGACTGAGCCCCACCCTGTGCCCTTCCTGTCTGTACATTGACCCAGTGTCCCACTGCAGCCCAGACTGAACCCCACCCTGGGCCCTTCCTGTCTGTACATTGACCCAGTGTCTCACTGCAGCCCAGACTGACCCCACTTTCGGACAATCCTATCTTTACATTGACCCAGTGTCCCACTGCAGCCCAGACTGAGCCCCACCCTGGGCCCTTCCTGTCTGTACATTGACCCACTGTCCCACTGCAGCCCAGACTGAGCCTCACCCTGGGCCCTTCCTGTCTGTACATTGACCCAGTGTCCCACTGCAGCCCAGACTGAGCCCCACCCCGGGCCCTTCCTGTCTGTTCATTGACCCAGTGCCCCACTGCAGCCCTGAATGAGCCCTACCCTGGGCCCTTCCTGTCTGTACATTGACCCAGTGTCCCACTGCAGCCCAGACTGAGCCCCACCCTGGGACCTTCCTGTCTGTACATTGACCCAGTGTCCCACTGCAGCCAATACTGAACCCCACCCTGGGCCCTTCCTGTCTGTACATTGACCCAGTGTCTCACTGCAGCCAGACTGAGCCCCACCTTCGGACAATCCTATCTTTACATTGACCCAGTGTCCCACTGCAGCACAGACTGAGCCCCACCCTGGGCCCTTCCTGTCTGTATATTGACCCACTGTCCCACTGCAGCCCAGACTGAGCCTCACCCTGGGCCCTTCCTGTCTGTACATTGACCCAGTGTCCCACTGCAGCCCAGACTGAGCCCCACCCTGGGCCCTTCCTGTCTGTTCATTGACCCAGTGCCCCACTGCAGCCCAGACTGAGCCCTACCCTGGGCCCTTCCTGTCTGTACATTGACCCACTGTCCCACTGCAGCCCAGACTGAGCCTCACCCTGGGCCCTTCCTGTCTGTACATTGACCCAGTGTCCCACTGCAGCCCAGACTGAGCCCCACCCTGGGTCCTTCCTGTCTGTACATTGACCAAGTGTCCCACTGCAGCCCAGACTGAGCCCCACCCTGGTCCCTTCCTCTCTGTACATTGACCCAGTGTCCCACTGCAGGCCAGACTGAGCTCCACCCTGGGACCTTCCTGTCTGTACATTGACCCATTGTCTCACTGCAGCCCAGACTGAGCCCCACCATGGGCCCTTCCTGTCTGTACATTGACCCAGTGTCCCACTGCAGCCCAGACTGAGCCCCACCCTGGGCCCTTCCTGTCTGTACATTGACCCAGTGTCCCACTGCAGCCTAGACTGAGCCCCACCCTGGGTCCTTCCTGTCTGTGCATTGACCCAGTATCCCACTGCAGCCCAGACTGAGCCCCACCATGGGCCCTTCCTGTCTGTACATTGACCCAGTGTCCCACTGCAGCCCAGACTGAGCCCCACCCTGGGCCCTTCCTGTCTGTACATTGACCCAGTGCCCCATTGGTGACCATCCAGCCCCGGATATCCGGCAGAATCAGCGCTGTGGGACCGGGTGACTGAGTCTCGTGACCCTGTCGCTGGGCCTCTGACGTCACAATGGGAGAAGACGCTCGCTCAGCTCGAGCTGGAAACCGTTAAAGGGCCGTTAGGATTTAAACCTGGAGCACGGCCCGTTAAAGGGGAGGGACAGAGAATCGGCCAAAAATGTTCATATAATGAGACCAGGAAAGGTTATAAATTGAAATGTTCATATAATGAGACCAGGAATGGTTATCAATTGAAATGTTCATACATTGAGCCCTGGAATGGTTATAAATTGAAATGTTCATATAATGAGACCAGGAATGGTAATAAATTGAAATGTTCATATCATGAGACCAGGAATGGTTATAAATTGAAATGTTCATATCATGAGACCAGGAATGGTTATAAATTGAAATGTTCACACTCCCACTCTCAGTCCGCGTCTGGATTCCCGCAGCGACTCCAGGTGTCTCTTTCCGTTTGAACTGAATTGATTCTCCACCAGACTGAAACAGATTAAAGATTAAACAGGAAATAAACAGATTGAACAATAGTGTAAATAACAGGGAGACTGGGGTTAACATTTCAATAAAAATTACAGACAAATATTACCCACAAAAGGGACTGAATCCCATTGATATTTTATTTGTTAGATTGAACATTAACGCAAACACTCACCAGATCCACTCCAGACTCCTGCGGGTCAGTATGAGGGAGCGGAGAGCGGGGACAGATCGGTCTGTGAAGGAGTTTGATCCCAGGGACAGACCCGTCAGTGACCGGTTTGTACTGAGAGCGGAGACGAGATCCTCGGTACAAGAATCTGTGAGACCGACACCATCCAGACTGGGGATCAGAGAGAGAGAAATCACAGGAATCAGGGTAAATCCCCAGTGTTTATTAATAACACTATTACTGTTACTAATAATAATGTACAGTGTTTATTAATAACACTATTACTGATACTAATAATAATGTACAGTGTTTATTAATCACACTATTACTGACACTAATAATAATGTACAGTGTTTATTAAAAACACTATTACTGATGATAATAATAATGTACAGTGTCAGACATCCAGTTATTATAATCACAATCTCACACAGTCTGGTACTTACTCCAGTTCCTGTATTTTACAGTCCGGATTCCTCAGAAGCGCAGACAGTAATTTCACTCCTGAATCTCCCAGTCCATTGAAATTCAGATCCAGGACCGTCAATGACCGGTTTGTCCTGAGAGCGGAGACGAGATGCTCGGTGCAAGAATCTGTGAGGTCGTTATTCCATAACCTGGAGATCAGAGAAAGTCAGAGGAGAGAGACAGAGGCAAGCAGAGATAACAGGAATCAGAGTAAATTCCCAGTATTGATTTGTATTATTATTACTAAAACTTACATTAATATACCGTGTTAGACATCCGGTTATTGAAAGCACAACCTCACACAGTCTGATACTTACCACAGTTCCTGTATTTTACAGTTCGGGTTCCTCAGAGCCGCAGACAGTAGTTTCACTCCTGAATCTCCCAGTTTGTTGCTCCCCAGTCTAAACACAAACAGACAGTGAGAAACACATTGAATTCAATCCCCGATCTGACACAATTTCTCTCTGATATTACAGGAAACACAAAAATCTTCAGGAAATTAATAACCAGATGTCCCTGTCACTGACAATGAATTTCGCTCTGTTCAATGCCACATATATTCAGGGACTATCAGTAAATGCATTTATTCAATAACGTGCTGTCTGTGTGGAGCCTTTAAATGTCCCTCAGTCCGGTCTCATTCCCCGATGATCAGAATTACCCTCCTGGAGATCAGTGACCGGTCCCGTCAGGTTTGTGAAAACTTGTCTCATTTTTGCTGCTTCTTAAATCCCAGATTTTATGGGAATGGGGCGATTTCCCTGAATTAAATGATAAAGCGGCGATTACCTGTACATTATGCAGTATTTTATTAATCTGTATAATATCTCGGAGTGAGTTATATTGTGAAAAGGCGCTAACGGCTGCTGTAAAATGCGTCCCACAGGACTTTATGTATCAAGGAGAGTTTATTCTGTCCTGTTACAAGTTTTAAATGTCCCTGTACTCCTAGTTTATAGGGGAGGGGAGTCTCTCTCTTTATTCCCATTAAACTGGCTCTACATTTATTTCAGGTGGAACGGGCCCGACCGTTTTTGGGGAATTTTCTGAAGTTCCCTCCCCGAGCAGGACATCACGCACAAGGGGACAGATTATGGGAAATTCCCGGGTTCACTGCCCCTGGTTCACCCAGGAGCCTCCGGCTGTGTGTGAGGCCCCACCGCTGGCCGGTGTGTGTCTGTACTCCTGGGCTAATATACCACAACCCGTTCGATTTCAACCTTTTTACCGGCATATTTTAGTTCCCAAATCCACTGAAGTGTCGGCCTGGATTAATGAGCGAGGGGCCTGAATCCACGACCTTCTGACTCAGAGGCACGAGTGCTGCCAGCTGGGTGAAGAGATGGTGGATGTATTGGAGAGTGTGAAGGGCTGTGTCATTGATGAGTTAAGATAACGTACCGCCGTCCTGCGGGGAAAGCTCAGCTCGCCCACTGGCGGTTGACTGCCCGAAAGCTGTGTTTTGCTCTTTGTTACTGAATGTTCGGTGTTTCTGGTTCCCTCTCCTACACACGTTGACAGTCCGGGGACAGTCACTTGTCCCCACACCTCGGTAAGAGGGTGGGATGCTCCGACACACAGACTGCTGCAGTTACTGTCGGTCTACGTGAAAGCAACAGTGAGAAGGAGTCTCTTCAATGGACGTATCTCAGGCAGTGAGAAAAACTACAATAAATTTTATTTATTGCAATTCAATTGTCAGACTCCTCCAGTGACCTGTATTTACTGATCCGATAAAGACTGTAAAATCCCGACTTGTTCACAAGGATCCATTTTAGATTCTCGAGTCCTTAGGAAATTACTAACCGATCCTCTTATCATTTGTCATATTTGTGTTGAATCTGCTTCTCTCTGGTTTATCTGAACTGTTTGTTTCCCTTCATTACGGAGCAACAATATAATTCGTGACTGTTCTACAATTGGTCTAACAGTTAGAGACAAATGAACAGTTACCTCAACACCTGGCATTTGTGCAGTGCGGGTCCCAGCCGCTGGAGTCCTTCATACCGAATGGAGCAGTTCTCCAGATTGAGGTGTTTTATAGTATCGCAGAGTCCAATGACATGAGACAGCACCGCACAGTCAATCGGGGTCAGTCGCAATTCACTCAATGTAAGTGTTTCCACAGATCCCACTGTGACCCGAGCCAGTGTTTGATTCTGAGACTCAAACAGGTAGTGGAATGTGTTCAGGAGGTCCGTTTTACGAGTTTCTCTCCCTATGTTTCCAATCTCTCCTTCAACCTTTTCCTTCACCCAGTCAATCACTCCACAAATTGTGTGATGAAGAAATGGACCCAGAAACTCCTCCAGGGGCCGAGCTGACCGTGAGGAGGAGAGACCAACAAAAAAACGGAGAAATATCTCAAATCTCCCATCTTCCTTGCTGTGGGCTTCACTGAGGAGTTTCCCGATGTCCCCTGGATCTGGAGTCAGGAATTGGGCGAGTGCGGCTACAAACTCTTGGATGGTGAGGTGCGGGAATGTGTAAACCATACTCTGGGCAGAATCATCTCTCTCCAAAAGTTCCACCATGAACCCAGACAGGAACTGGGAAGGTTGCAGATTGTTCTTGATCAAATCTCCATTTCTAAACACAATCTTCTTCTCGGAGACTCCAGTGAAGGCCATCTCACCGATCTTCAGTAACACATCACGGGGGGATTCAATCTCTCGGCCATGGTTTTTCAGAATGTTGTAAATATAGTAGGAATATAGTTGGGTGATGGTCTTGGGAACTCGCTGCTGTTTCCTGTCTCTTTGTGTGAAGAAGGGACCCAGTGACAGACCGAGGATCCAGCAGTAGGAAGGGTTGTAACACATGGTGTACAGGATCTCGTTCTCCTCCACATGTTTGAAAACAGCTGCTGCCACCGCCTGATCTTCAAAAAACTTGTTGAAATATTCCTTCCGTTCTTCACCAACAAATCCCAGGATTTCAGCCCAGACACTGATCTCAGCCTTTTCCAATAAATGTAATGCAGTGGGGCGGCTGGTCACGAGCACTGAACATCCTGGGAGCAGCTGGTGCTGTATTAAACTGTACACAATGTCAGACACTTCACACCAGTCTTCAGGATCTGTGCACATGTACTGAGGTTCTGTATTTCTCCGATTGTCAGCAAAATCGATACTGTCCTTGAATTCATCTAAACCATCGAATATAAACAGTAATCCTACTGGGGTCTTCCAGAGCTCTCCCAGAATATTCCCAAAGTAAGGATACATATCCAGTATCAGATTCCTCAGGTTTATTCTACAGTTAATAGCGTTCAAATCCCGGAATTTAAAACTGAAAACAAATTGAAAGTGTGGGTATATTTTCCCAGTGGCCCAGTCATAAACAATCTTTTGTACCATTGTTGTTTTTCCAATCCCCGCGACTCCGCTCACTGCTGCTGAACTCCCAGAACTGGATCGCTGGAAGAAACTCTTCATTTTCTGGAACAAACTGCCTCTCTGAGAAAAACTGCTCTGGAACAATTGATCTGTTCGGATTTTTTCCAGTTCTCTCCGGAGATGTTTCCCTCTCCACTCTTCATGGTCTCGGCCTCTTGCCAGCAGTTCATGTTCTACAAGTGTCCGATCTCGAACAGTAGAAATGACCGTTAGCTCAGTGTATAGAGTGACCAGCTGGAAAATCTTAACCTTCTCCTTTATTAGGATCGTGTTCACTCTCAGTGTTTCAGTTTGGACCCGGAGTGTTTCCTTGTGTTTCTGTTGAACATCTTCAATGAGAACAGACAGAAAGTGGTTCTCAATGTTATTTATTTTGAAAAAAGTAACAACTTCTCATTATCACTTTACTCGTCAGTGTCATTTCGTCAGTCCTTGGGCAAGTTATCTTGATTATTGTGGGCACTGGGAGAGAGACAGACTGTGAATGGACAGAAGTCCCACTGTTATTGTATCAGGTCTAGGGCAGGTTATCTGGGATACTGTGTGTACTGAACAGACTGAAATGGGCAGAAATCTATTGTTTAACCTCAGTTGTGGGGAAGCTTTTAGAAACGATAATCCGGGACAAAATTAGTATTCAATTTATTAAGTGTGGATTAGTTAAGCAAAGCCAGCACCGATTGTTAAAGGTAAATCGTGTTTAACTATCTTGATTGAGTTTTTAAATGAGGTGACAGATTGCGTTGAGGAGTGCAATACGATTGATGTTGATATGGACTTTCAAAAGGCGTTTTATAAAGTGTCGCAAAATAGGCTTATTAGCAAATTTGAAAGCCATGGAATAAAAGGGGCAGTGGCAGCATGGATACGAAATTGGCTCAGTGACAGGAAACAGAGAGTCGTGGTGAACGGTTGTTTTTTGGACTGGAGGAAGGTTTACATTGGTGTTCCCCAAGAGTCGGTACTCGGACCACTGCTTGTTTTGCTATATATTTATGACTTGGATCTGGGTGACGCAAAACGTGAAAGTGCAGTAAACAGTGAGGAGGATAGTGATAGACTTCAATAGGACATAGACAGGCTGGTGGAATGGGCGGACATATGCAGATACAATTTAACGCAGAGAAGTGCGAAGTGAAACATTTTGGCAGGAAGAATGAGGAGAGGCAATATAAACTAAATGGTATCATTCTAAAGGGGGTGTAGGAACAGAGAGACCTGGGGGTGTATGTTCACAAATTTTTGAAGGTGACAGGACAAGTTGAGAAAGCAGTTTAAAAAGCATACGGGATACTTGGCTTGAAAAATAGATGCATAGACGACAAAAACAAGGAAGTGATGATGAAGCTTTATAATTCCCTGGTTTGGCCACAACTGGAGTACTGCGTCCAATTCTGGGCACCGCACTTTACGAAGGATGTGAAGGCCTTAGAGATGATGCAGAAAAGATTTATTCGAATCGCTCCAGGGATGAGGAACTTCAGTTACGTGGATAGACTGGAGAAGCCGGGGTTGTTCCACTTGGAGCAGAGAAGATTGAGAGGAGATTTGATAGAAGTTTTCAAATCCATGAAGGGTTTAGGTCAAGTAAATAAGGAGAAACTGTTCCCATTGATCGGACGGTCGAGAACCACAGGACACAGATTGAAAGTGATTCGCAAAAGAACCAATGGCGACAGGAGAATAAACTTTTTTTAAGTAGCGAGTAGTTATGGTCTGGACTGCTTTCTCTGAAAGGGTTTGTGGAAGCAGATTCAATCGTGGCTTTCGAAAAGGAATTCGATAAATACTTGAAGGAAAAGTTTTGCAGGGCTACGGGGAAATAGCAGGGGAATGTGGCGAACTCGGTAGCTCTTGCAAAGAGCCGGCAGGGGCTCGATGGGCTGAACGGACTTCTTCTGTGCTGTAAAAATTTTATGATTCTAATGTATCAGACCGTGGGCAGGTTATCTGGGGTATTGTGGGCACTGCGAGAGGGAGAGTCTGTGAATGGACAGAAGTTCCACTGTTATTGGAACGGACCTCGGGCAGGTTATCTGGGATATTGTGGGCACTGGGAGAGGGACAGAATGTAAATGGACAGAAGTCCCACTGTTATTGTATCAGACCTCTGGCAGGTTATCTGTGATATTGTGGGCACTCGGAGAGGGACAGACTGAGAATGGACAGAAGTTCCACTGTTATTGTATCAGATCGCGGGCAGGTTATCTGGGGTGTTGTGGGCACTGGGAGAGGAACAGACTGTGAATGGACAGAAGTTCCACTGTTATTGTATCAGACCTCGGGCAGTTTATCTGGGATATTGTGGGCACTGGGAGAGGGACAGACTGTGAATGAACAGAAGTTTCAATGTTATTGTATCAGACCTATACTTCTTTAGTCACCTGATCACAGGTAAATATTACTGACATTCTGAAGGTACAGGGGGGATTAAGAAAGACAATTTAAGGTATTAGGAGTTTAGGTTGAGGGAATGGTGAGAGGGTTTGATGTATCTTGTTAGTGTAAGAGACTTCGGTATTGAATCATTTCAACGTAATTCACAACTTTAATGCAGGAAAAAGGCTCACACTCACGAAAATAATTAGAGACGGAGAAAATTTAAAGTCGGAAATAAGAAGAGAAATCAGGGTAATTTTCTCACTGAAGGGTCAGAGAGCGGGGAACCAGTTACCAGGGAAACACACTGAAGGGGCAGTGTAAGTGGGGTTAAAAGACAATTGAACGTGTTTCTGTGGATACACTGAGAGGAGGAGTAGGTGGGGCCATCTCTCAAAAAGAGGCAGGCTTATTTGGGCCAAATGGCCTTTTCCTGTCTCTAATCATTCTCCCGTTATATTGTATTTCAGAAATTGTGAACAATTTTTCAGCAGCTTTGCACCTATATTTAATGTGTTTTTATAACAGTCCTTTCATAGAATTAGAATTAGAACTACTGCCCACATCACTCAGTGTAATGTTAGAGCAGAAAACATTCACAGTTCATATCAACTGTTCTCCCAATAATTATACTCTGTTGTTTCATTTTGGTCTGAATTTCCTACAATGCAGGATTGGGAAATTACAAATCTGTTTCCATCAGTCATTCCATTGGGTCTAAAAAGACCCTGAGTTAAATGACTATTCTTTGAGTGGAATAAGTTCTCTCTTTCACTGCCATCAGTCATTCCATTGGGTCTAAAAAGACCCCGAGTTAAAGGACTATTCTTTGAGTAGAATAAGTTCTCTCTTTCACTGCCATTAGTCATTCCATTGGGTCTAAAAAGACCCCGAGTTAAAGGACTATTCTTTGAGTAGAATAAGTTCTCTCTTTCACTGCCATTAGGAAGCCAGCCCAGAACTTCCGAATTACCCTGAATATTGTCTTTCCCTCACATTTCTCCACGGATTAATGATCTATTGTGTGAACATCTGAACATCTTCTCAGATCAGATCGAACACCGAAGTCTCATTCTGTGCTGTGTAATGAAAATGTTTTAATATTTTGCATTTCTCCACCTCTTTCCCTACCGTTGATGGTGGGCCAGATTTCTAGAGTAGTCGGTAAACCTTAAAGTCTGGCTTAAGGCACTGCTCATTAATTCTGAGCCCAGAGCTTCTATGTGCCTCATAGGAGTTGTGTATGGGGATTCACGGTGTATCAGGATCCTACCAGGTGTGTATGGGGATTCACAGTGTATCAGGATCATGCCAGGTTTGTATGGGTATTCACAGTGTATCTGAATCCTGCCAGGTGTGTGGGGATTTAACAAGTGCTGGCGATCATCAGCTGGATTAAGTGAAATAATGCAACCTCCGCATATTCCTAACGAGGTTTCATTTCTGTACCCTCCACCCTTTGAATTTCTGATTCCCAGATTCTGACAATCCCTAAATAAAAGTCTACAGTCAAACATTCTGATTCTCAGAAGTGAAATAAATGGTTTGAAATCTCCATTTCATCACTTACCTTTCAGCTGACTGGGTATTTCAGTTAAACCTCGTCCGATGTTCATATAATCAAATGGATCAGGACCTGTTTAAATCAATGAGCTTTCATGAAATCAGATCTGTGTAATATTAAAGTAAATTCTGGAGTTTTTCAATCCGAAATTGAATTCAGTGTCTGATTTTACCGTACCAAGTTCCTGCATCTCTTTCAGTATTTTGTCCAACTTTGGTACCGCATGGTGCATTTTCACAAAGGATTCCCACATCACCCTTCGGGCCCGCGAGCCTTTCTCCATCACCAGATTTAGGAGAAGTTTGGAACTGTCAGCTCTATTTCCCTTCTCCACGAGATCAACGACTTTCTGTAAAGAATAATAATTAATATATTGGTCTCTCCTTTTCCCAACCCCACTGAAACTGTTTCCTTTTTTTTCAGTCCACAGAAAAGTTATACCCGAAGCGTTCCTCTATCCTTTGTGCAAGCACTCACCGATCCACTGGGTATTTTCCTCTCATCGTATCATTGTTTCAGATTTACTGTATTTTCAGTTTGATCCATTTATTTCCTATTTGGCATGTTTCTGTTCTGTAACATTGTTTGATTCTAAGATCTGATATCCTGTTATTTCCCTGATGTTTAAATAATCCAAACTCATTCTGTTTCCAGCCCACTTACCCGATGTTCCTGTCCACTGAAATGCCTCTCGTATGTTAACAACGAGCTGACTCCGTCCACCCCTTCTTCAATCGCCTGTTCTAGTCTGTCCCGGTAGAATTTCGTCAACTGGAACAGATGATAGTCGTCGCACTTTGTCAGGAACTCAGTGATTGCAGTGTTCGGATCTGTGAGCAAAAATGGAGAAAACTAAACACATTATCGACTTTCTATCCAGGCGGTTACATTTCCTCTTATAACAAACGGCTGAAGCCTCCTGTGAGCCACATTATCAAACACCTTCTGAAAACCCAGAGACACCGCATGTGATACATTCCATCGACCTATATAGTCACCTCTCAACAAAGCTGCATCAGATTTGTCAAATACGGCTTGTCTGCAGCGAATCATTTCCAGCCTCCCCTGATCATCCCTTGTATCTCTAAATGTTCACGAATTCGACCTGGAATTACAGATTCTAGGAGTTTGCCCACTACTGACGGAGACTAATTGGTCTCCAGTTACCCGTTGACCCTCTCTCCCTATTTTAGCAGAGACATTACTTGGGCTCCTTCAGTCCACCTGGATATTTTTGATAACAAGCGAGGATTGAGAAATTGGGGTCAGAATCCCTCCTATCGCCTCTTTGACTTCCTTTAACAGCCTCGGATGTGTTATCTCTGGGGCCAGTGATTTATCCACCTCGGCGATGTTTCTCAGATCCAAATCCTTCTCTTTACCTCTCTGTTCTCCTTTTGGAATATCCTGGAAACCTACCTCTTTGACCAAGCTTTCCGTCACCAGTTCTAATATCTCCTTATTTGACTCTGTGTCAAATTTTGTTTGATAATCGCTCCTGTGAGGCCCCTTGGGTAGATTTACTATATTAAAGGCGCTATATAAATGCAAGTTGTTATTGTTCTAGCTCTGTCATAGAAGCTTTATTAATACTGGCGACCAGAGGTATTTTTCTTTCTCCTCAAAATGTGATAACCAAGAACGTTTTGTTCTGAGTCCTGTGAAAACTCAGGCCCTGTCTTGCAGATACTAGATCACATCTCTCATGATTCTGATTTTCCAAATGTGTTTGGAGTGATTTGTATATTTAGAGATAAAATTCAACCATAACTCCGATTTTTTGGAATGTTGACCCGTTTCCGTTTATTGTGTTTTTTTAATACCAAGTGACTTTATCTCTCAATACTTCAAAACCACCTTCCTTTTTACCTGCCAATAACTTTTCATTATTTCATAAATCTTCTGTTCCTGCTCCAACAGTTTTATGAATTCCGTTCTCTCATCTCAGACCCGGATATTTCCCACCCTCCAGATTATCAGCTGAAACCCTCCCGCTGCTCCATTCACCCAGTCTGTAAAACCATTGTTGTTCGATTCAGACCGTGACCGTCCCTTCCCTTCTCCCTGAACTCACCCTCGTGCCCCGAGACCGTGAACCCTTCCCTCCTGCTCCATTCACCCAGTCTGTAAAACCAATGGTGGTCGGTTCATATCGTGTCCGCCCCTTCCCTTCTCCCTAAACTCACTCTATTCGCCAAGACCGTGAACCCTTCCCTCCTGCTCCATTCACCCAGTCTGTAAAACCATTGTTGGTCAGTTCATATCGTGTCCGTCACTTCCCTTCTCCCTAAACTCACTCTATTCGCCAAGACCGTGAACTCTTCCCTCCTGCTCCATTCACCCAGTCTGTAAAACCATTGTTCTTGATCGGTTCAGATCGGGACCTGCTCAGGGCTGCAGAAGAGCCTTTCTATTCCCTGACTATGGAATATCCCATCACTATCACTCTCCTATTCCTGTGTCCCACCTGCCTCTCACCCCCGCCCCACTCGGGGTGTCCCCCTGCTCCCTGGCCTCACACTGTTACTCAGGAAGACCATCCTCTGAGTCACTGTCTCTGTCCACCTTACAGTCCCCGCCATCAGGTATCAATTGGACAGTTCCAGTACTCAGGAGATCCCTACACCTGTGACTGCACTATGCCTCTAGATGGTCACTCACTTCCCTCTATCTACACGGTATCTGTACTGTTACATCTTCCTGTGTGAACTGCAGGTTCTTGCTCCTGATCTGGACCCTTTGTCAGGACGGAAATTTTATTGTGAAGAATTTTCTGAACCTACCTGTGTACATTCTCATTCTTGTTGAAGATGTTGGAACTTCTCCCCTGTTTGAACCTTCAGCCATGGTGGTGACAGACGTTCCCAGATTCTGATGCCCTGTAATAAATATAATATAAATAGGAGGGTTAGACGGAAATATTAAAATAAGCAGGAGAGCATTGCCTTGTTAAACATGATTCCAAGTCTCTCCTCCCCCATCAGCACAACAGCTGTTCGCTCTGGGATCGAGCATTTCCCGAGTGTTATGATCAACGCTCCACATCAGGTGTGACATGGACAGCTGCCCAGTGAAGTCCAGTGAGTCCCGCTGATCTCCACAACCCAGTTCCAGACGGGAACCCATCGGCAGAGACTCTGAACTGGGAGCGTCCCTTGGTAAGATTTACTCACACAGTACAGGCCAGAACCAGCCTTATTCCTGAGGCAGTGAATATTCTGGAGGGAAATCTGGAGCGGGGTGATCATTGATGGATTAAATGACCCTTCACTCGGTTTAACACAGTCTGAGGCAATTGTGTTATTTTTATTCACAAATTGTGTTGAATATTTTTGATTTGTTGAGTTTCGTCATTAAATTCAGATACTTTATGAATATGATATCTATCCTCATACACAATATATAGCTGGGTGGGATTCCTCTGGTGCCTTTGGGCAGTGAAAGTGTCCGTGTGTTCATGGAGAGGTGTCCTGGTTGGTGTTTCTACTGGAATATATTTACCACATCCCCATGGTGTCAGCACCTGACAATCACTGGAGGAGGTGAGGAGATTTACCACTGTTCTAATATTAACACTAATGAGCACTGTGTGAGGTGAGGAGATTTACCACTGTTCTAATATTAACACTAATGAAAACTGTAGGAAGTCAGGAGATTTACCACTGTTCTAACATTAACACTAATAAGCACTGTAGGAGGTGAGGAGATTTACCACTGTTCCAATATTAACACTAATGAGCACTGTAGGAGGTGAGGAGATTTACCACTGTTCTAATATTAACACTAATGAGCACTGTAGGAGGTGAGGAGATTTACCACTGTTCTAATATTAACACTAATGAGCACTGTAGGAGGTGAGGAGATTTACCACTGTTCTAATATTAACACTAATTAGCACTGTCGGAGTTGAGGAGATTTACCACTGTTCTAATATTAACACTAATGAGCACTGTAGGAGGTGAGGAGATTTACCACTGTTCTAATATTAACACTAATGAGCACTGCAGGAGGTGAGGAGATTTACCACTGTTCTAATATTAACACTAATGAGCACTGTAGGAGGTGAGGAGATTTACCACTGTTCTAATATTAACATTAATGTATAATGTTATGAATCGTGTAACTTTAAACATTCAGGTGATGCACAATATTTATTTAGAGAATGTCGTTCTGGGTTTTACAGTCTCAATGTTCAAGTGGTGGATTTGATTGTTTTTATATAATCACGTTTGTGACTGGCAGTTGTATGTGTGTCTCACGAATGTGCTCCCAATCAAACTATCAGTCCCAGTGCCATTTCCTTTCCCCACTGTGGAAATGTAAAAATGATTAAATCTCGGATCAGTAATTTCTCCAAACTATATTTGAAGTTATTCTCCGGCATTAATTTATAACCAAGTTTGAGACTTTGTAAAATTCAATTCCTGCTGTTTCACTCACACTGACACTAGTATAATAAACACACAACAGCAACAACTTGCATCACCACAGAGCCTTTAACATCGAAAAAACATCCCAAGGCGCTTCACAGATGCCGAATCAGACAGAAAATGGCCAAAATTTTGGTCAAAGAAGTGAGTTTTAGGATGGTCTTTATTGTGACACCACACACAAAATAATCAAATGGAAGAAATTTTACAAATCTTTATTAAAATTTAAGATCTACATATCATTTTATCACCAAATTATATCGAAATGGTAATCATTTAATTCAACTGTAATTTTGAAATTCAGAAATAGATTTACTGATGGGAAATAACATTAAGTAAAACCCAGTAGGATGATTGATTTTGATAGTTGAATCTGAAATATATTTGAATTCGGTAACACTGTCTGGTACTACCTTAACACACAGCTTAATATCGATATTATGAGGGCTATCAAGGTGGGTTCATTCCGATTTGATGCTGGGGGCGGGGAGACACTGTATATCTGCTGGGCTCTGCCTCAGACTGGAGCCACTTCTTCGATCAAACCCCTTCACTCAAAAACAGACACAAGATTCATCAGTGACTGTGTGTTTTGAGATAGAAACTGATCTTACTTCACATTTAATTGCACTGCCTCATGCTGGATAATTGTACTCGGTGATCAGACTCTCCCAGTCTCATTCTCACCATTTCGCCCCTTAACTTGTAACCATTGTGGACCGTCAACAGGACCAGTGTTTATCTGAGTAAGTGGGACTGTCTCTTACCTTTCTCCCCAGTCGATCTATGGAAGCTCTTTGAATCGGAAGGATTCTCTCTGGTTGCTGCTCTCACAATCCTGTGCTGATTCACCTGCTGTTGTTCCTCAGTCTACAATCCCTGTTTACTTCCAGCTGTGGGCTTTTCTCAATCACTCCGTCATTCACCGGGAGATCTAATAATGGCAGGGCAGAAAATGAGACAAACATTGACTGTGTGAAGGAGAATGTAATCTACACTTTCCCTCTAATGTTGAATTAAAATAAAAGTAATTGAAACTTAAACAATAGAACAACAAATATTTGATTGAATAAACACACTGTTTGAGGAACTCTGTTCCCACATTCCATGTCTCTTTCCCACCCCGACCACAATATGTGATCGTTTCATTCTCCAGCCCTAGTTAGAGGCAATTCCTTCTCCATGTCCCGCCCCTGGTTTTAGGATCACATTTGCTATTTGTGAATCAGTGACCATTCCTTTATATTTTCTGGCTGAACTCCATCCAGGGGCGAGACCCCCAGTTTCCAAGTGTATTTTAGTGGCATCATCGACAAACAGGGAGAGTTGATGGGACAATATCCTCAGGGATATGGTTCTACCCACAGAAGGCAGCTGTACTGCCCCAACACCGTGACTGGGAAGTGTGACTATTGCAGTGAGTTCACTTCACTGAATATTTACAAAACATAACATAACATGGGACTGATTTATCACAGAAAGAAGAGATTTCCCCTGCTGTGAGTGTTATTGTTTGGACACTGCGATGAGTATAAGTCCTAGTAACAACTGTGGACCGGGTTTCTAACCGTTTTGAATTGACAGTTCCTGACTCAGAGGCTGGATGTGTCTCCAGTTAGCTGCAAATTCCAAAGTTCTGGCACGTGGGGGTGGGGAAGGAACGTTTGTAACTACAAGTGAGACATTTTAATAACAATATTTAACTGTCAAATAGGTATTAACTGTAATAACAACACCTCAGTGTGGGAATGTGGTGGGAACTTTGACCATATTTAAGAGAACAAGAGAAAATAGAAGCTCTCAGCAATTAACTTGTTTCTATTTTGCTGGACGATAGATTACAACTCATTCTCATGCCTGTAATAAAATATCTCTGATTAGATAAAATCACGATCAGTAAGTGAATGATTTGAAGTAGAATGTGTGAACAAATATGGCCCATTCTTAGTTTGAGGATAAATCAAATCACTATCCCCAAAAATATCAATAGTTGAATGCGTAATTGGAATTGAAAGATTTATTGGGGCCACTGTCCAAACACAATGGATATGATCGAAGGACTCACACTTCAGGGAGGGCACGGTGTCCCCAATGATGACATTGTACCGTGTCTGATACAACGGGGCGGGGAGGGCACTTTGTCACCACAGGATGGCATTGCACCTTGTCTCGAACAAGGGGGCGGGGAGGGCACTTTGTCACCACAGGATGGCAGTGTACCGTGTATGGCACAATGGGGCGGGGAGGGCACCGTGTCACCACAGGATGGCAGTTTACCGTTCCTTACACAATGGGCGGGGCAGGCACTCTCGGGTACCGACCCCAAAAGATGGCAATGTACCATTTGAGATATGGAGGAGGCGTGGGTATATCAGTCAGTGATTCTTTGTGTGTTTGATAGAGAGAGATAGGGGAAGTGAACTCGTGTCTATTTCAGTGAGTGAATCTTAATGTTTGTGTGTACATGAGAGAGAGGGAGAGTGAAACAGATTTTATCAGTGAGCAACTGAGGATTGTATGAGTATGAGAGAGAGACAATGGATGCCTCTGTCTAACTGTGAGACTCTGAATGTGTGTTTATGTGATGGAGCCAGATACATTGTGCATCAGTGAACAACTGAGTGGGTGTGTGTGTGTGTGAGAGAGACAGAGAGAGAGAGAGAGAGAGAGAGAGAGAGGATGTGTCTGTATATCTGAGTGACTCTGAGCAGGTGTGTGTATACGTGACGGAGGGAGACACACTGTGTATCAATGTGGGACTGACTGAGTGTTTGTGTATGTGAGAGGCAGAGAGAGAGAGAGAGAGAGAAAATGGCTCTGTATATCTGAGTGAGTTTGTGTGTGTGAGAGGGAGACAGAGGATGCCTCTGTATATTAGCGAGTGACTTAGTGTCTGTGTGTATTTTCTGTTGGGGGAGAAGCGGCAGGATGATGAAATCTAACCTTTAACCATCAACCACTTCTAAAATCGTACACGGACTGGTATTTAACAAGTTAAATTGCCAGAAGACACATGTCCATATCAAACGTTCAATCAGACACAGCAAGGGCAGACCACATGCAAAGTGCAAAAGCGTCTTGTTCTTATAGATTAAAAGGTTGAGGAAGTGAGTTAACACAAACGGGAACCGTTCGTCTCTGTCTCTGCAAGTTTCAGCATGTTGCTGTTACTTTCTGTCACTCAGAGGCAGACATTTTGAGACCCACTCAGTTCCCCCTTCAGTTTAATGTTTACCAAAAGGTTTATTTAATTCCACTGTGTTTTGATTAAAGTCGCTCTGGGTTTCAATTCGACCCTATCATCCAACTGAGAATAATGGGGTCACCCGTATTTGGTGTTGATTGATTCTCTGCATTAGGTTTTATCTTTAATTCTGATCACCACCTGGTTTCCACCCAGAACCGTGTGTGTGACGAGAGAAAGAGGAGAGATCTGCACTAAATGAAGACATGTGTTTCCTTCGATATAATCCCCCACTCTCATCATTCTCAGTCACTCACCCAATTCGTCCATTGAAAAGACTGAAGCGACATGTGATCTGGTCCGCACGGGCCCTGTCGCCAGTCAGGACTTGGTACTCGGGGATCAGGCTGAACTCCCCGCCTTGCTCTCCTTGTCCCCAGTGAAGATTCTGGTACTCGTAGATTCGGCTAATCTCTCCGCCTTGCTCTCACTGTCCCCAGTCAGGACTCTGGTACTCGGGGATTCGGCTGATCTCTCCGCCTTGCTCTCCCTGTCCCCAGTCAGGACTCTGGTACTCGGGGATTCGGCTGATCTCCCCGCCTTGCTCTCCCCTGGACACAATCTGAGTGGAGCCCTCCAGGAAGTGTCAGCGCACATCAACCTCGCTGTCAGCTCTTCCGCTAAATGTTACTGACATATAAAAACATGTGGGACAGAACCCGAAACCTCGCGTTGCCTTTACTCTTCCTACCAGCTGTTTCACGTGGGTTTGATGCGAGTTAAGTTTCGTATTTAGAGCTCAAATGACGTAAATGCTTCGATTTACAATCCCCCCATTGATTTGAAGCAGACAGCACAGAAGGAGGCCATTTGGCCCCTGCTGTCCGTGCTGGCTCTTTGAAAGTGGTATCCATTTAATCCCACCCCCCTGCACTTTCCCAATAGTCCTGCAAACTTTCTCCTTTACAAGTGATTAACCAATTCCATTTTGAAAGTTACTAAACAAATTTGTTCACCGCGAGCGACTGGACAGTCGGAGCATCAGTTATAGACAGAGTCATTGGGGTAGATTTTAAACACGAATCTGCTTCCACAGCCCTATCAGGCATTCGGTTCCAGATCAGAACAACTCGCTGCGTAAAGAAAATTCCACTCATCTCCAACCTGGCTTTTTTTCCCAATTCTCATCAATCTGCGTCCTCTGGTAACCGACCCTCCTGCCAGTGGAAAGAGTTTCTCCCGATCTACCCGATCAAAACTCCACTATTAAATCTCCCCTTTACCTGCTCTAAGACGAACAAACCGAGCTTTGAAGTCCCTCGGGCCAGACGCAGAAAATTGCAGGATATTCGCTGGAAGTTAATGTCATTTAAGTCAATGCAAGCAGCTCAGGAATGTGGGAAATCTGAACAGTCAGCATTTTATATTAAAACAGGAAACAAGTTGGACTGTTCAAAGTAAGGGGCTCTCTGTCATGCTCCCTCTCCCACCCATCACTGATTAAAGTAAGGGGCGCTCTCATTCTACCTCAACCCCTCCCCCACCCATCACTGATTAAAGTAAGGGGCCATCTCTCATTCTCCCTCTCCCGCCCATCACTGATTAAAGGAAGGGGTTCTCTCTCATTCTCCCTCTCCCCCTCCCCCGCCCATCACTGATTAAAGTAAGGGGCTCTCTCTCATACTCCCTCTCCCCGTCCTCCGCCCATCGCTGATTAAAGTCAGGGGCGCTCTCTCTCATTCTCCCTCTCCCCCATCCCCCCGCCCATCACTGATTAAAGTAAGGGGCTCTCACTCATTCTCCCTCTCCCCCTCCCTCGCCCATCAATGATTAAAGTATGGGCTCTCTCTCATTCTCCCTCTCCCCCGCCCATCACCGATTAAAGGAAGGGGCTCTCTCTCATTCTCCCTCTCCCCCGCCCATAACTCATTATAGTAAGGGGCTCTCTCTCATTCTCCCTCTCCCCCTCCCCCGCCCATCGCTGATTAAAGTCAGGGGCTCTCTCTCATTCTCCCTCCCACCCTCCGCCGCCCATCGCTGATGAAAGTAAGGGGCTCTCTCTCATTCTCCCTCTCCCCCTCACACTCCCCCGCCCATAACTGATTATAGTAAGGGGCTCTCTCTCATTATCCCTCTCCCCCTCCCCCGCCCATCGCTGATTAAAGTAAGGGGCTCTCTCTCATTCGCCCTCCCCCATCCCATCATTGATTAAAGTAACGGGCTCCCTCTCATTCTCCCTCCCCCAACCCATCACTGATTAAAGTAAGGGGCTCTCTCTCATTCTCCCTCCCCCCCTCCCCCGCCCGTCACTGATGACAGTAAGGGGCCATCTCTCATTCTCCCTCCCCCCCCATCCCCCCGCCCATCACTGATTAAAGTAAGGGGCTCTCTCTCATTCTCCCTCTCCCCCTCCCCCGCCCATCACTGATTAAAGTAAGGGGCTCTCCCTCATTCGCCCTCCCCCGCCCATCACCGATTAAAGTAAGGGGCTCTCTCTCATTCTCCCCCCTCCCCCGCCCATCACTGATTACAGTAAGGAGCTCTCTCTCATTCTCCCCCCTCCCCCGCCCATCACTGATTACAGTAAGGGGCTCTCACTCATTCCCCCTCCCCCGCCCATCACTGATTAAAGTAAGGGGCCATCTCTCATTCTCCCTCCCCCCCCCCACATTACTGTTTAAAGTAAGGGGCTCTCTCTCATTCTCCCTCTCCCCCTCCCATCACTGATTAAAGTAAGGGGCTCTCACTCATTCCCCCTCCCCCGCCCATCACTGATTAAAGTAAGGGGCTCTCACTCATTCCCCCTCCCCCGCCCATCACTGATTAAAGTAAGGTGCTCTCTCTCATTCTCCCCCCTCCCCCCGGCCATCACAGATTAAAGTAAGGGGCTCTCTCTCATTCTTCCTCTCCCCCATCCCCCCGCCCATCACTGATTAAAGTAAGGGGCCATCTCTCATTCTCCCTCCCCCCCCCCACATTACTGATTAAAGTAAGGGGCTCTCTCTCATACTCCCTCTCCCCGTCCTCCGCCCATCGCTGATTAAAGTCAGGGGCGCTCTCTCTCATTCTCCCTCTCCCCCATCCCCCCGCCCATCACTGATTAAAGTAAGGGGCTCTCACTCATTCTCCCTCTCCCCCTCCCTCGCCCATCACTGATTAAAGTAAGGGGCTCTCACTCATTCTCCCTCCCCCGCCCATCACTGATTAAAGTAAGGTGCTCTCTCTCATTCTCCCCCTCCCCCCGGCCATCACAGATTAAAGTAAGGGGCTCTCTCTCATTCTCCCTCTCCCCCATCCCCCCGCCCATCACTGATTAAAGTAAGGGGCTCTCTCTCTCATTCTCCCTCTCCCCCTCCCATCACTGATTAAAGTAAGGGGCTCTCACTCATTCTCCCTCCCCCGCCCATCACTGATTAAAGTAAGGGGCTCTCTCTCATTCTCCCTCTCCCCCCTCCCCCCCCCGACATCACTGATTAAATTAAGGGGCTCTCTCTCATTCTCCCTCCCCCCCATCCCCCCGCCCATCACTGATTAAAGTAAGGGGCCATCTCTCATTCTCCCTCCCCCCTCCCCCACATCACTGATGAAATTAAGGGGCTCTCTCTCATTCTCCCTCCCCCCATTCCCCCGCCCATCACTAATTAAAGTAAGGGGCTCTCTCTCATTCTCCCTCTCCGCCTCCCCCGCCCATCACTGATTAAATTAAGGGGCTCTCTCTCATTCTCCTTCCCCCCGGCCATCACAGATTAAAGTAAGGGGCTCTCTCTCATTCTCCCTCTCCCCCATCCCCCCTCTCCCCCATCCACCCGCCCATCACTGATTAAAGTAAGGGGCCAACTCTCATTCTCCCACCCCCTCCCCCCCACACGACATCACTGATTAAAGTAAGGGGCTCTCTCTCATTCTCCCTCCCCGCCTCCCCCCACCCATCACTGATTAAAGTAAGGGGCTCTCTCTCATTCTCCCTCTCCCCCATCCCCCCTCTCCCCCATCCACCCGCCCATCACTGATTAAAGTAAGGGGCCAACTCTCATTCTCCCCCCCACCCCCACGACATCACTGATTAAAGTAAGGGGCTCTCTCTCATTCTCCCTCCCCGCCTCCCCCCACCCATCACTGATTAAGGTAAGGGGCTCTCTCTCATTCTTCCTCTCCCCCTCCCATCACTGATTAAAGTAAGGGGCTCTCTCTCATTCTCCCTCCCCCCCCTCCCCCGCGCGTCACTGATTACAGTAAGGGGCCATCTCTCATTCTCCCTCCCCCCCCCCCCACATCACTGATTAAATTAAGGAGCTCTCTCTCATTCTCCCTCCCCCCCATCCCCCCGCCCATCACTGATTAAAGTAAGGGGCCATCTCTCATTCTCCCTGCCCACCCCACATCAATGATTAAATTAAGGGGCTCTCTCTCATTCTCCCTCCCCCCATCACTGATTAAAGTAAGGGGCTCTCTCTCATTCTCCCTCCCCCCATCACTGATTAAAGTAAGGGGCTCTCTCTCATTCTCCCTCCCCCCATCACTGATTAAATTAAGGGGCTCTCTCTCATTCTCCCTCCCCCCATCACTGATTAAAGTAAGGGGCTCTCTCTCATTCTCCCTCCCCCCATCACTGATTAAAGTAAGGGGCTCTCTCTCATTCTCCCCCCCTCCCCCGCCCATCACTGATTACAGTAAGGAGCTCTCTCTCATTCTCCCCCCTCCCCCGCCCATCACAGATTACAGTAACGAGCTCTCTCTCATTCTCCCTCTCCCCCATCCCCCCGCCCAACACTGATTAAAGTAAGGGGCTCTCTCTCATTCTCCCCCCTCCCCCACATTACAGATTAAAGTAAGGGGCCATCTCTCATTCTCCCTCCCCCCCCCCCCACATTACTGATTAAAGTAAGGGGCTCGCTCTCATTCTCCCTCCCCCCCTCCCCCGCCCATCACTGATTACAGTAAGGGGCCATCTCTCATTCTCCCTCTCCCCCATCCCCCCGCCCGTCACTGATTAAAGTAAGGGGCCATCTCTCATTCTGCCATCTCCCCCGCCCATCACTGATTACAGTAAGGGGCTCTCTCTCATTCTCCCTCTCCCCCATCCCCCCGCCCATCACTGATTAAAGTAAGGGGCCATCTCCCATTCTCCCTCCACCCCCACATTACTGATTAAAGTAAGGGTCTCTCTCTCATTCTCCCTCTCTCCCTCCCATCACTGATTAAAGTAAGGGGCTCTCACTCATTCTCCCTCCCCCGCCCATCACTGATTAAAGTAAGGGGCTCTCACTCATTCTCCCTCCCCCGCCCATCACTGATTAAAGTAAGGGGCTCTCTCTCATTCTCCCTCTCCGCCTCCCCCGCCCATCACTGATTAAATTAAGGGGCTCTCTCTCATTCTCCTTCCCCCCGGCCATCACAGATTAAAGTAAGGGGCTCTCTCTCATTCTCCTTCCCCCCGGCCATCACAGATTAAAGTAAGGGGCTCTCTCTCATTCTCCTTCCCCCCGGCCATCACAGATTAAAGTAAGGGGCTCTCTCTCATTCTCCCTCTCCCCCATCCCCCCTCTCCCCCATCCACCCGCCCATCACTGATTAAAGTAAGGGGCCAACTCTCATTCTCCCACCCCCTCCCCCCCACACGACATCACTGATTAAAGTAAGGGGCTCTCTCTCATTCTCCCTCCCCGCCTCCCCCCACCCATCACTGATTAAAGTAAGGGGCTCTCTCTCATTCTCCCTCTCCCCCATCCCCCCTCTCCCCCATCCCCCCTCTCCCCCATCCACCCTCTCCCCCATCCACCCGCCCATCACTGATTAAAGTAAGGGGCCAACTCTCATTCTCCCCCCCACCCCCACGACATCACTGATTAAAGTAAGGGGCTCTCTCTCATTCTCCCTCCCCGCCTCCCCCCACCCATCACTGATTAAGGTAAGGGGCTCTCTCTCATTCTTCCTCTCCCCCTCCCATCACTGATTAAAGTAAGGTGCTCTCTCTCATTCTCCCCCGTCCCCCGCCCATCACTGATTAAAGTAAGGGGCTCTCTCTCATTCTCCCTCCCCCCCCTCCCCCGCGCGTCACTGATTAAAGTAAGGGGCCATCTCTCATTCTCCCTCCCCCCCCCCCCCACATCACTGATTAAATTAAGGAGCTCTCTCTCATTCTCCCTCCCCCCCATCCCCCCGCCCATCACTGATTAAAGTAAGGGGCCATCTCTCATTCTCCCTCCCCCCCCCCCCCCCACATCAATGATTAAATTAAGGGGCTCTCTCTCATTCTCCCTCCCCCCATCACTGATTAAAGTAAGGGGCTCTCTCTCATTCTCCCTCCCCCCATCACTGATTAAAGTAAGGGGCTCTCTCTCATTCTCCCCCCCTCCCCCGCCCATCACTGATTACAGTAAGGAGCTCTCTCTCATTCTGCCATCTCCCCCGCCCATCACTGATTACAGTAAGGGGCTCTCTCTCATTCTCCCTCTCCCCCATCCCCCCGCCCATCACTGATTAAAGTAAGGGGCCATCTCTCATTCTCCCTCCACCCCCACATTACTGATTAAAGTAAGGGTCTCTCTCTCATTCTCCCTCTCTCCCTCCCATCACTGATTAAAGTAAGGGGCTCTCACTCATTCTCCCTCCCCCGCCCATCACTGATTAAAGTAAGGGGCTCTCTCTCATTCTCCCTCTCCGCCTCCCCCGCCCATCACTGATTAAATTAAGGGGCTCTCTCTCATTCTCCCTCCCCCCCCCCCGACATCACTGATTAAAGTAAGGGGCTCTCTCTCATTCTCCCTCCCCGCCTCCCCCCACTGATTAAAGTAAAGGGGCTCTCTCTCATTCTCCCTCCCCGCCTCCCCCCACCCATCACTGATTAAAGTAAGGGGCTCTCTCTCATTCTCCCTCTCCCTCTCCCCCTCCCCTGCCCATCACTGATTAAAGTAAGGGGCTCTCTCTCATTCTCCCTCTCCGCCTCCCCCGCCCATCGCTGATTAAAGTAAGGGCCTCTCTCTCATTCTCCCCCCCTCCCCCGCCAATCACTGATTAAAGTAAGGGGCTCTCTCTCATTCTCCATCTCCGCCTCCCCCGCCCATCGCTGATTAAAGTAAGGGCCTCTCTCTCATTCTCCCCCCTCCCCCGCCCATCACTGATTAAAGTAAGGGGCTCTCTCTCATTCTTCCCCTCCCCCTCACCCTCCCCCTCCCCCGTCCATCACTGATTAAAGTCAGGGGCTCTCTCTCATTCTCCCTCTCCCCCATCCCCCCGCCCATCACTGATTAAAGTAAGGGGCTCTCTCTCATTCTTCCTCTCCCCCTCCCCCTCCCCCGTCCATCACTGATTAAAGTCAGGGGCTCTCTCTCATTCTCCCTCTCCCCCATCCCCCCGCCCATCACTGATTAAAGTATGGGGCTCTCTCTCATCCTCCAACTCCCCCCATAGATTTTGTACCCATTGGATCAAACCCGATTGACAAGTCCGTTCCCCTGTCCTCTCCAACCGTCTCCTCCCCCGGGGCCCACCCGGAGCGGGATATGCGCACTGCTTACTCGGGACAAATGAACGCCTCCCCCACAGACACCGCCCTCTCTCACTTGATTGAACGACCGCAGAAAGGGTCACGTGTCCCCAGATTTTTAAACCCTTTTGGCTGTTTCACCGACTCAGCACGGGCCCTGATGCAGCGCGCTTGCGTGATGTCAGCAATCCGGCGGGGTCGCGACCTGATGGATGGAAGAGTCCAGGGGACTGGAGACGATCAAACGGTCCCCATCCACCGCCATCCTCTCCATCCACCGCCATCCTCCCCCTGGAGACGATCAACCGGTCCCCATCCACCGCCATCATCTCAATCCAACGCCATCCTCCCCCTGGAGAGGATCAACCGGTCCCCATCCACCGCCATCATCTCAATCCACCGCCATCCTCCCCCTGGAGAGGATCAACCGGTCCCCATCCACCGCCATCATCTCAATCCACCGCCATCCTCCCCCTGGAGAGGATCAACCGGTCCTCATCCACCGCCATCATCTCAATCCATCGCCAACTCCCCCCAGAGAGGATCAACCGGTCCCCATCCACCGCCATCATCTCAATCCACCGCCATCCTCCCCCGGAGAAGATCAACCGGTCCCCATCCACCGCCATCATCTCAATCCACCGCCATCCTCACCCTGGAGAGGATCAACCGGTCCCCATCCACCGCCATCATCTCAATCCACCGCCATCCTACCCCTGGAGAAGATCAACCGGTCCCCATCCACCGCCATCATCTCAATCCATCGCCAACTCCCCCCAGAGAGGATCAACCGGTCCCCATCCACCGCCATCATCTCAATCCACCGCCATCCTCCCCCGGAGAAGATCAACCGGTCCCCATCCACCGCCATCATCTCAATCCACCGGCATCCTCCCCCTGGAGAAGATCAACCGGTCCCCATCCACCGCCATCATCTCAATCCAACGCCATCCTCCCCCTGGAGAGGATCAACCGGTCCCCATCCACCGCCATCATCTCAATCCACCGCCATCCTCCCCCTGGAGAGGATCAACCGGTCCCCATCCACCGCCATCATCTCAATCCACCGCCATCCTCCCCCTGGAGAGGATCAACCGGTCCTCATCCACCGCCATCATCTCAATCCATCGCCAACTCCCCCCAGAGAGGATCAACCGGTCCCCATCCACCGCCATCATCTCAATCCACCGCCATCCTCCCCCGGAGAAGATCAACCGGTCCCCATCCACCGCCATCATCTCAATCCACCGCCATCCTCACCCTGGAGAGGATCAACCGGTCCCCATCCACCGCCATCATCTCAATCCACCGCCATCCTACCCCTGGAGAAGATCAACCGGTCCCCATCCACCGCCATCATCTCAATCCATCGCCAACTCCCCCCAGAGAGGATCAACCGGTCCCCATCCACCGCCATCATCTCAATCCACCGCCATCCTCCCCCGGAGAAGATCAACCGGTCCCCATCCACCGCCATCATCTCAATCCACCGGCATCCTCCCCCTGGAGAAGATCAACCGGTCCCCATCCACCGCCATCATCTCAATCCACCGCCATCCTCCCCCTGGAGAGGATCAACCGGTCCCCATCCACCGCCATCATCTCAATCCACCGCCATCCTACCCCTGGAGAAGATCAACCGGTCCTCATCCACCGCTATCATCTCAATCCACCGCCATCCTCCCCCTGGAGAAGATCAACCGGTCCCCATCCACCGCCATCATCTCAATCCACCGCCATCCTCCCCCTGGAGAGGATCAACCGGTCCCCATCCCCCGCCATCATCTCAATCCACCGCCATCCTCCCCCTGGAGAAGATCAACCGGTCCCCATCCACCGCCATCATCTCAATCCACCGCCATCCTCCCCCTGGAGAAGATCAACCGGTCACCATCCACCGCCATCATCTCAATCCATCGCCACCTCCCCCTGGAGAGGATCAACCGGTCCCCATCCACCGCCATCATCTCAATCCATCGCCAACTCCCCCTGGAGAGGATCAACCGGTCCCCATCCACCGCCATCATCTCAATCCACCGCCATCCTCCCCCTGGAGAGGATCAACCGGTCCCCATCCACCGCCATCATCTCAATCCACCGCCATCCTCCCCCTGGAGAGGATCAACCGGTCCTCATCCACCGCTATCATCTCAATCCACCGCCATCCTCCCCCTGGAGAAGATCAACCGGTCACCATCCACCGCCATCATCTCAATCCACCGCCATCCTCCCCCTGGAGAGGATCAACCGGTCCCCATCCACCGCCATCATCTCAATCCACCGCCATCCTCCCCCTGGAGAAGATCAACCGGTCACCATCCACCGCCATCATCTCAATCCATCGCCACCTCCCCCTGGAGAGGGTCAACCGATCCCCATCCACCGCCATCATCTCAATCCACCGCCATCCTCCCCCTGGAGAGGATCAACCGGTCCCCATCCATCGCCATCATCTCAATCCACCGCCATCCTCCCCCGGATATGAGTGTGAATCAGACGGTTAATCAGACTCACATCCATTCCTTTCTCACCTCCAGTCTCCACTATTCCAATACTCTCCTGCCCGGCCTCCCATCTTCCACCCTCCATAAACATCTGAAACTCTACTGCCCGTATCTGAACTCACACCAAGTCCCATTCACACTTCACCCCCTGTGCTCACTGATCTACATTGGCTCAAGTCCGGGAACGCCTCCATTTAAAAATTCTTATCCTGGTTTTCAAATCCCGACATGACCCTCGCCCCTCTCCCTCTCTCTGCAACCTCCTCCAGCCCTCCAACCTTCCGAGATCTCTGCACTCCTCCAATTCTGTCCTCTTGCCGATCCCCCGATTTCCATCACTCTACCATTGGCGGCCGTGCCTTCACCTGCCTGGACTCCAAGCTCTGGAATTCCCTCCCTAAACCTCTCCACCTCTCTCTCTCTCCTCCTTTAAGACGCTCCTTAAAACCTACCTCATTGACCGAGCACTGGATGGGCTCTGACCGGAGCTCTGTACAGCTGTAACATAACTTCCTCCACTTTATATTCCATCCCTTGAGATAAAGGCCAACACTCCATTAGCCTTTGAGATAACTTCTTGTACCTGCCCACTGGGATTTAGAGATGTGTGTACTTGGAGCCGTAAATTTCTGTGCTCATCCACAGTTCCCACACTCTTCCCATTCTGAAAATATTCCGATTTGTCTTTTTCTGATCCAAAGTGGATGACGTCACACTTGCGCACATTAAACACCATCTCCCACAGTTTTCCTCACTCACTCACTCTGTCTGTGTCCCTGCTTTCCAGTTTCCCCAATAGGGTCAGATTCTGTTTTCAGTACAAAGTAACAGGTAATCAAATCTACCCTTTTATTAGGTATATTGAGGTGATATGGAGTTGAGGTACAGATCAGCTACGATATAATAGAGTGGCGGGGCAGGCTCGAGGGGCTGGATGGACCCTCCTGTTCCCATGTAACGGGCTCGAGGGGCTGGAAGGCCTCGAGGGGCTGAACGGCCTGCTCCTGTTCCCGTGTAACGGGCTCGAGGGGCTGAACGGCCTCCTCCTGTTCCCGTGTAACGGGCTCGAGGGGCTGGACGGCCTCCTCCTGTTCCCGTGTAACGGGCTCGAGGTACCGGACGGCCCTCTCCTGTTCCTGTTTACTGTTTATTGGGTGGGGTGTGAAACAAACGGGTAATGACACAGTGTCACACACTTTGCGGAAGGCAATGAACCGTGTGAGAGAGACAGTGAGAGAGGATGCCTCTGTATATCAGTGAGTGTGAGAGAGAGAGGATGCCCCTGTCTATCAGAGTGTGTGTGAGAGAGAGAGGATGCCCCTGTATATCAGTGAGTGTGTGTGAGAGAGAGGATGCCCCTGTGTTTCAGTGAGTGAGTGTGAGAGAGAGAGGATGCCCCTGTCTATCAGTGAGTGTGTGTGTGAGAGAGAGAGAGGATGCCCCTGTCTATCAGTGAGTGTGTGTGAGAGAGAGAGGATGCCCCTGTATATCAGTGAGTTACTCTGAGTGAGTGTGAGAGAGAGACGCTGTCTCTGTGTTTCAGTGAGTGACACTGAGTGAGTGTGTGTGAGAGAGAGGATGCCCCTGTATATCAGTGAGTGATTCTGAGTGAGTGAGAGAGAGAGAGGATGCCCCTGTATATCAGTGAGTGATTCTGAGTGAGTGAATGTGAGAAAGGATTCCTCTGTTTTTCAGTGAATGACTCTGAATGAGTGTGAGAGAGAGAGGATGCCTCTGTATATCAGTGAGTGAGTGTGAGTGTGAGAGGATGCCCCTGTATATCAGTGAGTGTGTGTGTGAGCGAGGATGCCCCTGTATATCGCTGAGTGAGTGTGTGAGCGAGGATGCCCCTGTATATCAGTGAGTAACTCTGAGTGAGTGAGTGAGAGAGAGAGAGGATGCCTCTGTATATCAGTGAGTGTGTGTGTGAGAGAGGATGCCTCTGTTTTTCAGTGAGTGACTCTGAGTGAGTGTGTGTGTGAGAGAGAGGATGCTCCTATATATCAGTGAGTGTGTGTGAGAGAGAGAGGATGCTCCTATATATCAGTGAGTGTGTGTGTGAGAGAGAGGATGCCCCTGTATATCAGTGAGTGTGTGTGTGAGAGAGAGGATGCCCCTGTATATCAGTGAGTGTGTGTGTGAGAGAGAGGATGCCCCTGTATATCAGTGAGTGTGTGTGTGAGAGAGAAGATGCACCTGTATATCAGTGAGTGACTTTGAGTGTGTGTGTGTGTGTGTGTGTGAGATGATGTCTCTGTACATCAGTGAGTGACTCTGAGTGAGTGTGAGAGAGAGAGGATGCCTCTGTATATCAGTGAGTGACTCTGAGTGAGAGTGAGTGTGTGAGAGAGAGGATGCCTCTGTATATCAGTGAGTGAGTGTGTGAGAGAGAGGATGCCTCTGTATATCAGTGAGTGACTCTGAGTATCCGTGTGTATTTTGTGTTGGGGACAAGCGGCATCATGATGAAACCCGACCTTTAACTATCAACAACTTGGAAAATCCTACACAGACTGGGATTGAACAAGTTAAATTGCCAGAAGACACGTGTCCATATCACAGGTTGGATCAGACTCAGCAAGTGGTGTCTCCGTGCAAAGTGCAGAAAGCTCTTCCTCATATCAACCCAAAGTTTGAGGAAGTGAGTTCCCACAAACGGAAACCGTTCGCTTCTGTCTCTGCAAGTTTCAGCATTTTGCTGTTACTTTGTGTCACTCAGGGGCAGACATTTTGAGACCCACTCAGTTCCCCCTTCAGTTTGATTTTTTTACCAGAAGGTTTATTCAATCCCAGTGTTTTTTGATTAAAGTAGCACTGGGTTTCAATTCGACCCTAACATCCATCTGAGAATAATGGGGTCACCCGCATTTGGTGTTGATTAATTCACTGCATTAGGTTTTATCTTTAATTCTCATCACCATCTGGTTTCCACCCAGAATCTCATTTCCGTTCCAAGAGCTTGCTGACAACTTACAGCCGCCAAGTGGAAAAAAGTGCTTTGAACTTTGTGTCTCTGCACTTATACTTGTTTTGCATAGAACATATTATAACCCCGCCATTTCTCAACAACGGTATTACTTATGATGATCAGTTTGTAATATGAAAGTTACATGACACGCCAGACTTGTACATTAATCTAAAGGGCCTGTCGCTCACTGATGTTTTGAAATCACATATTAAAACACAGTCCTCTATTTACAACTGCTAAGTAAAATTAAATATATTTATTAATCGATAAACGGATGGTTAGATAAAACCTTTTAAGATTAATATGCGTCGATAATCTGTATCTGTCTTCACAGCAGAAGACAGAAAAAACATACTGGAAATAGTGGGGAACAAAGGGGCAAATGAGAGTGAGGAACTTTAAACAATTAATATCAGAAGAGAAAAAGAACTTGAGAAACTCATTGGACTGAAGCTGATAAATCCCCTGGATCTGATGGCCCACATCCGAGGGTTCTAAAAGAGGTGGCTGCAGAGAGAGTGGATGCATTGGTTATGATCTTCCAAAATGCCCTCGATTCTTGAGCGGGCCCAGCGGATTGGAAGGTAGCAAATGTAACCCCGCTATTCAAGAAAGGAGGGAGAGAAAAAACAGGGAACGACAGGCCAGTTAGCCTGACATCAGTCATCAGGGAAATGCTGGAATCCATTAAGGCAGTGGTAACAGGGCACTTAGAAAATCATAATATGATTAGGCAGAGTAAACATGGTTTTATGAAGGTAAATTTGTTAAACACGATTTTCCTAAGAGTTCTTTGAAGATGTCACTAGCAGGGTCGATAAAGGGGAACCAGTGGATGTAGAATACTTGGATTTCCAAAAGTCATTCGATAAGGTTTCACATAAAAGGTTATTACATAAGTTAAGGTGGTTGGGGGTAATATATTGGCATGGATAGAGGGTTGGTTAATGGACAGAAAACAGAGAGTAGGGATAAATGGGCCAATTTCAGGTTGGCAGGCTGTAACTAGTGGGGTGCTGCAGGGATCGGTGCTTGGGCCTCAGCTATTAACAATCTATGTTCGTGTAATGTGGATCGACTGGAGAAGCTGGGGTTGTTCTCCTTGGAACAGAGACGGTTTGGAGGAGATCTGATAGAGGTATTCAAAATCATGAAGGGAACATACAGAGTGGATAGAGAGAATCTGTTTCCATTGGTGGAAGGATCAAGAGTCAGAGGACATAGATTTAAGATGATTGGCAAAAGAACCAAAAGCGACATGAGGAAAAACCTTTTTTTTATACAGTGAGTGGTTATGATCTGGAATGCACTGCCCGAGGGGGTGGTGGAAGCAGATTCAATCATGGCCTTCAAAAGGGAATTGGATAAACGCTTGAAGGGAAAAAAATGTCGGCCTACGGGGATAGGGCGGGGGAGTGGGACTAGCTGGATTGCTCTTGCATAGAGCCGGCGCAGAGTCGACAGGCCGAATGGCCTCCTTCTGTGTTGTAACCAATCTATGATTTTATGAATTAGATGAAGGGACCGAGTGTAATGTCTCCAAGTTTGCTGATGATACAAAGGTAGGTGGGAAAGTAAGCTGTGAAGAGGACACAAAGAGTCTGTGGGGAAATATGAGGTGATTCACTTTGGTAGGAAGATTAGAAAAACTGAATATTTTTTAAATGATGAGAAAATATTGAATGTTGGTGTTCAGAGAGATTTGGGCATCCTCATTTAATGGTCTGAATATATCGATCGGAGTTTACACTGAATGTTTCATGGTCTGAATATATAGATCGGAGTTTACACTGTATGTTTCATGGTCTGAATATATCGATAGGAGTTTACACTGAATGTTTCATGGTCTTAATATATCGATAGGAGATAACACTGAATGTTTCATGGTCTGAATATATCGATAGGAGTTTACACTGAATGTTTCATGGTCTGAATATATAGATAGGAGTTTACACTGAATGTTTCATGGTCTGAATATATCGATAGGAGTTTACACTGAATGTTTCACGGTCTGGATATATAGATAGGAGTTTACACTGAATGTTTCATGGTCTTTCGGATATAATTTGGAACCAACGCCTCTTGTACTGAGATCTGACAGATTGTTACCCTGGCAATACAGGAAATCACTCAACGAAAATAACTGAAATGGAAATAACAAAAACCACCATCGTGTTGAGAGTTTAGTTCAGATGAAGATTAACCCTGAACATTCAGACACTTTTTCGAACCATGAAGCTGCGATTCCAATAACGGATTTTTTACACCACAAGAGCTGATACTGGGGATTTAGTAAATTCACCATCAGTTTGAGCTCTGCAGAACATTAAGCAGCACCGCATCCACAGAAGGACATCGATAAAATAGTCAAATTATTAAAAACAGACCGCGTCTGCTCTGAAAATCTGAACGTCTTCAACCACCTAAATCTGTAACTGTTAGCAGTGACCATTTAAATTACTGCCACAACACTGAATTCGATGGCGAAACATCTGGTCGTCACATTCTTTGTACATCTGGAATATTACAAAACTTGTATAAACCACATTTCTGCAAACTCCAGTTAGTGTTTAAAGGGCTGAAAGACGGTGTTTATATTTTCTGCTAAAAGCAGGTTCCCATAACAAGAATATAAGAAATCGCAGCAGGAGTAGGCCATACGGCCCCTCGAGCCTGCTCCACCATTCAGTAAAGTCATGGCTGATCTTCAATCTCATCTCCACTTTCCCGCCCGATTCCCATTTCCCTTGATTCCCCTCGAGTCCAAAAATCTATCGAACTCAGCCTTGAATATATTCAATGACTCAGCATCCACAGCCCTCTGGGCTAGTGAATTCCAAAGATTCACAACCCTCTGAGTGAAGAAATTCCACCTCATTTCAGTCCTAAATGGCCGATCCCATATCCTGAGACTACACTCCCTCGTTCCAGATTCTCCGGCCAGGGGAAGCAGCCTCTCGGCATCTACCCTGTCAAGCCCCCTCAGAATCATATGTTTCAATGAGATCACCTTTCATTCTTCTAAACTCCAGAGAGTATTGGCCCATTCGACTCAATCTCGCCTCATAGGACAGCCCTGTCATCCCAGGAATCAATCTAATGAAACTTTATTGCACCCCAGCTAAGGCAAGCATATTCTTCCTTAGATAAGGAGACCAAAACTGTACACAGTCCTCCAGGTGTGGTCTCAACAAAGCCTTGTACAATTGCAGCAAGGCTTTCTTATTCTTGTACTCCAACGCTCTTGCAATAATCAGGTGATTGTGTTGAAAGAGCATGGAAATGAATCTGGATTGTAAGGGGAAAAAGATCGCTCTCAGTTTAATAAAAGGAACCCTCGGCCGAGGCCGGGAGCTGGATTATGTGATCACCGAGAACATTATTCTGATACAAAACACACCATAATCAATTGGAAGAAATTTTACAAATCAATATTAGAATCCGATTTACGTATCATTTTTTCACCAGTTTATATTTAAATTATAATTTAATTCAACTACAATTGTGAGATCCAGAAATAGATTTACTGATGGGAAATAACATTAAGTAAAACCCAGTATCCAGTTCAGAATTGTAAGATGATTGATTTTGATGGATATGAAATATATTTGAATTCGGTAACACTGTCTGGTAAAACATTAACATACAATATATCGATATTATTGGGGGCCATAAAGGTGGGTTGTTTCCGAGTTGGTGCTGGGGGCGGGGAGACACTGTATATCTGCTGGGCTCTGCCTCAGACTGGAGTCACCTCTTAGATCAAACCCCTTTGCTCTAAAACACACACAAGATCCATTTGTGCCAGTGTGTTTTGAGACAGAAACTGATCTTACTTCACATTTCATTGCACGGCCTCATGCTGGATAATTGTACTCGGTGATCAGATTCTCCCAGTCTCATTCTCACCATTTCCCCCATTACCTTGTAACCTTTGTGGACTGTAGACAGGACCAGTGTTTATCTGAGGAAGTGGGACTTTCTCTTACCTTTCTCAACAGTCGATCGATGGAAGCTCTTTGAATCGGAAGGGTTCTCTCTGGTTGCTGCTCTCACAATCCTGTGCTGATTCACCTGCTGTTGTTCCTCAGTCTACAATCCCTGTTTACTTCCAACTGTGGACTTTTCTCAATCACTCCGTCATTCACCGGGAGATCTAATTATGGCAGGGCAGAAAATGAGACCAATACTGACGGTGTGAAGGAGAATCTAATCTACACTTATCCTCTAATATTAAATTTAACACACTGTTTGCTGAACTCTGTTCCCACGCTCCATGTCTCTTCACCACCCCGATCACAATATGTGATCGTTTCATTCTCCTGCCCCAGTTTGAGGCAATTCCTTCTCTATGTCCCGCCTCTGGTTTTAGGATCACATTTGCCCCTGGATCCTGAGCCCCCCCACTCCGAGCGGCCCCCAGTCCCGCACACTCCCCGCACGCTCTGATTCTGATCCCCCTGACTCCCTCCCTCAGTCCCAGACACTCCCCGCACGGTCGGATCCTGATCCCCCTCCCTCGCTCCCTCAGTCCCAGAAACTCCCCGCACGGTCTGATCCTGATCCACCTCCCTCCCTCTGCCAGTCCCAGACACTCCCCGCACGGTCTGATCCTGATCCCCATTCCTCCCTCCCCCAGTCCCAGACACACCCCGCACGGTCCGATCCTGATCCCCCTCCCTCCCTCCCACAGTCCCAGACACTCCCCGCACGGTCTGATCCTTATCCCCCTCCCTCCCTCCCCCAGTCCCAGACACTCCCCGCACGGTCTGATCCTGATCCCCCTCCCTCCATCCCCCAGTCCCAGACACTCCCCGCACGGTCTGATCCTGATCCCACGCCCTCCCTCCCCAATCCCAGACACTCCCCGCACGGTCCGATCCTGATCCCCCTCCCTCCCTCGCCCAGTCCCAGACACTCCCCGCACGGTCTGATCCTGATCCCACGCCCTCCCTCCCCAATCCCAGACACTCCCCGCACGGTCTGATCCTGATCCCCCTCCCTCCCTCCCTCAGTCCCAGACACACCCCGCACGGTCTGATCCTGATACCCCTCCCTCCCTCTCCCAGTCCCAGACACTCCCTGCACGGTCTGATCCTGATCCCTCCCCCAGTCCCAGACACTCCCCGCACGGTCTGATCCTGATCCCCCGCCCTCCCTCCCCCAGTTCCAGACACTCCCCGCACGGTCTGATCCTGATCCCCCTCCCTCCCTCCCCCAGTCCCAGACACTCCCCGCAAAGTCTGATCCAGATCCCCCTCCCTCCCTCGCCCAGTCCCAGACACTCCCCGCACGGTCTGATCCTGATCCCCCTCCCTCCCTCCCTCAGTCCCAGACACAACCCGCACGGTCTGATCCTGATCCCCCTCCCTCCCTCCCCCAGTCCCAGACAATCCCCGCACGGTCTGATCCTGATCCCCCGCCCTCCCTCCCCCAGTTCCAGACATTCCCCGCACGGTCTGATCCTGACCCCCTCCCTCCCTCCCCCAGTCCCAGACACTCCCCGCACGGTCTGATCCTGATCCCCCTTCCTCCCTCCTCCAGTCCCAGACACTCCCTGCACGGTCAGTTCCTGATCCCCCTCCCTCCCTCCTCCAGTCCCAGACACTCCCCGCACGGTCGGATCCTGATCCCACTCCTTCCCTCCCCCAGTCCTGGACACTCCCCGCACGGTCCGATCCTGATCCCCCTCCCTCCCTCCCCCAGTCCCGGACACTGCCCGCACGGTGTGATCCTGATCCCCCTCCCTCCCTCCCTCCCCCAGTCCAAGACACTCCCCGCACGGTCTGATCCTAATCCCCCTCCCTCCCTCCCCCAGTCCCAGACACTCACTGCACGGTGTGATCCTGATCCACCTCCCTCCCTCCCTCCCCCAGTCCAAGACACTCCCCGCACGGTCTGATCCTGATCCCCCACCCTCCCTCCCCCAGTCCCAGACACTCCCCGCACGTTCTGATCCTGATCCCCCGCCCTCACTCCCCCAGTTCCAGACACTCCCTGCACGGTCTGATCCTGATCCCCCTCCCTGCCTCCCCAAGTCCCAGACACTCCCCGCACGGTCTGATCCTGATCCCCCGCCCACCCTCCCCCAGTCCCAGACACTCCCCGCACGGTCTGATCCTGATCCCCCTCCCTCCCTCCCTCAGTCCCAGACATTCCACGCAAGGTCTGATCCTGATCCCCCTCCCTCCCTCCCCCAGTCCCAGACACTCCCCGCACGGTCTGATCCTGATCCCCCTCCCTCCCTCCCCCAGTCCCAGACACTCCCCGCACGGTCTGATCCTGATCCCCCACCTTCCCTCCCCCAGTTCCAGACACTCCCCGTACGGTCTGATCCTGATCCCCCTCCCTCCCTCCCCCAGTCCCAGACACTCCCCGCACGGTCAGTTCCTGATCCCCCTCCCTCCCTCCTCCAGTCCCAGATACTCCCCGCACGGTCGGATCCTGATCCCCCTCCCTCCCTCCCCCAGTCCCAGAAACTACCCGCACGGTCGGATCCTGATCCCCCTCCCTCCCTCCCCCAGTCCCAGACACTCACTGCACGGTCTGATCCTGATCCACCTCCCTCCCTCCATCCGCCATTCTCAGACACTCCCCGCACGGTGTGATCCTGATCCCCCTCCCTCCCTCCCTCCCCCAGTCCAAGACTCTCCCCGCACGGTCTGATCCTGATCCCCCGCCCTCACTCCCCCAGTTCCAGACACTCCCTGCACGGTCTGATCCAGATCCCCCTCCCTGCCTCCCCAAGTCCCAGACACTCCCCGCACGGTCTGATCCTGATCCCCCGCCCACCCTCCCCCAGTCCCAGACACTCCCCGCACGGTCTGATCCTGATCCCCCTCCCTCCCTCCCTCAGTCCCAGACATTCCACGCAAGGTCTGATCCTGATCCCCCTCCCTCCCTCCCCCAGTCCCAGACACTCCCCGCACGGTCTGATCCTGATCCCCCTCCCTCCCTCCCCCAGTCCCAGACACTCCCCGCACGGTCTGATCCTGATCCCCCACCTTCCCTCCCCCAGTTCCAGACACTCCCCGTACGGTCTGATCCTGATCCCACTCCCTCCCTCCCGCAGTCCCAGACACTCCCCGCACGGTCAGTTCCTGATCCCCCTCCCTCCCTCCTCCAGTCCCAGATACTCCCCGCACGGTCGGATCCTGATCCCCCTCCCTCCCTCCCCCAGTCCCAGAAACTCCCCGCACGGTCGGATCCTGATCCCTCTCCCTCCCTCCCCCAGTCCCAGACACTCCCCGCACGGTCGGATCCTGATCCCACTCCCTCCCTCCCCCAGTCCTGGGCACTCCCCGCACGGTCTGATCCTGATCCCCCTCCCTCCCCCAGGCCCGGACACTGCCCTCACGGTGTGATCCTGATCCCCCTCCCTCCCTCCCTCCCCCAGTCCAAGACACTCCCCGCACGGACTGATCCTAATCCCACTCCCTTCCTCCCCCAGTCCAAGACACTCCCCACACGGTCTGATCCTTATCCCACTCCCTCCCTCCCCCAGACCCAGAAACTCCCCCCACGTTCTGATCCTGATGCCCCTCCCTCGCTCCATCCCCCAGTCCCAGACACTCCCGCACGGTCTGATCCTGATCCCCCACCCTCCCTCCCACAGTTGCAGACACTCCCCGCACGGTCTGATCCTGATCCCCCGCCCTCACTCCCCCAGTCCCAGACACTCCCCGCACGGTCTGATCCTGATCCCCCGCCCACCCTCCCCCAGTCCCAGACACTCCCCGCACGGTCTGATCCTGATCCCCCTCCCTCCCTCCCTCAGTCCCAGACATTCCACGCAAGGTCTGATCCTGATCCCCCTCCCTCCCTCCCCCAGTCCCAGACACTCCCCGCACGGTCTGATCCTGATCCCCCACCTTCCCTCCCCCAGTTCCAGACACTCCCCGTACGGTCTGATCCTGATCCCCCTCCCTCCCTCCCCCAGTCCCAGACACTCCCCGCACGGTCAGTTCCTGATCCCCCTCCCTCCCTCCTCCAGTCCCAGATACTCCCCGCACGGTCGGATCCTGATCCCCCTCCCTCCCTCCCCCAGTCCCAGAAACTCCCCGCACGGTCGGATCCTGATCCCCCTCCCTCCCTCCCCCAGTCCCAGACACTCACTGCACGGTCTGATCCTGATCCACTTCCCTCCCTCCATCCGCCATTCTCAGACACTCCCCGCACGGTGTGATCCTGATCCCCCTCCCTCCCTCCCTCCCCCAGTCCAAGACACTCCCCGCACGGTCTGATCCTGATCCCCCACCCTCCCTCCCCCAGTCCCAGACACTCCCCGCACGGTCTGATCCTGATCCCCCTCCCTCCCTCCCTCAGTCCCAGACATTCCACGCAAGGTCTGATCCTGATCCCCCTCCCTCCCTCCCCCAGTCCCAGACACTCCCCGCACGGTCTGATCCTGATCCCCCTCCCTCCCTCCCCCAGTCCCAGACACTCCCCGCACGGTCAGTTCCTGATCCCCCTCCCTCCCTCCTCCAGTCCCAGATACTCCCCGCACGGTCGGATCCTGATCCCCCTCCCTCCCTCCCCCAGTCCCAGAAACTCCCCGCACGGTCGGATCCTGATCCCCCTCCCTCCCTCCCCCAGTCCCAGACACTCACTGCACGGTCTGATCCTGATCCACCTCCCTCCCTCCATCCGCCATTCTCAGACACTCCCCGCACGGTGTGATCCTGATCCCCCTCCCTCCCTCCCTCCCCCAGTCCAAGACACTCCCCGCACGGTCTGATCCTGATCCCCCACCCTCCCTCCCCCAGTCCCAGACACTCTCCGCACGGTCTGATCCTGATCCCCCGCCCTCACTCCCCCAGTTCCAGACACTCCCTGCACGGTCTGATCCAGATCCCCCTCCCTGCCTCCCCAAGTCCCAGACACTCCCCGCACGGTCTGATCCTGATCCCCCGCCCACCCTCCCCCAGTCCCAGACACTCCCCGCACGGTCTGATCCTGATCCCCCTCCCTCCCTCCCTCAGTCCCAGACATTCCACGCAAGGTCTGATCCTGATCCCCCTCCCTCCCTCCCCCAGTCCCAGACACTCCCCGCACGGTCTGATCCTGATCCCCCTCCCTCCCTCCCCCAGTCCCAGACACTCCCCGCACGGTCTGATCCTGATCCCCCACCTTCCCTCCCCCAGTTCCAGACACTCCCCGTACGGTCTGATCCTGATCCCCCTCCCTCCCTCCCGCAGTCCCAGACACTCCCCGCACGGTCAGTTCCTGATCCACCTCCCTCCCTCCTCCAGTCCCAGATACTCCCCGCACGGTCGGATCCTGATCCCCCTCCCTCCCTCCCCCAGTCCCAGAAACTCCCCGCACGGTCGGATCCTGATCCCTCTCCCTCCCTCCCCCAGTCCCAGACACTCCCCGCACGGTCGGATCCTGATCCCACTCCCTCCCTCCCCCAGTCATGGGCACTCCCCGCACGGTCTGATCCTGATCCCCCTCCCTCCCCCAGGCCCGGACACTGCCCTCACGGTGTGATCCTGATCCCCCTCCCTCCCTCCCTCCCCCAGTCCAAGACACTCCCCGCACGGACTGATCCTAATCCCACTCCCTTCCTCCCCCAGTCCAAGACACTCCCCACACGGTCTGATCCTTATCCCACTCCCTCCCTCCCCCAGTCCCAGAAACTCCCCGCACGTTCTGATCCTGATGCCCCTCCCTCGCTCCATCCCCCAGTCCCAGACACTCCCGCACGGTCTGATCCTGATCCCCCACCCTCCCTCCCACAGTTGCAGACACTCCCCGCACGGTCTGATCCTGATCCCCCTCCCTCCCTCCCCCAGTCCCAGACACTCCCCGCACGGTCTGAGCCTGATCCCCCGCCCACCCTCCCCCAGTCCCAGACACTCCCCGCACGGTCTGATCCTGATCCCCCTCCCTCCCTCCCTCAGTCCCAGACATTCCACGCAAGGTCTGATCCTGATCCCCCTCCCTCCCTCCCCCAGTCCCAGACACTCCCCGCACGGTCTGATCCTGATCCCCCTCCCTCCCCCAGTCCCGGACACTGCCCTCACGGTGTGATCCTGATCCCCCTCCCTCCCTCCCTCCCCCAGTCCAAGACAATCCCCGCACGGACTGATCCTAATCCCCCTCCCTTCCTCCCCCAGTCCAAGACACTCCCCACACGGTCTGATCCTTATCCCACTCCCTCCCTCCCCCAGACCCAGAAACTCCCCGCACGTTCTGATCCTGATCCCCCTCCCTCGCTCCATCCACCAGTCCCAGACACTCCCGCACGGTCTGATCCTGAACCCCACCCTCCCTCCCACAGTCCCAGACACTCCCCGCACGGTCTGATCCTTATCCCCGTCCCTCCCTCCCCCAGTCGCAGACACTCCCAACACGGTCTGATCCTGATCCCCCTCCCTCCCTCCCCCAATCCCAGACACTCCCCGCACGGTCTGATCCTGATCCCCCTCCCTCCCTCCCTCAGTCCCAGACACACCCCGCACGGTCTGATCCTGATCCCCCTCCCTCCCTCCCTCAGTCCCAGACACACCCCGCACGGTCTGATCCTGATACCCCTCCCTCCCTCCCCCAGTCCCAGACACTCCCCTCACGGTCTGATCCTGATACACCTCCCTCCCTCCCCCAGTCCCAGACACCCCCGCACGGTCTGATCCTGATCCCCCTCCCTCCCTCCCCCAGTCCCAGACACTCCCCGCACGGTCTGATCCTGATCCCCCTCCCTCCCTCGCCCAGTCCAAGACACTCCGCACACGGTCTGATCCCTATCCCACTCCCTCCCTCCCCCAGTCCCAGACACTCCCCGCACGTTCTGATCCTGATCCCCCTCCCTCCCTCCCACAGTCCCAGACACTCCCCGCACGGTCTGATCCAGATCCCCCTCCCTACCTCTCACAGTCCCAGACACTCCCCGCACGGTCAGATCCTGATTCCCCTCCCTCCCTCCCCCAGTCCCAGACACTCCCCGCACGGTCTGATCCTGATCCCCCGCCCTCCCTCCCCCAGTTCCAGACACTCCCCGCACGGTCTGATCCTGATCCCCCTCCCTCCCTCCACCAGTCCCACACACTCCCCGCACGGTCTGATCCTGATCCCCCTTCCACCCTCCCCCAGTCCCAGACACTCCCTGCACGGTCAGTTCCTAATCCCCCTCCCTCCCTCCCCCAGTCCCAGACACTCCCCGCACGGTCGGATCCTGATCCGACTCCCTCCCTCCCCCAGTCCTGGACACTCCCCGCACGGTCTGATCCTGATCCCCCACCCTCCCTCCCCCAGTCCCGGACACTGCCCGCACGGTGTGATCCTGATCCACCTCCCTCCCTCCCTCCCCCAGTCCAAGACACTCCCCGCACGGTCTGATCCTAATCCCCCTCCCTCCCTCCCCCAGTCCCAGACACTCCCCGCACGGTCTGATCCTGATACCCCGCCCTCCCTCCCCCAGTTCCAGACACTCCCCGCACGGTCTGATCCTGATCCCCCTCCCTCCCTCTCAAAGTTCCAGACACTCCCCGCACGGTCTGATCCTGATCCCCCTCCCTCACTCTCCCAGTCCCAGACACTACCCGCACGGTCTGATCCTGATCCCCCTCCCTCCCTCTCACAGTCCCAGACACTCCCCGCACGGTCTGATCCTGATCCCGCTCCCTCCCTCCCCCAGTCCCAGACACTCCCCGCACGGTCTGATCCTAATCCCCCTCCCTCCCTCCACCAGTCCCAGACAGTCCCCGCACGGTCTGATCCTGATCCCCCTCCCTCCCTCCATCCCCCAGTCCCAGACACTCCCCGCACGGTCTGATCCTGATCCCACTCCCTCCCTCCATCCCCCAGTCCTAGACACTCCCCGCACGGTCAGATCCTGATCCCCCCTCCCTCCCTCCATCCCCCAGTCCCAGACACTCCCGCACGGTCTGATCCTGAACCCCTCCCTCACTCGCCCAGTCCCAGACACTCCCCTCGCGGTCTGATCCTGATCCCCCTCCCTCGCTCCATCCCCCAGACACTCCCGCACGGTCAGATCCTGAACCCCCTCCCTCGCTCCATCCCCCAGTCGCAGACACTCCCGCACGGTCTGATCCTGAACCCCTCCCTCCCTCGCCCAGTCCCAGTCACTCCCCGCACGATCTGATCCTGATCCCCCTCCCTCCATCCCCCAGTCCCAGACACTCCCCTCACGGTCTGATCCTGATACACCTCCCTCCCTCCCCCAGTCCCAGACACCCCCGCACGGTCTGATCCTGATCCCCCTCCCTCCCTCCATCCCCCAGTCCCAGACACTCCCCGCACGGTCAGATCCTGATCCCCCTCCCTCCCTCGCCCAGTCCAAGACACTCCGCACACGGTCTGATCCTTATGCCACTCCCTCCCTCCCCCAGTCCCAGAAACTCCCCGCACGTTCTGATCCTGATCCCCCTCCCTCCCTCCCACAGTCCCAGACACTCCCCGCACGGTCTGATCCAGATCCCCCTCCCTACCTCTCACAGTCCCAGACACTCCCCGCACGGTCAGATCCTGATTCCCCTCCCTCCCTCCCCCAGTCCCAGACACTCCCCGCACGGTCTGATCCTGATCCCCCGCCCTCCCTCCCCCAGTTCCAGACACTCCCCGCACGGTCTGATCCTGATCCCCCTCCCTCCCTCCACCAGTCCCAGACACTCCCCGCACGGTCTGATCCTGATCCCCCTTCCACCCTCCCCCAGTCCCAGACACTCACTGCACGGTCAGTTCCTAATCCCCCTCCCTCCCTCCCCCAGTCCCAGACACTCCCCGCACGGTCGGATCCTAATCCGACTCCTTCCCTCCCCCAGTCCTGGACACTCCCCGCACGGTCTGATCCTGATCCCCCACCCTCCCTCCCCCAGTCCCGGACACTGCCCGCACGGTGTGATCCTGATCCACCTCCCTCCCTCCCTCCCCCAGTCCAAGACACTCCCCGCACGGTCTGATCCTAATCCCCCTCCCTCCCTCCCCCAGTCCCAGACACTCCCCGCACGGTCTGATCCTGATACCCCGCCCTCCCTCCCCCAGTTCCAGACACTCCCCGCACGGTCTGATCCTGATCTCCCTCCCTCCCTCTCCCAGTTCCAGACACTCCCTGCACGGTCTGATCCTGATCCCCCTCCCTCCCTCTCCCAGTCCCAGACACTACCCGCACGGTCTGATCCTGATCCCCCTCCCTCCCTCTCACAGTCCCAGACACTCCCCGCACGGTCTGATCCTGATCCCGCTCCCTCCCTCCCCCAGTCCCAGACACTCCCCGCACGGTCTGATCCTAATCCCCCTCCCTCCCTCCCCCAGTCCCAGACACTCCCCGCACGGTCTGATCCTGATCCCACTCACTCCCTCCATCCCCCAGTCCCAGACACTCCCCGCACGGTCAGATCCTGATCCCCCCTCCCTCCCTCCATCCCCCAGTCCCAGACACTCCCGCACGGTCTGATCCTGAACCCCTCCCTCACTCGCCCAGTCCCAGACACTCCCCTCGCGGTCTGATCCTGATCCCCCTCCCTCGCTCCATCCCCCAGACACTCCCGCACGGTCAGATCCTGAACCCCCTCCCTCGCTCCATCCCCCAGTCCCAGACACTCCCGCACGGTCTGATCCTGAACCCCTCCCTCCCTCGCCCAGTCCCAGACACTCCCCGCACGATCTGATCCTGATCCCCCTCCCTCCATCCCCCAGTCCCAGACACTCCCCGCACGGTCTGATCCTGATCCCCCTTCCTCCCTCCCCCAGTCCCAGACACTCCCGCACAGTCTGATCCTGAACCCCTCCCTCACTCGCCCAGTCCCAGACACTCCCCTCGCCGTCTGATCCTGATCCCCCTCGCTCGCTCCATCCCCCAGACACTCCCGCACGGTCTGATCCTGAACCCCTCCCTCCCTCGCCCAGTCCCAGACACTCCCCTCACGGTCTGATCCTGATCCCCCTTCCTCCCTCCGCAGTCCCAGACACTCCCCGCACGGTCAATTCCTGATCCCCCTCCCTCCCTCCTCCAGTCCCAGATACTCCCCGCACGGTCGGATCCTGATCCCCCCCCTCCCTCCCCCAGTCCTGGGCACTCCCCGCACGGTCTGATCCTTATCCCCCTCCCTCCCCCAGTCCCGGACACTGCCCTCACGGTGTGATCCTGATCCCCCTCCCTCCCTCCCTCCCCCAGTCCAAGACACTCCCCGCACGGTCTGATCCTAATCCCCCTCCCTCCCTCCCCCAGTCCCAGACACTCCCCGCACGATCAGATCCTGATCCCCCTCCCTCCATCCCCCAGTCCCAGACACTCCCCGCACGGTCAGATCCTGATCCCCCTCCCTCCCTCCCCCAGTCCCAGACACTCCCCGCACGTTCTGATCCTGATCCCCCTCCCTCGCTCCATCCCCCAGTCCCAGACACTCCCGCACGGTCTGATCCTGAACCCCTCCCTCCCTCGCCCAGTCCCAGACACTCCCCTCGCGGTCTGATCCTGATCACCCTCCCTCACTCCATCCCACAGTCCCAGACACTCCCCGCACGGTCTGATCCTGAACCCCTTCCCTCCCCCAGTCCCAGACACTCCCTGCACGGTCTTGTCCTGATCCCCCTCCGTCCCTCCCTCCCTCCCCCAGTCCCAGACACTCCCCGCATGGTCTGATCCTGATCCTCCTCCCTCCTTCCCACAGTCCCGGACACTTCCCGCATGGTCTGGATGCGTGAATGAGAGAGGATGCTTCTGTATATCAGTGAGTGACTCTGGATGAATGTGAGAGGATGCCTCTGTATTTCAGTGAGTGACTCTGGGTGAGTGTGTGTAAGATAAAGAAGATGCCTCTGTATCTCAGTGAGTGACTCTGAGTGAGTGTGTGAGAGAGAGGATGGCCCTGTATATCAGTGAGTGACTCTGAGTGAGTATATGAGCGAGGATGCCTTTGTATATCTGAGTGACTCTGAGTGTGCGTGAGAGAGCGAGTATGCCCCTTTATATCAATGAGTATGAGCGAGGATGGCCCTTATTATCAGTGAGTGTGAGCGAGGATGCCCCTGTATATCGGTGAGTGTGAGCGAGGATGCCCCTGTATATCAGTGAGTGTGAGCGAGGATGCCCCTGTATATCGGTGAGTGTGATGAGGATGTCCCTGTATATCAGTGAGTGTGAGCGAGGATGCCCCTGTATATCGGTGAGTGTGATGAGGATGTCCCTGTATATCAGTGAGTGTGAGCGAGGATGCCCCTTTACACCAATACACCATCGGTTTGCTCTGGGATTGAACATTTCTCAGTGTGATGATCAACGCTCCACATCAGGTGAGACACAGACAGCTGCCCAGTGAAACCCAGTCAGTCCTTGTTCCCCATTAGAAATTCTCCCCTTTCTCACCCTCACCGACCCACACTTGTCTTCACTAATCTTGTTCTATTTCCATCCTTGGAGAATCTTTTCCAGTCCGCTTTTATCTTCCTTCCACCTTTACTCTCATACACTGTTTTTCCTCTCAATCAATCTCTTGGTCCTTTTTTGCTGATCTCAAAAACTTCAGGTCACCACCAGTGCTCCCATTTTTCCGGACGAGCAGGTGCTGATTGTGGTTCTGTTATTGCCATTTACAGCTCCTCTAGACGCAACTTTTGTTTCTTTACTTGTCCCGTTAGCACCCTCCTTACCTTGCACCATCATCGCTTTCGTCATTTAATCACTCCTGCCCTCCACTCTATCACAGTCCTTCCCTTTCGTTCTTTCCTCTTCTCCTTCACCCGCCCCCCTCCTTTCCCTGTTCAAAATCTGTTTCATCTACAATTTCTTCCAGTTCTGACGAAGGGTCATCGACGTGAAAAGTTAACAATCTTTCTTTCTCGACAAATGCTGCCTGACTTACTGAGTATTTCCAGCATATTCTGCTTTTATACAAATGCAAGTCTTTCTTTCTTTCAAAGAGCTGGCACAGGTACAATGGGCCGAATGGTCTACACATGCGCTGTAAGATTCTATCTTTCTATGATATGTGACCCTATGGTATGTGGTTCTATGAAACATGATTCTATAATTTATGATTCTATGATATGTGATTCTATGATTTAGGATTCCACGATCTATCATTCCCTGACATATGATTCTATGATATATGCATTTGTTGAGGGAAGGTCGTGTCTGACTAACTTGATTGAATTTTTTGAGGAGGTATCAAGGAGGGTCGATTAGGGTAGCGCGTTTGATTGTAATCTACATGGATTTTGGCAGACTGGTCAGAAAAGTAAAAGGCCAGGGGAACCAAGGGAAAGATGCAAGTTGGATCCAAAACTGCTCATTGGCAGGAAGAAAAGGGTAATGGCCGACGGATGTATTTGTGACTAGAAGGCTGTTTCCAGTGGGATTCCGCAGGGCTCAGTACTAGGTCCATTGCTTTTTGCGGTATATAGTAATGATTTAGACTGAAATGTAGGGGGCATGATTAAGAAGTTGGCAGGGGATACATAAATTGGCCGTGTGGTTGATAGTGAGGTGGAAAACTGTAGACCGCAGGAATATATCAATGGACTGGTCAGGTGGGCAGAGAAGTGGCAAATGGAATTCAATCCCAGATAATTGTGAGGAAATGCATTTGGCGAGGGTAAACAAGGCAAGGGAATACACAATAAATGGGAGGATACTGAAAGGTATAGAGGAACAGAGGGACCTTGTAGTGCATGTGCACAGATCCCTGAAGGTAGCAGGACAGGTAGAGAATGTCGTTAAGAAGGCATATGCGATATAGCCGATGCATAGAATATAAGAGCAGGGAGGTTATGCTCGAACTTTATGAAACATTAGTTAGGCCACAGCTTGAGTACTGCGTACAGTTCTGGTCACCACATTACAGGAAAGATGTGAATGCACTTGAGAGAGTACAGAGGTGATTTACGAGGATGTTGCCAGGACTGGGGAATTTTTGCATTGAGGAAAGATTGGATAGGCTGGGGATGTTTCTTTGGAACAGAGGAGACTGAGGGGAGATTAATTGAGAGATATAAAATTATGAGGGGACGAGATAGAGCGGATAGGGAGGACCTATTTCCCTTCGTGGAGGGGTCAATACCCAGGGGGAATAGATTTAAAGTAATTGATAGATGGATTAGAAGGGAGCTGAGTAGAATTTTTTTTCACCCAGTGGGTGGTAGGGGTTTGGGATTCACTGCCTGTAAGTGTGGTAGAGGCAGAAACTCTCATCGCATTTATAAAGTGCTTGGATATGCACTTGAAGTTCCGTAAGCCGCAAGGCTATGGACTAAGTGCTGGATAGTGGGATTAGTCTGGATGGCTCATTTTCAGACGGCGCAGGCACGATGGGCGGAATGGTATCCTTCTGTGTTGTAAATTTCTATGATTCTAAGATTCTATATGATTCTATGATATATGATTCCATGATATGTGATTCTGTGATATGTGATTCTATGATTTTAAGATCTATGATATTTGATTCTCTGATATGTGGTTCTATTAATACATACAGTGATGGAGAGGGAGATTATTAATGCTCTCTGTAATAGAGCGGGGTAGTATCATAACTCTCCGGAATGGAGCGGGTGGAATTAATACTGTCAGAAATCGAGTGAGGGAGTATTAATACTGTCAGGAATGGAGCGTTGGAATAATAATACTGTCAGTGATGGAACAGCAAGTATTGATACTGTTAGGAATGGAGCGAGGGAGTATTGATACTGTCAGCAATGGATTGGGGAGTATTATACTGTCAGGAATCGAGCGGTGAAGTATTAATACCATCAGAATTAGAGCGGTGGAGTATTAATACCCTCGGTAATGGAGCATGAGATTATTAATACCGTCAGTGATAGAGTGGGATAGTATTAATACCGTCAGGAATGGAGCGTTGGAGTACTAAATCTGTCAGTGATGGAACCCGGAGTATTGATACTGTCAGGAATGGAGCGTTGGAGTACTAAAACTGTCAGTGATGGAACCCGGAGTATTGATACTGTCAGGAATGGAGCGAGGGAGCATTAATATTGTCAGAAATTGAGCGGAGGCGTATTAATTCTGTCGGGAATGGGACGGGGGTGTATTAATTCTGTCAGGAATTGGACGGGGGTGCATTAATTCTGTCAGGAGATAAGCGGGGCAGTATTGATACTGTCAGTAATGGAGCGGGGAGTATTGACAGTCTCAGTGATGGAGTGGCAGAAAATGAACTCTCTCAGTGATGGAGTGGATCAGGCTGCATAGCTGGATAGCTCATGTTCGGCCAGCGCAGGCACGATGGGCCAAATGGCATCCTTCTGTGCTGTCAATTTCTAAGATTCTATGATATGTGATTCTATGATATGTCATCCTATGAAATATGATTCTGATATGTCATCCTATGTTATATGATTCTATGATATGTCATCCTATGATATGTCATCCTATGATATATGATTCTATATGTCATCCTATGATATATGATTCCATGATATGTCATCCTATGATATATGATTCTGATAGGTCATCCTATGATATATGATTCTATGTTAGGTCATCCTATGATATGTCATCCTATGATATATGATTCTATGATATGTCATCCTATGATATATGATTCTATGATATGTCATCCTATGATATATGATTCTATGTTATGTGATTCTATGATATGTGATTCTATCAACTATCATCCTATGATATATGATTCTATGATCTATGATCCTATGATCTACGATCCTATGATATGTGATCCTATGATATGTGATTCTATCACCTATCATCCTATGATATATGATTCTGATATGTGACTCTGTTATCCATCATTCTGTGATATATGATTCTATGATCTATTAGGACATAATAAATAGGAGCAGGAGTCGGCCTCACGGCCCCTCAAGCCTGCACAGCCATTCAATCAGATCATGGCTGATCTTCGACCTCAACTCCGCTTTCCCGCCGGATCCCCATATCCTTCAATTCCGCTAGAGTCCAAAAATCTATCGATCTCAGCCTTGAATATAGTCAATGACTGAGCATCCACAGCCCTCTGGGGTAGATGATTCCAAAGGATCACAACCCTCTGAGTGAAGAAATTCCTCCTTATCTCAGTCCTAAATGTCCGACCCCTTATCCTGAGACTATGCCCCCTTGTTCTGGACTATCCAGCCAGGGGAAACAGCCTCTCAGCATCTACCCTGTCAAAACACCTCAGAATCTTATATGATTGAATGAGATCTCCTCTCATTATTTTAAACTCCAGAGAGTATCGGCCCATTCTACTCAACCTCTCCTCATAGGACAACCCCCTCATCCCAGGGATTAATCCAGTGAACCTTTGTTGCACTGACAGTAAGGCGAGTATATCTTTCCTTATAGAAGGAGACCAGAACTGTCCCCAGTGCTCCAGGTGAGCTCTCACCAAGTCCCTGTACAATTACAGTCAGACTTCCTCACCCCTGTACTCCAGGTGAGCTCTCACAAAGTTCCTGTACAATTACAGTCAGACTTGCTCACCCCTGTACTCCAGGCGAGCTCTTACCAAGTCCCTGTACAATTACAGTCAGACTTCCTCACCCCTGTACTCCAGGCGAGCTCTTACCAAGTCCCTGTACAATTACAGTCAGACTTCCTCACCCCTGTACTCCAGGTGAACTCTCACCAAGTCCCTGTACAATTACAGTCAAACTTCCTCACCCCTGTACTCCAGGTGAGCTCTCACAAAGTCCCTGTACAATTACAGTCAGACTTCCTCACCCCTGTACACCAGGTGAGCTCTCACAAAGTCCCTGTACAAGTACAGTCAGACTTCCTCACCCCTGTACACCAGGTGAGCTCTCACAAAGTCCCTGTACAAGTACAGTCAGACTTCCTCACCCCTGTACTCCAGGTGAGCTCTCACCAAGTCCCTGTACAATTACAGCCAGACTTCCTCACCCCTGTACTCCAGGTGAGGTCTCACCAAGTCCCTGTACAATTACAGTCAGACTTCCTCACCCCTGTACTCCAGGTGAGTTCTCACGAAGTCCCTGTACAATTACAGTCAGACTTTCTCACCCCTGTACTCCAGGTGAGCTCTCACCAAGTCCCTGTACAATTACAGTCAGACTTCCTCACCCCTGTACTCCAGGTGAGGTCTCACCAAGTCCCTGTACAATTACTGTCAGACTTCCTCACCCCTGTACTCCAGGTGAGCTCTCACCAAGTCCCTGTACAATTACAGTCAGACTTCCTCACCCCTGTACTCCAGGTGAGCTCTCACCAAGTCCCTGTACAATTACAGTCAGACTTCCTCACCCCTGTACTCCAGGTGAGCTCTCACCATGTCCCTGTACAATTACAGTCAGACTTCCTCACCCCTGTACTCCAGGTGAGCTCTCACCAAGTCCCTGTACAATTACAGTCAGACTTCCTCACCCCTGTACTCCAGGTGAGCTCTCACCAAGTCCCTGTACAATTACAGTCAGACTTCCTCACCCCTGTACTCCAGGTGAGGTCTCACCAAGTCCCTGTACAATTACTGTCAGACTTCCTCACCCCTGTACTCCAGGTGAGCTCTCACCAAGTCCCTGTACAATTACAGTCAGACTTCCTCACCCCTGTACTCCAGGTGAGCTCTCACCAAGTCCCTGTACAATTACAGTCAGACTTCCTCACCTGTACTCCAGGTGAGCTCTCACCAAGTCCCTGTACAATTACAGTCAGACTTCCTCACCCCTGTACTCCAGGTGAGCTCTCACCAAGTCCCTGTACAATTACAGTCAGACTTCCTCACCCCTGTACTCCAGGTGAGCTCTCACCAAGTCCCTGTACAATTACAGTCAGACTTCCTCACCTGTACTCCAGGTGAGCTCTCACCAAGTCCCTGTACAATTACAGTCAGACTTCCTCACCCCTGTACTCCAGGTGAGCTCTCACCAAGTCCCTGTACAATTACAGTCAGACTTCCTCACCCCTGTACTCCAGGTGAGCTCTCACCATGTCCCTGTACAATTACAGTCAGACTTCCTCACCCCTGTACTCCAGGTGAGCTCTCACCATGTCCCTGTACAATTACAGTCAGACTTCCTCACCCCTGTACTCCACCCCCTTACAATAAAATGATTCTCTGACCCATGATTCCCAGTCCCTGGAAGCGCCCTCTCCGTCAATCACTCTGGTTGTCAGGGTAACAGGGGACGGGCCTGGGCCTCGCTGTCACTCACCGAGCGGCTGCCGGGGAGACGAGGGCGGGGTCACCGCCTGCCTGTCCGTCAGTCAACCAACCAATCAGCTGCCGTGGTGTTGGAGTGGGCGGGGCGGCGCTGTCACTCACCGCCCGGTTGTCAGGGGCGACGGGCGGGGCGGGGCTGCGTTTGACGCAGGCGCACTGACGCTTTTGCAGACGCACGGTGGGGGGCACTTGTTGGGAGAGCGCGTCCGCCCGAGAGTCGGTAATGTGGCGGTGGAGGTTGAGGAAGAGGAAGAAGAAGAAGAAGGATGAGCGGCAGGCGGCGGCCGTGGAGGGCGGCGAGGATCAGGATCAGGAGCGGCGGTTGAAGGGCCCGGGGGTGATGGTGGAAGGAGAGGAGGAGGAGGAGCGGGACGGGCGGCCTGAGAGTCCGCCTTCGGCGCTGGCCGCGGACCCAGCAGAAGGTGGGTGTGGGAACAGGGAGTAATAATACTGGAAGGAATGGAGCGGAGGAGTAGTAATAATGTGAGCAAAGAAGCCCCGGAATATTAATACTGTCAGGAATGGAGCTGAGGAGCAGTAATAATGTGAATAAAGAAGCCCGGGAATATTAATACTGTTAGGAATGGAGCGGAGGAGCAGTAATAATGTGAATAAAGAAGCCCGGGAATATTAATACTGTCAGGAATGGAGCGGAGGAGCCGTAATAATGTGAATAAAGAAGCCCGGGAATATTAATACTGTCAGGAATGGAGCGGAGGAGCAGTAATAATGTGAATAATGAAGCCCGGGATTATTAACTGTCAGGAATGGAGCGGAGGAGTAGTAATAATGTGAGTAATGACGCCCGGGAATATTAATACTGTCAGGAATGGAGCGGAGGAGTAGTAATAATGTGAATAATGAAGCCCGGGATTATTAATACTGTCAGGAATGGAGCGGAGGAGTCGTAATAATGTGAGTAATGAAGCCCGGGAATATTAATACTGTCAGGAATGAAGCGGAGGAGCATTAGTAGTGAGTAATGAAACCTGGGATTATTAATACTGTCAGGAATGGAGCGGAGGAGCATTAATAGTGGGTAATGAAGCCTGCGATTATTAATACTGTCAGGAATGGAGCGGAGGAGCATTAATAGTATGAGTAATGAATCTCGGGATTATTAATACTGTCAGGAATGGAGCGGAGGAGCATTAATAGTATGAGTAATGAAGCTCTGGATTATTAATACTGTCAGGAATGGAGCGGAGGAGCATTAATAGTATGAGTAATGAAGCTCGGGATTATTAATACTGTCAGGAATGGAGCGGAGGAGCATTAATAGTGTGAGAAATGAAGCTCGGGATTATTAATACTGTCAGGAATGGAGCGGAGGAGTGCTAATGCTATGAGTAATGAAGCCCGGGATTATTAACACTGTCAGGAATGGAGCGGAGGAGCATTAATAGTGTGAGCAATGAAGCTCGGGATTATTAATACTGTCAGGAATGGAGCGGAGGAGTGCTAATGGTATGAGTCATGAAGCCCGGGATTATAAATATTGTCAGGAATGGAGCGGAGGAGCATTAATAGTGTGAGCAATGAAGCTCGGGATTATTAATACTGTCAGGAATGGAGCGGAGGAGTGCTAATGGTATGAGTAATGAAGTCCGGGATTATAAATATTGTCAGGAATGGAGCGGAGGAGCATTAATAGTGTGAGTAATGAAGCTCGAGATTATTAATACTGTCCGGAATTGAGCGGAGGAGTAATAATAGTATGATGGAAAGGCTTTGTGGAGTCAGGAGGTGAGTCACTCGCCGCAGAATACCCAGCCTCTGACCTGCACTTGCAGCTGCAGTATTTATATGGCTGGTCCAGTTAAGTTTCTGGTAAATGGTGACCCCCAGTGGGGGATTCGGTGATGGTAAATTACTGATCCGAAACCTATTCACTTTTACATTTCCACAGTGGGGAAAGGAAAGTACACTGACTGATAGTTTGATTGGACGCACATTCATGAGACACATACACAACAGCGAGTCACACACACAGATGATTAGATAAAAACAGTCAAATCTACCACTTGAACATTTATGAGATTGTAAGATCCCTGGAGACATTCTGAAAATAAATACTGTGCATGACCGAAATGTTTAAAGTTACATGATTCATAATAATATACAATAGTGTTAATATTAGAAAAGTGGTAAATCTCCTCACCTCCTACGGTGCTCATTAGTGTTAATATTCGAACAGTGGTAAATCTCCTCACCTCCTACAGTGCTCATTAGTGTTAATATCAGAACAGTGGTAAATCTCCTCACCTCCTGCAGTGCTCATTAGTGTTAATATTAGAACAGTGGTAAATCTCCTCACCTCATGCACTGCTCATTAGTGTTAATATTAGAACAGTGGTAAATCTCCTCACCTCATGCACTGCTCATTAGTGTTAATATTGGAACAGTGGTAAATCTCCTCACCTCCTGCAGTGCTCATTAGTGTTAATATTAGAACAGTGGTAAATCTCCTCACCTCCTGCAGTGCTCATTAGTGTTAATATTGGAACAGTGGTAAATCTCCTCACCTCCTACAGTGCTCATTAGTGTTAATATTCGAACGGTGGTAAATCTCCTCAACTCCGACAGTGCTAATTAGTGTTAATATTAGAATATTGGTAAATCTCCTCACCTCCTACAGTGCTCATTAGTGTTAATATTAGAACAGTGGTAAATCTTCTCACATCCTACAGAGCTCAATAATGTTAATATCAGAACAGTGGTAAATCTCCTCACCTCCTACAGTGCTCATTATTGTTAATATGAGAACAGTGGTAAATCTCCTCACTTCCTAAAGTAACCATTAGTGTTAATATTAGTTGTAAACAATTTTGCAACACCAAGTTATAGTCCAGCAATTTTATTTGAAATTCACAAGCTTTCGGAGGCTTCCTCCTTCATCAGCCGCACTCAGAAGACAGTCCAGAATGTCACCCGAGCACAACGCAACGCCATCAACGCTCTCAAGACCAACCGCAACATCGTCATCAAATCAGCGGACAAAGGAGGAGCCATCGTCATACAGAACAGAACGGACTATTGCAATGAAGCATACCGACAACTGGACAACCAGGAACATTACAGACGGTTACCCGCAGATCCAACCAAAGAACACACCCACCAGCTCAACAAACTGATCAAGACCTTCGATCCAGACCTTCAAAGCATCCTACGCACTCTCATCCCACGTAATCCCCGCGTGGGAGACTTCTACTGCCTCCCAAAGATACACAAAGCCAACACACCCGGACGTCCTATCGTATCAGGCAACGGAACCCTATGTGAGAACCTCTCTGGATACATCGAGGGCATCCTGAAACCCATCGTACAGGGACCTCCCAGCTTCTGTCGCGACACTACAGACTTCCTACAAAAACTCAGTACCCACGGACCAGTTGAACCAGGAACACTTCTCACCACGATAGACGTCTCGGCACTCTACATCAGTATCCCCCACGATGACGGCATCGCTGCGACAGCATCAATACTCAACACCAACAACAGCCAATCTCCAGACGCCATCCTACAACTCATCCTCTTCATCCTGGATCACAATGTCTTCACCTTCGATAACCAGTTCTTTACCCAAACATGCGGAACAGCCATGGGGACCAAATTCGCACCCCAATATGCCAACATTTTCATGCACAAGTTCGAGCAGGACTTCTTCACTGCACAGGACCTCCAACCAACACTATACACCAGATACATCGACGACATTTTCTTTCTATGGACCCACGGCGAGGAATCACTAAAGAGACCAGATGATAACATCAACAAGTTCCATTCCACCATCAAGCTCACCATGGACTACTCCTCAGAATCAGTTTCTTTCTTGGACACACGAATCTCCAACAAAGACGGGCACCACAGCACCTCACTCTACCGCAAGCCCACAGACAACCTCACGAAGCTCCACTTTTCCAGCTTCCACCCTAACCACGTCAAAGAGGCCATCCCCTATGGACAGGCCCTGCGAATACACAGGGTCTGCTCAGACGAGGAGGAACGCGATGGACACCTACAGACGCTGAAAGACGCCCTAGTAAGAACGGGATATGACGCTCGACTCATCGATCGACAGTTCCGACGGGCCACAGCAAAAAATCGCGTAGACCTCCTCAGCAGACTAACATGGGACACAACCAACAGAGTACCCTTCGTCGTCCAGTACTTCCCCGGAGCGGAGAAACTACGCCATGTTCTCCGCAGCCTTCAACATGTCATCAATGACGACGAACACCTCGCTATGGCCATCCCCACACCTCCACTACTCGCCTTTAAACAGCCACCCAACCTCAAACAGACCATCGTTCGCAGCAAATTACCTAGTTTTCAAGAGAACAGCGTCCACGACACCACACAACCCTGCCACGGTAACCTCTGCAAGACATGCCAGATCATCGACACAGATACCACCATCACACGAGAGGACACCACCCACCAGGTGCACGGTTCATACTCCTGTGACTCGGCCAACGTTGTCTACCTCATACGTTGCAGGAAAGGATGCCCCAGAGCATGGTACATTGGCGAGACCATGCAGACGCTGCGACAACGGATGAACGGACACCGCGCAACAATCGCCAAACAGGAGGGTTCCCTCCCAGTCGGGGAACACTTCAGCAGTCATGGACATTCATCCACCGACCTTCGGGTAAGCGTACTCCAAGGCGGCCTTCGAGACACACGACAACGCAAAATCGTCGAGCAGAAATTGATAGCCAAGTTCCGCACCCATGAGGACGGCCTCAACCGGGATCTTGGGTTCATGTCACGCTACACGTTACCCCACCAGCGAACAAATGTTATCTGTTTTTAATATAATGGGTCATTTGCTGGCTCTCTCTGCCTTCCGGATGTTTCTGCCTCTCTCTGTGTTTTTTTTTTCTCTGTTTTTTTTTCCCTGTTTGTTTTTTTGTTGAATGTGTATTCGGGGGTTCTGCAGATGACACCTCTCTGTCTGAACACGGTGATTGCCTTGGCAACGGGCAGTTGCAGGGGCAGTCTGTAAACACCATGTATTATTCAATATGTATAAATGCGTAGGCTTCAAGGAGATCTTGAAACATTTACCTGAGGAAGGAGAAAATCTCCGAAAGCTTGTGAATTTAAAATAAAATTGCTGGACTATAACTTGGTGTTGTAAAATTGTTTACAATTGTCAACCCCAGTCCATCACCGGCATCTCCACATCATGAATATATGAGATAGATTTGACTGCTGTTTTACAATCTGAATTCTCCTCTTGTGTTTGTGTTTCGAACAGAATTCGTGGCGGGGGCTGAAGATGGTGTCTTCAGTCTTCCCAATGTTTAATTGGAGAAGTTATTGAACTCGTCTAAGACTGGATCTCGGACTGGCAGCGTAACAGAGCAGAGGGAGTAGAGGGGTCGAGAGAGGTGGTGGAGTGGTAGAGCGGAGTGTTCTCTGTATACCTGTGAAAGCTGATTCGGATAATGTCTCCAAGGGGCAGTATGTAGATGAGAAATAGGAGGGGGTGAGGTTAGATCCACGGGGGGATTCCAGAGGTAACAGTGCGGGGGTGGGAAGAGAAGCCATTGGTGATGATTCTCCTGATACGACTGGACAGGTAAAAGTGGAACCAAGTGAGGGCAGTCCCACTGAGCTGGACAACGGAGGAGAGGCTTTGGAGGAGGATAAAGTGATCGACCATGTCAAAGGCTGCAGAGGTGGTGAAGAATGAGGAGGGATAGTTTACCATGTTCACAGAAGGTGTTATTTGTGACATTGAGTATTTCCACTTCAGTGCTGTAACAGGAGGGGAAACCCGATTGGAGAGATTCAAACATGAAGTTGTGAGAAAGATGGGCAGAAATTCTGAAGGCGACAAAAGATTGAGAGGAAAGGAAGGCTGGCAGTAGGGATACACGTGTCTAACTATTCACCCACTTGTCTATCTGGGCGCCTCTCATTGATCAAGCCCTCTCCTCTGTAATACAAAAGTCTCATTTGTGGTTTAATCTTAACGAACAAGTTAAACTCAGTCAACTTTTCCATAACATTCCACGCTCTGGCTGGGATACTGGAATCTCGCAGTTTCACCGGAGGAGTTCGCTTGTTCCAAGATACAGAATTAGAGAAAAGATTCCAAAATTCCCTTTTTGCAAAACTGATTCATAAAATGCAGCCTCGTCACTTCCCTTTATTACATAGAATCACACAAGTGGACAGCACAGAAATAGGCCATTCGGATCAACTGGTCGAGGCAGGTGTTGATGCTTCACTTGAGCCTCCTCCAACCACACTTCATCAAACCTGATCAGCATATCCTTCTATCCCTCGTGTTTATCGAGTTTCAAACTTCAAAGCATCTTTTCTTTGTAGTGAGGCTTTGTAATCTGGAGATTGCCTTCTCACCGACCCTGTACAGTTCACGTGTTGTTGTTTGTCCATCCCACAAAGTCAAACTGACACCGACACCCCACTGACCCGGCCCCGCACCCACACCCACACCCCGCTGACCCGGCCCCACACCCACACCCCACCGACCCGGCCCCACACCCCACCGACCCGGCCCCACACCCACACCCCACTGACAGTGGGCGAGAGGTTACACTCCAATTTTAATACCTGAATTGTGTATTCTGATGTGTAACAGGAAGTGAATGTGACAGGAGACGAGTGAAGCATTAAGTGTGACACGTAGGGCAAATGAGCGTTAGAAATAAGACTTTTAATTCGTTACTAGAGCATCTCGATGGCCTTGTTCAAACTGTGAAAGGTGAACTGGAATGTGTTCTCGCTGTTTTTGAAACAGGCCAGAATGGGAGGCGGACATGTGTGAATGTTCACTATAATACCAGCAGTGCTGGGAGGACTGAATAACTCGTAGAATAATTTTCTCAGTTAAAATAGTATTCAAACAGGAGTTGTTTGTTTTAGAAAAGTATTATTAAACCATGGCAACAGGAAGTCTTATGAATTATACATATCTACACAACCTACTGCTGGATTATAATCTCATTTTTCTGATAATACAAACTCTAAAATTTTTATCGTATCCAGATGTCCCAACTCCTGGTATGCCAAATATATAGAGAGGAGTTTACACTGAAAGTTTCATGGTCTGAATATATCGATCGTTTACACTGAATGTTTCATTGTCTGAATATATCGATAGGAGTTTACACTGAATATATTCAGACCATGAAACATTCAGTGCAAACTCCTATCGATATATTCAGTCCATGAAACAATCGATAGGAGTTTACACTGAATGTTTCATGGTCTGAATATATAGATAGGAGTTTACACTGAATGTTTCATGGTCTGAATAGAGAGATAGGAGTTTACACTGAATGTTTCATGGTCTGAATATATCGATAGGAGTTTACACTGAATGTTTCATGGTCTGAATATACAGATAGGAGTTTACACAATGCTCATCCGCTTCATTCCTGACAGTATTAATATTCCCGGGGTTCATTACTCAGACTATTAATGCTCCTCCGCTCCATTCCTGACAGTATTAATAATCACAGGCTTCATTACTCAATCTATTAATGCTATTTCTGACAGTATCAATAATCCCGGGCTTCATTACTCAGACTATTAATACTCCGCCGCTACATTCCAGACAGTATTAATAGTCCCACGCTTCATTACTCACGCTGTTAGTACTCCTCCGCTCCCATTCTAGACAGTATTAATAATCCCGGGCTTCATTACTCACGTTGTGAGTACTCCTCCGCTCCATTCCAGACAGTATTAATATTCCCTTCCCACACCCACCGTCTGCTGGGGCCGCAGACAATGGCGAAGGTGGACTCTCAGGCCGCCCGGCCCGCTCTTCTGCTTCCACCACCCCCGGGCCCTTCAACCCCCGCTCCTCCTCCTCCTCCTCCTCCTCCTCTTGGCCGCACTCCGCCTGCCGCTCATCCTTCTCCTCTGCGCCGCCCGCACTCTGCCTCTTCCTCCACCACCCCCACATTGCCGACTCTCGGACAGATGCTCCACCAGCCCCGCGCGGCCCCGCTCTCCCAACAAGAGCCCTCCACCGTGAGTCTGCAAAAGCGTCAGTGCGCCTGCGTCAAACGCAGCCCCGCCCCTGAAAACCGGACGGTGAGTGACAGCCCCGCCCACTCCATCACCACGGCAGCTGATTGGTTGGTTGACTGACTGACAGGCGGGCGGTGACCCCGCCCTCGCCTCCCCGGCAGCCGCTCGGTGAGTGACAGTGAGGCCCAGGCCCGTCCCCTGTTACCCTGACAACCAAAGAGATTGACGGAGAGGGCGCTTCCAGGGACTGGGAATCATGGGTCACAGAATCATTTTATTGTCAGGGGGGTGGGGGACAGGGGTGAGGAAGTCTGACTGTAATTGTACAGGGACTTGGTGAGAGCTCACCTGGAGTACAGGGGTGAGGAAGTCTGACTGTAATTGTACAGGGACTTGGTGAGAGCTCACCTGGAGGACAGGGGTGAGGAAGTCTGACTGTAATTGTACAGGGACTTGGTGAGAGCTCACCTGGAGTACAGGGGTGAGGAAGTCTGACTGTAATTGTACAGGGACTTGGTGAGAGCTCACCTGGAGTACAGGGGTGAGGAAGTCTGACTGTAATTGTACAGGGACATGGTGAGAGCTCACCTGGAGTACAGGGGTGAGGAAGTCTGACTGTAATTGTACAGGGACTTGGTGAGAGCTCACCTGGAGTACAGGGGTGAGGAAGTCTGACTGTAATTGGACAGGGACTTGGTGAGAGCTCACCTGGAGTGCAGGGGTGAGGAAGTCTGACTGTAATTGGACAGGGACTTGGTGAGAGCTCACCTGGAGTACAGGGGTGAGGAAGTCTGACTGTAATTGTACAGGGACTTGGTGAGAGCTCACCTGGAGTACAGGGGTGAGGAAGTCTGACTGTAATTGGACAGGGACTTGGTGAGAGCTCACCTGGAGTACAGGGGTGAGGAAGTCTGACTGTAATTGGACAGGGACTTGGTGAGAGCTCACCTGGAGTACAGGGGTGAGGAAGTCTGACTGTAATTGTACAGGGACTTGGTGAGAGCTCACCTGGAGTACAGGGGTGAGGAAGTCTGACTGTAATTGTACAGGGACTTGGTGAGAGCTCACCTGGAGTACAGGGGTGAGGAAGTCTGACTGTAATTGTACAGGGACTTGGTGAGAGCTCACCTGGAGTACAGGGGTGAGGAAGTCTGACTGTAATTGGACAGGGACTTGGTGAGAGCTCACCTGGAGGACAGGGGTGAGGAAGTCTGACTGTAATTGTACAGGGACTTGGTGAGAGCTCACCTGGAGTACAGGGGTGAGGAAGTCTGACTGTAATTGTACAGGGACTTGGTGAGAGCTCACCTGGAGTACAGGGGTGAGGAAGTCTGACTGTAATTGTACAGGGACTTGGTGAGAGCTCACCTGGAGTACAGGGGTGAGGAAGTCTGACTGTAATTGGACAGGGACTTGGTGAGAGCTCACCTGGAGTACAGGGGTGAGGAAGTCTGACTGTAATTGGACAGGGACTTGGTGAGAGCTCACCTGGAGTACAGGGGTGAGGAAGTCTGACTGTAATTGGACAGGGACTTGGTGAGAGCTCACCTGGAGGACAGGGGTGAGGAAGTCTGACTGTAATTGGACAGGGACTTGGTGAGAGCTCACCTGGAGTACAGGGGTGAGGAAGTCTGACTGTAATTGGACAGGGACTTGGTGAGAGCTCACCTGGAGTACAGGGGTGAGGAAGTCTGACTGTAATTGTACAGGGACTTGGTGAGAGCTCACCTGGAGTACAGGGGTGAGGAAGTCTGACTGTAATTGGACAGGGACTTGGTGAGAGCTCACCTGGAGTACAGGGGTGAGGAAGTCTGACTGTAATTGTACAGGGACTTGGTGAGAGCTCACCTGGAGTACAGGGGTGAGGAAGTCTGACTGTAATTGTACAGGGACTTGGTGAGAGCTCACCTGGAGTACAGGGGTGAGGAAGTCTGACTGTAATTGTACAGGGACTTGGTGAGAGCTCACCTGGAGTACAGGGGTGAGGAAGTCTGACTGTAATTGTACAGGGACTTGGTGAGAGCTCACCTGGAGTACAGGGGTGAGGAAGTCTGACTGTAATTGTACAGGGACTTGGTGAGAGCTCACCTGGAGTACAGGGGTGAGGAAGTCTGACTGTAATTGGACAGGGACTTGGTGAGAGCTCACCTGGAGTACAGGGGTGAGGAAGTCTGACTGTAATTGGACAGGGACTTGGTGAGAGCTCACCTGGAGTACAGGGGTGAGGAAGTCTGACTGTAATTGTAAAGGGACTTGGTGAGAGCTCACCTGGAGTACAGGGGTGAGGAAGTCTGACTGTAATTGTACAGGGACTTGGTGAGAGCTCACCTGGAGTACAGGGGTGAGGAAGTCTGACTGTAATTGGACAGGGACTTGGTGAGAGCTCACCTGGAGTACAGGGGTGAGGAAGTCTGACTGTAATTGTACAGGGACTTGGTGAGAGCTCACCTGGAGTACAGGGGTGAGGAAGTCTGACTGTAATTGGACAGGGACTTGGTGAGAGCTCACCTGGAGTACAGGGGTGAGGAAGTCTGACTGTAATTGGACAGGGACTTGGTGAGAGCTCACCTGGAGTACAGGGGTGAGGAAGTCTGACTGTAATTGTACAGGGACTTGGTGAGAGCTCACCTGGAGTACAGGGGTGAGGAAGTCTGACTGTAATTGTACAGGGACTTGGTGAGAGCTCACCTGGAGTACAGGGGTGAGGAAGTCTGACTGTAATTGTACAGGGACTTGGTGAGAGCTCACCTGGAGTACAGGGGTGAGGAAGTCTGACTGTAATTGTACAGGGACTTGGTGAGAGCTCACCTGGAGTACAGGGGTGAGGAAGTCTGACTGTAATTGTACAGGGACTTGGTGAGAGCTCACCTGGAGTACAGGGGTGAGGAAGTCTGACTGTAATTGGACAGGGACTTGGTGAGAGCTCACCTGGAGTACAGGGGTGAGGAAGTCTGACTGTAATTGGACAGGGACTTGGTGAGAGCTCACCTGGAGTACAGGGGTGAGGAAGTCTGACTGTAATTGTACAGGGACTTGGTGAGAGCTCACCTGGAGGACAGGGGTGAGGAAGTCTGACTGTAATTGTAAAGGGACTTGGTGAGAGCTCACCTGGAGTACAGGGGTGAGGAAGTCTGACTGTAATTGGACAGGGACTTGGTGAGAGCTCACCTGGAGGACAGGGGTGAGGAAGTCTGACTGTAATTGTACAGGGACTTGGGGAGAGCTCACCTGGAGTACAGGGGTGAGGAAGTCTGACTGTAATTGTACAGGGACTTGGTGAGAGCTCACCTGGAGTACAGGGGTGAGGAAGTCTGACTGTAATTGGACAGGGACTTGGTGAGAGCTCACCTGGAGTACAGGGGTGAGGAAGTCTGACTGTAATTGGACAGGGACTTGGTGAGAGCTCACCTGGAGTACAGGGGTGAGGAAGTCTGACTGTAATTGGACAGGGACTTGGTGAGAGCTCACCTGGAGTACAGGGGTGAGGAAGTCTGACTGTAATTGTACAGGGACTTGGTGAGAGCTCACCTGGAGTACAGGGGTGAGGAAGTCTGACTGTAATTGGACAGGGACTTGGTGAGAGCTCACCTGGAGTACAGGGGTGAGGAAGTCTGACTGTAATTGTACAGGGACTTGGTGAGAGCTCACCTGGAGGACAGGTGTGAGGAAGTCTGACTGTAATTGTAAAGGGACTTGGTGAGAGCTCACCTGGAGGACAGGGGTGAGGAAGTCTGACTGTAATTGTACAGGGACTTGGTGAGAGCTCACCTGGAGTACAGGGGTGAGGAAGTCTGACTGTAATTGTACAGGGACTTGGTGAGAGCTCACCTGGAGTACAGGGGTGAGGAAGTCTGACTGTAATTGGACAGGGACTTGGTGAGAGCTCACCTGGAGGACAGGGGTGAGGAAGTCTGACTGTAATTGGACAGGGACTTGGTGAGAGCTCACCTGGAGTACAGGGGTGAGGAAGTCTGACTGTAATTGTACAGGGACTTGGTGAGAGCTCACCTGGAGTACAGGGGTGAGGAAGTCTGACTGTAATTGTACAGGGACTTGGTGAGAGCTCACCTGGAGTACAGGGGTGAGGAAGTCTGACTGTAATTGTACAGGGACTTGGTGAGAGCTCACCTGGAGTACAGGGGTGAGGAAGTCTGACTGTAATTGTACAGGGACTTGGTGAGAGCTCACCTGGAGTACAGGGGTGAGGAAGTCTGACTGTAATTGTACAGGGACTTGGTGAGAGCTCACCTGGAGTACAGGGGTGAGGAAGTCTGACTGTAATTGGACAGGGACTTGGTGAGAGCTCACCTGGAGTACAGGGGTGAGGAAGTCTGACTGTAATTGGACAGGGACTTGGTGAGATCTCACCTGGAGTACAGGGGTGAGGAAGTCTGACTGTAATTGTACAGGGACTTGGTGAGAGCTCACCTGGAGGACAGGGGTGAGGAAGTCTGACTGTAATTGTAAAGGGACTTGGTGAGAGCTCACCTGGAGTACAGGGGTGAGGAAGTCTGACTGTAATTGGACAGGGACTTAGTGAGAGCTCACCTGGAGGACAGGGGTGAGGAAGTCTGACTGTAATTGTACAGGGACTTGGGGAGAGCTCACCTGGAGTACAGGGGTGAGGAAGTCTGACTGTAATTGTACAGGGACTTGGTGAGAGCTCACCTGGAGTACAGGGGTGAGGAAGTCTGACTGTAATTGGACAGGGACTTGGTGAGAGCTCACCTGGAGTACAGGGGTGAGGAAGTCTGACTGTAATTGGACAGGGACTTGGTGAGAGCTCACCTGGAGTACAGGGGTGAGGAAGTCTGACTGTAATTGTACAGGGACTTGGTGAGAGCTCACCTGGAGTACAGGGGTGAGGAAGTCTGACTGTAATTGTACAGGGACTTGGTGAGAGCTCACCTGGAGTACAGGGGTGAGGAAGTCTGACTGTAATTGTACAGGGACTTGGTGAGAGCTCACCTGGAGTACAGGGGTGAGGAAGTCTGACTGTAATTGTACAGGGACTTGGTGAGAGCTCACCTGGAGTACAGGGGTGAGGAAGTCTGACTGTAATTGTACAGGGACTTGGTGAGAGCTCACCTGGAGTACAGGGGTGAGGAAGTCTGACTGTAATTGTACAGGGACTTGGTGAGAGCTCACCTGGAGTACAGGGGTGAGGAAGTCTGACTGTAATTGGACAGGGACTTGGTGAGAGCTCACCTGGAGTACAGGGGTGAGGAAGTCTGACTGTAATTGTACAGGGACTTGGTGCGAGCTCACCTGGCGGACAGGTGTGAGGAAGTCTGACTGTAATTGTAAAGGGACTTGGTGAGAGCTCACCTGGAGGACAGGGGTGAGGAAGTCTGACTGTAATTGTACAGGGACTTGGTGAGAGCTCACCTGGAGTACAGGGGTGAGGAAGTCTGACTGTAATTGTACAGGGACTTGGTGAGAGCTCACCTGGAGTACAGGGGTGAGGAAGTCTGACTGTAATTGTACAGGGACTTGGTGAGAGCTCACCTGGAGGACAGGGGTGAGGAAGTCTGACTGTAATTGTACAGGGACTTGGGGAGAGCTCACCTGGAGTACAGGGGTGAGGAAGTCTGACTGTAATTGGACAGGGACTTGGTGAGAGCTCACCTGGAGTACAGGGGTGAGGAAGTCTGACTGTAATTGGACAGGGACTTGGTGAGAGCTCACCTGGAGTACAGGGGTGAGGAAGTCTGACTGTAATTGGACAGGGACTTGGTGAGAGCTCACCTGGAGGACAGGGGTGAGGAAGTCTGACTGTAATTGTACAGGGACTTGGTGAGAGCTCACCTGGAGTACAGGGGTGAGGAAGTCTGACTGTAATTGTACAGGGACTTGGTGAGAGCTCACCTGGAGTACAGGGGTGAGGAAGTCTGACTGTAATTGTACAGGGACTTGGTGAGAACTCACCTGGAGTACAGGGGTGAGGAAGTCTGACTGTAATTGTACAGGGACTTGGTGAGAGCTCACCTGGAGTACAGGGGTGAGGAAGTCTGACTGTAATTGTACAGGGACTTGGTGAGAGCTCACCTGGAGTACAGGGGTGAGGAAGTCTGACTGTAATTGGACAGGGACTTGGTGAGAGCTCACCTGGAGTACAGGGGTGAGGAAGTCTGACTGTAATTGTACAGGGACTTGGTGAGAGCTCACCTGGAGGACAGGTGTGAGGAAGTCTGACTGTAATTGTAAAGGGACTTGGTGAGAGCTCACCTGGAGGACAGGGGTGAGGAAGTCTGACTGTAATTGTACAGGGACTTGGTGAGAGCTCACCTGGAGTACAGGGGTGAGGAAGTCTGACTGTAATTGGACAGGGACTTGGTGAGAGCTCACCTGGAGTACAGGGGTGAGGAAGTCTGACTGTAATTGTACAGGGACTTGGTGAGAGCTCACCTGGAGTACAGGGGTGAGGAAGTCTGACTGTAATTGGACAGGGACTTGGTGAGAGCTCACCTGGAGGACAGGGGTGAGGAAGTCTGACTGTAATTGTACAGGGACTTGGGGAGAGCTCACCTGGAGTACAGGGGTGAGGAAGTCTGACTGTAATTGTACAGGGACTTGGTGAGAGCTCACCTGGAGTACAGGGGTGAGGAAGTCTGACTGTAATTGGACAGGGACTTGGTGAGAGCTCACCTGGAGTACAGGGGTGAGGAAGTCTGACTGTAATTGGACAGGGACTTGGTGAGAGCTCACCTGGAGTAGAGGGGTGAGGAAGTCTGACTGTAATTGTACAGGGACTTGGTGAGAGCTCACCTGGAGTACAGGGGTGAGGAAGTCTGACTGTAATTGTACAGGGACTTGGTGAGAGCTCACCTGGAGTACAGGGGTGAGGAAGTCTGACTGTAATTGGACAGGGACTTGGTGAGAGCTCACCTGGAGTACAGGGGTGAGGAAGTCTGACTGTAATTGTACAGGGACTTGGTGAGAGCTCACCTGGAGGACAGGTGTGAGGAAGTCTGACTGTAATTGTAAAGGGACTTGGTGAGAGCTCACCTGGAGGACAGGGGTGAGGAAGTCTGACTGTAATTGTACAGGGACTTGGTGAGAGCTCACCTGGAGTACAGGGGTGAGGAAGTCTGACTGTAATTGTACAGGGACTTGGTGAGAGCTCACCTGGAGTACAGGGGTGAGGAAGTCTGACTGTAATTGGACAGGGACTTGGTGAGAGCTCACCTGGAGGACAGGGGTGAGGAAGTCTGACTGTAATTGGACAGGGACTTGGTGAGAGCTCACCTGGAGGACAGGGGACAATTCTGGTCTCCTTATCTGAAGAAGGATATACTCGCCTTACAGGCAGTGCAACAAAAGTTCACTGTATAATTCCTGGGATGAGAGGGTTGTCCTATGAGGAGAGATTGAGTAGAATGGGCCGATACTCTCTGGAGTTTAGAAGAATGAGAGGTGATCTCATTGGAACAAATGAGATTCTGAGGGGTTTTTACAGGGTAGATGCGGAGAGGATGTTTCCCCTGGCAGGATAATCTAGAACAAGGAGGCATCGTCTCAGGATACGGGGTTGGAAATTCAGGACTGAGATGAGGAGGAATTTCTTCACTCAGAGGTTTGTGAATCTTTGGAATTCTCTGCCCCAGAGGGCTGTGGATGCTGAGTCATTGAACATATTCAAGGTTGAGATCGATAGATTTTTGGACTCTTAGGGAAATTGAGGGATATGGGGGTCGGGCAGAAAAGTGGAGTTGAGGTTGAAGATCAGCCATGATCTGATTGAATGGCGGAGCAGGCTCGAGGGGCCGTGAGGCCGACTCCTGCTCCTATTTCTTATGTTCTTGTAGATCTCACAGGACCATAAAATGATTGACTAACCGACCATAGAATCTGAAATCACAGGATGATGGATCGTAGAATCACATATCACAGAATCATATCGAATCTTAATCATAGAGATTTACGGCCCAGAAGGTTGCCATTCGGCCCATCGTGCCTGCGCTGGCCGAAAATGAGCTATCCAGCCTGATCCACTATCACTGAAAGTGTTAATACTCCCCACTCCATTACTGACAGTATCAATACTCCCTGTTCCATCACTGACAGTTTTAATACTCCAACGCTCCATTCCTGGCGGTATTAATAATACCCCACTTTATTACTGACGGTATTAATAATCTCATGCTCCATTACCGAGGGAATTAAGACTTCACAGCTCGAATCCTGACGGTATTAATACTCCCCATTCGATTCCTGACAGGATTGATAATCCGCTGCTAAATCAGACTGTATTAACACACTGACAGAATGAATACGCCTCAGCTCCATTCCTTACAGTATTAATATTAAAGTGAAGAAATGTTGACGGTTTGAATACTCCCCCTCTCCATTCCTGACGGTATTGATCTTCCCCGTTCCATTCCATAAGGTAGTAATACGCCCCAACTCCATTTCTGACCGTATTAATACTCCTTCACTCGATTTCTGACCGTATTAATACTCCTTCACTCGATTTCTGACCGTATTAATACTCCTTCACTCGATTTCTGACGGTATTAATACTCCTTCACTCGATTTCTGACGGTATTAATACTCCTTCACTCGATTTCTGACCGTATTAATACTCCTTCACTCGATTTCTGACGGTATTAATACTCCTTCACTCGATTTCTGACGGTATTAATACTCCTTCACTCGATTTCTGACGGTATTAATACTCCTTCACTCGATTTCTGACGGTATTAATACTCCTTCACTCGATTTCTGATGGTATTAATACTCCTTCACTCGATTTCTGACTGTATTAATACTCCTTCACTCGATTTCTGACGGTATTAATACTCCTTCACTCGATTTCTGACCGTATTAATACTCCTTCACTCGATTTCTGACGGTATTAATACTCCTTCACTCGATTTCTGACGGTATTAATACTCCTTCACTCGATTTCTGATGGTATTAATACTCCTTCACTCGATTTCTGACGGTATTAATACTCCTTCACTCGATTTCTGACGGTATTAATACTCCTTCACTCGATTTCTGACCGTATTAATACTCCTTCACTCGATTTCTGACGGTATTAATACTCCTTCACTCGATTTCTGACGGTATTAATACTCCTTCACTCGATTTCTGACGGTATTAATACTCCTTCACTCGATTTCTGACGGTATTAATACTCCTTCACTCGATTTCTGATGGTATTAATACTCCTTCACTCGATTTCTGACTGTATTAATACTCCTTCACTCGATTTCTGACGGTATTAATACTCCTTCACTCGATTTCTGACGGTATTAATACTCCTTCACTCGATTTCTGATGGTATTAATAATCCCTCGCTCGATTTCTGACGGTATTAATTCCACCCACTCCATTCCTGAGAGCATTAATACTCTCCCTCTCCATCACTGACTCTATTAATAAAATCAAATATCACATGTCACAGAACCACATACCATCTCAGAATCATAGAAATTTATGACCCAGGAGGCCATTCTGCCCATCGTGCCTGTGCTGGCCGAAAATGATCCACCCAGGTGACTGACATCACGCGCACTCCCGGCTCGCGCGGTTTCGGTTTAACGGCCGCGCAGTTTTAAAATCAGCCGTCTCGTGATCGGGGCCGCACCGCCCCCCTCGCGGTCAGTTCATCGAGCTCGGGGCGGGGGCCGAGCCCCGATTGGTCAGCGGGGATGTCAATCAGCGGGTTTATGACCCAATCGCAGGGGTGAATGTCCGCAGTGCGCATGCCCCGACCCGCCCAACCCCGGATGGAGCGCAGTCGGTGGAGAAGAAGGTGGTTTGGAGACAAAATGGCGGTCAAGGCGGAGCGGGTGTAATGGAGAGAAAAAAAAAAGAGAGAGAAGGTGAGTGAGTGAGGCTGAATCCACCTCACCCCCCGCGGACGGACGGAGCCGCCGCCCTGTGGATGGATGGATGGAGGGAGCGGGCGGGCGGGTGAGTGAGGGGAGCTTGAGATGAGCGGGCGGTCGGTCTCGGTGATCTCCCCCCTCCCTCCGGAGATGACGGGGCGCGGGGAGATCTGTGGATCGGAGATTAGATCAGCCCGGGTCCCGGGACTGAGAGCCGGAGCTCCTTTAATCAAAACCCCGGCCCCGGGGGATTGAATAAACTCCCGGGGAAAACAATCAGAGAGAAGGAGGAACTGAGGGGGGGGTCTCAGTATTTGATGAACTGGGGGGGGTCTCAGTATTTGATGAACTGAGGGGGGGGGTCTCAGTATTTGATGAACTGAGGGGGGGGTCTCAGTATTTGATGAACTGAGGGGGGGGGTCTCAGTATTTGATGAACTGAGGGGGGGGGGTCTCAGTATTTGATGAACTGGGGGGGGTCTCAGTATTTGATGAACTGAGGGGGGGTCTCAGTATTTGATGAACTGAGGGGGGGGGTCTCAGTATTTGATGAACTGAGGGGGGGTCTCAGTATTTGATGAACTGAGGGGGGGGGGTCTCAGTATTTGATGAACTGAGGGGGGGTCTCAGTATTTGATGAACTGAGGGGGGGGGTCTCAGTATTTGATGAACTGAGGGGGGGGTCTCAGTATTTGATGAACTGAGGGGGGGGGTCTCAGTATTTGATGAACTGAGGGGGGGTCTCAGTATTTGATGAACTGAGGGGGGGGGTCTCAGTATTTGATGAACTGAGGGGGGGGTCTCAGTATTTGATGAACTGAGGGGAGGGGTCTCAGTATTTGATGAACTGAGGGGGGGGGTCTCAGTATTTGATGAACTGAGGGGGGGTCTCAGTATTTGATGAACTGAGGGGGGGTCTCAGTATTTGATGAACTGAGGGGGGGTCTCAGTATTTGATGAACTGAGGGGGGGTCTCAGTATTTGATGAACTGAGGGGGGGTCTCAGTATTTGATGAACTGAGGGGGGGTCTCAGTATTTGATGAACTGAGGGGGGGTCTCAGTATTTGATGAACTGAGGGGGGGGTCTCAGTATTTGATGAACTGGGGGGTGGTCTCAGTATTTGATGAACTGAGGGGGGGGGGGTCTCAGTATTTGATGAACTGAGGGGGGGGGTCTCAGTATTTGATGAACTGAGGGGGGGGGGTCTCAGTATTTGATGAACTGAGGGGGGGGGGTCTCAGTATTTGATGAACTGAGGGGGGGGTCTCAGTATTTGATGAACTGAGGGGGGGGTGTCAGTATTTGATGAACTGAGGGGGGGGTCTCAGTATTTGATGAACTGAGGGGGGGTCTCAGTATTTGATGAACTGAGGGGGGGGTCTCAGTATTTGATGAACTGAGGGGGGGGTCTCAGTATTTGATGAACTGAGGGGGGGGGGTCTCAGTATTTGATGAACTGAGGGGGGGGGGGTCTCAGTATTTGATGAACTGAGGGGGGGTCTCAGTATTTGATGAACTGAGGGGTGGGTCTCAGTATTTGATGAACTGGGGGGGGGTCTCAGTATTTGATGAACTGAGGGGGGGGGTGTCAGTATTTGATGAACTGAGGGGGGGGTGTCAGTATTTGATGAACTGAGGGGGGTGGTCTCAGTATTTGATGAACTGAGGGGGGGTCTCAGTATTTGATGAACTGAGGGGGGGGTCTCAGTATTTGATGAACTGAGGGGGGTGGTCTCAGTATTTGATGAACTGAGGGGGGGGGTCTCAGTATTTGATGAACTGAGGGGGGGGGTCTCAGTATTTGATGAACTGAGGGGGGGGGTCTCAGTATTTGATGAACTGAGGGGGGGTCTCAGTATTTGATGAACTGAGGGGGGGTCTCAGTATTTGATGAACTGAGGGGGGGTCTCAGTATTTGATGAACTGAGGGGGGGGTCTCAGTATTTGATGAACTGGGGGGGGTCTCAGTATTTGATGAACTGAGGGGGGTGGTCTCAGTATTTGATGAACTGAGGGGGGGGTCTCAGTATTTGATGAACTGAGGGGGGGGTCTCAGTATTTGATGAACTGAGGGGGGGGGGGTCTCAGTATTTGATGAACTGAGGGGGGGGGTCTCAGTATTTGATGAACTGAGGGGAGGGTTTCGGTATTTGATGAACTGAGGGGGGGTCTCAGTATTTGATGAACTGAGGGGGGGGGTCTCAGTATTTGATGAACTGAGGGGGGGGGTCTCGGTATTTGATGAACTGATGGGAGGGGGTCTCGGTATTGTTCAGTCAATCGAGTGCGGGTTTGGGGGCCACTCGGAGGGAAGGGGGGATCAGGATCAGACTGTGCGGGGCTGGGGTCACTCGGAGGGAAGGATCAGGATCAGACTGTGCGGGGCTGGGGTCACTCGGAGGGAAGGATCAGGATCAGACTGTGCGGGACTGGGGGCCACTCGGAGGGAAGGATCAGGATCAGACTGTGCGGGACTGGGGGCCACTCGGAGGGAAGGATCAGGATCAGACTGCGGGACTGGGGGCCACTCGGAGGGAAGGATCAGGATCAGACTGTGCGGGACTGGGGGCCACTTGGAGGGAAGGTTCAGGATCAGACTGTGCGGGTTTGGGGGCCACTCGGAGGGAAGGATCAGGATCAGACTGTGTGGGACTGGGGGCCACTCAGAGGGAAGGATCAGGATCAGACTGTGCGGTTCTGGGGGCCACTCAGAGGGAAGGGGGGGGATCAGGATCAGACTGTGGGACTGGGGGCCACTCGGAGGGAAGGATCAGGATCAGACTGTGCGGGACTGGGGGCCACTCGGAGGGAAGGATCAGGATCAGACTGTGCGGGACTGGGGGCCACTCGGAGGGAAGGGGGGATCAGGATCAGACTGTGCGGGGCTGGGGTCACTCGGAGGGAAGGATCAGGATCAGACTGTGTGGGACTGGGAGCCACTCGGAGGGAAGGATCAGGATCAGACTGTGCGGGTCTGGGGGCCACTCGGAGGGAAGGGGGGATCAGGATCAGACTGTGCGGGGCTGGGGTCACTCGGAGGGAAGGATCAGGATCAGACTGTGCGGGGCTGGGGTCACTCGGAGGGAAGGATCAGGATCAGACTGTGCGGGACTGGGGGCCACTCGGAGGGAAGGATCAGGATCAGACTGCGGGACTGGGGGCCACTCGGAGGGAAGGATCAGGATCAGACTGTGCGGGACTGGGGGCCACTCGGAGGGAAGAATCAGGATCAGACTGTGGGACTGGGGGCCACTCAGAGGGAAGGATCAGGATCAGACTGTGCGGTTCTGGGGGCCACTCGGAGGGAAGGATCAGGATCAGACTGTGCGGTTCTGGGGGCCACTCGGAGGGAAGGGGGGGGATCAGGATCAGACTGTGCGGGACTGGGGTCACTCGGAGGGAAGGATCAGGATCAGACTGTGGGACTGGGGGCCACTCGGAGGGAAGGATCAGGATCAGACTGTGTGGGACTGGGGTCACTCGGTGGGAAGGATCAGGATCAGACTGTGCGGGACTGGGGGCCACTTGGAGGGAAGGATCAGGATCAGACTGTGCGGGACTGGGGGCCACTCGGAGGGAAGGATCAGGATCAGACTGCGGGACTGGGGGCCACTCGGAGGGAAGGATCAGGATCAGACTGTGCGGGACTGGGGGCCACTTGGAGGGAAGGTTCAGGATCAGACTGTGCGGGTTTGGGGGCCACTCGGAGGGAAGGATCAGGATCAGACTGTGTGGGACTGGGGGCCACTCAGAGGGAAGGATCAGGATCAGACTGTGCGGTTCTGGGGGCCACTCAGAGGGAAGGGGGGGGATCAGGATCAGACTGTGGGACTGGGGGCCACTCGGAGGGAAGGATCAGGATCAGACTGTGCGGGACTGGGGGCCACTCGGAGGGAAGGATCAGGATCAGACTGTGCGGGACTGGGGGCCACTCGGAGGGAAGGGGGGGATCAGGATCAGACTGTGCGGGGCTGGGGTCACTCGGAGGGAAGGATCAGGATCAGACTGTGTGGGACTGGGAGCCACTCGGAGGGAAGGATCAGGATCAGACTGTGCGGGACTGGGGGCCACTCGGAGGGAAGGATCAGGATCAGACTGTGCGGGACTGGGGGCCACTCGGAGTGAAGGATCAGGATCAGACTGTGTGGGACTGGGGGCCACTCGGAGGGAAGGGGGGATCAGGATCAGACTGTGCGGGGCTGGGGTCACTCGGAGGGAAGGATCAGGATCAGACTGTGCGGGACTGGGGGCCACTCGGAGGGAAGGATCAGGATCAGACTGTGCGGGACTGGGGGCCACTCGGAGGGAAGGATCAGGATCAGACTGTGCGGGACTGGGGGCCACTCGGAGGGAAGGATCAGGATCAGACTGTGCGGGACTGGGGGCCACTCGGAGGGAAGGATCAGGATCAGACTGTGGGACTGGGGGCCACTCGGAGGGAAGGATCAGGATCAGACTGTGCGGGGCTGGGGTCACTCGGAGGGAAGGATCAGGATCAGACTGTGGGACTGGGGGCCACTCGGAGGGAAGGATCAGGATCAGACTGTGCGGGACTGGGGGCCACTCGGAGGGAAGGATCAGGATCAGACTGTGTGGGACTGGGGGCCACTCGGAGGGAAGGATCAGGATCAGACTGTGCGGGACTGGGGGCCACTTGGAGGGAAGGATCAGGATCAGACTGTGCAGGACTGGGGGCCACTCGGAGGGAAGGATCAGGATCAGACTGTGCAGGACTGGGGGCCACTCGGAGGGAAGGATCAGGATCAGACTGTGCGGGACTGGGGGCCACTCGGAGGGAAGGATCAGGATCAGACTGTGCGGGACTGGGGGCCACTCGGAGGGAAGGATCAGGATCAGACTGTGCGGGACTGGGGGCCACTCGGAGGGAAGGATCAGGATCAGACTGTGTGGGACTGGGGGCCACTCGGAGGGAAGGATCAGGATCAGACTGCGGGACCGGGGGGCCACTCGGTGGGAAGGATCAGGATCAGACTGTGCGGGACTGGGGGCCACTCGGAGGGAAGGATCAGGATCAGACTGTGCGGGACTGGGGGCCACTCGGAGGGAAGGATCAGGATCAGACTGTGCGGGACTGGGGGCCACTCGGATGGAAGGATCAGGATCAGACTGCGGGACTGGGGGCCACTCGGAGGGAAGGATCAGGATCAGACTGTGGGACTGGTGGCCACTCTGAGGGAAGGATCAGGATCAGACTGTGCGGGACTGGGGGCCACTCGGAGGGAAGGATCAGGATCAGACTGTGCCGAACTGGGGGCCACTCGGAGGGAAGGATCAGGATCAGACTGCGGGACTGGGGGCCACTCGGAGGGAAGGATCAGGATCAGACTGTGCGGGACTGGGGGCCACTTGGAGGGAAGGATCAGGATCAGACTGTGCGGGACTGGGGGCCACTCGGAGGGAAGGATCAGGATCAGACTGTGCGGGACTGGGGGCCACTCGGAGGGAAGGATCAGGATCAGACTGTGCGGGACTGGGGGCCACTCGGAGGGAAGGATCAGGATCAGACTGCGGGACTGGGGGCCACTCGGAGGGAAGGGGGGGATCAGGATCAGACTGTGCGGGATTGGGGGCCACTCGGAGGGAAGGGGGGATCAGGATCAGACTGTGCAGGACTGGGGGCCACTCGGAGGGAAGGGGGGATCAGGATCAGACTGTGCGGGACTGGGGGCCACTCGGAGGGAAGGGGGGATCAGGATCAGACTGTGCGGGACTGGGGGCCACTCGGAGGGAAGGGGGTGGATCAGAATCCAGAGGAAAATATGATCCTAAAAACAGGGGTGGCACATGGAGAGGGAATTGCCTCAAACTGGGGCAGGAGAATGAAACGATCACATATTGTGGTCGGGATGGTGAAGAGACATGGAATGTGGGAACAGAGTTCCTCAAACAGTGTATTAAATTCAATATTTAAGGAAAAGTGTAGATTAGATTCTCCTTCACACCGTCAATATTGATCTCATTTTCTGCCCCGCCATAATTAGATATCCTGGTGAATGACGGAGTGATTGAGAAAAGTCCACAGCTGGAAGTAAACAGGGATTGTAGACTGAGGAACAACAGCAGGTGAATCAGCACAGGATTGTGAGAGCAGCAACCAGAGAGAATCCTTCCGATTCGAAAAGCTTCCATAGATCGACTGAGGAGAAAGGTAAGAGAAAGTCCCATTTACTCAGATAAACACTGGTCCTGTAGACAGTCCACAAAGGTTACAAGGTAATGGGGGAAATGGTGAGAATGAGACTGGGAGAGTCTGATCACCGAGTACAATTATCCAGCATGAGGCCGTGCAATGAAATGTGAAGTAAGATCAGTTTCTGTCTCAAAGCACACAGTCACAAATGAATCTTGTGTGTGTTTTAGAGAAAAGGGGTTTGATCTAAGAGGTGACTCCAGTCTGAGGCAGTGCCTAGCAGATATACAGTGTCTCCCCGCCCCCAGCACCAACTCGGAAAGAACCCACCTTTATAGCCCCGATAATATCGATATTACACTGTGAGTTAAGGTAGTGCCAGACAGTGTTACCGAATTCAAATATATTTCCTATCCAACAGTCAAAATAAATCAACTTAAAATTCGGAACTGGATATTGGGTTTAACTTAATGTTATTTCCCATCAGTAAATCTATTTCTGGATTTAACAATTGTAGTTGAATTAAATGATTATCATTTAAATATAAACTGGTGATAAAATGATGCGTAAATCTTATTTAATGATTTGTAAAATTTCTTCCAATTGATTATTCTGATACAAAGCACAAAATAATGTTCTGGGTGATCACATGATCCAGCTCCCGGCCTCGGCCGAGGGTTCTTTTTATTAAACTGAGAGCGATGTTTGTCCCGATACAATCCAGATTCATTTCCCTGCTCTTTGATTTGATAGAAGTGTTCAAAATCATGGCGATTTAGATAAAGTAAATAAAGAGAAACTGTTCCCATTGGCGGAAGGATCAAACACCAGAGGACACACATTAAAGGTGATTGGCGAAAGAACCACATTCAGTGAGTTTAATGATCTGGAATGCACTGCCTGACAGGGTGGTGGAAGCAGATTCAATAATAAATTTCAAAAGCGAATTGGATAAATTGTGTAAGGGAAAATATTTGCAGACCTGCGTGGAATGAGCGGGGGAATGGGACGAACTTGAATGCTCTTACAAAGAGCTGGCACAGGCTCGATGGCCTGAATGGCCTCCTTTGATGCTGTAATCATTCCATTATTCTATCCAATTCCCTTTTGAAAGTTACTATTGAATCTGCTTCCACCACCCGTTCAGGTAGTGCATTCCAGATCATAATATCTGGCCACATCAAAATGAAAATCTCTTCATTTCCCCCACCCCCCCGCCCTGGTTCTTTTGTCAATTATCTTAAATCTGTGTCCCCTGGTTATCGACACATATTAATCTTAAAAGCCTTTTTCTAACCATCCGTTTATCGATTAATAAATATCTTTAATCTAACTTAACAGGTATAAATAGAGGACCGTGTTTTAATATGTGATTTTAAAACATCACTGAGACAGGTCCTTTAGATTAAAGTACAAGTCTGGTGTGTAAAGTTACTTTCATATTATAAAGAGATCATTTTCAGTAATACCATTGTTAAGAAATGGCGGGGTTATAATATGTGTTCTATGAAAAACAAATATAATTGCAGCGACACAAAGTTCAAAACACTTCTTTCCATTTGCCGGCTGTAAGTTGTCAGCGAGCTCAAGGAACGGAAACGAGATCTGTTGCATCGCCCCCCTCTGCTGACTGAGGTTTGTAACCTGGAGACTTGGGGGGGTAAAGTAGATCTGTTGCATCGCACGCCTCTGCTGACGGCGGTTTGTCATCTGGAGACTAGGGGGTAAAGTAGATCTGTTGCATCGCCCCCTTCTGCTGGCGACGGTTTGTAACCTGGAGACTGGAGGGTAAAGTCAATCTCCCCTCTTTTTCTCTCATCACACACACGGTTCTGGGTGGAAACCAGATGGTGATCAGAATTAAAGATAAAACCTAATGCAGAGAATCAATCAACACCAAATGCGGGTGACCCCATTATTCTCAGGTGGATGTTAGGGTCGAATTGTAACCCAGATCTACTTTAATCAAAAAGCACTGGGATTGAAGAAGCCTTCTGGTAAAAAAATCACACTGAAGGGGGAACTGAGTGGGTCTCAACATTTATGCCCGAGTGACACAAAGTAAAAGCAAAATGCTGAAACTCGCAGAGACAGAAGCGAAAATTTTCCGTTTGTGGGAACCTCACTTCCTCCAACTTTGGATCGATATGAGGAAGAGATTTCTGATCCTTTGCCCCGAGACGCCACTTGCTGTGTCTGATCCAACCTGTGATATGGACACGTGTCTTCTGGCAATTTAACTTGTTCAATCTCAGTCTGTGCCGGATTTTACAAATCGTTGATGGTTAAAGGTCGGGTTTCATCATCGTTGCACTTCTCTCCACACAAAACACTCAGTCACTCACTGATGTTCAGAGGCATCTTCTCTCTCTCACACGCATTGATGTTCAGAGGCATCCTCTCTCTCTCACACTCATTGATGTTCAGAGGCATCCTCTCTCTCTCACACTCATTGATGTTCAGAGGCATCCTCTCTCTCTCACACTCATTGATGTTCAGAGGCATCCTCTCTCACACTCATTGATGTTCAGAGGCATCCTCTCTCTCTCACACGCATTGATGTTCAGAGGCATCCTCTCTCTCTCACACTCATTGATGTTCAGAGGCATCCTCTCTCTCTCACACTCATTGATGTTCAGAGGCATCCTCTCTCTCTCACACTCACTGATGTTCAGAGGCATCTTCTCTCTCTCACACTCATTGATGTTCAGAGGCATCTTCTCTCTCTCACACGCATTGATGTTCAGAGGCATCCTCTCTCTCTCACACTCATTGATGTTCAGAGGCATCCTCTCTCTCTCACACTCATTGATGTTCAGAGGCATCCTCTCTCTCTCACACTCATTGATGTTCAGAGGCATCCTCTCTCTCTCACACTCATTGATGTTCAGAGGCATCCTCTCTCTCTCACACTCACTGATGTTCAGAGGCATCCTCTCTCTCACACTCATTGATGTTCAGTGGCATCCTCTCTCTCTCACACTCATTGATGTTCAGAGGCATCCTCTCTCTCTCACACTCACTGATGTTCAGAGGCATCCTCTCTCACTGTCTCTCTCACAGGGTACACTGCCATCGTGTGGTGACACAATGCCTTCCCCAAAGTGTGTGACACTGTATCATCACCCGTTTGTTTCACACTCCACCCAATGACATTAGACAGGAACAGGAGGATGCCATTCAGCCCCTCGAACCTGTCCCGTCACTCTATTAGATCGTAACCGATCTGTACCTCAACTCCATTTCCCGCCTTAGCTGCATGTCACCTTAATATACCTAATAAAAGGGTAGATTTCATTACCTGTTACTTTGTGCTGAAAACAGAATCTGACCCTATTGGGGAACTGGAAACCAGGGACACAGACAGACTCAGTGAGTGAGGAAAACTGTGGGAGATGGTGTTTTATGTGGGCAAGTGTGAGGTCATCCACTTTGGATCAGAAAAAGACACATTCCCCTTTGTGTCTGGAGAGGCCCCGAGAGATGTTTCCCCTCAATTCCCCACCAACTATCGATAGTTTCAGTGATTGGGTTTATCCTAAGACGAAGAGTGGGCCGTATTTCTGGTCATTCATTCCTTTCTGGTGCAAAAACACAAAAGGAAACGTGGCTCCGCCGAGGCTAACAAAAGAGATTAAGGATAGATTCAAAGAAGAGTCATATAAAGTTACCAGAAAAAGCAGCAAACCTGAGGATTGGGAGCAGTTTAGAATTCAGCGAAAAAGGACCAAGATGATTAAGAGGAAAAACAGAGTATGAGAGTAAACGTGGAAGGAACATAAAAGTGGACTGTAAAATCTTCTACAAGTATTTAAAAAGAAAAAGATTAGTGAAGACAAATGTGAGTCCATCACGGTCAGAAGCGGGAGAATTTATGGTGGAGAACAAGGACTCAGTGGGTTTCACTGGGCAGCTGTCTGTTTCACACCTGATGTGGAACGTTGATCATAACACTCGTGAAATGCTCGATCCCAGAGCTAACAAATGTTGTACTGATGGGGCAGGAGGGACTTGGTATCATGTTTAACAAGGCAACGCTCTCCTCATTTTAATATTTCTGTCTAACTTCATATTAATATATTTATTACAGAGCATCAGAATCTGGGAATCTGTCACCACCATGGCTGAAGGTTCAAATAGGGGAGGAGATCCAACATCTTCAACAAGAATGAGAATGGACACAGGTAGGTTCAGAAAATTCATCAAAATATAATTTCTGACCTCACAAAGGGTCCAGATCACGAGCAGGAACCTGCAGCTCACCACAGGAAGAGGTAACAGCACAGATACTGTGCAGATAGAGGGAAGTGAGTGACCATCCAGAGGGACAGTGCAGTCACAGGTGGAGGGATCTCCTGAGTACTGGAACTGTCCAATAGATAACTGGTGTTGGGTACTGTAAGGTGGATAGAGACAGTGTCTCAGAGGATTAACAGTGTGAGACCGGGGTGCAGGTGGACACCCCGAGTGGGGCAGGGGTGAGAGGCAGGTGGGGCACAGCAATAGGAAAGCGATAGTGGTGGGAGATTCTATAGTCTGGGGAATATACAGACTCTTCTGCAGCCCTGAGCAGGTTCCAAATGGTAAGTTGCCTCCCTGGTGTCAGAGGGAAAAATTTCCAGGAACAGGTGGGACGATCTCTGGAAAGGAAAGGGGAGCAGAGAATAGTCATGGTCGGACCCAATAACATGGATAGAAATACGATTATACAGGTAATATTGAAACTGAGGCTCGACACATTAAACAAGGCCTTCAGGTGTTGATCTCTGGATTGTTTTACGGTGGGCCACTTAAAGAGGGAAATATGCGGCAGGTCAATGTGTGGCTGGAGCAGGAGGGAAGGGTTCACGGTCTTGGGGATAGAGTGAGTTCAGGGAGAAGGGAAGGGACGGTCACGGTCTGAACCGAGCAACAATGATTTTACAGACTGGGTGAATGGAGCAGGAGGGAAGGGTTCACGGTCTTGGGGATAGAGTGAGTTCAGGGAGAAGGGAAGGGACGGTCACGGTCTGAACCGAGCAACAATGATTTTACAGACTGGGTGAATGGAGCAGGAGGGAAGTGTTCACGGTCTTGGGGATAGAGTGAGTTCAGGGAGAAGGGAAGGGACGGTCACGGTCTGAACCGAGCAACAATGATTTTACAGACTGGGTGAATGGAGCAGGAGGGAAGGGTTCACGGTCTTGGGGATAGAGTGAGTTCAGGGAGAAGGGAAGGGACGGTCACGGTCTGAACCGACCAACAATGGTTTTACAGACTTGGTGAAAGGAGCAGCGGGAAGGTTTCAGTTGATATGACTGGAGGGGGGGAACTATCTGGATCTGAGATTTAAGCGTGGAATTAATAAAACTGTTGGGGCAGGAACAGATGATTTATGAAGTAATGAAATGATATTGGCAGGAAAAAGGGTAGGAGGTTTTTAAGTATTGAGAGATAAAGTTATGGATGTCGAGGGGGGAAAGAAAAACGAATTATAGGTAAATTACCCCCAAAATCGGAGTTTGGATTCAGTTTTATGTCTGTGAATGTACAAATCATTCCAAACACATTTGGAAAGTCAGAATCATAAGAGATATGGTCCAGGAGCTATCAGACCACATGGTTTAGGTTTACACGGATTCAGCGAAATCTTCCTGGTTATATCATTTTGCGGGGAGATTAATGAAGATTCTAACACTGATGGTGTTGGTGGGAATGTCGGTGTACTGGAGGAGGATGTCAGAGATAACTAGAGAAGGATTTGGATCTGAGAAAAATAGTCAAAGTGAAGAAGCCAATGGACCGACAACCAATGCGGTTAAATGAAGTCAGGGAGGAGACTTTGGATATAGAAAGAGACAAAGAAATGTATCTGTTCAAGAGGGAGAGAAGGTAAACCGGGTAACTGGAGATCAATTAGTGTACGTCAGCAGTGGGCAAACTCCTCGAATCTGTAATTCCAGGTTGAATTAGTGAACATTTAGAGATACAGGGGATGATCAGGGGAGGCTGGAACTGATTCGCTGTAGACAAGTCGTGTTTCACATATTTAAACACCGGTTTTTAAGAATTGACTGTACGGAACGATGGAAGGCAGCACATGCGGTGTATATGGGTTTTCAGAAGGTGTTTGATGATGTGACAGGAGGCTTCAGCCGTTTGGTATAAGAGGAAATGTAGCCGCCCGGATAATGTGTTTAGTTTTCTCCATTTTTGTTCACAGGTCTGAACACTGCAATCACTGAGTTCCTGACAAAGTGCGACGATTACCAGCTGTTCCAGTTGACGAAATTCTACCGGGACAGACTTGAACAGGTGATTGAAGAGGGGTTGGAGGGACTCAGTCTCATGTTAACAGGCGAGGACCATTTCAGTGGGCAGGAATATCACGTAAGTGGAATGGACACAGAATGAGTTTGGATTATTTAAATGTAACAGAAGTGACAGAATATCACATCTTAGAATCATAGAATGTTACAGAACAGAAACAGGCCAAATAGGGAAGAAATGGATAAAACTGAAAATATTTGAATCTGAACCAATGATAGGAAGAGATGATACTACCCAATGGATCAGTCAATATCTGTACGGAGAAAGACAAGGGAAACGACAACAGCAACATGCATTTATATCACGCGTTTAACATAATAATTCGTCCCAAGGTGCTTCATAGGAGCGATTATCAAACAAAATTTGACACCGAGCCACATGAGATATTCAGAGAGGTGATCAAAAGCTTGGTCAAAGAGGCGGGTTTTGAGGAGCGTCTTAAAGGAAAGGAGAGCGAGGTAGAGAGGCGGAGACGTTTAGGGAGGGAACTTTCAGAGCTTGTGGACTCGGCAGTTGAAGGCACGGCCACCAATGATGGAGCAACGACAATCGGGGATGCACAAGAGGTCAGAATTGGAGGAGTGCAGAGATCTGAGGGGTTTGTAGGGCTGGAGGAGGTGACAGAGATAAGGAGAGGCAAGGACATGGTAGGATTTGTGCACAAGGATGAGAATTTTAAAATCGATCAGTTTCCGGATCGGGAGCCAATGTAGGTCAGCTAGCACAGGGGTGTTGGATGAACTGGACTTGGTGTGAGTTAGGCTGTGGGAAGCAGAGTTTTGGATGAGCTCAAATTTACGGAGGCTGGAAGGTGGGAGGCCGGCCAGGACACCATTGGAATGGTGGAGTGTGGAAGTGACAAAGGGATGGTTTCGGTCTTCCCAATATTTAATTGGAGGAAATTTCCTCCGGATGCAACTATTCCGATGCTCTCCTGGCCGGCTTCCCATCCTCCGCTTTCTGTAAACTTCAACACATCCAAAACGCTGCTGCCTGTAACCTGTCCCTCCCCCGTCCCGCTCACCCCTCACTCCTGTGCTCGTTCACCTATCGCAGTTCTCGAATGACTTCAATTTTAAATTCCCATCCTCCTGTTTAAATCACTTCAAGGTCCTGCCCCTCACTAGAATTCTCTCTTGCTCTGACTCTGGCATCTTGTGCCTCTCCCCATCGCCCTACCAGCGGTGGCCGAGCATTCCGCAGTTTTTGGACCCAGGCTCTGGAATTCACTCCCTAAAATCCTCCGCCTCTCTATCTCCCTCTTCTCTTTAAAATTTGATTCTTTATCCAGCTTTTGGTCATCCCTAATAATATGCCCTCCTTTGTCTCAGGCCCATTGTATGATTCCACTCCTGTGAATCGCCGTGGGACATTTTTCTATATTAAAGGTGCTGTGTTGTTGTTGTTGATGAATCAAGATGTTTACAGAATATTTTGCCCATGTTCAGAATGGATCAGAACCCGGCCCAGTGATTACTTTGTGTTCAATATAAACTGGGTGATCCCATCACGGAGCAGCTCCTCTCCTTCTGATTCTCAGTCTTTGTCTTTCACTCCACTCCTCAATATATTCATTATTATTCTTTACAGAAAGTCACTGAGCTCGCGGAGAAGGGAAACAGGGCGGCAAGTTCCAAACTTCTCCTAAATCTGGTGATGGAGAAAGGCTCCCGGGCCCGAAGGGTGATGTGGGAATCCTTTGTGAAAATGCACAGATTACCAAAGTTGGATAAAATACTGAAAGAGATGCAGGAACTTGGTACGGTAAAATCACACACTGAATTCAATTTCAGATTGAAACACTGCAGAATTTACTATAATATTACACAGATCTGATTTCATGAAAGCTCATTGATTTAAACAGGTCCTGATCCATTTGATTATATGAACATCGGACGAGGTTTATCTGAAATACCCAGTCACCTGAAAGGTAAGTGATGAAATGGGGGTTTCAAACCGTTTATTCCACTTCTGAGAATCAGAATGTTTGACTGTAGTTTTTTGTTTTGAGATTGTCAGAATCTTGGAATCAGAAGTTCAAAGGGTGGAGGAAACAGAAAAAAAGTTAATTTTCATTTGTTGTTAATCCTGTGAAACCGCATGCATCTGGCAGGATCCTAATACACTGCAGCACTTCATACACATCTGTGAGGTGCCCTGGCATCGCAGGAAAAGAATGTTTTGCGTAGCTTGAAGTTAAAAGTCACTCCGAGTTTTGAATTATTAGTGAGTTTGTATTACTCCAATTAATCCAACTACATACACACCTGGCAGGATCCTGATACACTGTGAATCCCCATACACACCTGGCAGGATCCTGATACACTGTAAATCCCCACACACAAAAGGCAGGATCCTGAAACACTGTGAATCCCCACACACCAGGCAGGATCCTGATACACTGTGAATCCCCATACACACCTGGCAGGATCCTGATACTCTGAATCCCCATACACACCTGGCAGGATCCTGATAAACTGTCAATCCCCATACACACCTGGCAGGATCCTGATACACTGTGAATCCCCATACACACCTGGCAGGATCCTGATACACTGTGAATCCCCATACACACCTGGCAGGATCCTGATACACTGTGAATCCCCATACACACCTGGCAGGATCCTGATATACTGTGAATCCTCATACACACCTGGCAGGATCCTGATACACTGTGAATCTCCGTACACACCTGGCAGGATCCTGATACACTGTCAATCCCCATACACACCAGGCAGGATCCTGATACACTGTCAATCCCCATACACAGCTCCGATGTGCCGCACAGATGTTCTGGGCTCACAATTAATGAGCAGTGCCATGAGCCAGACGTTATGGGTTACCTGCTCCCCGGGAAATCTGCCCACCATCAACTGTAGGGAAAGAGGTGGAGAAATGCGAAACATTAAAATGTTTTCATTTCACAGAACAGAATGAGACATCAAAGTTTTCAATCTGCTCTGAGAAGATGTACAGATGTTCACACAATTGATCATTAATCCTTGGAGGATTGTGAGGGAAAGACAATGTTCAGGGTAATTAGGAAGTTATGGGCTTGATTTAGAATGGCAATGAAAGAGAGAACCTAATTCTACTCAAATAATAGTCCTTTAACTCAGGATCTTTTTAGACCCAATATAATGACTAATGGAAACAGATTTGTAATTTCCCAAACCTGCATTATAGGAAATTGAGACCAAAATGAAACAATGGAGTATAATTATTGGGAGAACAGTTGAAATGAACTGTGAATGTTTTCTGCACTAACATTACACTGAATGATGTGGGCAGTAATTCTCATTCTAATCGGTGACATGAAAGGACTGTTCGAAAAACACATTCAATGTCGGTGTGAAACTGCTGAAAAATTGTTGACAATTTCTGAAACACAATATAACAGGAGAATGATGAGGGATAGGAAAAGGCCATTTGGCCCAATTAAGCCTGTCCCTGTTAGAGAGATGACCCCACCTCCCCCTCCTCTCAGTGTATCCACAGAAACACGTTCAATTATCTCTTTACCCCACTTACACTGTCCCTTTAGTGTCCTTCCCATGCCCTCGGGCCCTTTGGGTGAGAAAATTACCCTGACTTCCCTTCTCCATTATTAATTATTTTGTGAGCCTGTTTCCTGCACTAATGTTCTGAATTCCATTAAAACATTTCAATACCAAAGTTTCTTGCCCAAACAAAATACATCAAACCCTCTCGCCATTCCCTCAACCTGAACTCTAATATCTTAAATCATCTTTCTGATTCCCCTCTGTACCTTCAGAATGGCAGTAATCCATACCTGTGATCAAATGACTATAGAAGTACAGGTAATACCACACATAACCAACCCGAGTCCCGTTTCTAAAAGTTTCCCCACCACCGAGGTTAAACAGAGGGACTTCTGTCTATTCACAGTCTGTCCCTCTCCCAGTGCCCACAATATCCCAGATAACCTGCCAGAGGTCTGATACAATGATATTGGGACTTCTGTTAAGAAACGGAGAGGTTTAGGGAGGAAATTCCAGAGTTTAGGGCCTAGGCAGCTGAAGGCAAATCCACCAGTGGCGGAGTGATGGAAATCGGGGAGGCGCAAGATGCAAGAATTGGAGGATCACAGGACTGGAGGAGATCACAGAGACAGGGAGGGGCGAGGGCCATGAAGGGATTTTAAAATACGAATGAGAATTTTAAAATAGAGTCTTTTCCGAACCGGGAGTCAATGTAGATCAGTGTGCACAGGGGTGATGGGTGACTGGGTCTTGGTGCGCGTTGGATACGAGCTCAAGTTTACAGAAGGTGGGAGGCTGGTCAGGGGAGCCTTTGAACAGTTGAGTCTTGAGGTAATAGAGACATTGATGGGGGTTTCAGCAGCAAATGGGCTGAGTGGGTAGAGGAGGCGGGTGATATGGAGGTGAAAGAAGGCGGTCTATGTGATGGAGAGGGTGAGGGGACGGAACCTTTTCTCAGGGTCAAAGTGGAATTTCTGTCCATTCACAGTCTGTCCGTCTCCCAGTGCCCACAATATCCCAGATAACCTGCCCGAGGCCTGATACAATAACAGTGGAACTTCTGCCCATTCACAGTCTGTCCCTCTCCCAGTGGCCACAATATCCCAGATAACCTGCCCGAGGACTGATACAATAAGAGTGGGACTTCCGTCCATTCACAGTCTGGCCCTCTCCCAGTTCCCACAATATCCCAGATAACATGCGCAAGGTCTGATACATTAACAGTGGGACTTCTGTCCATTCACAGTCTCCCTCTCCCAATGCCCACAATATCCCAGATAACCTGCACAAGGTCTGATACAATAACATTGGGACTTCTGTCCATTCACAGTCTGTCCCTCTCCCAATGTCCACAATATCCCAGATAACCTGTCCGAGATCTGATACATGAACATTGGGACTTCTGTCCATTCACAGTCTGTCCCTCTCCCAATGTCCACAATATCCCAGATAACCTGTCCGAGATCTGATACATGAACATTGGGACTTCTGTCCATTCACAGTCTGTCCCTCTCCCAGTGCCCACAATATCCCAGATAACCTGCCCATGGTCTGATACAACAACAGTGGAACTTCCGTCCATTCACAGTCTGGCCCTCTCCCAGTGCCCACAATATCCCAGATAACATGCGCAAGGTCTGATACATTAACAGTGGGACTTCTGTCCATTCACAGCCTGTTCCTCTCCCAGTGCCCACAATATCCCAGATAACCTGCACAAGGCCTGATACAATAACATTGGGACTTCTGTCCATTCACAGTCTGTCCCTCTCCCAATGCCCACAATATCCCAGATAACCTGCACAAGGCCTGATACATTAACAGTGGGACTTCTGTCCATTCATAGTCTGTCCGTCTCCCAGTGCCCACAATATCCCAGATAACATGCACGAGGTCTGATACAATAACAGTGGAACTTCTGTCCATTCACAGTCTGTCCCTCTCCCAGTGCCCACAATATCCCAGATAACCTGCCCATGGTCTGATACAACAACAGTGGAACTTCTGCCCATTCACAGTCTGTCCCTCTCCCAGTGGCCACAATATCCCAGATAACCTGCCCGAGGACTGATACAATAAGAGTGGGACTTCCGTCCATTCACAGTCTGGCCCTCTCCCAGTTCCCACAATATCCCAGATAACATGCGCAAGGTCTGATACATTAACAGTGGGACTTCTGTCCATTCACAGTTTCCCTCTCCCAATGCCCACAATATCCCAGATAACCTGCACAAGGTCTGATACAATAACATTGGGACTTCTGTCCATTCACAGTCTGTCCCTCTCCCAATGTCCACAATATCCCAGATAACCTGTCCGAGATCTGATACATGAACATTGGGACTTCTGTCCATTCACAGTCTGTCCCTCTCCCAATGTCCACAATATCCCAGATAACCTGTCCGAGATCTGATACATGTACATTGGGACTTCTGTCCATTCACAGTCTGTCCCTCTCCCAATGTCCACAATATCCCAGATAACCTGTCCGAGATCTGATACATGAACATTGGGACTTCTGTCCATTCACAGTCTGTCCCTCTCCCAATGGCCACAATATCACAGATAACCTGCCTAAGGTCTGATACAATAACAGTGGAACTTCTGTCAACTCACAGTCAATCCCTCTCCCAATGCACACAATATCCCAGATAACCTGCCCGAGGTCCGATACAATAAGAGTGAAACATCTGCCCATTCACAAGCTATCCCTTTCCGACTGATACCCAATACCCCAATTCCCATTTCTGCAACAGGTCAGCACCACTGACGGTTTCATAAATTATTCCACGAGAACCTCTAGTTTCGTATAAAAGAATCACGTTTGGATTTGTAACGAGATGTCCATGGTACAGGGCAGGGCTGATAGTATTAATCATCAGAGGGAAAATATCACCTTCATAGAAATCTCCATGTTCAGTAAATATTAGAATCAAGTGAGGATTTGAAACTTTTCTCAGCCATTATTCACTTTCAAGCGAGGTTTCCAGTAATAGAGTTTAATTTCCTGCTCGCACCTCTATTGAAGCTGGGAGTTCAATTTCGGAACATTTTACTGAATAGTAAAGTGATATTGAGAATTTGTTTTTATGTTAATACAACTACCATTGAGAATCACTTTCTGTCTGTTCAAATTGAAGATGTTCAACAGAAACACAAGGAAAGACTCCGGGTCCAAACTGAAACACTGAGAGTGAACACGATCCTAATAAAGGAGAAGGTTAAGATTTTCCAGCTGGTCACTCTATACACTGAGCTAACGGTCATTTCTACTGTTCGAGATCGGACACTTGTAGAACATGAACTGCTGGCAAGAGGCCGAGACCATGAAGAGTGGAGAGAGAAACATCTCCGGAGAGAACTGGAAAAAATCCGAACTGACCAATTGTTCGAGAGCAGTTTTTCCCGGAGAAAATCCAAATCTGGGAGTTCAGCAGCAGTGAGTGGAGTCGCGGGGATTGGAAAAACAACAATGGTACAAAAGATTGTTTATGACTGGGCCACTGGGAAAATATACCCACACTTTCAATTTGTTTTCAGTTTTAAATTCCGGGATTTGAACGCAATTAACTGTAGAATAAACCTGAGGAATCTGATACAAGATCTGTATCCTTACTTTAGGAATATTCTGGGAGAGCTCTGGAAGAACCCAGAGGGATTACTGTTTATATTCGATGGTTTAGATGAATTCAAGGACAGTATCGATTTTGATAACAATCGGATAAATACAGAGGCTGATTACATGTGCACAGATCCTGAAGACCGGTGTGAAGTGTCTGACATTGTGTACAGTTTAATACAGCACAAGCATGGTTAGTAAGTTTGCAGATGACATCAAGATTGGTGGCATTGTGGACAGTGAAGAAGGTTATCTGGGATTGCAACGGGATCTTGATCAATTGGGCCAGTGGGCCGATGAATGGCAGATGGAGTTTAATTTAGATAAATGTGAGGTGATGCATTTTGGTAGATCGAATCGGGCCAGGACCTACTCCGTTAATGGTAGGGCGTTGGGGAGAGTTATAGAACAAAGAGATCTAGGAGTACAGATTCATAGCTCCTTGAAAGTGGAGTCACAGGTGGATAGGGTGGTGAAGAAGGCATTCGGCATGCTTGGTTTCATTGGTCAGAACATTGAATGCAGGAGTTGGGATGTCTTGTTGAAGTTGTACAGGGCATTGGTGAGGCCACACTTGGAGTACTGTGTACAGTTCTGGTCACCCTATTATAGAAAGGATATTATTAAACTAGAAAGAGTGCAGAACAGATTTACTAGGATGCTACCGGGACTTGATGGTTTGACTTACAGGGAGAGGTTAGACAGACTGGGACTTTTTTCCCTGGAGAGTAGGAGGTTAAGGGGTGATCTTATAGAAGTCTATAAAATAATGAGGGGCATAGATAAGGTCGATAGTCAAAATCTTTTCCCAAAGGTAGGGGAGTCTATAACGAGGGGGCATAGATTTAAGGTGAGAGGGGAGAGATACAAAAGGGTCCAGAGGGGCAATTTTTTCACTCAAAGGGTGGTGAGTGCCTGGAACGAGCTGCCAGAGGCAGTAGTAGAGGCGGGTACAATTTTGTCTTTTAAAAAGCATTTGGACAGTTACATGGGTAAGATGGGTATAGAGGGATATGGGCCAAGTGCAGGAAATTGGGACTAGCTTAGTGGTATAAACTGGGCGACATGGACATGTTGGGCCGAAGGGCCTGTTTCCATGTTGTAACTTCTATGATTCTAAGCTGCTCCCAGGATGTTCAGTGCTCGTGACCAGCCGCCCCACTGCATTACATTTATTGGAAAAGGCTGAGATCAGTGTCTGGGCTGAAATCCTTGGATTTGTTGGTGAAGAACGGAAGGAATATTTCAACAAGTATTTTGAAGATCAGACGGTGGCAGCAGCTGTTTTCAAACATGTGGAGGAGAACGAGATCCTGTACACCATGTGTTACAACCCTTCCTACTGCTGGATCCTCGGTCTGTCACTGGGTCCCTTCTTCACACAAAGAGACAGGAAACAGCAGCGAGTTCCCAAGACCATCACCCAACTATATTCCTACTATATTTACAACATTCTGAAAAACCATGGCCGAGAGATTGAATCCCCCCGTGATGTATTACTGAAGATCGGTGAGATGGCCTTCACTGGAGTCTCCGAGAAGAAGATTGTGTTTAGAAATGGAGATTTGATCAAGTACAATCTGCAACCTTCCCAGTTCCTGTCTGGGTTCATGATGGAACTTTTGGAGAGAGATGATTCTGCCCAGAGTGTGGTTTACACATTCCCGCACCTCACCATCCAAGAGTTTGTAGCTGCACTCGCACGATTCCTGACTCCAGATCCAGGGGACATCCGGAAACTCCTCAGTGAAGCCCACAGCAAGGAAGATGGGCGATTTGAGATATTTCTCCGTTTTGTTGTTGGTCTCTCCTCCTCACAGTCAGCTCGGCCCCTGGAGGAGTTTCTGGGTCCATTTCTTCATCAAAAAATCTGCGGAGTGATTGACTGGGTGAAGGAGAAGGTTGAAGGAGAGATTGGAAACACAGCGAGTGAAACTGGTAAAAGGGACCTCCTGAACACATTCCACTACCTGTTTGAGTCTCAAAATAAAACACTGGCTCGGGTCACAGTGGGATCAATGGAAACACTAACATTTAGTGGATTGCGACTGACCCCGATTGACTGTGCGGTGCTGTCTCATGTCATTGGACTCTGATACAATAAAACACCTCGATCGACAGAAATGCTCCATCCAGTGTGAAGGACTCCAGCGGCTGGGAACCGTAGTGCACAAATGCCAGGTGTTGAGGTAACTGTTTATTTGTCTCTAACTGTTAGGCCAATTGTAAAACAGGCACAAATTTTATTGTTGCTCCATAATGAAGGGAAACAAACAGTTCTGTTAAACCAGAGAGAAGCAGATTCAACCCAAACATGACAAATGATAAGAGGATCGGTTAGTAATTCCCTAAGGACTGAAGAATCTAAAATTGATCCTTGTGAACGAGTCGGGATTTTACAGTCTTTATCGGATCAGTAAATACAGGTCACTGAAAGAGTCTGATAATTTAATTGCATTAAATAATATTTATTGGTGTTTTTTTCTTACTGTCGGAGATACGCCCATTGAAGAGATTTCTTCTCACTATTACTTCCACGTTGGCCAACACTAACTGAGCAGTCTGTGTGTCGGAGCATCCCTCCCTCTTACCGAGGTGTGGGTGCAGGTGACACCGGACTGTCAACGTGTGCAGGAGAGGGAAGCAGAAACTCCAATCATTCAGTAACAAAGAGCAAAACACAGCTTTCGGGCACACACCCGTCAATGGGCGGGCTGAGCTTTCCCCGTTGGACGTCGGTATGTTATCTTAACTCATCAATGACACTGCCCTTTACACTCTCCAATACATCCACCATCTCTTCACCCAGCTGGCAGCACTCGTGCCTCTGAGTCAGAAGGTCGTGGATTCAGGCCCCTCGCTCATTAATCCAGGCCGACACTTCAGTGGGATTTGTGAACTAAAATCTGCCGGTAAAAAGGTTCCAATCGAACGGGTTGTGGGATATGAGCCCAGGAGTACAGACACACACCGGCCAGCGGTGAGGCCCCACACACAGCGGGAGGCTCCTGGGTGAACCAGGGGCAGTGTCGGGAATTACCCATAATCTGCCCTAATTTGTGAGAGGCTCTGTTCGGCGACGGAACTTCAGAAAATTCCCAAGAACTGTCAGGCCCGTTACACCTGAACTAAATGTAGAGCCAGTTTAATGTGATAAAACAGAGAGACTCCCCTCCCCTATAATCTCGGAGTGCAGGGACATTGAAAACTTGTAACAGAACACAATAAACGTTCCTTGTGACATAAAATCCTGTGGGACGGATTTTACAGCAGCAGTTAGCGTCATTTCACAATATAACTCACCCCGAGATATTATACAGATTAATATAATACTGCATAAAGTACAGATAATCACCGCTTTATCATTTAATTCGGGGAAAATCGCCCCATTCCCATAAAATCTGGAATTTAAGAAGCAGCAGAAATGAGACAAGTTTCCCCAAACATGACGGGACCGGTCACTGACATCCAGGAGGGTAATTCTGATCATCAGGGGATGAGACCGGAATAAGGGACATTTAAAGGCTTCACACAGACAGCAGTTTATTTAATAAATACATTTACTGACAGTCCCTGAATATATGGAGCGTCGGACAGAGTGCGATTCATTGTCAGTGACAGGGAAATCTGGTTATTAATTTCCAAAAGATTTTTCAGTGTTTCCTGTAATATCAGAGAAAAATTGTATCAGATCGTGGATTGGATTCAGTTTGTTTCTCACTCTCGGTCTGTTTGTGTTTAGACTGGGGAGCAATAAACTGGGAGATTCAGGAGTGAAACTATTGTCTGAGGCTCTGAGGAACCCGCACTGTAAAATACAGGAACTGGAGTAAGTATCAGACTGTGTGAGATTGTGTTTATAATAACTGGATGCTGGACACTGTATATTAATGTCAGTATAAGTAATAATAATACAAATAAATACTGGGAATTTACTCTGATTCCTGTTATCTCTGATCGTCTCTGTCTCTTCCTTTCTCACTCTGATCTGCAGGTTATGTGATAACGATCTCACAAATTCCTGTATCAAGGATCTTTCCTCCGCTCTCACGACAAACCGGTCACTTACGGGTCTCGACCTGAGCAATAATAAACTGGGAAATTCAGCAGTGAAACTACCGTCTGAGGCTCTGAGGAACCCGGACTGTAAAATACAGAAACTGGGCTAAGTACCAGATTGTGTATATTAATTGGATGCTGAACATGGTACATGAATGTCAGTATCAGTCATAATAATATAAATAAATACTGGGAATTTACTCTGATTCCTGTTATCTCTGTTCGTCTCTGTCTATCTCCAATTTCTTTCTCTGATCTCCAGGTTATGGGGTAATGATCTCACAGATTCTTGTAGCGAGGATCTCTCCTCCGCTCTCAGTGCAAACCTGTCACTGACGGTTCTCAACCTGAGTTATAATAAACTGGGAGATTCAGGAGTGAAACTACTGTCTGCGGCTTTGAGGAACCCGGACTGTAAAATACAGGAACTGGAGTAAGTATCACTGTGTGAGATTGTGTTTATAATAACTGGATGTCTGACGCTGTATATTATTAGTAGTATCAATAATAGTGTTTTTAATAAACACTGTACTTTATTATCGGTGCCAGTAATAGTGTTATTAATAAACACTGTACATTATTATTAATGTCAGTAATAGTGTTATTAATGAGCACTACTTTATTAGTATTAGTAATCGTGTTAAACACTGTACATTATTAGTATCAGTAATAGCGTTATTAAATTCTGTACATTATTATTGTCAGTAATAGTGTTATTAATAAACACTGTACATTATGATTAGTATCAGTAGTAGTGTTACTAATAATGTACAGTGTTTATTAATATCAGTATCAGTGTTATTAATAAACACTCAGGATTCACCCTGATTCCTGTTATTTCTCTTTCTCTGATCCCCAGTCTGACTGATGTCGGTCTCACAGATTCTTGTACCGATGATCTCGTCTCCGCTCTCAGCACAAACCGGTCACTGACGGATCTGTCCCTGGGATCAAACTCCTTCACAGACCGATCTGTCCCCGCTCTCCGCTCCCTCATACTGACCCGCAAGAGTCTGGAGCGGATCGGGTGAGTGTTTGTGTTAATGTTTAATGTAATAAATAAAATATCAGTGGGATTCAGTCCCTTTTATGGGTAATATTTATCTGTAATTATTATTGAAATATTAACCCCAGTCTCCCTGTTATTTACACTGTTGTTCAATCTGTTTTTTTCCTGTTTAATCTTTAATCTGTTTCAGGCTGTCATTGAATCAGTTCTGTCCAAACGGAAAGAGAAACCTGGAGTCAGTGCGGGAATCCAGACCCGGACTGAGAGTGGAAATATGAACATTTCAATTTATAACCATTCCTGGTCTCATTATATTAACATTTCAATTTATAACCATTCCTGGTCTCATTATATGAACATTTCAATTTATAACCATTCCTGGTCTCATTATATGAATATTTTTGGCCGATTCTCTGTCCCTCCCCTTTAACCGGCCGCGCTCCAGGTTTAAATCCTAACGGCCCTTTAACGGTTTCCAGCTCGAGCTGAGCGAGCGCCGTCTCCCATTGTGACGTCAGAGGCCCAGCGACAGGGTCACGAGACTCAGTCACCCGGTCCCCCAGCGCTGATTCTGCCGGATATCCGGGGCTGGATGGTCCCCAATGGGGCACTGGGTCAATGTACAGACAGGAAGGGCCCAGGGTGGAGCTCAGTCTGGGCTGCAGTGGGACACTGGGTCAATGTACAGACAGGAAGGGTCCAGGGTGGGGCTCAGTCTGGGCTGCAGTGGGACACTGGGTCAATGTACAGACAGGAAGGGCCCAGGGTGGGGCTCAGTCTGGGCTGCAGTGGGACACTGGGTCAATGTACAGACAGGAAGGGCCCAGGGTGGGACTCAGTCTGGGCTGCAGTGGGACACTGGGTCAATGTACAGAGAGGAAGGGCCCAGGGTGGGGCTCAGTCTGGGCTGCAGTGGGACACTGGGTCAATGTACAGACAGGAAGGGCCCAGGGTGGGGCTCAGTCTGGGCTGCAGTGGGACACTGGGTCAATGTACGGACAGGAAGGGCCCAGGGTGGGGCTCAGTCTGGGCTGCAGTGGGACACTGGGTCAATGGACAGACAGGAAGGGCCCAGTGTGGGGCTCAGTCTGGGCTGCAGTGGGGCACTGGGTCAATGTACAGACAGGAAGAGCCCAGGGTGGGGCTCAGTCTGGGCTGCAGTGGGACACTGGGTCAATGTACAGACAGGAAGGGCCCAGGGTGGGGCTCAGTCTGGGCTGCAGTGGGACACTGGGTCAATGTACAGACAGGAAGGGCCCAGGGTGGGGCTCAGTCTGGGCTGCAGTGGGACACTGGGTCAATGCACAGACAGGAAGGGCCCAGGGTGGGGCTCAGTCTGGGCTGCAGTGGGACACTGGATCAATGTACAGACAGGAAGGGCCCAGGGTGGTACTCAGTCTGGGCTGCAGTGGGACACTGGGTCAATGTACAGACAGGAAGGGCCCAGGGTGGGGCTCAGTCTGGGCTGCAGTGGGGCACTGGGTCAATGGACAGATAGGAAGGTCCCAGGGTGTGGCTCAGTCTGGGCTGCAGTGGGACACTGGATCAATGTACAGACAGGAAGGGCCCAGGGTGGGACTCAGTCTGGGCTGCAGTGGGGCATTGGGTCAATGTACAGACAGGTAGGGCCCAGGGTGGGGCTCAGTCTGGGCTGCAGTGGGGCACTGGGTCAATGTACAGACAGGAAGGGCCCAGGGTGGGGCTCAGTCTGGGCTGCAGTGGGACACTGGGTCAATGTACAAACAGGAAGGGCTCAGGGTGGGCTGCATTGGGACACTGGGTCAATGTACAGACAGGAAGGGCCCAGGGTTGGGCTCAGTCTGGGCTGCAGTGGGACACTGGGTCAATGTACAGACAGGAAGGGACCAGGGTGGGGCTCAGTCTGGGCTGCAGTGGGACACTGGGTCAATGCACAGACAGGAAGGGCCCAGGGTGGGGCTCAGTCTGGGGTGCAGTGGGACACTGGGTCAATGTACAGACAGGAAGGGCCCAGGGTGGGGCTCAGTCTGGGCTGCAGTGGGACACTGGGTCAATGTACAGAGAGGAAGGGCCCAGGGTGGGGCTCAGTCTGGGCTGCAGTGAGACACTGGGTCAATGTACAGACAGGAAGGGCCCAGGGTGGGGCTCAGTCTGGGCTGCAGTGGGACACTGGGTCAATGTACAGACAGGAAGGGCCCAGGGTGGGGCTCAGTCTGGGCTGCAGTGGGACACTGGGTCAATGTACAGACAGGAAGGGCCCAGTGTGGGGCTCAGTCTGGGCTGCAGTGGGGCACTGGGTCAATGTACAGACAGGAAGAGCCCAGGTTGGGGCTCAGTCTGGGCTGCAGTGGGACACTGGGTCAATGTACAGACAGGAAGGGCCCAGGGTGGGGCTCAGTCTGGGCTGCAGTGGGACACTGGGTCAATGTACAGAGAGGAAGGGCCCAGCGTGGGGCTCAGTCTGGACTGCAATGGGACACTGGGTCAATGTACAGACAGGAAGGGCCCAGGGTGGGGCTCAGTCTGGGCTGCAGTGGGACACTGGGTCAATGTACAGACAGGAAGGGCCCAGGATGGGGCTCATTCTGGGCTGCAGTGGGACACTGGGTCAATGCACAGACAGGAAGGGCCCAGGGTGGGGCTCAGTCTGGGCTGCAGTGGGACACTGGGTCAATGTACAGACAGGAAGGGCCCAGGGTGGGTCTCAGTCTGGGCTGCAGTGGGACACTCGGTCAATGTTGGATCAATGTTCATCGGAACACCAGGGACTTCCCATGTCTTCTTGTGTTCGTGTTGCTGGATCTGTTCCGTCCACTAAAATGGGCAGAGGGGTCCATCTCATCGTTAAAAGCAACAGTCAATTGAAAATAAAATCAGTCAGAGTAGAAAACGAGCTGCCAATTCACTATCGCCCGTTTTGCTCTCACGCGCGGGGTGAATTTATTCTCTCCTCGATTCCTTAGGCTGGCGATCATCTTGTGGGGTAAATTGTCAGATATCTAAATACTGAATCCTAAATCAGTCTCACCAATCTGCAGTCGTGTCAGACACTGATCTGAACTATAATGTGATAATCAGTGATCCAGCTAATGCTGAATTACGGTGATACTCTCAGCTACTTTTACAATCGGTTATTCATTGTTTTAAGTATCTGCCTATTAATTATGTTTTTTAATTCTCAGATGGCCCTGTCTACAACTGTTTATATGTATTATTATTGGTATACTCAAAGTTTAAATAATGATAATTATGAATTCCAAGTCAATAAATCGCTGTTGTGCATGATTTCCCCTCTGCCTTCTTTGAAGATTTGGTCAGAAAGTGTTAATCCATTCACTCAGCAGTTTGTGGGGATCCGAATTAATGGTCGGTGAGGTGAACTCATCCAATCTGAGCTGGGAGATCGAAGACAGTTCAGCGAGCAATATGAGGCATCATTCACTTCTCGACATGGGTCACAATCGAACAGGAACATGTTAAACCGAGGCCCCAAAACCAGGGCCCAGAGAAGAAATTAAACCCCAGGGCAGTGAACAGACCGAACTCACGTGGGCCCTGTTTGGTTGCAGCCTGAGCAGGAGACCTCGGTTGGTCCCCTCTGGGGAATGCTTCAATTGGTCGCCTCCAGGTGAGGCATTGGTCCATCCCCTGCAGTGGGGGCCGCGGCCGGTCCCTTCTCAGGCAGACAATGGGCACCACAACAACAACAACGATAGCAACAACAACTTGTACTCATAATATGAATATATAGATATAGATATGTGTGTATTTACACACGACCAGCACATCGGCATCTTAGACAAAATGGCAGCAAGTACGGCTACCATCTTGGAAAAATGGCAAAAAAAATGCGCAGAGTGTCCCCAGTGATCCCACAGTGCACGCAGTCACCCCAGACTGCTCCGAGACTGCACCAAGGAATCCCACAGTGCACGCAGTCACCCCAGACTGCTCCGAGACTGCACCAAGGAATCCCACAGTGCACGCAGTCACCCCAGACTGATCCCAGACTGCACCCAGGGATCCTACAGTGCACGCAGTCACCCCAGACTGATCCCAGACTGCACCCAGGAATCCCACAGTGCACGCAGTCACCCCAGACTGCACCCAGGAATGCAGTCACCCCAGACTGATCCGAGACTGCACCCAGTAATCCAGTGCATGCAGTCACCCCAGACTGCACCCAGGAATCCAATAGTGCACGCAGTCACCCCAGACTGATCCCAGACTGCACCCAGGAATCATACAGTGCACCCAGTCACCCCAGACTGATCTCAGACTGCACCCAGGGATCCTACAGTGCATGCAGTCACACCAGACTGATCCCAGACTGCACCCAGGGATCCCGCAGTGCACGCAGTCACACCAGACTGATCCCAGACTGCACCCATGGAGACTACATTGCACACAGTCACCCCAGACTGATCCCAGACTGCACCCAGGAATCCCACAGTGCACGCAGTCACCCCAGACTGATCCGAGACTGCACCCAGGAATCCCACAGTGCACGCAGTCACCCCAGACTGCTCCGAGACTGCACCCAGGAATCCTACAGTGCACGCAGTCACCCCAGACTGATCCCAGACTGCAGCAAGGAATCCCACAGTGCACGCAGTCACCCCAGACAGCTCCGAGACTGCACCAAGGAATCCCACAGTGCACGCAGTCACCCCAGACTGATCCCAGACTGCACCCAGGAATCCTACAGTGCACGCAGTCACCCCAGACTGATCCGAGACTGCACCCAGGAATCCGACAGTGCACGCAGTCACCCCAGACTGATCCCAGACTGCACCCAGGAATCCTACAGTGCACGCAGTCACCCCAGACTGATCCGAGACTGCACCCAGGAATCCCACAGTGCACGCAGTCACCCCAGACTGATCCGAGACTGCACCAAGGAATCCTACAGTGCACGCAGTCACCCCAGACTGCTCCGAGACTGCACCCAGGAATCCCACAGTGCACGCAGTCACCCCAGACTGATCCGAGACTGCACCCAGGGATCCCACAGTGCATGCAGTCACCCCAGACTGATCCCAGACTGCACCAAGGAATCCCACAGTGCACCCAGTCACCCCAGACTGATCCCAGACTGCACCCAGGAATCCCACAGTGCACGCAGTCACCGCAGACTGATCCCAGACTGCACCCAGGAATCCCACAGTGCACGCAGTCACCCCAGACTGATCCCAGACTGCACCCAGGAATCCCACAGTGCACGCAGTCACCCCAGACTGATCCCAGACTGCACCCAGGAATGCAGTCACCCCAGACTGATCCGAGACTGCACCCAGTAATCCAGTGCATGCAGTCACCCCAGACTGCACCCAGGAATCCAATAGTGCACGCAGTCACCCCAGACTGATCCCAGACTGCACCCAGGAATCATACAGTGCACCCAGTCACCCCAGACTGATCTCAGACTGCACCCAGGGATCCTACAGTGCATGCAGTCACACCAGACTGATCCCAGACTGCACCCAGGGATCCCGCAGTGCACGCAGTCACACCAGACTGATCCCAGACTGCACCCATGGAGACTACATTGCACGCAGTCACCCCAGACTGATCCCAGACTGCACCCAGGAATCCTACAGTGCACGCAGTCACCCAAGAATGATCCCAGACTGCACCCAGGGTTCCTACAGTGCATGCAGTCACACCAGACTGATCCCAGACTGCACCCAGGAATCCTACAGTGCACGCAGTCACCCCAGGCTGATCCCAGACTGCACCCAGGGATCGTAAAGTGCATGCAGTCACCCAGACTGAACCCAGACTGCACCCAGAGATGCTACACTGCACGCAGTCACGCCAGACTGATGCAAGACAGCACCCAGGGATCCGACAGTGCACCCAGTCAACCCAGACTGATCCCTGACTGCACCCAGGGATCCGACAGTGCACGCATTCACCCCAGACTGATCCCAGACTGCAGGCATGGATCCGACAGTGCACACAGTCACCACAGACTGATCCCAGACTGCTCACAAGGATCAGACACTGCACCCAGTCACCCCAGATTGATCCCAGACTGCACCCAAGGATCCCAGGATGCACCCAGTCACCCCAGACTGATCCCAGACTGCACCCAGGAATCCTACAGTGCACGCAGTCACCCCAGACTGATCCCAGACTGCACCCAGTGATCCTACACTGCACCCAGTCACTCCAGACTGATCCCAGACTGCACCCACGGATCCCACAGTGCACGCAGTCACCCCTGACCTGTCACAGACTGCACCCAGGGATCCCAGAGTGCTCCCAGTTACCCCGACTGATCCCAGACTGCAACCAGGAAATCTACAGTGCACGCAGTTTCCCCAGATTGATCCCAGACTGCACCCAGGAATCCAACATTGCAAGCAGTCACCCCAGACTGATCCCAGACTGCACCCAGGGATCCTACAGTGCACGCAGTCACCCCAGACTGATCCCAGACTGCACCCAGGAATCCTAAAGTGCACGCAGTCACCACAGACGGATCCCAGACTGCACCCAGTGATCCTACAGTGCACGCAGACACCCCAGACTGCATCCAGGCATCCTGCAGTGCACCCATTCACCGCAGACTGATCCTAGACTTCACCCAGCAATCCAACAGTGCACGCAGTCACCCGAGACTGATCCCAGACTGCACCCAGGAATCCTACATTGCACCCAGTCACTCTAGACTGATCCCAGACTGCACCCAGGAATCCTACAGTGCATGCAGTCACCCCAGACTGATCCCAGACTGCACCCAGTGACCCGACAGTGCATGCAGTCACCGCAGTCTGGTCCTGGGTGCAGTCTGATCCCAGACTGCAACCAGGAATCCAACAGTGCATGCAGTGACCCCAGACTAATCCCAGACTGCACCCATGTATCCAACAGTGCACCCAGTCACCCCAGACTGCACCCAGGATTCCGACAGTGCATGCAGTCACTCCAGACTGATCCCAGACTGCACCCAGGGATCCAACTGTGCACGCAGTCCGCCCAGACTGAACCCTGACAGCACCCAGGGATCGTACAGTGCACGCAGTCACCCCAGACTGATCCCAGACTGCACCCAGGAAACCTACATTGCACGCAGTCACACCAGACTAATCCCAGGCTGCACCCAGGGATCCGACTGTGTACGCATTCACCCAAGACTGATCCCAGACTGCACCCAGGGATCCTATATGCACCCAGTCACTCCCGAATGATCCCAGACTGCACGCAGGGATCCCAGAATGCACCCAGTCACGCCAGACTGATCGCAGACTGCACCCAGGGATCCAACAGTGCACGCAGTCACCCCAGACTGATCCCTGACTGCACGCAGGGATCGTACAGTGCACGCAGTCACCCCAGACTGATCCCAGACTGCACCCAGGAAACCTACAGTGCACGCAGTCACACCAGACTGATCCCAGGCTGCACCCAGGGATCCTGCTATGTACGCATTCACCCCAGACTGATCCCAGACTGCACCCAGGGATCCTACAGTGCACGCAGTCACACCAGACTGATCCCAGACTGCAACAGCAATCCTACAGTGCACGCTGTCACCCCAGACTGATCCCAGACTGCACCCATGGAACCTGCAGTGCACGCAGTCACCCCAGACTGATTACAGACTGCACCCAGCGATCCTGCAGTGCACGCAGTCACCCCAGACTGAAACCAGACTGCACCCAGGAATCCTTCATTGCAAGCTGTCTCCCCAGACTGATCCCAGACTGCACACTGGGATCCTGCAGTGCACGCAGTCACACCAGACTGCAGCCAGGGATTATACAGTGCACACAGTCACCCCAGACTGAGCGCAGACTGGACACAGGGATCCTACAGTGCACGCAGTAACCCCAGACTGATCCCAGACTGCACCTAGGAATACTACATTGCACGCAGTAACCCCAGACTGATCCCAGACTGCACCCAGGGATCCTGCAGTGCACACAGTCACCCCAGACAGATCCCAAACTGCACCCAGGGATCCTGCAATGTACGCAGTCATCCCAGAATGATCCCAGACTGCACCCAGGGATCCAACAGTGCACGCAGTCACCCCAGACTGATCCCAGACTGCACCCAGGGATCCTGCAGTGCACACAGTCACCCCAGACTGATCCCAGACTGCACCCAGTGATCCCAGAGTGCACCCAGTCATCCCAGACTGATCCCAGACTGCACCAAGTGATCGGAAAGTGCACGCAGTCTCCCCAGACTGATCCCCGACTGCACCCAGGGATCCAAGAGTGCACCCAGTCACCCCAGACTGATCCCAGACTGCACCCTGGGATCCCACAGTGCACGCAGTCACCCCAGACCTGTCCAAGACTGCACCTGGCGATTCCAGAGTGCACCAAGTCACCCCGACTGATCCCGGACTGCACGCAGGAAATCTACACTGCAGGCAGTCACCCCAGATTGATCCCAGACTGCACCCAGGGATCCTACAGTGCACGCAGTCAACCCAGACTGATCCCAGACTGCACCCAGGGATACTACATTGCACGCAGTCACCCCAGACTGATCCCAGACTGCATCAAGGGATTCGACACTGCACCCAGTTACCCCAGACTAATCCCAGTCTGCACCCATGGATCCGACAGTGCACACAGTCACCCCAGACTGATTCCAGACTGCAACCATGAATCCTACAGTGCACGCAGTAAACCCAGACTGATCCCAGACTGCACTCAGGGAGCCTGCAGTGCACGCAGTCACCCCAGACTGATCCCAGACTGCACCCAGTGATCCTACAGTGCACGCAGTCACCCCAGACTGCACCCAGGAATCCTGCAATGCACGCAGTCACCCCAGACTGACCCCAGACTGCACCCAGGGAACGGAAGGGCAGGCAGTCACCCCAGACTGATCCCAGACTGCAACCAGGGATCCTACACTGCACCCAGTCACCCCAGACTATTCCCAGACTGCACCCAGGAAACCTACATTGCAAGCAGTCACACCAGACTGATCCCAGACTGCACCCAGGGATCCCACTATGCACGCAGTCACCCCAGACAGATCCCAGACTGCACCCAGGGATCCTAGAGTGCACCCAGTCACCCCAGACAGATCCCAGACTGCACCCAGGGATCCTAGAGTGCACCAGGTCACCCCAGACTGATCCCAGACTGCACCCAGGGATCCCACAGTGCACGCAGTCACCCCAGACCTGTCCCAGACTGCACCTAGCGATTCCAGCGTGCACCAAGTCACCCCGACTGATCCCGGACTTCACCCAGGAAATCTGCAGTGCAGGCAGTCACCCCAGATTGATCCCAGGCTGCACCCAGGGATCCTACAGTGCACGCAGTCACCCCAGACTGATCCCAGACTGCACCCAGGGATCCTACATTGCACGCAGTCACCCCAGACTGATCCCAGACTGCACCCAGGGATTCGACACTGCACGCAGTTACCCCAGACTAATCCCAATCTGCACCCATGTATCCGACAGTGCACACAGTCACCCCAGACTGATCCCAGACTGCAACCATGAATCCTACATTGCACGCAGTAAACACAGACTGATCCCAGACTGCACTCAGGGAGCCAACAGTGCACGCAGTCACCCCAGACTGATCCCAGACGGCACCCAGTAATCCTACAGTGCACGCAGTCACCCCAGACTGCACCCAGGAATCCTGCAATGCACGCAGTCACCCCAGACTGATCCCAGACTGCACCCAGGGAACGTAAGTGCACGCAGTCACCCCAGACTGATCCCAGACTGCACCCAGGGATCCTACACTTCACGCAGTCACACCAGACTGCTCCCAGACTGCACCCAGGGATCCTACAGTGCACGCAGTAACCCCAGTCTTTCCCCAGACTGCACCCATGGATGCTACAGTGCACGTAGTCACCCCAGACTGATCCCAGACTGCACCCAGGAATCCTGCAGTGCACGCAGTCACCACAGACTGATCCCAGACTGCACCCAGTGATCCTACAGTGCACGCAGTCACCCCAGACTGATCCCAGACTGCACCCAGGAATCCTGCAGTGCACGCAGTCACCCCAGACTGATCCCAGACTGCAACCAGGGATCCTACAGTGCACGCATTCATCCCAGACTGATCCCAGACTGCACCCACGGAACCTACACTGCACCCAGTCACCCCAGACTGATCCCAGACAACACCCAGGAATCCTACAGTGCAGGCAATAATCCCAGACTAATCCCAGAATGCACCCATGGATCCTACAGTGCACGCAGTCACCACAGACTGACCCCAGACTGCACACCCAGTAATCCTACATGCACCCAGTCACCCCACACTGATCCCAGACGGCACCCAGGAACCCGACAGTGCATGCAGTCATCCCAGACTGATCCCAGACAGCAGCCACGGATTCTACAGTGCACCCAGTCACCCCAGACTGATCCCAGACAACTCCCAGGAATCCTACAGTGCAGGCAATAATCCCAGACTAATCCCAGACTGCACCCATGGATACTACATTGCACGCAGTCACCCCAGACTGATCCCAGACGGCACCCAGGAAACCGACAGTGCACGCAATCACCCCACACTGATCCCAGACTGCACACAGGAAACTTGCAGTGCACGCAGTCACCCCAGACTGATCCCAGACTGAACCCAGGAATCCTACAGAGCACGCAGTCACCCCAGACTGATCCCAGACTGCACCCAGGGATCCCAGAGTGCACCCAGTCTCGCCAGACTGATCCCAGACTGCACCCAGGAATTCCACAGTGCACGCAGTAACCCCAGACTGATCCCAGACTGCACCCATGAATCCTACATTGCAGGCAGTCACCCAAGACTGATCCCAGACTGCACCCAGGGATCCTAATCTGCACGCATTCACCCCAGACTGATCCCAGACTGCTCCCAGGAATCCTACTTTGCACGCAGTCACCCCAGACTGATTCCAGACTGCACCCAGGGATCCTACAGTGCACGCAGTCACCCCAGACTGATCCCAGACTGCACCCCGGGATCCTACAGTGCACGCAGTCTCCCCAGACTGATCCCAGACTGCACCCAGGGATCCCAGAATGCACCCAGTCTCGCCAGACTGATCCCAGACTGCACCCAGGAATAATACAGTGCACGCAGTCACCGCAGACTGATCACAGACTGCACCCAGGGATCCTGGAGTGCACGCAGTCACCCAAGACTGATCCCAGACTGCACCCAGGGATCCCAGAGTGCACCCAGTCTCGCCAGACTGATCCCAGACTGCACCCAGGAATTCTACAGTGCACGCAGTCACCCCAGACTGATCCCAGACTGCACCGAGGGATCCCAGAGTGCACGCAGTCTACCCAGACTGATCCCAGACTGCACCCAGGGATCATACAGAGCACGCAGTCATCCCAGACTGATCCCAGACTGCACCCAGGGATCCTACAGTGCACGCAGTCACCCCAGACTGATCCCAGACTGCACCCAGGGATCCTACAGTGCACGCAGTCAACCCAGACTGATCCCAGACTGCACCCAGGGATCCTACAGTGCACGCAGTCATCCCAGACTGATCCCAGAATGCAGCCACGGAACCTACACTGCACCCAGTCACCCCAGACTGATCCCAGACAACACCCAGGAATCCTACAGTGCAGGCAATAATCCCAGACTAATCCCAGAATGCACCCATGGATCCTACAGTGCACGCAGTCACCACAGACTGACCCCAGACTGCACACCCAGTAATCCTACATGCACCCAGTCACCCCAGACTGATCCCAGACGGCACCCAGGAACCCGACAGTGCACGCAATCACCCCACACTGATCCCAGACTGCACCCAGGAATCCTACAGAGCATGCAGTCACCCCAGACTGATCCCAGACTGCACCCAAGGATCCTGCACTGCACGCAGTCACACCAGACTGATCCCAGACTGCACCCAGGGATCCCAGAGTGCACCCAGTCTCGCCAGACTGATCCCAGACTGCACCCAGGAATTCTACAGTGCACGCAGTCACCCCAGACTGATCCCAGACTGCACCCAGGGATCGCACAGTCAACGCAGTCTCCCCAGATTGATCCCAGTCTGCACCCAGGGATCGTACAGTGCACGCAGTCTCCCCAGACTGATCCCAGACTGCACCCAGGGATCCTACAGTGCACTCAGTAACCCCAGACTGATCCCAGACTGCACCCATGAATCCTCCATTGCAGGCAGTCACCCCAGACTGATCCCAGACTACATCCAGGGATCCTACTGTGCACGCAGTCACCCTAGACTGATCACAGACTTAACCCAGGGATCCCAGAGTGCACGCAGTCACCCCAGACTGATCCCAGACTGCACCCAGGGATCCCAGATTGCACGCACTCACCCAGACTGATCCCAGACTGAACCCAGGGATTCCAGAGTGCACAAAGTCATCCCAGACTGATTCCAAACTGCAGCCAGGAACTCTACAGTGCACGCAGTCACCCCAGACTGATCCCAGACTTCACCCTGGGATCGGACAGTGCACGCAGTCACCGCAGACTGATCACAGACTGCACCCAGGGATCCTGGAGTGCACGCAATCAACCCACACTGATCCCAGACTGCACCCAGGAATCCTACAGAGCACGCAGTCTCGCCAGACTGATCCGAGACTGCACCCATGAATTCTACAGTGCACGCAGTCACCCCAGACTGATCCCAGACTGCACCCAGGGATCGGACAGTGCACGCAGTCACCGCAGACTGATCACAGACTGCACCCAGGGATCCTGGAGTGCACGCAGTCACCCCAGACTGTTCCCAGACTGCACCCAGGGATCCCAGAGTGCACGCAGTCTACCCAGACTGATCCCAGACTGCACCCAGGGATCATACAGAGCACGCAGTCACCCCAGAATGATCCCAGACTGCACCCAGGGATCCTGCAGTGCACGCAGTCACCCCAGAATGATCCCAGACTGCACCCAGTGATCCTACAGTGCACGCAGTCACCCCAGACTGATCCCAGACTGCACCCAGGGATCCCAGAGTGCACGCAGTCTTCCCAGACTGATCCCAGACTGCACCCAGGGATCCTAAAATGCACCCAGTCACCCCAGACTGATCCAAGACTGCACCCAGGGATCCCAGAGTGCACCCAGTCACGCCAGACTGATCCCAGACTGCACCCTGGAATTCTACAGTTCACGCAGTCACTCCTGACTGAACCCAGACTGCACCCAGTGATCGAACAGTGCATGCAGTCTCCCCAGACTGATCCCAGACTGCACCCAGGGATCCGCCAGTGCACTCAGTAACCCCAGACTGATCCCAGACTGCACCCATGAATCCTACAGTGCAGGCAGTCACCCCAGACTGATCCCAGACTGCACCCAGGGATCGCACAGTGCACACAGTCTCCCCAGACTGATCCCATTCTGCACCCAGGGATCGTACAGTGCACGCAGTCTCCCCAGACTGATCCCAGACTGCACCCAGGGATCCTACAGTGCACTCAGTAAACCGAGACTGATCCCAGACAGCACCCAGGAAACCGGCAGTGCACGCAGTCACCCCAGACTTATCCCAGACTGCACCCAGGGATACCAGATTGCACCCAGTTTCGCCAGACTGATCCCAGACTGCGCCCAGGAATTCTACAGTGCACGCAGTCTCCCCAGACTGATCCTAGTCTGCACCCAGGGATCGGACAGTGCACGCAGTCACCCCAGACTGATCTCAGACTGCACCCAGGGATCCTGGAGTGCACGCAGTCACCACAGACTGATCCCAGACTGCACCCATGATGCTACAGTGCACGCAGTCACCCCAGACTGATCCCAGAATGCACCCAGTGATCCTACAGTGCACGCAGTCACCCCAGACTGATCCCAGACTGCACCCAGGAATCCTGCAGTGCACGCAGTCACCCCAGACTGATCCCAGACTGCACCCAGGGATCCGACAGTGCATGCAGTCATCCCAGACTGATCCCAGACTGCACCCATGGATACTACTGTGCACGCAGTCACCCCAGACTGATCCCAGACTGCACCCAGGAATCTAACAATGCATGCAGTCACCCCAGACTGATCCTAGACTGCACCCATGGATCCTACAGTGCACGCAGTCACCCCAGACTGATCCCAGACTGCACCCAGGAATCCTCCATTGCAGGCAGTCACCCCAGACTGATCCCAGACTACATCCAGGGATCCTACTGTGCACGCAGTCACCCTAGACTGATCACAGACTTAACCCAGGGATCCCAGAGTGCACGCAGTCACCCCAGACTGATCCCAGACTGCACCCAGGGATCCCAGATTGCACGCAGTCACCCAGACTGATCCCAGACTGAACCCAGGGATTCCAGAGTGCAAAAAGTCATCCCAGACTGATTCCAAACTGCAGCCAGGAATTCTACAGTGCACGCAGTCACCCCAGACTGATCCTAGACTGCACCCATGGATCCTACAGTGCACGCAGTCACCCCAGACTGATCCCAGACTGCACCCATGGATCCTACAGTGCACGCAGTCACCCCAGACTGATCCCAGACTGCACCCAGGAATCTAACAATGCATGCAGTCACCCCAGACTGATCCCAGACTACACGCAGGGAGCCGACAGTGCACGCAGTCACCCCAGACTGAACCCAGACTGCACCCAGTGATCCTACATTGAACGCAGTCACCCCAGACTGCAAACAGGAATCCTGCAATGCACGCAATCACCCCAGTCATATCTCAGACTGCACCCAGGGATCCTACATTGCATGCAGTCACCCCAGACTGATCCCAGACAGCACCCATGGATCCTACAGTGCACTCAGTCACCCCAGACTGATCCCAGACTGCACCCAGGAATCCGACATTGCACGCAGTCACCACAGACTGATCCCAGACCGCACCAAGGAATCATACAGTGCACCCAGTCACCCCAGATTGATCCCAGACAGCACCCATTGATCCTACATTGCACGCAGTCTCCCCAGACTAATCTCAGACCGCACCCAGGGATCCTACAGTGCATGTAGTCACAACAGACTGATCCCAGACAGCACCCAGTCATCCTACAGTGCACGCAGTCACCCCAGACTGATCCCAGACTGCACCCATGAATCCTACAGAGCACGCACTCACACCAGACAGATCCCAGACTGCACCCAGGGATCCTGCAGTGCACGCAGTCAACCCAGACTGATCCCAGACTGCACCCAGGGAGCACAGAGTGCACGCAGTCTACCCAGACAGATCCCAGACTGCACCCAGGGATCCCAGAGTGCACCCAGTCACGCCAGACTGATCCCAGACTGCACCCAGGAATTCTACAGTGCACGCAGTACCCTCAGAATGATCCCGGACTGCACCAAGGGATCCAACAGTGCACGCAGTCACCCCAGACTGATCCCAGACTGCACCCAGTCATCCTACAGTGCACGCAGTCACCCCAGACTGATCCCAGACTGCACCCATGAATCCTACAGAGCACGCACTCACACCAGACAGATCCCAGACTGCACCCAGGGATCCTGCAGTGCACGCAGTCAACCCAGACTGTTCCCAGACTGCACCCAGGGAGCCCAGAGTGCACGCAGTCTACCCAGACAGATCCCAGACTGCACCCAGGGATCCTAAAATGCACCCAGTCACCCCAGACTGATCCCAGACTGCACCCAGGGATCCCAGAGTGCACCCAGTCACGCCAGACTGATCCCAGACTGCACCCATGAATTCTACAGTGCACGCAGTACCCTCAGACTGATCCCAGACTGCACCCAGGGATCCAACAGTGCACTCAGTTAACCCAGACTGATCCCAGACTGCACCCATGAATCCAACAGTGCAGGCAGTCACCCCAGACTGATCCCAGATTGCATCCAGGGATCCTACTCTGCACGCAGTCACCCCAGACTGATCCCAGACTGCACCCAGGGATCCCAGAGTGCACGCAGTCACCCAGACTGATCCCAGACTGCACCCATGGATCCGACAGTGCACGCTATCACCCCAGACTGATCACAGACTGCACCCAGGGATCCCAGAGTGCACCAAGTCAGCACAGACTGATCCCAGACTGAAGCCAGGAAATCTGCAGTGCACGCAGTCACCCCAGACTGATCCCAGACTGCACCCAGACATCCTGCAGTGCACGCAGTCACGCCAGACTGATCCCAGACTGCAGCCACGGATCCCAGAGTGCACCAAGTCATGCCAGACTGATCCCAGACTGCAGCCAGGAAATCTACAGTGCACGCAGTCATCCCAAACTGATCCCAGACTGCACCCAGGTATTCCAGAATGCACCTCGTCACCACATTGTGATCCCAGACTGCACCCAGTGATCCTACAGTGCACGCAGTCACCCCAGACTGATCCCAGACTGCACCCAGGGATCCTGCAGTGCTCGCAGTCACCCCAGACTGCACCCAGTGATCCTACAGTGCACGCAGTCAACCAAGACTGATTCCAGACTGCACCCAGGGATCCCAGATTGCACGCAGTCTAGCCAGACTGATCCCAGACTGCACCCAGGGATCCCAGAGAGCACCCAGTCACGCCAGACTGATCCCAGACTGCACCCAGGAATTCTACAGTGCACGCAGTACCCTCAGACTGATCCCAGACTGCACCCAGGGATCCAACAGTGCACTCAGTTAACCCAGACTGATCCCAGACTGCACCCATGAATCCAACAGTGCACGCAGTCACCCCAGACTGATCCCAGACTGCACCCATGAATCCTACAGAGCACGCACTCACACCAGACAGATCCCAGACTGCACCCAGGGATCCTGCAGTGCACGCAGTCAACCCAGACTGTTCCCAGACTGCACCCAGGGAGCCCAGAGTGCACGCAGTCTACCCAGACAGATCCCAGACTGCACCCAGGGATCCTAAAATGCACCCAGTCACCCCAGACTGATCCCAGACTGCACCCAGGGATCCCAGAGTGCACCCAGTCACGCTAGACTGATCCCAGACTGCACCCAGGAATTCTACAGTGCACGCAGTACCCTCAGACTGATCCCAGACTGCACCCAGGGATCCAACAGTGCACTCAGTTAACCCAGACTGATCCCAGACTGCACCCATGAATCCAACAGTGCAGGCAGTCACCCCAGACTGATCCCAGATTGCATCCAGGGATCCTACTGTGCACGCAGTCACCCCAGACTGATCCCAGACTGCACCCAGGGATCCCAGAGTGCACGCAGTCACCCAGACTGATCCCAGACTGCACCCATGGATCCGACAGTGCACGCTATCACCCCAGACTGATCACAGACTGCACCCAGGGATCCCAGAGTGCACCAAGTCAGCACAGACTGATCCCAGACTGAAGCCAGGAAATCTGCAGTGCACGCAGTCACCCCAGACTGATCCCAGACTGCACCCAGACATCCTGCAGTGCACGCAGTCACGCCAGACTGATCCCAGACTGCAGCCACGGATCCCAGAGTGCACCAAGTCATCCCAGACTGATCCCAGACTGCAGCCAGGAAATCTACAGTGCACGCAGTCATCCCAGACTGATCCCAGACTGCACCCAGGTATTCCAGAATGCACCTCGTCACCACATTGTGATCCCAGACTGCACCCAGTGATCCTACAGTGCACGCAGTCACCCCAGACTGATCCCAGACTGCACCCAGGGATCCTGCAGTGCTCGCAGTCACCCCAGACTGCACCCAGTGATCCTACAGTGCACGCAGTCAACCAAGACTGATTCCAGACTGCACCCAGGGATCCCAGATTGCACGCAGTCTAGCCAGACTGATCCCAGACTGCACCCAGGGATCCCAGAGAGCACCCAGTCACGCCAGACTGATCCCAGACTGCACACAGGTATTCTGCAGTGCACGCAGTACACCCAGACTGATCCCAGACTGCACCCAGGGATCGTACAGTGCACTCAGTAACACCAGACTGATCCCATACTGCACCCATGAATACTACAGTGCAGGCAGTCACCCCAGACTGATCCCAGACTGCATCCAGGGATCCTACTGTGCACGCAGTCACTCCAGACTGATCCCAGACTGCACCCAGGGTTCCCAGAGTGCACACAGTCACCCAGACTGATCCCAGACTGCACCCATGGAATATACAGTGCACGCAGTCACCCCAGACTGATCACAGACTGCACCCAGTGATCCCAGAGTGCACAGAGTCAACCCAGACTGATCCCAGACTGCACCCAGCGATCCTGCATTGCACACAGTCACCCCAGACTGATCCTAGACTGCACGCAGGTATCCGACAGTGCACGCAGTCACCCCAGACTGATCCCAGACTGCACCCAGGGATCCTACAGTGCACCCAGTCACCCCAGACTGATCCCAGACTGCACCCAGGGATCCCAGAATGCACCCAGTCACCCCAGACTGAACCCAGACTGCACCCAGGGATCCTGCAGTGCACCCAGTCACCCCAGACTGATCCCAGACTATACCCTGGGAGCCGAGACTGCACGCAGTCACCCCAGACTGATCCCAGACTGCACCCAGTGATCCAACATTGAACGCAGTCACCCCAGACTGCACACAGGAATCCTGCAGTGCACGCAGTCATACCAGACTGATCCCAGACTGCACCCAGGAATCCTACAGTGCACACAGTCACCCCAGACTGATCCCAGACTGCACCCAGGGATCCTACAGTGCACGCAGTCACCCCAGACTGATCCCAGACTGAACCCATGGATCCTACAGTGCACGCAGTCACCCCAGACTGATCTCAGACTGCACCCAGGGATCATACAGTGCACGCAGTCACCAAAGACAGAACCCAGACTGCACCCAGGGATCCTACAATGCATGCAGTCACCCCAGTCTGGTCCCAGACTGCACCCAGGGAGCCGACAGTGCACGCAGTCACCCCAGACTGATCCCAGACTGCACCCACTGATCCTACATTGAACTCAGTCACCCGAGACTGATCCTAGACTGCACCCAGGGATCCCACAGTGCACGCAGTCACCCCGGACCTGTCCCAGACTGCACCCAGGGATCCCAGAGTGCACCCAGTCACCCCGACTGATCCCAGACTGCACGCAGGAAATCTGCAGTGCACGCAGTCAACCCAGACTGATCCTAGACTGCACCCAGGGATCCTACAGTGCACGCAGTCACCCCAGACTGCACCCATGTATCCTACAGTGCACACAGTCGCCCCAGACTGATCCCTGACTGCACCCTGGGATCCTACTGTGCACGCAGTCATCACTGACTGATCCCTGACTGCACCCAGGAAGCCGACATTGCACGCAGTCACCCCAGACTGATCCCAGACTGCACCCAGGGATCCCACAGCGCACGCATCACCCCAGACTGATCCCAGACTGCACATTGGCTTCCTACAGTGCACCCAGTCACCCCAGACTGAGCCCAGACTGCACACAGGGTTCCGACAGTTCACGCAGTCACCCCAGACTGAGCCCAGACTGCACACAGGGTTCCGACAGTGCACGCAGTAACCCCAGGCAGATCCCAGACTGCACCCAGGTATCCTGCAGTGCACGCAGTCACCCCAGACTGATCCCAGACTGCACCCAGGGATCATACAGTGCACGCAGTCACCAAAGACAGAACCCAGACTGCACCCAGGGATCCTACAGTGCATGCAGTCACCCCAGACTGATCCCAGACTGCACCCACTGATCCTACATTGAACTCAGTCACCCCAGACTGATCCTAGACTGCACCCAGGGATCCCACAGTGCACGCAGTCACCCCGGACCTGTCCCAGACTGCACCCAGGGATCCCAGAGTGCACCCAGTCACCCCGACTGATCCCAGACTGCACGCAGGAAATCTGCAGTGCACGCAGTCAACCCAGACTGATCCTAGACTGCACTCAGGGATCCTACAGTGCACGCAGTCACCCCAGACTGCACCCATGTATCCTACAGTGCACACAGTCACCCCAGACTGATCCCTGACTGCACCCTGGCATCCTACTGTGCACGCAGTCATCACTGACTGATCCCTGACTGCACCCAGGAAGCCGACATTACACGCAGTCACCCCAGACTGATCCCAGACTGCACCCAGGGATCCCACAGCTCACGCATCACCCCAGACTGATCCCAGACTGCACATTGGCTTCCTACAGTGCACCCAGTCACCCCAGACTGAGCCCAGACTGCACACAGGGTTCCGACAGTTCACGCAGTCACCCCAGACTGAGCCCAGACTGCACACTGGGTTCCGACAGTGCACGCAGTAACCCCAGGCAGATCCCTGACTGCACCCAGGTATCCTGCAGTGCACGCAGTCACCCCAGACTGATCCCAGACTGCACCCACGGATACTGCAATGCAGCCATTCACCCCAGACTGATTCCAGACTGCACCGAGGAAATCTACAGTGCACGCAGTAACCCCAGACTGATCCCAGACTGCACCCAGGGATCCTACAGTGCACGCAGTCACCCCAGACTGATCCCAGACTGCACCCAGGGATCCGACAGTGCACTCAGTAACCCCAGACTGATCCCAGACTGCACCCAGGGATCCGACAGTGCACTCAGTCACCCCAGACTGATCCCAGACTGCACCCAGGGATCCCAGAGTGCACCCAGTCACCCTCGAGGGATCGCAGAGTTGCAGTTTTCTATTTACACCACCAGAACACCAGCTGCTACTGCAACATCAACTTGTATTTATAAAATATATAATACGTGTTTGTGTATTTCTACACGGCCAGGATGGCAGCAGTCTGGAAATAATCGCGGCAGGTACGGCAGCCAGCTTGTTCAAAATCGCCACAACTGTGGCTGCCATCTTGGTTAAATAGAGGAAATTCCCCCGCAGATTGTCGACAGTGATCCAACACTGATCACAGAGTGATCCCAGAGTGAACCCACAGTGACCCACAGTGCACCTAGTCCCACAGAGTGATCCCAGAGTGAATCCACACTGACCCACAGTGCACCTAGTCCCACAGAGTGATCCCAGAGTGAACCCACAGTGACCCACAGTGCACCTAGTCCCACAGAGTGATCCCAGAGTGAACCCACAGTGACCCACAGTGCACCTTGTCCCACAGAGTGATCACAGAGTGAATCCACAGTGACCCACAGTGCACCTAGTCCCACAGAGTGATCCCAGAGTGAACCCACAGTGACCCACAGTGCACCTAGTCCCACAGAGTGATCCCAGAGTGAACCCACAGTGACCCACAGTGCACCTAGTCCCACAGAGTGATCCCAGAGTGCACCCACAGTGACCCACAGTGCACCTAGTCCCACAGAGTGATCCCAGAGTGAATCCACAGTGACCCACAGTGCACCTAGTCCCACAGAGTGATCCCAGAGTGCACCCACAGTGACCCACAGTGCACCTAGTCCCACAGAGTGATCCCAGAGTGCACCCACAGTGACCCACAGTGCACCTCGTCCCACAGAGTGATCCCAGAGTGCACCCACAGTGACCCACAGTGCACCTAGTCCCACAGAGTGATCCCAGAGTGCACCCACAGTGACCCACAGTGCACCTTGTCCCACAGAGTGATCCCAGAGTGAACCCACAGTGACCCACAGTGCACCTTGTCCCACAGAGTGATCCCAGAGTGCACCCACAGTGACCCACAGTGCACCTTGTCCCACAGAGTGATCCCAGAGTGCACCCAGGGATCCCAGAGTGCACCCACAGTGACCCACAGTGCAACTCGTCCCACAGAGTGATCCCAGAGTGCACCCAGTGACCCACAGTGCACCTAGTCCCACAGAGTGATCCCAGAGTGCACCCACAGTGACCCACAGTGCACCTTGTCCCACAGAGTGATCCCAGAGTGCACCCACAGTGACCCACAGTGCACCTAGTCCCACAGAGTGATCCCAGAGTGAACCCACAGTGACCCACAGTGCACCTTGTCCAACAGAGTGATCCCGGAGTGCACCCAGGGATCCCAGAGTGAACCCAGTCACCTCAGAGTGATGCCAGAATTTAACCATTCACCCCAGACTGATCCCAGTGTGCACCCAGGGATCCCAGACTGAACCCAGTCACCTCAGAGTGATGCCAGAATTTAACCAGTCACCCCAGAGTGATCCCAGAGTGCGCCCAGGGATCCCAGAGTGAACCCAGTCACCTCAGAGTGATGCCAGAATTTAACCAGTCACCCCAGAGTGATCCCAGAGTGCGCCCAGGGATCCCAGAGTGAACCCAGTCACCTCAGAGTGATGCCAGAATTTAACCAGTCACCCCAGACTGATCCCAGAGTGCGCCCATGGTTCCCAAAGTTCATCCAATCACTGCAGAGTGACCCCAGAGTGCACTCAGGGATCCCAGAGTCGCAGGCTTTATATTTAGACAATCACCACAACAACTACTACTGCAACAACAACTTTTATATATAACATATATATATATGTGTATTTATACATGGCCCGCATCACTGCAAGGACGCCAGCCATCTTAATCAAAACGCGGGTTTGTCCAGCGGCAGTCATCTTGGACATTATGGCGGGATGTATTGCGGCCATGTTCGACAATTTTATTTTTATTCGTTCACGGGATGTGGGCGTCGCTGGCGAGGCCGGCATTTATTGCCCATCCCTAATTGCCCTTGAGAAGGTGGTGGTGAGCCGCCTTCTTGAACCGCTGCAGTCCGTGTGGTGACAGTTCTCCCACAGTGCTGTTAGGAAGGGAGTTCCAGGATTTTGACCCAGCGACAATGAAGGAACGGCGATATATTTCCAAGTCTGGGTGGTGTGTGACTTGGAGGGGAACGTGCAGGTGGTGTTGTTCCCATGTGCCTGCTGCTCTTGTCCTTCTAGGTGGTAGAGGTCGCGGGTTTGGGAGGTGCTGTCGAAGAAGCCTTGGCGAGTTGCTGCAGTGCATCCTGTGGATGGTGCACACTGCAGCCACAGTGCGCCGGTGGTGAAGGGAGTGAATGTTTAGGGTGGTGGATGGGGTGCCAATCAAGTGGGCTGCTTTGTCCTGGATGGTGTCGAGCTTCTTGAGTGTTGTTGGAGCTGCACTCATCCAGGCAAGTGGAGAGTATTCCATCACACTCCTGACTTGTGCCTTGTCGATGGCTGCAAGTACTGCCACTATCTTGGACAAAACGACGGAAATTATCACGCACAGTGTCGACAGTGATCCGAAAGTGACCCCAGAATGTCCCAGTGAACCCTCAGTGATTCCAAAGTGCACCTCGTCCCACGGAGTGAGCCCAGAGTGCACCCAGGGTTCCCAGATTGCATCCAGTCACCCCAGAGTGATCTCAGCATGGGAGTCTTTATATATTGACCAGGACCACAACAACAACAACTTGTAGTTATAAGATATGCATCATATATACACACATATATATATATACATATATATATAAACTAGGCCTGCATGGCAGCACGTACCGCAGCCACCCTTGGAAAAATAGCAGCCAGTATTTTGGCCATCTGGGACAAAATGACAGCTAGTAGTGCGCAGAGCCTCCCCAGTGACCCACAGAGACCCTACAGTGAATGTAGATTGCACCCATCGACCACAGAGTGCAACCAGTTACAACAGAGTAGTCCCAGAGTTGCAGTATTTATATTTAGACCACCACCACAACAACCAGCACTGTAACCCAGGAAATCTACAGTGCACGCAGGGACAGCAGGAGGCCATTTTTCCCTTCGAGCATCTTACACAGTAACAGGAGGAGGCCATTCAAACTCTCGAGCCTGTGACACAGTAACAGGAGGCCAATCAGCCCCTCAAGCCTGTTCGATAGGAATGGAATGAGGCTTTTCAGCCCTTGTAGCCTGTTGTGCAGGAACTGGAGGTCATGCAGCCCCTCAAGCCTGTTACACAGGAAGAGGAGGATAATCAGCCCCACAAGCCTGTTGGGTCGTATCAGGAGGAGGCCATTCAGCCCCTCAAGCCTATTACACAGCAACTGAAGGCCATTCAGCCCCTCGAGCCTATTACACTGGACAAGGATGAGGCCATTCAGCCCCTCGAACCTGTTATACAGGAACTGAGGACATTCAGCCCCTCGAGACTGTTATACAGGAACAGGAGGAGGCCACTGAGCCCCTCGAGCCTGTGATACAGAAACAGGAGGAGGCGGTTAAGCCCCTCGAGCCCATTACTCCGGAACTGGAGGCCAATCAGCCCCTCAAGTCTGTTACATCGGAACAGGAAGAGACATTCAGCCCTTCGAGCCTGTTAAGTCGGAAGAGGAGGAGGCCATTCAGCCCTTCGAGCCTGTTATACAGGAACTGAGGACATTCAGCCCCTCGAGACTGTTACATAGCAACAGGTGGAGGCCATTCAGCCCCACGAGCATGTTACATCGGAACAGAAGTTGACAATTCAGCTCCTTGAGCCTGTTCCGCTATTCAGTTGGATCATGGCTGATCTGTATCTTAACTCCATCTATCCGCCTTGGTTCCTTAATCCTTCATATCCTTGCCCAACAAAAATCTATAATCACCGTTTTGAAATTTCGCATTGACCCCCAGCCTCAACAGAGTTTTGTGGGAGAGAGTTCCAGATTCCCACTCCCCTTTGTGTGAAGAAGTGCTTCCAGACATCACCCTGAACGGCCGACCTCTAATTTTAACGTTATGCCGCCTTGTTCGGGATTCCCCACCAGAGCATGGAGTTTCTCTCGATCCATCCTTTCAACTCCTTTAAATCATCTGAATCACCTCAATTAGATCACCCCCTTATTCTTCTATATTCAGGGAAATACAAGCCGAGTCTTTGCAACCTGTCCTAATAATTTAACCCTTTTAGCCCTGATATCATTCTGGTGAATCTGAGCTGCAGCCCTTCCAAGGCCAATATATCCTTCCTGAGGTGCAGTGCCCAGAACTGAATGCAGTCCTCCAGATGGGCTCTAACCAGAGTTCTGTACAGCTGGAACATAACTTCCACCCCTTTATATTCCAGCCCTCTTGAAATAAAGACCGACATTCTATTAGCCTTTTTAATTATTTTTGTAACTGTCCACTAGCTTTTAATGATTTCTGTACTTGGACCCTAAATCTCTCTGCTCCCCACTGTTCCGAGCTCCTCACCATTTAGAAAATTCTCTGATCTATCTTTCTTAGATCCGAAGTGGATGACCTCACATTTCCCCAGATTGAACTCCATTTACCACAGTTTTACCCACTCACATAATCTCTCAATGTCCTGGGAATGCTTCGTGCTTTTGTTTGGTTGGAGAATGCTTTCTATCAGATCGATATTTTAAAAAGATTACATTGATTTTTATTTTGTACAGTTTGAACAAGATCATTATTCCCCGATCAGTAAAATGTCGGTGGTTTTCATATACTGGTGACAGTTCAGAGATAGTTGCCTTTTTGCCTAATTTAATGAAGTCAAATTTTTCTTATTTAAAATCAGTTGTATTTCTAAGCTTGAAAAGCAGCTCCTCTGTTAGGTGAGGCTTCACTCCCAATGTCTCAGTGTTTCCGCTTGTCCTGATATCAATGGAACATTTGAAGGGCTCCAGGTAATGAACAGTGAAACCCCTTCAGATTATCTCAGCCCACTCGTTCTATCCAGTGCCTAATAGTGCCTGCTCTTCAGAGGGTGACAGATTCACACTACACTGGACCTTGTTTTAGACTTTAACTGACAAACAAATTGATGAAACAGTAAGAGAGAAACAAATGTTAGCAGTAAGACAACAGTTTTACTGTAAAGCTCAACCAGATACTTATTGGAAAAGAAAATAATAAATAATTCACAAATACTATACGGAACTGTGACCGAACCTTTGAACATCCTGGTTCTTTGTTGTCTTTTTCTCACAGACTATGGAAACTGTCGACTTGATTAACATTCTCAGAGATTCCAAACAGACTCACCAGTTTGAAAAAGACAGGCTGATAAATGGCTTCAGAACAGTAACTCGGAGCCAGTCACTTTCAGCAATGATCTGTTTAATTCAAAAGAAGCTGCCAATCAAAACTGTACGAGAAGAAATGACCCCGGAGGTTTGTATCTCAATCAAATGTTTGACTTTGTAAGGTGCAGCCTGCCTTTAAGAGGTGCAACCTTCCTTTAAGAGGTGCAGTTTGCCTTTAAGAGGTGCAGCCTTCCTTTAAGAGGTGCAGTTTGCCTTTAAGAGGTGCTAATCACTCACGCAATATTGCCCCCCTTGCTGGTGAGAAGCCGCTCAACAGCGCAGCCAGGCCTGACTGCTCGCAGGAATCAGGTGAATCACCAGGCAGCACCAATCTCACGGACTGTCTGCATCTCAACGACCGGGTTCAGGTTAATCACTCGGGGGTTAATCGCCCCCCGCGCCCGGATTCGGGGGTTATCGAATTTAACCCCGTGCATATCTTTATATATATTTTACATGGAATACAGCACGGCACAGAAACAGGCCATTCGGCCCATCTGGGTGAAGAAGTCTCTCCGGGGTTCCCAATTTTACTCCAACAACAACAACATTATATATATTTGTATACTACATAGAATTACACAGAATGTACAGCAGAGAAACAGGGGCCATTCGGCCCAACTGGGTAAATAAGTATCCCATGGAGTCCCCACAGTGACTCAGTGATTCCACAATGCACCCAGTGATAGTGTCCCATTGATCCACAGTGTCCCAGTGATCCACAGTGCACCCAGTGATAGTGTCCCATTGATCCACAGTGTCCCAGTGATCCACAGTGCACTCAGTGATCCCACAGTGATCACAGAATGACCCGGTGATCCAGCTGCACACCCAGTGATAATACCACAATGCTCCCGAAGTGATCCCAGTGATCCCACAGTGCAGTCAGTGATTCCACAGTGCACCCAGAGGTCCCAGTATCCCAGTTTACTGCATTTGTGTAAAAGTTTGAGAGACTGTCTTTATATACAACAACTTGCGTGTATAAAATAACGTGTGTGTATTTATATATATATATATATATGTATATATATATAACATTTCTATATTACATACAATGGGTGAAGTAGTTTCTCCTGTAACCCCATGAAGCTGAAACAATATGGCCGCCAGTTTCCCAGTGATGCCACAGGAAGCCAATGATCCCACAATGTCCCACTGATCCCACAATGTCCCACTGATCCCACAATGTCCCACTGATCCCACAATGTCCCACTGATCCCACAGTGTCCCACTGATCCCACAGTGTCCCACTGATCCCACAGTGTCCCACTGATCCCACAGTGTCCCACTGATCCCACAGTGGCCCACTGATCCCACAATGTCCCACTGATCCCACAATGTCCCACTGATCCCACAGTGTCCCACTGATCCCACAGTGTCCCACTGATCCCACAATGTCCCACTGATCCCACAATGTCCCACTGATCCCACAATGTCCCACTGATCCCACAATGTCCCACTGATCCCACAGTGTCCCACTGATCCCACAATGTCCCACTGATCCCACAGTGGCCCACTGATCCCACAGTGGCCCACTGATCCCACAATGTCCCACTGATCCCACAATGTCCCACTGATCCCACAATGTCCCACTGATCCCACAATGTCCCACTGATCCCACAGTGTCCCACTGATCCCACAGTGTCCCACTGATCCCACAGTGGCCCACTGATCCCACAATGTCCCACTGATCCCACAATGTCCCACTGATCCCACAGTGTCCCACTGATCCCACAGTGGCCCACTGATCCCACAATGTCCCACTGATCCCACAATGTCCCACTGATCCCACAATGTCCCACTGATCCCACAATGTCCCACTGATCCCACAATGTCCCAGTGATCCCACAGTGTCCCACTGATCCCACAATGTCCCACTGATCCCACAATGTCCCACTGATCCCACAATGTCCCACTGATCCCACAATGTCCCACTGATCACACAGTGTCCCACTGATCCCACAATGTCCCACTGATCCCACAATGTCCCACTGATCCCACAATGTCCCACTGATCCCACAGTGGCCCACTGATCCCACAGTGGCCCACTGATCCCACAATGTCCCACTGATCCCACAATGTCCCACTGATCCCACAATGTCCCACTGATCCCACAATGTCCCACTGATCCCACAATGTCCCACTGATCCCACAATGTCCCACTGATCCCACAGTGGCCCACTGATCCCACAATGTCCCACTGATCCCACAGTGGCCCACTGATCCCACAATGTCCCACTGATCCCACAATGTCCCACTGATCCCACAATGTCCCACTGATCCCACAGTGTCCCACTGATCCCACAGTGTCCCACTGATCCCACAGTGTCCCACTGATCCCACAATGTCCCACTGATCCCACAATGTCCCACTGATCCCACAATGTCCCAATGATCCCACAGTGTCCCACTGATCCCACAATGTCCCACTGATCCCACAATGTCCCACTGATCCCACAATGTCCCACTGATCCCACAGTGTCCCACTGATCCCACAATGTCCCACTGATCCCACAATGTCCCACTGATCCCACAATGTCCCACTGATCCCACAATGTCCCACTGATCCCACAATGTCTCACTGATCCCACAGTATCCCACTGATCCCACAATGTCCCACTGATCCCACAATGTCCCACTGATCCCACAATGTCCCACTGATCCCACAGTGTCCCACTGATCCCACAATGTCCCACTGATCCCACAATGTCCCACTGATCCCACAATGTCCCACTGATCCCACAGTGTCCCACAATGTCCCACTGATCCCACAATGTCCCAATGATCCCACAATGTCCCACTGATCCCACAATGTCCCACTGATCCCACAGTGTCCCACTGATCCCACAATGTCCCACTGATCCCACAGTGTCCCACTGATCCCACAGTGTCCCACTGATCCCACAATGTCCCACTGATCCCACAATGTCCCACTGATCCCACAATGTCCCACTGATCCCACAATGTCCCACTGATCCCACAATGTCCCAATGATCCCACAATGTCCCACTGATCCCACAATGTCCCACTGATCCCACAATGTCCCACTGATCCCACAATGTCCCACTGATCCCACAATGTCCCACTGATCCCACAGTGGCCCACTGATCCCACAATGTCCCACTGATCCCACAATGTCCCACTGATCCCACAATGTCCCACTGATCCCACAATGTCCCACTGATCCCACAGTGTCCCACTGATCCCACAGTGTCCCACTGATCCCACAATGTCCCACTGATCCCACAATGTCCCACTGATCCCACAATGTCCCACTGATCCCACAGTGTCCCACTGATCCCACAGTGTCCCACTGATCCCACAATGTCCCACTGATCCCACAATGTCCCACTGATCCCACAATGTCCCACTGATCCCACAATGTCCCAGTGATCCCACAATGTCCCACTGATCCCGCAATGTCCCACTGATCCCACAATGTCCCACTGATCCCACAATGTCCCACTGATCCCACAATGTCCCAGTGATCCCACAGTGTCCCACTGATCCCACAGTGTCCCACTGATCCCACAATGTCCCACTGATCCCACAATGTCCCACTGATCCCACAATGTCCCACTGATCCCACAGTGTCCCACTGATCCCACAATGTCCCACTGATCCCACAATGTCCCACTGATCCCACAGTGTCCCACTGATCCCACAATGTCCCACTGATCCCACAATGTCCCACTGATCCCACAATGTCCCACTGATCCCACAGTGGCCCACTGATCCCACAATGTCCCACTGATCCCACAGTGGCCCACTGATCCCATCGCAACCTGTGAACCCACAGTGCTCCCAGTGATCCCACAGTGACCCAGACACAACTCACGTGAGCCCCATTGGGTGCAGCCTGTGGTGAAGGCCTCGGTCAGTCCCCTGTGGAGAGAAAACTTCTTGTCCAAGGAATCCTCCTCCTCCCAAAAATTCTCTTTCCACAACTTCATGTTACAGCAATTCCACTAAAAAATCCTTTAATTGATTGAAAACAATTGATTAAAAACAAAGCAAACGATTAAAAAGGCACAGCAAGAGCCCAGAGCTCCCTCACACTCACTCACACACACACATTCACACTCAGTCATTCACTCATTCCATTACATAGGCAGGCAATCTCTCAGCAAACACCACTGACAAACACACTCCCCAGTTACAAAGCAGAGAATCTGAAGAAGAGGAAGAAAAGTTGGGACAGAGAGAGACAGAAAGACACTCAGGCAGACTGAAGAGCACATATTGCTTTTCTCTCTCTCTAATACAAGTTTGCAGGGTTTTCTCTCCTGCTTTGCCAATCACTCCCTCACCCACCCCATCCCCCATCACCGCTCCCCTTAAAGGTGTTGGTCTGTCTGCCTGTCCTGGTTAGTGTTCGCTGCAGGGTCCAAATTGCACCTGTGCTCATTTTCTCTTCTGTTCCTGGAGCAGGCAACAAAAACCCCGGGCATTTGTTTCTCCTTCACCCTTTATGTTGCAGTTTGCAAAGGTGAACGAACTTTCCCTTTGCTCTTTTCTCTTGTTTTAATTAGCAGTGGACGAAAGCCCAGTAGTTTGTGTTCAGCTTACAGTTTGTGGCTTTTTCCAATTAGCCAAAGATTTCAAATAAATTCATGACATATAAAAGAGCCAAAGCAAATTTTAAAAAACATAATATACAGCAAGATCCCTCACTCAGTTACAGGGACAATCTCTCAGCAACATTCATTTACACAGAAACAAAGCCCAATTTATAAACGAGAAGAATCGAAAGAGTAGAAGATTGAGAAACAATCTTTATCGACAACAACAACTTATATATACATATATATATAAGAACATAAGAAATAGGAGCAGGAGTAGGCCAATCGGCCTCTCGAGCCTGCTCCACCATTCAATAAGATCATGGCTGATCTGATCCTAACCTCAAATTCATGTCCAATTTCCTGCCCGCTCCCCGTAACCTCTAATTCCCTTCACTTCTAGAAAACTGTCTATTTCTGTTTTAAATGTATTTAATGATGTAGCTTCCACAGCTTCCTGGGGCAGCAAATTCCACAGACCTACCACCCTCTGAGTGAAGAAGTGTCTCCTTATTTCAGTTTTGAAAGAGCAGCCCCTTATTCTAAGATTATGCCCCCTAGTTCTAGTTTCACCCATCCTTGGGAACATCCTTACTGCATCCACCCGATCAAGCCCCTTCACAATCTTATATGTTTCAATAAGATCACCTCTCATTCTTCTGAACTCCAATGAGTAGAGTCCCAATCTACTCAACCTCTCCTCATATGTCCACCTCCTACAACAGCAAATTGTATACATATGTATATATATATATATATATATATATATATGTGTGTGTGTGTATTATCAAAACTACTATTACAAGCATCCATGAGGGCTGTGGGGGAAAAGCAGAGCAGGAAATGGGAATGATTGAATCGCGCTTTCAAGGAGCTGGCACAGGCAGGGTGGGCTGAATGGACTCCTCTTGCACCGTGCCTGCTATCAAAATGTGAATCGATGAACAACAACTTCAACGCCATGAACCTGAAACAAAATAGCACCCGAAAGGCGGCCATCTTCCTGAGGGGCAAGGTGAAGCTTGTTGTGATGAGAGACACAGAGAGGGATAATTCGCTTTTCCTGTAAAATCACTGTTGCACTATAGTTAAAATTACAAACTGAGTGAGACTAACACTAGCTGGTGTTTAACATAAAGACAGCGGTGCAGTGAGGGAATTAAACATCAAAATGTGAACTTCTGCCAAAAAAATGGATTAACATTTGGTTATTTGGACTGAATGGTGACAGAAAAGGAGAGACCAGACATTCGGAGGAAAGGTCCAATCAACCATTTTTTGTAGAGAATGTAATTCTAGCTTCTATTAAATAAATCAGAGTAAAATTGGACTCAATCTGAATGTAGTTCTGATCTGGGATTTAATTCATTTCTCCATTATTCATATTTTTCTTTAATCTGAAATAATAACAGTATTTTAACAGTAACAGAACAGGAGAGAGCTGTGGGACCCTGTCCAGTTTATTAAAACTGCAGAAGGGGTAAAAATACATATTATTTATTACAGAATCCAGCAGCTCACTGGGAAAGTAACACATGGTACAGATGGAGGAGCAAAAAGGTGGAAAGTGATTTTACACTTTAATTTGGAGCAATAACTTTTTATCTCCACAAGGTTTAGTTTTACATTTAATTAATGGGCTCTTTATCCTAAACAAACTTCAGGCACAAACCATGGCTTTATAAAGAAAACAATCATTTATTATTAATTCAATAGAAAAAATGACATCAGAATTTAAACATCATCTTGGGTTTATGCCCGATTTAGAATTGCTTTAGCAAAAATTAAACAACACATTCTCAATTCTCAAAATGAATAACCGTTTGGAAATCAAATGTTTATCTTAGACTAAGCCCATAACGAAAGTTTTAGACTTGCCGAGAAGATTCCAGGTATTTTGATGGATACCGTTGTAGTGTAGTGTGACTTTCTCTGTTAGACAGGTCATCTGCTTCACAGGCAATCTGTAAAGCAGCATCGAGGCATCAAGCTGGGAGGTCGCGAGCAGTCAGGAAGATTCCAGGTGAGGTGGTGCTGACAGGAAGCGAAAGGTGATGTTGGAGCAGTTATGGTGGATCTGTGTCTCTCCCCACTCAACTTCTGCCCAGCTTTTTAAGACCGTTTTTATAGAGAATCACACCTCTGGGACAGTGGCTTCTCAACAACAGGTTCCGACAAATACAACCCACGATTGATTGACACTTCACTTGTTTTCTCTCAGTGTCCACAACGTCACCAAGTTAAGGCGGCAGGAGTTCAAACGACCTCTAGCCCTCCTGGAATCGTTCTTGTTGCTATGGTGATCTATCCTCTGCTGTGTGATATTTTACAATGTGTCATTAATAATCCTTCTAACAGTCCTTCCACCTTTTAAGCGTCCTTTTCCTTCAGATATGCTGAAGCTGATTTAGTCTCAGGCTTTCGATTATCAGATGAATTTTTACTACACAGAGCAGCTGGGAAACTCCTGCAGTAAGTAATGGTCAGGGTCAGGTACACAAGACTGAGTGAATTTATTGTGCAGCTCAAGGCATCACCTTGAGAAATGTCAAAATTAAATCCACAAGAGTGTTACCCCAGAACAAACATGAACTGTCTGACCTGCTTCATCTGCGGCTCTTCTGCTGGTCAGCACTTTCACACACTCCAGGCTGATTACATAGTTATTTTTGTCCGTACTTCATTGTGTCTGTTCTCTGTTTATGTCGTTTGTCTCTATTTATTTTCTGTGTGTTTTTCTATCTTGATATTTCCACTTCTACTTCCACCACTTTGCAATTCTTTGTCAGTCCCTCTCTCTCGTTCCATCCATGTCTGCTTGCTCTCTCTCATTATATATATATATATATATATATATATGCTTTCTTTCACTCTTTCTTTCTCTCTTTATTTTTTCTCTCCAGTCTAACAAACTCACTTTATTTATCTCCAGCTCTGTGTACCTCTGTCTCTACCCCTCTTTGGTTCCATCTCCCTCTCTTTGTCACAGACCCTCTCCCCTTTATGTGAACCTGTTTTAATTTTCTGCGCCATTTAATCATTATATTTATTTTGCCTTGTGTTCTCTGTCTCTGTCCACTCCTCTCTCCATCTCTCTCTCCTTCTGTCTTTCTCTGTCTCTCTCCCTGTCTTTCTGTATTTCTTACTCTCTCTGTCCCACTATCTCCCTGTCTTTCTCTCTGATCTCTCTTACGCTCTCCCTGTGTCGCTCTCTGCCTCTCTCTCTCTCTTTCTTGCTCTCACTTTCTATCTCTCCCTAGCTCTTTATATCACTATCTCGCTCTCTCTCACTCTTTATCGCTTTATGTTCCTCTCTGTCTCCATGTCAGTCACTCTCCCCTCTCTCACTCCCTCTGTGTATATCTGCCTGTCTCAGTCTTTCTCCAACTCTCTGACTTTCTCTCTCTCGCTCCTTCTCCCCCTCTCCACCTCGCTCTCTCTCTCTCTCTCTCCCTCGCCATTTATTTGGAGTGCACCCATTCTGATCTGGCCCAAAGCAGCTACTTTGAATCCCAGCTTTGCACATTTTGCTGGATGACCATTTAGTTGAAGTCCAGCTCGGCTCTTTAGTGCCGCCATTTCGAGTAAAATGCATGTGTCGTCTGCAGAGTAAATCCTGCCTTAATAGGTCAGAGTTTCAATAACATATAACATCAGAACCATATTTCAGATCATTTCAGGGCTCTGTGCTGCTAATATAAAATGTACTTTCCATCCCCCGGGAAGTGTAGGGATGGAGTATGAAATGGGATTTAGTTCTAGTGCTTGAAACCCTTCAGCTCTTTCTATGATTTCACTAATTTAACAATTAGATTGAGTGGGTATTTCACCGCGTTCTTCAGCTCCTCTCTGAATTTAGTCTGGGTCAGGACATAAATACACGTGTTTGTGCAGGAACTGAGGAGCTGCAGCATTCCTGCTGTGTGTTGTGTGATATAATTAGGGTCAGCGGTGGAGTAAAAAGACCGAATGTCTGCAATTCGCATATAAATGTTAAATACAACATATGTCATCCACAACAGTATAAAACTGCCCGATATACTGAAGAGTAAAATGATGGATTTCTTTCGGTTCTCCATCTCTGGATCACTCTGATTCTCTCCATTGCTGCGGCCCCGGAGTCCCCTGCGGACTCGACTGGACATTAAAATACGCCTGACAGTCAGAACATTGAACAGTAAAATCAGACAGAACGGGATAAAAGGGGTTAAAATGAGGTGAACCATGTCAAATGCGGCCCATGCGGGGGAAGTACGGAAGCTCAGTTTAGTCCCACAAAACCAGGGAACATTATCAATTATATCTAAAGGTTCAAATATAAAGTACCAGGGGAGAGTCACCAAACAGCCCAGCACACTCACTGTTCCCAGAACCACAGCCGCCGTTCTCTCGGTGCAATATTTAGTTTTCAGCTTCTCACAACAAATGGCCACAAATCGATCAAAGGTGAAAGCGACTGTGAACCAGACAGAAACCACAGTGACTGCAGCACCCAAGACTATAATAAAACTACACACGGGAGTAATGTTCAGGAATGACCCTGGGAAATAAATCGCATTAATCTGTCTCAATATCGGATCAGTGATAATGACCATGAGATCGGTCACTGCCATTCCCACCAGGTAGACACTGATACATCTGGAGAGACCGCACTTTCCTCGGGACAGGATCACAATCGCCACCAAGTTAACTGTAAGAGAGAGAAAAGGAATCAGAGAAATTACTGATCAGACCTGGAGACAAAGCAGCAGTTTGAGAGGATCTGGGGTGAAATTTGCAGCTTTGTTGCTGCATCGAAGGGTGGAAAGTGATTGATTGACCTGGGCAGCGCTTTCGGGCAGAGAGATGTTTTTAAACACGATGATCAATAATAAATTGGGAGATGGATACAGAAAGCGAATACAGTGAGCACCGGATCCACTGGAAGGGCTGAGTGAGAGCTCAGTGCCGGTGGGGAAGGGAGAAGGGGTTTTACACACCGGGAATCCAGCGGATTAAAGCCGGGTTTGGGCTCCAGACGGATGGGAAAGAGAGGGAAGGGTCAGGAAGGTGAGGGGACAGGGGGAGGTGCAGCTCGTGTGTTGCTCTGGGTTAAGAGAGTCGATAGTGAGTCAGATTGGGAGGGAGTCAAGGAAAAGAGTAGTGTACATGAACGTGTCGGAGCTGGAGAGGAGTCAGGAGTAGATGGTTTGGGAGAATTGACAAACTGAAGGAACCGACGAGACAGAGGATTCATTGCAGTGAGAGGAGAGGCTGGGATTCACAGGGAGAGACTGTACACAATCCAACTATTACATTTAACAGTTCATTTCGGTAGTTATTGGTGTCAGGGAACATGTGTTTGGTACAAAATGTGTTTAATAAATTTAATTTGCAAATTGAATGAAACTTAAAATGAAAAGTATTAATAAAATTAATCACGTTGTTATTGAACTGATCCGAGCTTGAAAAAAACAGTTTCCGAATAATTGATTACAATCAAGAAATTTCTGATTCTATTCTTGAAGTAAATTTTAATTATGTTTAGTGTTAAGTTGGAAAACAAGGAACATTCACAAAAACAGACTGAGGACCTGACAGGGATATAAACATGAGGAGCGAGTCCCACAATAAAAACTCACCCAATCTGACCACATCACAATAACACCTTCAAATCACATTTTCTATATTTAATTGTACTGGAAGTTTCAGCAGTTCATTCTGATGAATTATTCACACCACAGCCTCTCGCTTTCCCTCTCAGTCGCCCTCTCTATCATTCACTCTACTCTCTTTCTCAAGTTCATTTTCATATCCGATTAAATCCTATCATCCTGTGCCTGCATTCTGTTCACCAGCCCCGTGTTTCACCGATCCTATTCTCAGTGTTAGTTTGTTAAATAGTGAAGCCTCTGTGGAATAGTTTAATATTTCTACAGATCACCCAATCCTCCACCTGTTCACCAACACTGTTCACTTCATCTACAAATCATGGAATAAACAGAATCGAATCCCTCTCCCAGGCAGATCTCACAATAATTGAGATTCCTTCTCCAGTAATTATAGGGTACAGGGATAGATGGCGGGACTGTTCAATTTACAAAACGCCAACATCATACTTATAATCTACAGGTACATGGAAGGTCTGCTGATTTCAACAGGGACAGTACAAATTGAGACCATAAAACATCAAAACATTTCATTTTACAGTGAAGTCCAGTGACAGTCAGTGAATTCATCCAAAGTGAAGCAGAGAAGGAGATGTGAAAGAGGCAGCATCAAACTCAGTTCAGTAACCAGACATCTGAAGCGGCGTCAGATACACACATAATGAAATAATATTTCATAACAGTGATCACCAATACATACATTGAAATCCCAGTTAAACTGAAGCATGTTATTGGGGAGGGAGGACATTCCACTGCCTCCTTGTAACACTGAGACCGTGAGTTATCTCATTATCAATCACTGAAAACACATTGATGAAAACATATTCCAGGACAGGTTAGTTCCACAACAAGAAACTGTTATCATCTCCTGATGGTCTGATACCAACTCTTAGCCCAATACATTCAGTACAGAGAATAATGCAGTAACAATGCCAGTGTTGGATAGACAAATTCATGACAGATATAATACAGCGCCTCAATACCGAAAGAGCAGAGACTTAACACATTCCACCATTCAACCAATAGAACAGAACAAGTGACTGTGTAAAATATGCAGGGAAAAAAAACAATTTTCCAAGTACAGCAGCAGAGTTAACACCGATTTACACCATTAACAGCTGAGATAACAGCTTACCTGGAACTCCAAATGCTGCAAGAACTGGATTATAAATCCGTATTATCTGATGGATTACTGGATATCCCATTTCTGTGAGAAGCACTGACTTCTGTTACCCTGGAAACCACAGCTCCAGCAGGCACTCTGAGCTGATCCATTCCAACAAGCCCTGATTTATACAGGGGATAAGTCTCCACTGACACGGTTATACTCCTGACCATTGCTATTAGTTACAGTCAGTTTAACAAACACATTATATCAGCAGCTTTGACTCCGCTGTAAATAATGTGGTGAATAAAACACAAACATCTCAAAGTCCACGATATTACTTAATCAGACCTCTCTCAGGAATAAAGCTTCAATCTGTTCTCATACAGGACTGATCCAATAATAATAAACGGCTTCATTTACAGCTTTTATATAACTATATTGACCATGTTCACTCCTGGTGTTTCATTTATAATTTAGACAGATGTCTCCGCAGTGTGCACTGAATCCAGGGACACGAGCAGACCCGTTTCACTCTGTTCCTGCAGTTTCCCAGTTAAAATATGAATTGTGAGTCTCTGATACGAGGACAGTTAAAGGGCAGGTTGAGGATTGCAGCCTAGAAATGACTGTGGGTGATATTAGGGGACGGACACTGAACGTGTCCCATTGACATTCCTCTCTCCGCTATTTTACTGCAGATGTTTACCCGTTTATTCTACATTGGTTAACGGCTCCAGTAAAATTGGTCCCGTGTAAAACTGAGCTGAGCTCATGACCTTTTTTCACCTCCATCACAAAGACCCCGTGATTCCCTCACCCACCTCCATTCCTTCCTCAGCCCATTGCCATTGAAACCCTCATCAATGTCTCTGTCCCCTCCAGACTCCATTCCTCCAATACACTCCTGACCGGCCACCCAACCTCCACCTTCTATAAACGTGAGCTCGTCCAAAACTCCTGTCCGTGTCCAACCAGCACCAGGTCCTGCTCGGACTCACTGACCCTCACTGGCTCCCAGTTACATATTCAATAAATTTAAAATTTTCATCCTTGGGTTTAAAACACTCCCCATCTCCAGACCTACAGACAACCCACCCGTCAGCATCTCATCCATCGGACACTGGCCTCTTTTGCTGGGAGTCCCCTCACTTGATTCCACTCACCTATCTGATCAGAGCCAGAAGAAGCTTCTCTTCCCACCCTATCACCGTTATCTCTGATGTTTCTAAAGGTTCAATCCTTGACTCCCTCCTCTTCCTCATCTACATGCTGCCCTTTGGTGACACAGTCCACAGACATGGACCAGCTTTCAGATGGACGCTGACAAAACCACCGCCTCTCTTGACCCTTCCAATATCTTTGTGTTGTCAGGTCCACATTCTGTTTTAGATGAGCCACCAGTTCCTCCAGTTAAAAATTGGAAGTCATGATCTTTGGCCCCAAAATCTCCACATCCTGGCCAGGGATTCCATCCTCACCACTGGTTTTTTGATTGGTGAGTCACTCACCAATCACTCAAGCTCTTACTGACTTGTGTTTATAATATATATATATTACCTGTATATTTATGATGTATTTGTATATTTGGAAGTGTATTTGCACAGGGGCAGCACGGCAGCAGGTACAGCAGCCGGGCTTGGACCGAATGGAGGCCAGCGGGGAGTCCGTCCCGGACACAATGGGGGCGAGCGCGACCAACATTTTTTAAAAAGTCGCCGCTCACGCGGCTCCCATGCCGGACAAAATGAGGCCCGCGTCGCCACCACCTTGGACAAAATGGAGGCCAGCTTGGCTAACCTCATTGGACCAAATGGAGGACAGACAGGCATGTAGCCAACCGAGTGTCCCCAGTGATCCCGCAGTCAACCCAGAATGATGCCAGGGTGCAGCCAGGGTTCCCAGCTTGCACCCAGTCAGCCCAGAGTGATGCCAGAGTGGCGGTCTTGATGTTCAGACCACCACCACAACAATAAGAACTACCACAACAATGTCCCAGTGACCCCCCCCAGTGTCCCCTGAATGTCCCAGTGACCACCCCAGTGTCCCCTGAATGTCCCAGTGACCCCCCCCAGTGTCCCCTGAATGTCCCAGTGATTCCAGTGTGCACCCAGTGACCCCAGAGTAACCCAGACATTACTCACGTGCTCCCCATCGGGTCCAGGCTGTGGTGAAGGTCTCAGTCAGTCCGTCCCCAGCGGAGAGAACGATGCTTGGCCCAGGATTTCTCCCACTCCTCCTCCTCCTCACAAAATGTCTCTTTCTGGATCATCTCCTTGCAGCATTTCATCAAAATGATTCCTGAGGGGAGAGAGAGGGAATTGATTAAAATACAAAAGCAAGGGATTAAAAAGGCACAGCAAGAGGCCAGAACTCCCTCCCTCCCACTCCCTCTCTCACTCTCTCTTATTCTCCCCCCTCTCTCTCTCTCCCACTCCCTCTCTCACTCTCTCTCACTCTCCCTCCCTCCCACTCTCCCTCTCTCACTCCCTCCCTCTCCCTCCCTCTCTCCCTCTCCCTCTCCCTCTCTCACACTCCCCCAGTTGCACAGAATCTCTCCCTAATCCAAGTCTGCAGCTTGTTTCTCCCCTGCCTTTCCTCTGAATGCCTCTAACCGGTGCCGCACTGCCTGTCTGAGCTGCTCAGTGTTTGCTGCAGGGTCCAACCCTCCCCCTGGGTGTGTTTTCTCTTCTGTCCCTGGGCCTCGCCCACACCTGCTCTGGACATTGTTGCAACTTTAATTCTGGCAGTTGCTGTCAGCGAAAGGTCAACAGCTTTTCCCTCAACTGTTTTCTCCTGTTTGAATTAGAAGCTCGCCCCTCCCTGTTCAATCTCGACCTCGACCTCACCTTGTATTGTCCAGAATGTAATATAAGATAATGACTGAGTCCACCTCACCTTGTAATATACAGAATGTAATATAAGATATTTACTGGGTCCACCCAACCTTGTAATGTGCAGAATGTAATATAAGATATGGAGTGAGTACAACCCATCTTGTATTGTACAGACTGTAATATAAGATATGGACTGAGTCCAACCCACTGTGTATTGTCCAGAATGTAATATAAGATATGGGCTGAGTCCAACCCACTGTGCATTGTACACAATGTAATAAAAGATGTGGACTGAGTCCAACCCACTGTGTATTGTCCAGAATGTAATATAAGATATGGACTGAGTCCAACCCACTGTGTATTGTACAGAATGTAATATAAGATATGGACTGAGTCCACCCCACTGTGTGATGTGCAGAATGTAATATAAGATATGGACTGAGTCCAACCCACTGTGTATTGTACAGAATATGACATAAGATATGGAATGAGTCCAACCCACTGTGTATTGTACAGAATGTAATATAAGAAATGTACTGGGTCCACCCAACCTTGTAATGTGCAGAATGTAATATAAGATATGGACTGAGTCCACCCAACCTTGTAATGTGCAGAATGTAATATAAGATATGGACTGAGTCCAACCCACTGTGTATTGTACAGAATGTAATATAAGATATGGACTGAGTCCAACCCACTGTGTATTGTACAGAATGTAATATAAGATATGGACTGAGTCCAACCCACTGTGTATTGTGCAGAATGCAATGTAAGATATGGACTGAGTCCAACCCACTGTGTATTGTACAGAATGCAATGTAAGATATGGACTGAGTCCAACCCACTGTGTATTGTACAGAATATGACATAAGATATGGAATGAGTCCAACCCACTGTGTATTGTACAGAATGTAATATAAGATATGGACTGAGTCCAACCCACTGTGTATTGTACAGAATGTAATATAAGATATGGACTGAGTCCACCCCACTGTGTGATGTGCAGAATGTAATATAAGATATGGACTGAGTCCAACCCACTGTGTATTGTACAGAATATGACATAAGATATGGAATGAGTCCAACCCACTGTGTATTGTACAGAATGTAATATAAGAAATGTACTGGGTCCACCCAACCTTGTAATGTGCAGAATGTAATATAAGATATGGACTGAGTGCACCCCACTGTGTATTGTACAGAATGTAATGTAAGATATGGACTGAGTCCAACCCACTGTGTATTGTACAGAATGTAATATAAGATATGGACTGAGTCCAACCCACTGTGTATTGTACAGAATGTAATATAAGATATGGACTGAGTCCAACCCACTGTGTATTGTGCAGAATGCAATGTAAGATATGGACTGAGTCCAACCCACTGTGTATTGTACAGAATGCAATGTAAGATATGGACTGAGTCCAACCCACTGTGTATTGTACAGAATGCAATGTAAGATATGGACTGAGTCCAACCCACTGTGCATTGTACACAATGTAATAAAAGATGTGGACTGAGTCCAACCCACTGTGTATTGTCCAGAATGTAATATAAGATATGGACTGAGTCCAACCCACTGTGTATTGTACAGAATGTAATATAAGATATGGACTGAGTCCACCCCACTGTGTGATGTGCAGAATGTAATATAAGATATGGACTGAGTCCAACCCACTGTGTATTGTACAGAATATGACATAAGATATGGAATGAGTCCAACCCACTGTGTATTGTACAGAATGTAATATAAGAAATGTACTGGGTCCACCCAACCTTGTAATGTGCAGAATGTAATATAAGATATGGACTGAGTCCACCCCACTGTGTATTGTACAGAATGTAATGTAAGATATGGACTGAGTCCAACCCACTGTGTATTGTACAGAATATGACATAAGATATGGAATGAGTCCAACCCACTGTGTATTGTACAGAATGTAATATAAGATATGGACTGAGTCCAACCCACTGTGTATTGTACAGAATGTAATATAAGATATGGACTGAGTCCACCCCACTGTGTGATGTGCAGAATGTAATATAAGATATGGACTGAGTCCAACCCACTGTGTATTGTACAGAATATGACATAAGATATGGAATGAGTCCAACCCACTGTGTATTGTACAGAATGTAATATAAGAAATGTACTGGGTCCACCCAACCTTGTAATGTGCAGAATGTAATATAAGATATGGACTGAGTGCACCCCACTGTGTATTGTACAGAATGTAATGTAAGATATGGACTGAGTCCAACCCACTGTGTATTGTACAGAATGTAATATAAGATATGGACTGAGTCCAACCCACTGTGTATTGTACAGAATGTAATATAAGATATGGACTGAGTCCAACCCACTGTGTATTGTGCAGAATGCAATGTAAGATATGGACTGAGTCCAACCCACTGTGTATTGTACAGAATGCATTGTAAGATATGGACTGAGTCCAACCCACTGTGTATTGTACAGAATGCAATGTAAGATATGGACTGAGTCCAACCCACTGTGCATTGTACACAATGTAATAAAAGATGTGGACTGAGTCCAACCCACTGTGTATTGTCCAGAATGTAATATAAGATATGGACTGAGTCCAACCCACTGTGTATTGTACAGAATGTAATATAAGATATGGACTGAGTCCACCCCACTGTGTGATGTGCAGAATGTAATATAAGATATGGACTGAGTCCAACCCACTGTGTATTGTACAGAATATGACATAAGATATGGAATGAGTCCAACCCACTGTGTATTGTACAGAATGTAATATAAGAAATGTACTGGGTCCACCCAACCTTGTAATGTGCAGAATGTAATATAAGATATGGACTGAGTCCACCCCACTGTGTATTGTACAGAATGTAATGTAAGATATGGACTGAGTCCAACCCACTGTGTATTGTACAGAATGTAATATAAGATATGGACTGAGTCCAACCCACTGTGTATTGTACAGAATGTAATATAAGATATGGACTGAGTCCAACCCACTGTGTATTGTGCAGAATGCAATGTAAGATATGGACTGAGTCCCACCCACTGTGTATTGTACAGAATGCAATGTAAGATATGGACTGAGTCCAACCCACTCTGTATTGTACAGAATGCAATGTAAGATATGGACTGAGTCCAACCCACTGTGTATTGTACAGAATGCAATGTAAGATATGGACTGAGTCCAACCCACTGTGTATTGTACAGAATGTAATATAAGATATGGACTGAGTCCAACCCACTGTGTATTGTACAGACTGTAATGTAAGATATGGACTGAGTCCAACCCACTGTGTATTGTACAGAATGGAATGTAAGATATGGGCTGAGTCCAACCCACTGTGTATTGTACAGAATGCAATGTAAGATATGGGCTGAGTCCACCCCACTGTGTATTGTACAGAATGTAATATAAGATATGGACTGTGTCCAACCCACTGTGTATTGTACATAATGCAATGTAAGATATGGGCTGAGTCCACCCCACTGTGTATTGTACAGAATGCAATGTAAGATATGGACTGAGTCCAACCCACTGTGTATTGTACAGAATGTAATATAAGATATGGGCTGAGTCCACCCCACTGTGTATTGTACAGAATGTAATATAAGATATGGACTGGGTCCACCCCACTGTGTATTGTACAGAATGTAATATAAGATATGGACTGAGTCCACCCCACTGTGTATTGTACAGAATGTAATATAAGATATGTACTGGGTCCACCCAACCTTGTAATGTGCAGAATGTAATATAAGATATGGAGTGAGTCCAACCCATCTTGTATTGTACAGACTGTAATATAAGATATGGACTGAGTCCAACCCACTGTGTATTGTACAGAATGCATTGTAAGATATGGACTGAGTCCACCCCACTGTGTATTGTACAGAATGTAATATAAGATATGGACTGAGTCCACCCCACTGTGTATTGTACAGAATGTAATATAAGATATGGGCTGAGTCCAACCCACTGTGTATTGTACAGAATGTAATATAAGATATGGACTGAGTCCAACCCACTGTGCATTGTACAGAATATGACATAAGATATGGACTGAGTCCAACCCACTGTGTATTGTACAGAATGTAATATAAGATATGGGCTGAGTCCAACCCACTGTGTATTGTGCAGAATGTAATATAAGATATGGACTGAGTCCGCCCCACTGTGTGATGTGCAGAATGTAATATAACATATGGGCTGAGTCCAACCCACTGTGTAATGTACAGAATGTAATATAAGATATGGGCTGAGTCCAACCCATTGTGTATTGTACCAACTGTAATATAAGATATGGACTGGGTCCACCCCACTGTGTATTGTACAGAATGGAATATAAGATATGTACTGGGTCCACCCAACCTTGTAATGTGCAGAATGTAATATAAGATATGGAGTGAGTCCAACCCATCTTGTATTGTACAGACTGTAATATAAGATATGGACTGAGTCCACCCCACTGTGTATTGTACAGAATGTAATATAAGATATGGGCTGAGTCCACCCCACTGTGTATTGTACAGAATGTAATATAAGATATGGACTGAGTCCAACCCACTGTGCATTGTACAGAATATGACATAAGATATGGACTGAGTCCAACCCACTGTGTGTTGTACAGAATGTAATGAAAGATCTGGGCTGAGTCCACCCCACTGTGTGATGTGCAGAATGTAATATAAGATATGGACTGAGTCCAACCCTTTGTGTATTGCACAGAATGTAATATAACATATGGGCTGAGTCCAACCCACTGTGTAATGTACAGAATGTAATATAAGATATGGTCTGAGTCCAACCCACCGTGTAATGTGCAGAATGCAATATAAGATATGGACTGAGTCCACCCCTCTGTGTAATGTACAGAATGTAATATAAGATATGGACTGAGTCCAACCCACTGTTTATTGTACAGAATGTAATATAAGATATGGACTGAGTCCAACCCACCTTGTAATGTGCAGAATGTAATTTAAGATATGGGCTGAGTCCAACCCACTGTGTATTGTACCAACTGTAATATAAGATATGGACTGAGTCCAACCCACCTTGTAATGTGCAGAATGTAATTTAAGATATGGGCTGAGTCCAACCCACTGTGTATTGTACCAACTGTAATATAAGAGATGGACTGGGTCCAACCCACCTTGTAATGTGCAGAATGTTATTTAAGATATGTGCTGAGTCCACCCCACTGTGTATTGTCCAAAATGTAATATAAGATATGTTATGAGAACACCAGATATTTAATGAGTAGCCAACAGAGTGTCCCCAGTGATCCCGCAGTCAACCCAGAATGATGCCAGGGTGCAGCCAGGGTTCCCAGCTTGCACCCAGTCATGCCAGAGTGATGCCAGAGTGGCGGTCTTGATGTTCAGACCACCACCACAACAATAAGAACTACCACAACAATGTCCCAGTGACCCCCCCCAGTGTCCCCTGAATGTCCCAGTGACCACCCCAAGTGTCCCCTGAATGTCCCAGTGACCCCCCCAGTGTCCCCAGAATATCCCAGTGATTCCAGTGTGCACCCAGTGACCCCAGAGTAACCCAGACATTACTCACGTGCTCCCCATCGGGTCCAGGCTGTGGTGAAGGTCTCAGTCAGTCCGTCCCCAGCGGAGAGAACGATGCTTGGCCCAGGATTTCTCCCACTCCTCCTCCTCCTCACAAAATGTCTCTTTCTGGATCATCTCCTTGCAGCATTTCATCAAAAAGATTCCTGAGGGGAGAGAGAGGGAATTGATTAAAATACAAAAGCAAGGGATTAAAAAGGCACAGCAAGAGGCAAGAACTCCATCCCTCCCACTCCCTCTCTCACTCTCTCTTTTTCTCCCCCCTCTCTCTCTCTCCCACTCCCTCTCTCACTCTCTCTCACTCTCCCTCCCTCCCACTCTCCCTCTCTCTCTCCCTCCCTCTCCCTCTCATTCTCTCTCTCTCTCCCTCTCTCTACCCCTCTCCCTCTCTCACTCTCTCTCACTATCCCTCCCTGCCACTCTCCCTCTCTCTCTCCCTCCCTCTCCCTCTCATTCTCTCTCTCTCTCCCTCTCTCTACCCCTCTCCCTCACTCACTCTCTCTCACTCTCCCTCCCTGCCACTCTCCCTCTCTCTCTCTCTCCCTCTCATTCTCTCTCTCTCTCCCTCTCTCCCTCCCACTCCCTCTCTCACTCTCTCTTTTTCTCCCCCCTCAATCTCTCCCACTCCCTCTCTCACTCTCTCTCCCTCCCACTCTCCCTCTCTCTCTCCCTCCCTCTCCCTCTCCCTCTCTCTCTCTCTCTCTACCCCTCTCCCTCACTCACTCTCTCTCACTCTCCCTCCCTGCCACTCTCCCTCTCTCTCTCTCTCCCTCTCATTCTCTCTCTCTCTCCCTCTCTCCCTCCCACTCCCTCTCTCACTCTCTCTTTTTCTCCCCCCTCACTCTCTCTCCCACTCCCTCTCTCACTCTCTCTCCCTCCCACTCTCCCTCTCTAACTCCCTCCCTCCCACTCCCTCTCTCACTCTCTCTTTTTCTCACCCCTCACTCTTTCTCCCACTCCCTCTCTCACTCTCTCTCACTCTCCCTCCCTCCCACTCTCCCTCTCTCTCTCCCTCCCTCTCCCTCTCATTCTCTCTCTCTCTCTACCCCTCTCCCTCTCCCTCTCTCGCACTCCCCCAGTTGCACAGAATCTCTCCCTAATCCAAGTCTGCAGCTTGTTTCTCCCCTGCCTTTCCTCTGAATCCCTCTAACCGGTGCCGCACTGCCTGTCTGAGCTGCTCAGTGTTTGCTGCAGGGTCCAACCCTCCCCCTGGGTGTGTTTTCTCTTCTGTCCCTGGGCCTCGCCCACACCTGCTCTGGACATTGTTGCAACTTTAATTCTGGCAGTTGCTGTCAGCGAAAGGTCAACAGCTTTTCCCTCAACTGTTTTCTCCTGTTTGAATTAGAAACTCGCCCCTCCCTGTTCAATCTCGACCTCTACCTCACCTTGTATTGTCCAGAATGTAATATAAGATATGGACTGAGTCCACCCCACTGTGTATTGTACAGAATGTAATATAAGATATGGACTGAGTCCACCCCACTGTGTATTGTCCAGAATGTAATATAAGATATGGGCTGAGTCCAACCCACTGTATATTGTCCAGAATGTAATATAAGATATGGACTGAGTCCACCTCACCTTGTATTGTACAGAATGTAATATAAGATATGGACTGAGTCCAACCCACTGTATATTGTACAGAATGTAATATAAGATATGGACTGGGTCCAACCAACCTTGTAATGTGCAGAATCTAATATAAGATATGGAGTGAGTCCAACCTATCTTGTATTGTACAGAATGTAATATAAGATATGGACTGAGTCCACCTCACCTTGTAATATACAGAATGTAATGTAAGATATTTACTGGGTCCACCCAACCTTGTAATGTGCAGAATGAAATATAAGATATGGACTGAGTCCAACCCATCTTGTATTGTCCAGAATGTAATATAAGATATGGACTGAGTACAACACACTGTATATTGTACAGACTGTAATATAAGTTATGGACTGAGTCCACCCCACTGTATATTGTACAGAATGTAATATAAGATATGGACTGAGTCCACCCCACTGTGCAATGTGCAGAATGTAATATGAGATATGGACTGAGTCCAACCCACCTTGTCATGAGCAGAATGTAATATAAGATATGGACTGAGTCCACCCCACTGTGTATTGTACAGAATGTAATATAAGATATGGACTGAGTCCACTCCAGTGTGTATTGAAAAGAATGTAATATAAGATATGGACTGAGTCCACCCCAATGTGTATTGAAAAGAATGTAATACAAGATATGGACTGAGTCCAACCCACTGTGTATTGTACAGAATGTAATTTCAGATCTGGACTGAGTCCAAACCACCTTGTAATGTGCAGAATGTGATTTCAGATCTGGACTGAGTCCAACCCACTGCGTAATGTGCAGAATGTAATATAATATATGGACTGAGTCCAACCAACCGTGTGATGTGCAGAATGCAATATAAGATATTTACTGAGTCCAACCCACCTTGTATTGTACAGAATGTAATATAAGATATGGACTGAGTCCAACCCACCTTGTAATGTGCAGAATGTAATATAAGATATGGTCTGAGTCCAATCCAATGTGTATTGTACGGAATGTAACATAAGATATGGACTGAGTCCACCCCACTGTGCACTGTGCATTGTACAGAATGCAATATAAGATATGGACTGAGACCAACCCACTGTGTATTGTACAGAATGCAATATAAGATATGGACTGAGTCCAACCCACTGTGTAATGTGCAGAATGTAATATAAGATATGGACTGAGTCCAACCCACTGTGTATTGTACAGAATGTAATTTTAGATATGGGCTGAGTCCAACCCACTGTGCATTGTACATAATGTAACGTAAGATATGGACTGAGTCCAACCCACTGTGTATTGTACAGAATGTAATATAAGATATGGACTGAGTCCAACCCACTGTGCAATGTGCAGAATGTAATATAAGATATGGGCTGAGTCCAACACACTTTGTATTGTACAGAATGTAATATAAGATATGGACTGAGTCCACCCCACTGTGCAATGTGCAGAATGTAATATAAGATATGGACTGAGTCCAACCCACTGTGTAATTTACTGAATGTAATATAAGATATGGACTGAGTCCACCCCACTGTGTATTGTACAGAATGTGATATAAGATATGGACTGAGTCCACCCCACTGTGCAATGTGCAGAATGTAATATAAGATATGGACTGAGTCCAACACACTGTGTATTGTACAGAATGTAATAAAAGATATGGACTGAGTCCACCCCACTGTGCAATGTGCGGAATGTAATATCAGATATGGACTGTGTCCAACCCACCTTGTAATGTGCAGAATGTAATATAAGATATGAACTGAGTCCAGCCCACTGTGTATTGTACAGAATGTAATATAAGATATGGACTGAGTCCAACCCATCGTGTATTGTACAGAATGTAATATAAGATATGGACTGAGTCCACTCCACCGTGTAATGTACAGAATGTAATATAAGATATGTACTGAGTCCAACCCACTGTGTAATGTACAGAATGTAATATAAGATATGGACTGAGTCCAACCCACCTTGTAATGTGCAGAATGTAATATAAGATATGGACTGAGTCCAACCCACTGTGTATTGTACAGAATGTAATATAAGATATGGGCTGAGTCCAACCCACTGTGCATTGTACAGAATGTGATATAAGATATGGTCTGAGTCCAATCCACTGTGTATTGTACGGAATGTAATATAAGATATGGACTGAGTCCAACCCACTGTGTATTGTACAGAATGTAATATAAGATATGGACTGAGTCCAACCCACTGTGTATTGTACAGAATGTCATGTAAGATATGGACTGAGTCCAACCCACTGCGTAATGTGCGGAATGTAATATAAGATATGGAGTGAGTCCACCCCACTGTGTATTGTACAGAATGTAATATAAGATATGGACTGAGTCCAACCAACCTTGTGATGTGCAGAATGCAATATAAGATATTTACTGAGTCCAACCCACCTTGTATTGTACAGAATGTAATATAAGATATGGACTGAGTCCACTCCACTGTGTATTGAAAAGAATGTAATATAAGATATGGACTGAGTCCACCCCACTGTGTATTGAAAAGAATGTAATATAAGATTATGGTCTGAGTCCAAACCACCTTGTAATGTGCAGAATGTAATTTCAGATCTGGACTGAGTCCAACCCAGCTTGTAATGTGCAGAATGTAATATAAGATATGGACTGAGTCCAACCCACTGCGTAATGTGCGGAATGTAATATAATATATAGACTGAGTCCAACCCACCTTGTATTGTACAGAATGTAATATAAGATATGGACTGAGTCCAACCCACTGCGTAATGTGCAGAATGCAATATAAGATATTTACTGAGTCCAACCCACCTTGTATTGTACAGAATGTAATATAAGATATCGACTGAGTCCAACCCACTGTGTAATGTGCAGAATGTAATATAAGATATGGACTGAGTCCAACCCACTGTGCATTGTACAGAATGTAATTTTAGATATGGGCTGAGTCCAACCCACTGTGCATTGTACATAATGTAACGTAAGATATGGACTGAGTCCAACCCACTGTGTATTGTACAGAATGTAATATAAGATATGTACTGAGTCCAACCCACTGTGTAATGTACTGAATGTAATATAAGGTATGGACTGAATCCAACCCACTGTGTATTGTACAGAATGTAATATAAGATATGGACTGAGTCCAACCCACTGTGTATTGTACAGAATGTAATATAAGATATGGACTGAGTCCAACCCACTGTGTAATGTACATAATGTAATATAAGATATGGGCTGAGTCCAACACACTGTGTATTGTACAGAATGTAATATAAGATATGGACTGAGTCCACCCCACTGTGCAATGTGCAGAATGTAATATAAGATATGGACTGAGTCTAACCCACTGTGTAATTTACTGAATGTAATATAAGATATGGACTGAGTCCACCCCACTGTGTATTGTACAGAATGTGATATAAGATATGGACTGAGTCCAGCCCACTGTGCAATGTGCAGAATGTAATATAAGATATGGACTGAGTCCAACACACTGTGTATTGTACAGAATGTAATATAAGATATGGACTGAGTCCACCCCACTGTGCAATGTGCAGAATGTAATATCAGATATGGACTGTGTCCAACCCACCTTGTAATGTGCAGAATGTGATATAAGATATGGGCTGACTCCAACCCACCTTGTAATGTGCAGAATGTAACATAAGATATGAACTGAGTCCAGCCCACTGTGTATTGTAAAGAATGTAATATAAGATATGGACTGAGTCCAACCCATCGTGTATTGTACAGAATGTAATATAAGATATGGACTGAGTCCACTCCACCGTGTAATGTACAGAATGTAATATAAGACATGTACTGAGTCCAACCCACTGTGTAATGTACAGAATGTAATATAAGATATGGACTGAGTCCACCCCACTGTGTGATGTGCAGAATGTAATATAAGATATGGTCTGAGTCCAACCCACTGTGTATTGTACATAATTTAACACAAGATATGGACTGAGTCCAACCCACCTTGTAATGTGCAGAATGTAATATAAGATATGAACTGAGTCCAACCCACTGTGTATTGTACAGAATGTAATATAAGATATGGGCTGAGTCCAACCCACTGTGTATTGTACAGAATGTGATATAAGATATGGTCTGAGTCCAATCCACTGTGTATTGTACGGAATGTAATATAAGATATGGACTGAGTCCAACCCACTGTGTATTGTACAGAATGTAATATAAGATATGGACTGAGTCCAACCCACTGTGTATTGTACAGAATGTCATGTAAGATATGGACTGACTCCAAACCACTGCGTAATGTGCGGAATGTAATATGAGATATGGACTGAGTCCACCCCACTGTGTATTGTACAGAATGTAATATAAGATATGGACTGAGTCCAACCAGCCTTGTGATGTGCAGAATGCAATATAAGATATTTACTGAGTCCAACCCACCTTGTATTGTACAGAATGTAATATAAGATATTGACTGAGTCCAACCCACCTTGTAATGTGCAGAATGTGATATAAGATATGTACTGAGTCCACCCCACTGTGTCATGTGCAGAATGTAATAAAAGATATGGACTGAGTCCACCCCAATGTGTATTGAACAGAATGTAATATAAGGTATGGACTGAGTCCAACCCACTGTGTATTGTGCAGAATGTAATATAACATATGGGCTGAGTCCAACCCACTGTGTATTGTACAGAATGTAATATAAGATATGGACTGAGTCCAACCCACCTTGTAATGTGCAGAATGTAATATAAGATATGGAGTGAGTCCAACCCACTGTGTATTGTACAGAATGTAATATGATATATGGACTGAGTCCAACCCACCTTGTAATATACAGAATGTAATATAAGATATGGACTGAGTCCAACCAACCGTGTATTGTGCAGAATGTAATATAAGATATGGACTTAGTCCAACCCACTGTGTAATGTGCAGAATGTAATATAAGATATGTACTGAGTCCAACCCACTGTGTAATGTACAGAATGTAATATAAGATATGGACTGAGTCCACCCCACTGTGTGATGTGCAGAATGTGATATAAGATATGGTCTGAGTCCAACCCACTGTGTATTGTACATAATTTAACACAAGATATGGACTGAGTCCAACCCACCTTGTAATGTGCAGAATGTAATTTAAGATATGGACTGAGTCTAACCCACTGTGTATTGTACAGAATGTAATATAAGATATGGGCTGAGTCCAACCCACTGTGTATTGTACAGAATGTATTATAAGATATGGTCTGAGTCCAATCCACTGTGTATTGTACGGAATGTAATATAAGATATGGACTGAGTCCAACCCACTGTGTATTGTACAGAATGTAATGTAAGATGTGGACTGAGTCCAACCCACTGCGTAATGTGCGGAATGTAATATAAGATATGGACTGAGTCCACCCCACTGTGTATTGTACAGAATGTAATATAAGATATGGACTGAGTCCAACCAACCGTGTGATGTGCAGAATGCAATATAAGATATTTACAGAGTCCAACCCACCTTGTATTGTACAGAATGTAATATAAGATATGGACTGAGTCCAACCCACCTTGTAATGTGCAGAATGTAATATAAGATATGGTCTGAGTCCAATCCAATGTGTATTGTACGGAATGTAACATAAGATATGGACTGAGTCCACCCCACTGTGCACTGTGCATTGTACAGAATGCAATATAAGATATGGACTGAGACCAACCCACTGTGTATTGTACAGAATGCAATATAAGATATGGACTGAGTCCAACCCACTGTGTAATGTGCAGAATGTAATATAAGATATGGACTGAGTCCAACCCACCTTGTAATGTGCAGAATGTGATATAAGATATGTACTGAGTCCACCCCACTGTGTATTGTCCAGAATGTAAAATAAGATATGGACTGAGTCCACCCCACTGTGTATTGTACAGAATGTAATATAAGATATTTACTGAGTCCAACCCACCTTGTATTGTACAGAATGTAATATAAGATATGGACTGAGTCCACCCCACTGTGCAATGTGCAGAATGTAATATCAGATATGGACTGTGTCCAACCCACCTTGTAATGTGCAGAATGTAATATAAGATATGGGCTGAGTCCAACCCACCTTGTAATGCACAGAATGTAACATAAGATATGAACTGAGTCCAGCCCACTGTGTATTGTACAGAATGTAATATAAGATATGGACTGAGTCCAACCCATCGTGTATTGTACAGAATGTAATATAAGATATGGACTGAGTCCACTCCACCGTGTAATGTACAGAATGTAAGATAAGATATGGACTGAGTCCAACCAACCGTGTGATGTGCAGAATGCAATATAAGATATTTACTGAGTCCAACCCACCTTGTAATGTGCAGAATGTAATATAAGATATGTACTGAGTCCACCCCACTGTGTGTTGTCCAGAATGTAATGTAAGATATGGACTGAGTCCAACCCACTGTGTAATGTGCAGAATGTAATATAAGATATGTACTGAGTCCAACCCACTGTGCAATGTGCAGAATGTAATATAAGATATGGACTGAGTCCAACCCACTGTGCAATGTGCAGAATGTAATATAAGATATGGACTGAGTCCAACCCACTGTGTAATGTGCAGAATGTCATATAAGATATGGGCTGAGTCCAACCCACTGTGTATTGTACCAACTGTAATATAAGATATGGACTGAATCCACCCCACTGTGTATTGTACAGAATGTAATATAAGATATGGACTGAGTCCAACCCACTGTGTAATGTACAGAATGTAATATAAGATATGGGCTGAGTCCAACACACTGTGCAATGTGCAGAATGTAATATAAGATATGGACTGAGTCCAACCCACTGTGTAATTTACTGAATGTAATATAAGATATGGACTGAGTCCACCCCACTGTGTATTGTACATAATTTAACACAAGATATGGACTGAGTCCAACCCACCTTGTAATGTGCAGAATGCAATATAAGATATTTACTGAGTCCAACCCACCTTGTAATGTGCAGAATGTAATATAAGATATGTACTGAGTCCACCCCACTGTGTATTGTCCAGAATTTAATATAAGATATGGACTGAGTCCAACCCACTGTGTAATGTGCAGAATGTAATATAAGATATGTACTGAGTCCAACCCACTGTGCAATGTGCAGAATGTAATATAAGATATGGACTGAGTCCACTCCAGTGTGTATTGAAAAGAATGTAATATAAGATATGGACTGAGTCCACCCCAATGTGTATTGAAAAGAATGTAATACAAGATATGGACTGAGTCCAACCCACTGTGTATTGTACAGAATGTAATTTCAGATCTGGACTGAGTCCAAACCACCTTGTAATGTGCAGAATGTGATTTCAGATCTGGACTGAGTCCAACCCACTGCGTAATGTGCAGAATGTAATATAATATATGGACTGAGTCCAACCAACCGTGTGATGTGCAGAATGCAATATAAGATATTTACTGAGTCCAACCCACCTTGTATTGTACAGAATGTAATATAAGATATGGACTGAGTCCAACCCACCTTGTAATGTGCAGAATGTAATATAAGATATGGTCTGAGTCCAATCCAATGTGTATTGTACGGAATGTAACATAAGATATGGACTGAGTCCACCCCACTGTGCACTGTGCATTGTACAGAATGCAATATAAGATATGGACTGAGACCAACCCACTGTGTATTGTACAGAATGCAATATAAGATATGGACTGAGTCCAACCCACTGTGTAATGTGCAGAATGTAATATAAGATATGGACTGAGTCCAACCCACTGTGTATTGTACAGAATGTAATTTTAGATATGGGCTGAGTCCAACCCACTGTGCATTGTACCAACTGTAATATAAGATATGGACTGAATCCACCCCACTGTGTATTGTACAGAATGTAATATAAGATATGGACTGAGTCCAACCCACTGTGTAATGTACAGAATGTAATATAAGATATGGGCTGAGTCCAACACACTGTGCAATGTGCAGAATGTAATATAAGATATGGACTGAGTCCAACCCACTGTGTAATTTACTGAATGTAATATAAGATATGGACTGAGTCCACCCCACTGTGTATTGTACATAATTTAACACAAGATATGGACTGAGTCCAACCCACCTTGTAATGTGCAGAATGCAATATAAGATATTTACTGAGTCCAACCCACCTTGTAATGTGCAGAATGTAATATAAGATATGTACTGAGTCCACCCCACTGTGTATTGTCCAGAATTTAATATAAGATATGGACTGAGTCCAACCCACTGTGTAATGTGCAGAATGTAATATAAGATATGTACTGAGTCCAACCCACTGTGCAATGTGCAGAATGTAATATAAGATATGGACTGAGTCCACTCCAGTGTGTATTGAAAAGAATGTAATATAAGATATGGACTGAGTCCACCCCAATGTGTATTGAAAAGAATGTAATACAAGATATGGACTGAGTCCAACCCACTGTGTATTGTACAGAATGTAATTTCAGATCTGGACTGAGTCCAAACCACCTTGTAATGTGCAGAATGTGATTTCAGATCTGGACTGAGTCCAACCCACTGCGTAATGTGCAGAATGTAATATAATATATGGACTGAGTCCAACCAACCGTGTGATGTGCAGAATGCAATATAAGATATTTACTGAGTCCAACCCACCTTGTATTGTACAGAATGTAATATAAGATATGGACTGAGTCCAACCCACCTTGTAATGTGCAGAATGTAATATAAGATATGGTCTGAGTCCAATCCAATGTGTATTGTACGGAATGTAACATAAGATATGGACTGAGTCCACCCCACTGTGCACTGTGCATTGTACAGAATGCAATATAAGATATGGACTGAGACCAACCCACTGTGTATTGTACAGAATGCAATATAAGATATGGACTGAGTCCAACCCACTGTGTAATGTGCAGAATGTAATATAAGATATGGACTGAGTCCAACCCACTGTGTATTGTACAGAATGTAATTTTAGATATGGGCTGAGTCCAACCCACTGTGCATTGTACATAATGTAACGTAAGATATGGACTGAGTCCAACCCACTGTGTATTGTACAGAATGTAATATAAGATATGGACTGAGTCCAACCCACTGTGCAATGTGCAGAATGTAATATAAGATATGGGCTGAGTCCAACACACTTTGTATTGTACAGAATGTAATATAAGATATGGACTGAGTCCACCCCACTGTGCAATGTGCAGAATGTAATATAAGATATGGACTGAGTCCAACCCACTGTGTAATTTACTGAATGTAATATAAGATATGGACTGAGTCCACCCCACTGTGTATTGTACAGAATGTGATATAAGATATGGACTGAGTCCACCCCACTGTGCAATGTGCAGAATGTAATATAAGATATGGACTGAGTCCAACACACTGTGTATTGTACAGAATGTAATAAAAGATATGGACTGAGTCCACCCCACTGTGCAATGTGCGGAATGTAATATCAGATATGGACTGTGTCCAACCCACCTTGTAATGTGCAGAATGTAATATAAGATATGGGCTGACTCCAACCCACCTTGTAATGTACAGAATGTAACATAAGATATGAACTGAGTCCAGCCCACTGTGTATTGTACAGAATGTAATATAAGATATGGACTGAGTCCAACCCATCGTGTATTGTACAGAATGTAATATAAGATATGGACTGAGTCCACTCCACCGTGTAATGTACAGAATGTAATATAAGATATGTACTGAGTCCAACCCACTGTGTAATGTACAGAATGTAATATAAGATATGGACTGAGTCCAACCCACCTTGTAATGTGCAGAATGTAATATAAGATATGGACTGAGTCCAACCCACTGTGTATTGTACAGAATGTAATATAAGATATGGGCTGAGTCCAACCCACTGTGCATTGTACAGAATGTGATATAAGATATGGTCTGAGTCCAATCCACTGTGTATTGTACGGAATGTAATATAAGATATGGACTGAGTCCAACCCACTGTGCATTGTACAGAATGTAATATAAGATATGGACTGAGTCCAACCCACTGTGTATTGTACAGAATGTCATGTAAGATATGGACTGAGTCCAACCCACTGCGTAATGTGCGGAATGTAATATAAGATATGGAGTGAGTCCACCCCACTGTGTATTGTACAGAATGTAATATAAGATATGGACTGAGTCCAACCAACCTTGTGATGTGCAGAATGCAATATAAGATATTTACTGAGTCCAACCCACCTTGTATTGTACAGAATGTAATATAAGATATGGACTGAGTCCACTCCACTGTGTATTGAAAAGAATGTAATATAAGATATGGACTGAGTCCACCCCACTGTGTATTGAAAAGAATGTAATATAAGATTATGGTCTGAGTCCAAACCACCTTGTAATGTGCAGAATGTAATTTCAGATCTGGACTGAGTCCAACCCAGCTTGTAATGTGCAGAATGTAATATAAGATATGGACTGAGTCCAACCCACTGCGTAATGTGCGGAATGTAATATAATATATAGACTGAGTCCAACCCACCTTGTATTGTACAGAATGTAATATAAGATATGGACTGAGTCCAACCCACTGCGTAATGTGCAGAATGCAATATAAGATATTTACTGAGTCCAACCCACCTTGTATTGTACAGAATGTAATATAAGATATCGACTGAGTCCAACCCACTGTGTAATGTGCAGAATGTAATATAAGATATGGACTGAGTCCAACCCACTGTGCATTGTACAGAATGTAATTTTAGATATGGGCTGAGTCCAACCCACTGTGCATTGTACATAATGTAACGTAAGATATGGACTGAGTCCAACCCACTGTGTATTGTACAGAATGTAATATAAGATATGTACTGAGTCCAACCCACTGTGTAATGTACTGAATGTAATATAAGGTATGGACTGAATCCAACCCACTGTGTATTGTACAGAATGTAATATAAGATATGGACTGAGTCCAACCCACTGTGTATTGTACAGAATGTAATATAAGATATGGACTGAGTCCAACCCACTGTGTAATGTACATAATGTAATATAAGATATGGGCTGAGTCCAACACACTGTGTATTGTACAGAATGTAATATAAGATATGGACTGAGTCCACCCCACTGTGCAATGTGCAGAATGTAATATAAGATATGGACTGAGTCTAACCCACTGTGTAATTTACTGAATGTAATATAAGATATGGACTGAGTCCACCCCACTGTGTATTGTACAGAATGTGATATAAGATATGGACTGAGTCCAGCCCACTGTGCAATGTGCAGAATGTAATATAAGATATGGACTGAGTCCAACACACTGTGTATTGTACAGAATGTAATATAAGATATGGACTGAGTCCACCCCACTGTGCAATGTGCAGAATGTAATATCAGATATGGACTGTGTCCAACCCACCTTGTAATGTGCAGAATGTGATATAAGATATGGGCTGACTCCAACCCACCTTGTAATGTGCAGAATGTAACATAAGATATGAACTGAGTCCAGCCCACTGTGTATTGTAAAGAATGTAATATAAGATATGGACTGAGTCCAACCCATCGTGTATTGTACAGAATGTAATATAAGATATGGACTGAGTCCACTCCACCGTGTAATGTACAGAATGTAATATAAGACATGTACTGAGTCCAACCCACTGTGTAATGTACAGAATGTAATATAAGATATGGACTGAGTCCACCCCACTGTGTGATGTGCAGAATGTAATATAAGATATGGTCTGAGTCCAACCCACTGTGTATTGTACATAATTTAACACAAGATATGGACTGAGTCCAACCCACCTTGTAATGTGCAGAATGTAATATAAGATATGAACTGAGTCCAACCCACTGTTTATTGTACAGAATGTAATATAAGATATGGGCTGAGTCCAACCCACTGTGTATTGTACAGAATGTGATATAAGATATGGTCTGAGTCCAATCCACTGTGTATTGTACGGAATGTAATATAAGATATGGACTGAGTCCAACCCACTGTGTATTGTACAGAATGTAATATAAGATATGGACTGAGTCCAACCCACTGTGTATTGTACAGAATGTCATGTAAGATATGGACTGACTCCAAACCACTGCGTAATGTGCGGAATGTAATATGAGATATGGACTGAGTCCACCCCACTGTGTATTGTACAGAATGTAATATAAGATATGGACTGAGTCCAACCAGCCTTGTGATGTGCAGAATGCAATATAAGATATTTACTGAGTCCAACCCACCTTGTATTGTACAGAATGTAATATAAGATATTGACTGAGTCCAACCCACCTTGTAATGTGCAGAATGTGATATAAGATATGTACTGAGTCCACCCCACTGTGTCATGTGCAGAATGTCATAAAAGATATGGACTGAGTCCACCCCAATGTGTATTGAACAGAATGTAATATAAGGTATGGACTGAGTCCAACCCACTGTGTATTGTGCAGAATGTAATATAACATATGGGCTGAGTCCAACCCACTGTGTATTGTACAGAATGTAATATAAGATATGGACTGAGTCCAACCCACCTTGTAATGTGCAGAATGTAATATAAGATATGGAGTGAGTCCAACCCACTGTGTATTGTACAGAATGTAATATGATATATGGACTGAGTCCAACCCACCTTGTAATATACAGAATGTAATATAAGATATGGACTGAGTCCAACCAACCGTGTATTGTGCAGAATGTAATATAAGATATGGACTTAGTCCAACCCACTGTGTAATGTGCAGAATGTAATATAAGATATGTACTGAGTCCAACCCACTGTGTAATGTACAGAATGTAATATAAGATATGGACTGAGTCCACCCCACTGTGTGATGTGCAGAATGTGATATAAGATATGGTCTGAGTCCAACCCACTGTGTATTGTACATAATTTAACACAAGATATGGACTGAGTCCAACCCACCTTGTAATGTGCAGAATGTAATTTAAGATATGGACTGAGTCTAACCCACTGTGTATTGTACAGAATGTAATATAAGATATGGGCTGAGTCCAACCCACTGTGTATTGTACAGAATGTATTATAAGATATGGTCTGAGTCCAATCCACTGTGTATTGTACGGAATGTAATATAAGATATGGACTGAGTCCAACCCACTGTGTATTGTACAGAATGTAATGTAAGATGTGGACTGAGTCCAACCCACTGCGTAATGTGCGGAATGTAATATAAGATATGGACTGAGTCCACCCCACTGTGTATTGTACAGAATGTAATATAAGATATGGACTGAGTCCAACCAACCGTGTGATGTGCAGAATGCAATATAAGATATTTACAGAGTCCAACCCACCTTGTATTGTACAGAATGTAATATAAGATATGGACTGAGTCCAACCCACCTTGTAATGTGCAGAATGTAATATAAGATATGGTCTGAGTCCAATCCAATGTGTATTGTACGGAATGTAACATAAGATATGGACTGAGTCCACCCCACTGTGCACTGTGCATTGTACAGAATGCAATATAAGATATGGACTGAGACCAACCCACTGTGTATTGTACAGAATGCAATATAAGATATGGACTGAGTCCAACCCACTGTGTAATGTGCAGAATGTAATATAAGATATGGACTGAGTCCAACCCACCTTGTAATGTGCAGAATGTGATATAAGATATGTACTGAGTCCACCCCACTGTGTATTGTCCAGAATGTAAAATAAGATATGGACTGAGTCCACCCCACTGTGTATTGTACAGAATGTAATATAAGATATTTACTGAGTCCAACCCACCTTGTATTGTACAGAATGTAATATAAGATATGGACTGAGTCCACCCCACTGTGCAATGTGCAGAATGTAATATCAGATATGGACTGTGTCCAACCCACCTTGTAATGTGCAGAATGTAATATAAGATATGGGCTGAGTCCAACCCACCTTGTAATGCACAGAATGTAACATAAGATATGAACTGAGTCCAGCCCACTGTGTATTGTACAGAATGTAATATAAGATATGGACTGAGTCCAACCCATCGTGTATTGTACAGAATGTAATATAAGATATGGACTGAGTCCACTCCACCGTGTAATGTACAGAATGTAAGATAAGATATGGACTGAGTCCAACCAACCGTGTGATGTGCAGAATGCAATATAAGATATTTACTGAGTCCAACCCACCTTGTAATGTGCAGAATGTAATATAAGATATGTACTGAGTCCACCCCACTGTGTGTTGTCCAGAATGTAATGTAAGATATGGACTGAGTCCAACCCACTGTGTAATGTGCAGAATGTAATATAAGATATGTACTGAGTCCAACCCACTGTGCAATGTGCAGAATGTAATATAAGATATGGACTGAGTCCAACCCACTGTGCAATGTGCAGAATGTAATATAAGATATGGACTGAGTCCAACCCACTGTGTAATGTGCAGAATGTCATATAAGATATGGGCTGAGTCCAACCCACTGTGTATTGTACCAACTGTAATATAAGATATGGACTGAATCCACCCCACTGTGTATTGTACAGAATGTAATATAAGATATGGACTGAGTCCAACCCACTGTGTAATGTACAGAATGTAATATAAGATATGGGCTGAGTCCAACACACTGTGCAATGTGCAGAATGTAATATAAGATATGGACTGAGTCCAACCCACTGTGTAATTTACTGAATGTAATATAAGATATGGACTGAGTCCACCCCACTGTGTATTGTACATAATTTAACACAAGATATGCACTGAGTCCAACCCACCTTGTAATGTGCAGAATGCAATATAAGATATTTACTGAGTCCAACCCACCTTGTAATGTGCAGAATGTAATATAAGATATGTACTGAGTCCACCCCACTGTGTATTGTCCAGAATTTAATATAAGATATGGACTGAGTCCAACCCACTGTGTAATGTGCAGAATGTAATATAAGATATGTACTGAGTCCAACCCACTGTGCAATGTGCAGAATGTAATATAAGATATGGACTGAGTCCAACACACTGTGTATTGTACAGAATGTAATATAAGATATGGACTGAGTCCACCCCACTGTGCAATGTGCAGAATGTAATATCAGATATGGACTGTGTCCAACCCACCTTGTAATGTGCAGAATGTAATATAAGATATGGGCTGACTCCAATCCACCTTGTAATGTACAGAATGTAAAATAAGATATGAACTGAGTCCAGCCCACTGTGTATTGTACAGAATGTAATATAAGATATGGACTGATTCCAACCCATCGTGTATTGTACAGAATGTAATATAAGATATGGACTGAGTCCACTCCACCTTATAATGTACAGAATGTAATATAAGATATGTACTGAGTCCACCCCACTGTGTATTGTCCAGAATGCAATATAAGATATTTACTGAGTCCAACCCACCTTGTATTGTACAGAATGTGATATAAGATATGGACTGAGTCCAACCCACCTTGTAATGTACAGAATGTAATATAAGATATGTACTGAGTCCAACCCACTGTGTAATGTACAGAATGTAATATAAGATATGGACTGAGTCCAACCAACCTTGTGATGTGCAGAATGCAATATAAGATATTTACTGAGTCCAACCCACCTTGTATTTTACAGAATGTAATATAAGATATTGACTGAGTCCAACCCACCTTGTAATGTGCAGAATGTGATATAAGATATGTACTGAGTCCACCCCACTGTGTCATGTGCAGAATGTAATAAAAGATATGGACTGAGTCCACCCCACTGTGTATTGAACAGAATGTAATATAACATATGGGCTAAGTCCAACCCACTGTGTATTGTACAGAATGTAATATAAGATATGGAATGAGTCCAACCCACCTTGTAATGTGCAGAATGTAATATAAGATATGGGCTGAGTCCAACCCACTGCTTAATGTGCGGAATGAAATATAAGATATGGACTGAGTCCACCCCACTGTGTATTGTCCAGAATGTAAAATAAGATATGTACTGAGTCCAACCCACTGTGTATTGTACAGAATGTAATATGATATATGGACTGAGTCCAACCCACCTTGTAATATACAGAATGTAATATAAGATATGGACTGAGTCCAACCCACTGTGTAATGTGCAGAATGTAATATAAGATATGTACTGAGTCCAACCCACTGTGTAATGTACAGAATGTAATATAAGATATGGACTGAGTCCACTCCACCTTATAATGTACAGAATGTAATATAAGATATGTACTGAGTCCACCCCACTGTGTATTGTCCAGAATGCAATATAAGATATTTACTGAGTCCAACCCACCTTGTATTGTACAGAATGTGATATAAGATATGGACTGAGTCCAACCCACCTTGTAATGTACAGAATGTAATATAAGATATGTACTGAGTCCAACCCACTGTGTAATGTACAGAATGTAATATAAGATATGGACTGAGTCCAACCAACCTTGTGATGTGCAGAATGCAATATAAGATATTTACTGAGTCCAACCCACCTTGTATTTTACAGAATGTAATATAAGATATTGACTGAGTCCAACCCACCTTGTAATGTGCAGAATGTGATATAAGATATGTACTGAGTCCACCCCACTGTGTCATGTGCAGAATGTAATAAAAGATATGGACTGAGTCCACCCCACTGTGTATTGAACAGAATGTAATATAACATATGGGCTAAGTCCAACCCACTGTGTATTGTACAGAATGTAATATAAGATATGGTCTGAGTCCAACCCACTGCTTAATGTGCGGAATGAAATATAAGATATGGACTGAGTCCACCCCACTGTGTATTGTCCAGAATGTAAAATAAGATATGTACTGAGTCCAACCCACTGTGTATTGTACAGAATGTAATATGATATATGGACTGAGTCCAACCCACCTTGTAATATACAGAATGTAATATAAGATATGGACTGAGTCCACCCCAATGTGTGATGTGCAGAATGTAATATAAGATATGGGCTGAGTCCAACCCACTGTGTATTGTACAGAATGTAATATAAGATATGATCTGAGTCCAATCCACTGTGTATTGTACGCAATGTAATATAAGATATGGACTGAGTCCAACCCACTGTGTATTGTACAGAATGTAATGTAAGATATGTACTGAGTCCAACCCACTGCGCAATGTGCGGAATGTAATATAAGTTATGGACTGAGTCCAACCAACCGTGTGATGTGCAGAATGCAATATAAGATATTTACTGAGTCCAACCCACCTTGTATTGTACAGAATGTAATATAAGATATGGACTGAGTCCAACCCACCTTGTAATGTGCAGAATGTGATATAAGATATGTACTGAGTCCACCCCACTGTGTATTGTCCAGAATGTAAAATAAGATATGGACTGAGTCCACCCCACTGTGTATTGTACAGAATGTAATATAAGATATTTACTGAGTCCAACCCACCTTGTATTGTACAGAATGTAATATAAGATATGGACTGAGTCCACCCCACTGTGCAATGTGCAGAATGTAATATCAGATATGGACTGTGTCCAACCCACCTTGTAATGTGCAGAATGTAATATAAGATATGGGCTGAGTCCAACCCACTGTGTATTGTACAGAATGTAATATAAGATATGGTCTGAGTCCAATCCACTGTGTATTGTACGCAATGTAATATAAGATATGGACTGAATCCAACCCACTGTGTATTGTACAGAATGTAATATAAGATATGGACTGAGTCCAACCCATCGTGTATTGTACAGAATGTAATATAAGATATGGACTGAGTCAACTCCACCGTGTAATGTACAGAATGTAATATAAGATATGGACTGAGTCCAACCAACCGTGTGATGTGCAGAATGCAATAAAAGATATTTACTGAGTCCAACCCACCTTGTAATGTGCAGAATGTAATATAAGATATGTACTGAGTCCACCCCACTGTGTATTGTCCAGAATGTAATATAAGATATGGACTGAGTCCAACCCACTGTGTAATGTGCAGAATGTAATATAAGAGATGTACTGAGTCCAACCCACTGTGTGATGTAAAGAATGTAATTTAAGATATGGACTGAGTCCACCCCACTGTGTGATGTGCAGAATGTAATATAAGATATGGTCTGAGTCCAACCCACTGTGTATTGTACATAATTTAACACAAGATATGGACTGAGTCCAACCCACCTTGTAATGTGCAGAATGTAATATAAGATATGGACTGAGTCCAACCCACTGTGTATTGTACAGAATGTAATATAAGATATGGGCTGAGTCCAACCCACTGTGTATTGTACAGAATGTAATATAAGATATGGTCTGAGTCCAATCCACTGTGTATTGTACGGAATGTAATATAAGATATGGACTGAGTCCAACCCACTGTGTATTGTACAGAATGTAATATAAGATATGGACTGAGTCCAACCCACTGTGTATTGTACAGAATGTAATGTGAGATATGGACTGAGTCCAACCCACTGCGTAATGTGCGGAATGTAATATAAGATATGGACTGAGTCCACCCCACTGTGTATTGTACAGAATGTAATATAAGATATGGACTGAGTCCAACCCACTGCGTAATGTGCGGAATGTAATATAAGATATGGACTGAGTCCACACCACTGTGTATTGTGCAGAATGTAATATAACATCTGGGCTGAGTCCAACCCACTGTGTATTGTACAGAATGTAATATAAGATATGGACTGAGTCCAACCGACCTTGTAATGTGCAGAATGTAATTTCAGATATGGACTGAGTCCAACCCACCTTGTAATGTGCAGAATGTAATATAAGATATGGGCTGAGTCCAACCCACTGCGTAATGTGCGGAATGAAATATAAGATATGGACTGAGTCCACCCCACTGTGTATTGTCCAGAATGTAAAATAAGATATGTACTGAGTCCAACCCACTGCGCAATGTGCAGAATGTAATATAAGATATGGAGTGAGTCCAACCCACTGTGTATTGTACAGAATGTAATATAATATATGGACTGAGTCCAACCCACCTTGTAATATACAGAATGTAATATATGATATGGACTGAGTCCAACCAACCGTGTATTGTGCAGAATGTAATATAAGATATGGACTGAGTCCAACCCACTGTGTAATGTGCAGAATGTAATATAAAATATGTTCTGAGTCCAACCCACTGTGTAATGTACAGAATGTAATATAAGATATGGACTGAGTCCACCCCACTGTGTGATGTGCAGAATGTTATATAAGATATGGTCTGAGTCCAACCCACTGTGTATTGTACATAATTTAACACAAGATATGGACTGAGTCCAACCCACTGTGTTTTGAACAGAATGTAATATAAGTTATGGGCTGAGTCCAACCCACTGTGTATTGTACAGAATGTAATATAAGATATGGCCTGAGTCCAATCCACTGTGTATTGTACAGAATGTAATGTAAGATATGGACTGAGTCCAACCCACTGCGTAATGTGCAGAATGTAATATAAGATATGGACTGAGTCCAACCCACTGTGTATTGTACAGAATGTAATGTAAGATATGGACTGAGTCCAACCCACTGCGTAATGTGCGGAATGTAATATAAGATATGGACTGAGTCCACCAAACTGTGTATTGTACAGAATGTAATATAAGATATGGACTGAGTCCAACCAACCTTGTGATGTGCAGAATGCAATATAAGATATTTACTGAGTCCAACCCACCTTGTATTGTACAGAATGTAATATAAGATATGGACTGAGTCCAACCCATCTTGTAATGTGCAGAATGTGATATAAGATATGTACTGAGTCCACCCCACTGTGTATTGTCCAGAATGTAAAATAAGATATGGGCTGAGTCCAACCCACTGTGTATTGTACAGAATGTAATGTAAGATATGGACTGAGTCCAACCCACTGTGTCATGTGCAGAATGTAACAAAAGATATGGACTGAGTCCACCCCACTGTGTATTGAACAGAATGTAATATAAGGTATGGACTGAGTCCAACCCAATGTGTATTGTGCAGAATGTAATATAAGATATGGGCTGAGTCCAACCCAATGTGTATTGTGCAGAATGTAATATAACATCTGGGCTGAGTCCAACCCACTGTGTATTGTACAGAATGTAATATAAGATATGGACTGAGTCCAACCCACCTTGTAATGTGCAGAATGTAATTTCAGATATGGACTGAGTCCAACCCACCTTGTAATGTGCAGAATGTAATATAAGATATGGGCTGAGTCCAACCCACTGCGTAATGTGCGGAATGAAATATAAGATATGGACTGAGTCCACCCCACTGTGCATTGTCCAGAATGTAAAATAAGATATGTACTGAGTCCAACCCACTGCGTAATGTGCAGAATGTAATTTCAGATATGGACTGAGTCCAACCCACCTTGTAATGTACAGAATGTAATATAAGATATGGAGTGAGTCCAACCCACTGTGTATTGTACAGAATGTAATATAATATATGGACTGAGTCCAACCCACCTTGTAATATACAGAATGTAATATAAGATATGGACTGAGTCCAACCAACCGTGTATTGTGCAGAATGTAATATAAGATATGGACTGAGTCCAACCCACTGTTTAATGTGCAGAATGTAATATAAAATATGTACTGAGTCCAACCCACTGTGTAATGTACAGAATGTAATATAAGATATGGACTGAGTCCACCCCACTGTGTGATGTGCAGAATGTATATATAAGATATGGTCTGAGTCCAACCCACTGTGTATTGTACATAATTTAACACAAGATATGGACTGAGTCCAACCCACCTTGTAATGTGCAGAATGTGATATAAGATATGGACTGAGTCCAACCCACTGTGTATTGTACAGAATGTAATATAAGATATGGTCTGAGTCCAATCCACTGTGTATTGTACGGAATGTAATATAAGATATGGACTGAGTCCAACCCACTGTGTATTGTACAGAATGTAATATAAGATATGGACTGAGTCCAACCCACTGTGTATTGTGCAGAATGTAATGTAAGATATGGACTGAGTCCAACCCACTGCGTAATGTGCGGAATGTAATATAAGATATGGACTGAGTCCACCCCACTGTGTATTGTACAGAATGTAATCTAAGATATTTGCTGAGTCCAACCAACCGTGTGATGTGCAGAATGCAATATAAGATATTTACTGAGTCCAACCCACCTTGTAATATACAGGATGTAATATAAGATATGGACTGAGTCCAACCAACCGTGCATTGTGCAGAATGTAATATAAGATATGGACTGAGTCCAACCCACTGTGTAATGTGCAGAATGTAATATAAGATATGTACTGAGTCCAACCCACTGTGTGATGTACAGAATGTAATATAAGATATGGACTGAGTCCACCCCACTGTGTGATGTGCAGAATGTAATATAAGATTATGGTCTGAGTCCAACCCACTGTGTATTGTACATAATTTAACACAAGATATGGACTGAGTCCAACCCACCTTGTAATGTGCAGAATGTAATATCAGATATGGACTGAGTCCAACCCACTGTGTATTGTACAGAATGTAATATAAGATATGGGCTGAGTCCAACCCACTGTGTATTGTACAGAATGTAATATAAGATATGGTCTGAGTCCAATCCACTGTGTATTGTACAGAATGTAATATAAGATATGGGCTGAGTCCAACCCACTGTGTATTGTACAGAATGTAATATAAGATATGGTCTGAGTCCAACCCACCTTGTATTGTACAGAATGTAATATAAGATATGGACTGAGTCCAACCCACCTTGTAATGTGCAGAATGTGATATAAGATATGTACAGAGTCCACCCCACTGTGTATTGTCCATAATGTAAAATAAGATATGGACTGAGTCCACCCCACTGTGTATTGTACAGAATGTAATGTAAGATTTCTACTGAGTCCAACCCACTGTGTATTGTACAGAATGTAAAATAAGATATGGGATGAGTCCAACCCACTGTGTATTGTACAGAATGTAATATAAGATATGGACTGAGTCCAACCCACCTTGTAATGTGCAGAATGTGATATAAGATATGTACTGAATCCAACCCACTGTGTAATGTGCAGAATGTAATATAAGATATGGACTGAGTCCAACCCACCTTGTGATGTGCAGAATGTAATTTCAGATATGGACTGAGTCCAACCCACCTTGTAATGTGCAGAATGTAACATAAGATATGGACTGAGTACAACCCACTGTGTCATGTGCAGAATGTAATATAAGATATGTGCTGAGTCCAACCCACTGTGTAATGTACAGAATGTAATATAAGATATGGACTGAGTCCACCCCACTGTGTATTGTACATAATTTAACACAAGATATGGACTGAGTCCAACCCACCTTGTAATGTACAGAATGTAATATAAGATATGGGCTGAGTCCAACACACTGTGTATTGTACAGAATGTAATATAAGATATGGTCTGAGTCCAATCCACTGTGTATTGTACGGAATGTAATATAAGACATGGACTGAGTCCAACCCACTGTGTGTTGTACAGAATGTAATTTCAGATATGGACTGAGTCCAACCCACTGTGTATTGTACAGAATGAAATGTAAGATATGGACTGAGTCCAACCCACTGCGTAATGTGCGGTATGTAATATAAGTTGTGGACTGAGTCCACCCCACTGTGTATTGTACAGAATGTAATATAAGATATGGACTGAGTCCAACCAACCTTGTGATGTGAACAATGCAATATAAGATATTTACTGAGTCCAACCCACCTTGTATTGTACAGAATGTAATATAAGATATGGACTGAGTCCAACCCACCTTGTAATGTGCAGAATGTGATATAAGATATGTACTGAGTCCACCCCACTGTGTATTGTCCAGAATGTAAAATAAGATATGGACTGAGTCCAACCCACCTTGTAATGTGCAGAATGTAAAATAAGATATGTACTGAGTCCAACCCACTGCGTAATGTGCAGAATGTAATATAAGATATGGAATGAGTCCAACCCACTGTGTATTGTACAGAATGTAATATAAGATATGGACTGAGTCCAACCCACTGTGTCATGTGCAGAATGCAATAAAAGATATGGACTGAGTCCACCCCACTGTGTATTGAACAGAATGTAATATAAGGTATGGACTGAGTCCAACCCATTGTGTATTGTACAGAATGTAATATAAGATATGGTCTGAGTCCAACCCACCTTGTAATGTGCAGAATGTAATTTCAGATATGGACTGAGTCCAACCCACCTTGTAATGTGCAGAATGTAATATAAGATATGGGCTGAGTCCAACCCACTGCGTAATGTGCGGAATGAAATATAAGATATGGACTGAGTCCACCCCACTGTGTATTGTGCAGAATGTAAAATAAGATATGTACTGAGTCCAACCCACTGCGTAATGTGCAGAATGTAATGTAAGATATGGACTGAGTCCAACCCACTGCGTAATGTGCGGAATGTAATATAAGATATGGACTGAGTCCACCCCACTGTGTATTGTACAGAATGTAATCTAAGATATTTGCTGAGTCCAACCAACCGTGTGATGTGCAGAATGCAATATAAGATATTTACTGAGTCCAACCCACCTTGTAATATACAGAATGTAATATAAGATATGGACTGAGTCCAACCAACCGTGCATTGTGCAGAATGTAATATAAGATATGGACTGAGTCCAACCCACTGTGTAATGTGCAGAATGTAATATAAGATATGTACTGAGTCCAACCCACTGTGTGATGTACAGAATGTAATATAAGATATGGACTGAGTCCACCCCACTGTGTGATGTGCAGAATGTAATATAAGATTATGGTCTGAGTCCAACCCACTGTGTATTGTACATAATTTAACACAAGATATGGACTGAGTCCAACCCACCTTGTAATGTGCAGAATGTAATATCAGATATGGACTGAGTCCAACCCACTGTGTATTGTACAGAATGTAATATAAGATATGGGCTGAGTCCAACCCACTGTGTATTGTACAGAATGTAATATAAGATATGGTCTGAGTCCAATCCACTGTGTATTGTACAGAATGTAATATAAGATATGGGCTGAGTCCAACCCACTGTGTATTGTACAGAATGTAATATAAGATATGGTCTGAGTCCAACCCACCTTGTATTGTACAGAATGTAATATAAGATATGGACTGAGTCCAACCCACCTTGTAATGTGCAGAATGTGATATAAGATATGTACAGAGTCCACCCCACTGTGTATTGTCCATAATGTAAAATAAGATATGGACTGAGTCCACCCCACTGTGTATTGTACAGAATGTAATGTAAGATTTCTACTGAGTCCAACCCACTGTGTATTGTACAGAATGTAAAATAAGATATGGGATGAGTCCAACCCACTGTGTATTGTACAGAATGTAATATAAGATATGGACTGAGTCCAACCCACCTTGTAATATGCAGAATGTGATATAAGATATGTACTGAATCCAACCCACTGTGTAATGTGCAGAATGTAATATAAGATATGGACTGAGTCCAACCCACCTTGTGATGTGCAGAATGTAATTTCAGATATGGACTGAGTCCAACCCACCTTGTAATGTGCAGAATGTAACATAAGATATGGACTGAGTACAACCCACTGTGTCATGTGCAGAATGTAATATAAGATATGTGCTGAGTCCAACCCACTGTGTAATGTACAGAATGTAATATAAGATATGGACTGAGTCCACCCCACTGTGTATTGTACATAATTTAACACAAGATATGGACTGAGTCCAACCCACCTTGTAATGTACAGAATGTAATATAAGATATGGGCTGAGTCCAACACACTGTGTATTGTACAGAATGTAATATAAGATATGGTCTGAGTCCAATCCACTGTGTATTGTACGGAATGTAATATAAGACATGGACTGAGTCCAACCCACTGTGTGTTGTACAGAATGTAATTTCAGATATGGACTGAGTCCAACCCACTGTGTATTGTACAGAATGAAATGTAAGATATGGACTGAGTCCAACCCACTGCGTAATGTGCGGTATGTAATATAAGTTGTGGACTGAGTCCACCCCACTGTGTATTGTACAGAATGTAATATAAGATATGGACTGAGTCCAACCAACCTTGTGATGTGAACAATGCAATATAAGATATTTACTGAGTCCAACCCACCTTGTATTGTACAGAATGTAATATAAGATATGGACTGAGTCCAACCCACCTTGTAATGTGCAGAATGTGATATAAGATATGTACTGAGTCCACCCCACTGTGTATTGTCCAGAATGTAAAATAAGATATGGACTGAGTCCAACCCACCTTGTAATGTGCAGAATGTAAAATAAGATATGTACTGAGTCCAACCCACTGCGTAATGTGCAGAATGTAATATAAGATATGGAATGAGTCCAACCCACTGTGTATTGTACAGAATGTAATATAAGATATGGACTGAGTCCAACCCACTGTGTCATGTGCAGAATGCAATAAAAGATATGGACTGAGTCCACCCCACTGTGTATTGAACAGAATGTAATATAAGGTATGGACTGAGTCCAACCCATTGTGTATTGTACAGAATGTAATATAAGATATGGTCTGAGTCCAACCCACCTTGTAATGTGCAGAATGTAATTTCAGATATGGACTGAGTCCAACCCACCTTGTAATGTGCAGAATGTAATATAAGATATGGGCTGAGTCCAACCCACTGCGTAATGTGCGGAATGAAATATAAGATATGGACTGAGTCCACCCCACTGTGTATTGTGCAGAATGTAAAATAAGATATGTACTGAGTCCAACCCACTGCGTAATGTGCAGAATGTAATATAAGATATGGAGTGAGTCCAACCCACTGTGTATTGTACAGAATGTAATATAATATATGGACTGAGTCCAACCCACCTTGTAATCTACAGAATGTAATATCAGATATGGACTGAGTGCAACCCACTGTGTATTGTCCAGAATGTAAAATAAGATATGTACTGAGTCCAACCCACTGCGTAATGTACAGAATGTAATATAAGATATGGACTGAGTCCACCCCACTGTGTGATGTGCAGAATGTAATATAAGATATGGTCTGAGTCCAACCCACTGTGTATTGTACATAATTTAACACAAGATATGGACTGAGTCCAACCCACCTTGTAATGTGCAGAATGTAATATCAGATATGGACTGAGTCCAACCCACTGTGTATTGTACAGAATGTAATCTAAGATATGGACTGAGTCCAACCCACTGCGTAATGTGCGGAATGTAATATAAGATATGGACTGAGTCCACCCCACTGTGTATTGTACAGAATGTAATTTCAGATATGGACTGAGTCCAACCCACCTTGTAATGTGCAGAATGTAATTTCAGATATGGACTGAGTCCAACCCACCTTGTAATGTGCAGAATGTAATATAAGATATGGACTGAGTCCAACCCACTGCGTAATGTGCGGAATGTAATATAAGATATGGACTGAGTCCAACCCACCTTGTAATGTGCAGAATGTGATATAAGATATGTACTGAGTCCAACCCACTGTGTAATGTGCAGAATGTAATATCAGATATGGACTGAGTCCAACCCACCTTGTAATGTGCAGAATGTAATTTCAGATATGGACTGAGTCCAACCCACCTTGTAATGTGCAGAATGTAACATAAGATATGGACTGAGTCCAACCCACTGCGTAATGTGCAGAATGTAATTTCAGATATGGACTGAGTCCAACCCACATTGTAATGTGCAGAATGTAACATAAGATATGGACTGAGTCCAACCCACTGCGTAATGTGCAGAATGTAAAATAAGATATGTACTGAGTCCAACCCACTGCGTAATGTGCAGAATGTAATATAAGATATGGACTGAGTCCAACCCACTGTGTTTTGTCCAGAATGTAAAATAAGATATGTACTGAGTCCAACCCACTGCGTAATGTGCAGAATGTAATATATGATATGGACTGAGTCCACCCCACTGTGTATTGTACAGAATGTAATATAAGATATGGACTGAGTCCAACCAACCTTGTGATGTGAAGAATGCAATATAAGATATTTACTGAGTCCAACCCACCTTGTATTGTACAGAATGTAATGTAAGATATGGACTGAGTCCAACCCACCTTGTAATGTGCAGAATGTGATATAAGATATGTACTGAGTCCACCCCACTGTGTATTGTCCAGAATGTAAAATAAGATATGGGCTGAGTCCAACCCACTGTGTATTGTACAGAATGTAATATAAGATATGGACTGAGTCCAACCCACCTTGTAATGTGCAGAATGTAAAATAAGATATGTACTGAGTCCAACCCACTGCGTAATGTGCAGAATGTAATATAAGATATGGACTGAGTCCAACCCACCTTGTAATGTGCAGAATGTAATATAAGATATGGACTGAGTCCAACCCACCTTGTAATGTGCAGAATGTAAAATAAGATATGTACTGAGTCCAACCCACTGCGTAATGTGCAGAATGTAATATAAGATATGGACTGAGTCCAACCCACCTTGTAATGTGCAGAATGTAAAATAAGATATGTACTGAGTCCAACCCACTGCGTAATGTGCAGAATGTAATATAAGATATGGACTGAGTCCAACCCACTGTGTATTGTACAGAATGTAATATAAGATATGGACTGAGTCCAACCCACTGTGTCATGTGCAGAATGCAATAAAAGATATGGACTGAGTCCACCCCACTGTGTATTGAACAGAATGTAATATAAGGTATGGACTGAGTCCAACCCACTGTGTATTGTACAGAATGTAATATAAGATATGGACTGAGTCCAACCCACCTTGTAATGTGCAGAATGTAATTTCAGATATGGACTGAGTCCAACCCACTTGTAATGTGCAGAATGTAATATAAGATATGGGCTGAGTCCAACCCACTGTGTATTGTACAGAATGTAATATAAGATATGGACTGAGTCCAACCCACCTTGTAATGTGCAGAATGTGATATAAGATATGTACTGCATCCAACCCACTGTGTAATGTGCAGAATGTAATATAAGATATGGACTGAGTCCAACCCACCTTGTGATGTGCAGAATGTAATTTCAGATATGGACTGAGTCCAACCCACCTTGTAATGTGCAGAATGTAACATAAGATATGGACTGAGTACAACCCACTGTGTCATGTGCAGAATGTAATATAAGATATGTGCTGAGTCCAACCCACTGTGTAATGTACAGAATGTAATATAAGATATGGACTGAGTCCACCCCACTGTGTATTGTACATAATTTAACACAAGATATGGACTGAGTCCAACCCACCTTGTAATGTACAGAATGTTATATAAGATATGGGCTGAGTCCAACACACTGTGTATTGTACAGAATGTAATATAAGATATGGTCTGAGTCCAATCCACTGTGTATTGTACGGAATGTAATATAAGACATGGACTGAGTCCAACCCACTGTGTGTTGTACAGAATGTAATTTCAGATATGGACTGAGTCCAACCCACTGTGTATTGTACAGAATGAAATGTAAGATATGGACTGAGTCCAACCCACTGCGTAATGTGCGGTATGTAATATAAGTTGTGGACTGAGTCCACCCCACTGTGTATTGTACAGAATGTAATATAAGATATGGACTGAGTCCAACCAACCTTGTGATGTGAACAATGCAATATAAGATATTTACTGAGTCCAACCCACCTTGTATTGTACAGAATGTAATATAAGATATGGACTGAGTCCAACCCACCTTGTAATGTGCAGAATGTGATATAAGATATGTACTGAGTCCACCCCACTGTGTATTGTCCAGAATGTAAAATAAGATATGGACTGAGTCCAACCCACCTTGTAATGTGCAGAATGTAAAATAAGATATGTACTGAGTCCAACCCACTGCGTAATGTGCAGAATGTAATATAAGATATGGAATGAGTCCAACCCACTGTGTATTGTACAGAATGTAATATAAGATATGGACTGAGTCCAACCCACTGTGTCATGTGCAGAATGCAATAAAAGATATGGACTGAGTCCACCCCACTGTGTATTGAACAGAATGTAATATAAGGTATGGACTGAGTCCAACCCATTGTGTATTGTACAGAATGTAATATAAGATATGGTCTGAGTCCAACCCACCTTGTAATGTGCAGAATTTAATTTCAGATATGGACTGAGTCCAACCCACCTTGTAATGTGCAGAATGTAATATAAGATATGGGCTGAGTCCAACCCACTGCGTAATGTGCGGAATGAAATATAAGATATGGACTGAGTCCACCCCACTGTGTATTGTGCAGAATGTAAAATAAGATATGTACTGAGTCCAACCCACTGCGTAATGTGCAGAATGTAATATAAGATATGGAGTGAGTCCAACCCACTGTGTATTGTACAGAATGTAATATAATATATGGACTGAGTCCAACCCACCTTGTAATCTACAGAATGTAATATCAGATATGGACTGAGTGCAACCCACTGTGTATTGTCCAGAATGTAAAATAAGATATGTACTGAGTCCAACCCACTGCGTAATGTACAGAATGTAATATAAGATATGGACTGAGTCCACCCCACTGTGTGATGTGCAGAATGTAATATAAGATATGGTCTGAGTCCAACCCACTGTGTATTGTACATAATTTAACACAAGATATGGACTGAGTCCAACCCACCTTGTAATGTGCAGAATGTAATATCAGATATGGACTGAGTCCAACCCACTGTGTATTGTACAGAATGTAATCTAAGATATGGACTGAGTCCAACCCACTGCGTAATGTGCGGAATGTAATATAAGATATGGACTGAGTCCACCCCACTGTGTATTGTCCAGAATGTAAAATAAGATATGGACTGAGTCCACCCCACTGTGTATTGTACAGAATGTAATGTAAGATTTCTACTGAGTCCACCCCACTGTGTATTGTACAGAATGTAAAATAAGATATGGGCTGAGTCCAACCCACTGTGTATTGTACAGAATGTAATTTCAGATATGGACTGAGTCCAACCCACCTTGTAATGTGCAGAATGTAATTTCAGATATGGACTGAGTCCAACCCACCTTGTAATGTGCAGAATGTAATATAAGATATGGACTGAGTCCAACCCACTGCGTAATGTGCGGAATGTAATATAAGATATGGACTGAGTCCAACCCACCTTGTAATGTGCAGAATGTGATATAAGATATGTACTGAGTCCAACCCACTGTGTAATGTGCAGAATGTAATATCAGATATGGACTGAGTCCAACCCACCTTGTAATGTGCAGAATGTAATTTCAGATATGGACTGAGTCCAACCCACCTTGTAATGTGCAGAATGTAACATAAGATATGGACTGAGTCCAACCCACTGCGTAATGTGCAGAATGTAATTTCAGATATGGACTGAGTCCAACCCACATTGTAATGTGCAGAATGTAACATAAGATATGGACTGAGTCCAACCCACTGCGTAATGTGCAGAATGTAAAATAAGATATGTACTGAGTCCAACCCACTGCGTAATGTGCAGAATGTAATATAAGATATGGACTGAGTCCAACCCACTGTGTTTTGTCCAGAATGTAAAATAAGATATGTACTGAGTCCAACCCACTGCGTAATGTGCAGAATGTAATATATGATATGGACTGAGTCCACCCCACTGTGTATTGTACAGAATGTAATATAAGATATGGACTGAGTCCAACCAACCTTGTGATGTGAAGAATGCAATATAAGATATTTACTGAGTCCAACCCACCTTGTATTGTACAGAATGTAATGTAAGATATGGACTGAGTCCAACCCACCTTGTAATGTGCAGAATGTGATATAAGATATGTACTGAGTCCACCCCACTGTGTATTGTCCAGAATGTAAAATAAGATATGGGCTGAGTCCAACCCACTGTGTATTGTACAGAATGTAATATAAGATATGGACTGAGTCCAACCCACCTTGTAATGTGCAGAATGTAAAATAAGATATGTACTGAGTCCAACCCACTGCGTAATGTGCAGAATGTAATATAAGATATGGACTGAGTCCAACCCACCTTGTAATGTGCAGAATGTAATATAAGATATGGACTGAGTCCAACCCACCTTGTAATGTGCAGAATGTAAAATAAGATATGTACTGAGTCCAACCCACTGCGTAATGTGCAGAATGTAATATAAGATATGGACTGAGTCCAACCCACCTTGTAATGTGCAGAATGTAAAATAAGATATGTACTGAGTCCAACCCACTGCGTAATGTGCAGAATGTAATATAAGATATGGACTGAGTCCAACCCACTGTGTATTGTACAGAATGTAATATAAGATATGGACTGAGTCCAACCCACTGTGTCATGTGCAGAATGCAATAAAAGATATGGACTGAGTCCACCCCACTGTGTATTGAACAGAATGTAATATAAGGTATGGACTGAGTCCAACCCACTGTGTATTGTACAGAATGTAATATAAGATATGGACTGAGTCCAACCCACCTTGTAATGTGCAGAATGTAATTTCAGATATGGACTGAGTCCAACCCACTTGTAATGTGCAGAATGTAATATAAGATATGGGCTGAGTCCAACCCACTGCGTAATGTGCGGAATGAAATATAAGATATGGACTGAGTCCACCCCACTCTGTATTGTCCAGAATGTAAAATAAGATATGTACTGAGTCCAACCCACTGCGTAATGTGCAGAATGTAATATAAGATATGGAGTGAGTCCACCCCACTGTGTATTGTCCAGAATGTAAAATAAGATATGGACTGAGTCCAACCCACCTTGTATTGTACAGAATGTAATATAAGATATGGACTGAGTCCAACCCACCTTGTAATGTGCAGAATGTGATATAAGATATGTACTGAGTCCACCCCACTGTGTATTGTCCAGAATGTAAAATAAGATATGGACTGAGTCCAACCCACCTTGTAATGTGCAGAATGTAAAATAAGATATGTACTGAGTCCAACCCACTGCGTAATGTGCAGAATGTAATATAAGATATGGAATGAGTCCAACCCACTGTGTATTGTACAGAATGTAATATAAGATATGGACTGAGTCCAACCCACTGTGTCATGTGCAGAATGCAATAAAAGATATGGACTGAGTCCACCCCACTGTGTATTGAACAGAATGTAATATAAGGTATGGACTGAGTCCAACCCATTGTGTATTGTACAGAATGTAATATAAGATATGGTCTGAGTCCAACCCACCTTGTAATGTGCAGAATGTAATTTCAGATATGGACTGAGTCCAACCCACCTTGTAATGTGCAGAATGTAATATAAGATATGGGCTGAGTCCAACCCACTGCGTAATGTGCGGAATGAAATATAAGATATGGACTGAGTCCACCACACTGTGTATTGTGCAGAATGTAAAATAAGATATGTACTGAGTCCAACCCACTGCGTAATGTGCAGAATGTAATATAAGATATGGAGTGAGTCCAACCCACTGTGTATTGTACAGAATGTAATATAATATATGGACTGAGTCCAACCCACCTTGTAATCTACAGAATGTAATATCAGATATGGACTGAGTGCAACCCACTGTGTATTGTCCAGAATGTAAAATAAGATATGTACTGAGTCCAACCCACTGCGTAATGTACAGAATGTAATATAAGATATGGACTGAGTCCACCCCACTGTGTGATGTGCAGAATGTAATATAAGATATGGTCTGAGTCCAACCCACTGTGTATTGTACATAATTTAACACAAGATATGGACTGAGTCCAACCCACCTTGTAATGTGCAGAATGTAATATCAGATATGGACTGAGTCCAACCCACTGTGTATTGTACAGAATGTAATCTAAGATATGGACTGAGTCCAACCCACTGCGTAATGTGCGGAATGTAATATAAGATATGGACTGAGTCCACCCCACTGTGTATTGTCCAGAATGTAAAATAAGATATGGACTGAGTCCACCCCACTGTGTATTGTACAGAATGTAATGTAAGATTTCTACTGAGTCCACCCCACTGTGTATTGTACAGAATGTAAAATAAGATATGGGCTGAGTCCAACCCACTGTGTATTGTACAGAATGTAATTTCAGATATGGACTGAGTCCAACCCACCTTGTAATGTGCAGAATGTAATTTCAGATATGGACTGAGTCCAACCCACCTTGTAATGTGCAGAATGTAATATAAGATATGGACTGAGTCCAACCCACTGCGTAATGTGCGGAATGTAATATAAGATATGGACTGAGTCCAACCCACCTTGTAATGTGCAGAATGTGATATAAGATATGTACTGAGTCCAACCCACTGTGTAATGTGCAGAATGTAATATCAGATATGGACTGAGTCCAACCCACCTTGTAATGTGCAGAATGTAATTTCAGATATGGACTGAGTCCAACCCACCTTGTAATGTGCAGAATGTAACATAAGATATGGACTGAGTCCAACCCACTGCGTAATGTGCAGAATGTAATTTCAGGTATGGACTGAGTCCAACCCACATTGTAATGTGCAGAATGTAACATAAGATATGGACTGAGTCCAACCCACTGCGTAATGTGCAGAATGTAAAATAAGATATGTACTGAGTCCAACCCACTGCGTAATGTGCAGAATGTAATATAAGATATGGACTGAGTCCAACCCACTGTGTTTTGTCCAGAATGTAAAATAAGATATGTACTGAGTCCAACCCACTGCGTAATGTGCAGAATGTAATATATGATATGGACTGAGTCCACCCCACTGTGTATTGTACAGAATGTAATATAAGATATGGACTGAGTCCAACCAACCTTGTGATGTGAAGAATGCAATATAAGATATTTACTGAGTCCAACCCACCTTGTATTGTACAGAATGTAATGTAAGATATGGACTGAGTCCAACCCACCTTGTAATGTGCAGAATGTGATATAAGATATGTACTGAGTCCACCCCACTGTGTATTGTCCAGAATGTAAAATAAGATATGGGCTGAGTCCAACCCACTGTGTATTGTACAGAATGTAATATAAGATATGGACTGAGTCCAACCCACCTTGTAATGTGCAGAATGTAAAATAAGATATGTACTGAGTCCAACCCACTGCGTAATGTGCAGAATGTAATATAAGATATGGACTGAGTCCAACCCACCTTGTAATGTGCAGAATGTAATATAAGATATGGACTGAGTCCAACCCACCTTGTAATGTGCAGAATGTAAAATAAGATATGTACTGAGTCCAACCCACTGCGTAATGTGCAGAATGTAATATAAGATATGGACTGAGTCCAACCCACCTTGTAATGTGCAGAATGTAAAATAAGATATGTACTGAGTCCAACCCACTGCGTAATGTGCAGAATGTAATATAAGATATGGACTGAGTCCAACCCACTGTGTATTGTACAGAATGTAATATAAGATATGGACTGAGTCCAACCCACCTTGTAATGTGCAGAATGTGATATAAGATATGTACTGAGTCCACCCCACTGTGTATTGTCCAGAATGTAAAATAAGATATGGACTGAGTCCAACCCACCTTGTAATGTGCAGAATGTAAAATAAGATATGTACTGAGTCCAACCCACTGCGTAATGTGCAGAATGTAATATAAGATATGGAATGAGTCCAACCCACTGTGTATTGTACAGAATGTAATATAAGATATGGACTGAGTCCAACCCACTGTGTCATGTGCAGAATGCAATAAAAGATATGGACTGAGTCCACCCCACTGTGTATTGAACAGAATGTAATATAAGGTATGGACTGAGTCCAACCCATTGTGTATTGTACAGAATGTAATATAAGATATGGTCTGAGTCCAACCCACCTTGTAATGTGCAGAATGTAATTTCAGATATGGACTGAGTCCAACCCACCTTGTAATGTGCAGAATGTAATATAAGATATGGGCTGAGTCCAACCCACTGCGTAATGTGCGGAATGAAATATAAGATATGGACTGAGTCCACCCCACTGTGTATTGTGCAGAATGTAAAATAAGATATGTACTGAGTCCAACCCACTGCGTAATGTGCAGAATGTAATATAAGATATGGAGTGAGTCCAACCCACTGTGTATTGTACAGAATGTAATATAATATATGGACTGAGTCCAACCCACCTTGTAATCTACAGAATGTAATATCAGATATGGACTGAGTGCAACCCACTGTGTATTGTCCAGAATGTAAAATAAGATATGTACTGAGTCCAACCCACTGCGTAATGTACAGAATGTAATATAAGATATGGACTGAGTCCACCCCACTGTGTGATGTGCAGAATGTAATATAAGATATGGTCTGAGTCCAACCCACTGTGTATTGTACATAATTTAACACAAGATATGGACTGAGTCCAACCCACCTTGTAATGTGCAGAAAGTAATATCAGATATGGACTGAGTCCAACCCACTGTGTATTGTACAGAATGTAATCTAAGATATGGACTGAGTCCAACCCACTGCGTAATGTGCGGAATGTAATATAAGATATGGACTGAGTCCACCCCACTGTGTATTGTCCAGAATGTAAAATAAGATATGGACTGAGTCCACCCCACTGTGTATTGTACAGAATGTAATGTAAGATTTCTACTGAGTCCACCCCACTGTGTATTGTACAGAATGTAAAATAAGATATGGGCTGAGTCCAACCCACTGTGTATTGTACAGAATGTAATTTCAGATATGGACTGAGTCCAACCCACCTTGTAATGTGCAGAATGTAATTTCAGATATGGACTGAGTCCAACCCACCTTGTAATGTGCAGAATGTAATATAAGATATGGACTGAGTCCAACCCACTGCGTAATGTGCGGAATGTAATATAAGATATGGACTGAGTCCAACCCACCTTGTAATGTGCAGAATGTGATATAAGATATGTACTGAGTCCAACCCACTGTGTAATGTGCAGAATGTAATATCAGATATGGACTGAGTCCAACCCACCTTGTAATGTGCAGAATGTAATTTCAGATATGGACTGAGTCCAACCCACCTTGTAATGTGCAGAATGTAACATAAGATATGGACTGAGTCCAACCCACTGCGTAATGTGCAGAATGTAATTTCAGATATGGACTGAGTCCAACCCACATTGTAATGTGCAGAATGTAACATAAGATATGGACTGAGTCCAACCCACTGCGTAATGTGCAGAATGTAAAATAAGATATGTACTGAGTCCAACCCACTGCGTAATGTGCAGAATGTAATATAAGATATGGACTGAGTCCAACCCACTGTGTTTTGTCCAGAATGTAAAATAAGATATGTACTGAGTCCAACCCACTGCGTAATGTGCAGAATGTAATATATGATATGGACTGAGTCCACCCCACTGTGTATTGTACAGAATGTAATATAAGATATGGACTGAGTCCAACCAACCTTGTGATGTGAAGAATGCAATATAAGATATTTACTGAGTCCAACCCACCTTGTATTGTACAGAATGTAATGTAAGATATGGACTGAGTCCAACCCACCTTGTAATGTGCAGAATGTGATATAAGATATGTACTGAGTCCACCCCACTGTGTATTGTCCAGAATGTAAAATAAGATATGGGCTGAGTCCAACCCACTGTGTATTGTACAGAATGTAATATAAGATATGGACTGAGTCCAACCCACCTTGTAATGTGCAGAATGTAAAATAAGATATGTACTGAGTCCAACCCACTGCGTAATGTGCAGAATGTAATATAAGATATGGACTGAGACCAACCCACCTTGTAATGTGCAGAATGTAATATAAGATATGGACTGAGTCCAACCCACCTTGTAATGTGCAGAATGTAAAATAAGATATGTACTGAGTCCAACCCACTGCGTAATGTGCAGAATGTAATATAAGATATGGACTGAGTCCAACCCACCTTGTAATGTGCAGAATGTAAAATAAGATATGTACTGAGTCCAACCCACTGCGTAATGTGCAGAATGTAATATAAGATATGGACTGAGTCCAACCCACTGTGTATTGTACAGAATGTAATATAAGATATGGACTGAGTCCAACCCACTGTGTCATGTGCAGAATGCAATAAAAGATATGGACTGAGTCCACCCCACTGTGTATTGAACAGAATGTAATATAAGGTATGGACTGAGTCCAACCCACTGTGTATTGTACAGAATGTAATATAAGATATGGACTGAGTCCAACCCACCTTGTAATGTGCAGAATGTAATTTCAGATATGGACTGAGTCCAACCCACTTGTAATGTGCAGAATGTAATATAAGATATGGGCTGAGTCCAACCCACTGCGTAATGTGCGGAATGAAATATAAGATATGGACTGAGTCCACCCCACTCTGTATTGTCCAGAATGTAAAATAAGATATGTACTGAGTCCAACCCACTGCGTAATGTGCAGAATGTAATATAAGATATGGAGTGAGTCCAACCCACTGTGTATTGTACAGAATGTAATATAATATATGGACTGAGTCCAACCCACCTTGTAATATACAGAATGTAATATAAGATATGGACTGAGTCCAACCAACCGTGTATTGTGCAGAATGTAATATAAGATATGGACTGAGTCCAACCCACTGTGTAATGTGCAGAATGTAATATAAGATATGTACTGAGTCCAACCCACTGTGTAATGTACAGAATGTAATATAAGATATGGACTGAGTCCACCCCACTGTGTGATGTGCAGAATGTAATATAAGATATGGTCTGAGTCCAACCCACTGTGTATTGTACATAATTTAACACAAGATATGGACTGAGTCCAACCCACCTTGTAATGTGCAGAATGTAATATCAGATATGGACTGAGTCCAACCCACTGTGTATTGTACAGAATGTAATATAAGATATGGGCTGAGTCCAACCCACTGTGTATTGTACAGAATGTAATATAAGATATGGTCTGAGTCCAATCCACTGTGTATTGTACGGAATGTAATCTAAGATATGGACTGAGTCCAACCCACTGCGTAATGTGCGGAATGTAATATAAGATATGGACTGAGTCCACCCCACTGTGTGATGTGCAGAATGTAATATAAGATATGGTCTGAGTCCAACCCACTGTGTATTGTACATAATTTAACACAAGATATGGACTGAGTCCAACCCACCTTGTAATGTGCAGAATGTAATATCAGATATGGACTGAGTCCAACCCACTGTGTATTGTACAGAATGTAATATAAGATATGGGCTGAGTCCAACCCACTGTGTATTGTACAGAATGTAATATAAGATATGGTCTGAGTCCAATCCACTGTGTATTGTACGGAATGTAATCTAAGATATGGACTGAGTCCAACCCACTGCGTAATGTGCAGAATGTAATTTCAGATATGGACTGAGTCCAACCCACATTGTAATGTGCAGAATGTAATATAAGATATGGACTGAGTCCAACCCACTGCGTAATGTGCAGAATGTAAAATAAGATATGTACTGAGTCCAACCCACTGCGTAATGTGCAGAATGTAATATAAGATATGGACTGAGTCCAACCCACTGTGTTTTGTCCAGAATGTAAAATAAGATATGTACTGAGTCCAACCCACTGCGTAATGTGCAGAATGTAATATATGATATGGACTGAGTCCACCCCACTGTGTATTGTACAGAATGTAATATAAGATATGGACTGAGTCCAACCAACCTTGTGATGTGAAGAATGCAATATAAGATATTTACTGAGTCCAACCCACCTTGTATTGTACAGAATGTAATGTAAGATATGGACTGAGTCCAACCCACCTTGTAATGTGCAGAATGTGATATAAGATATGTACTGAGTCCACCCCACTGTGTATTGTCCAGAATGTAAAATAAGATATGGGCTGAGTCCAACCCACTGTGTATTGTACAGAATGTAATATAAGATATGGACTGAGTCCAACCCACCTTGTAATGTGCAGAATGTAAAATAAGATATGTACTGAGTCCAACCCACTGCGTAATGTGCAGAATGTAATATAAGATATGGACTGAGTCCAACCCACCTTGTAATGTGCAGAATGTAATATAAGATATGGACTGAGTCCAACCCACCTTGTAATGTGCAGAATGTAAAATAAGATATGTACTGAGTCCAACCCACTGCGTCATGTGCAGAATGTAATATAAGATATGGACTGAGTCCAACCCACCTTGTAATGTGCAGAATGTAAAATAAGATATGTACTGAGTCCAACCCACTGCGTAATGTGCAGAATGTAATATAAGATATGGACTGAGTCCAACCCACTGTGTATTGTACAGAATGTAATATAAGATATGGACTGAGTCCAACCCACTGTGTCATGTGCAGAATGCAATAAAAGATATGGACTGAGTCCACCCCACTGTGTATTGAACAGAATGTAATATAAGGTATGGACTGAGTCCAACCCACTGTGTATTGTACAGAATGTAATATAAGATATGGACTGAGTCCAACCCACCTTGTAATGTGCAGAATGTAATTTCAGATATGGACTGAGTCCAACCCACTTGTAATGTGCAGAATGTAATGTAAGATATGGGCTGAGTCCAACCCACTGCGTAATGTGCGGAATGAAATATAAGATATGGACTGAGTCCACCCCACTCTGTATTGTCCAGAATGTAAAATAAGATATGTACTGAGTCCAACCCACTGCGTAATGTGCAGAATGTAATATAAGATATGGAGTGAGTCCAACCCACTGTGTATTGTACAGAATGTAATATAATATATGGACTGAGTCCAACCCACCTTGTAATATACAGAATGTAATATAAGATATGGACTGAGTCCAACCAACCGTGTATTGTGCAGAATGTAATATAAGATATGGACTGAGTCCAACCCACTGTGTAATGTGCAGAATGTAATATAAGATATGTACTGAGTCCAACCCACTGTGTAATGTACAGAATGTAATATAAGATATGGACTGAGTCCACCCCACTGTGTGATGTGCAGAATGTAATATAAGATATGGTCTGAGTCCAACCCACTGTGTATTGTACATAATTTAACACAAGATATGGACTGAGTCCAACCCACCTTGTAATGTGCAGAATGTAATATCAGATATGGACTGAGTCCAACCCACTGTGTATTGTACAGAATGTAATATAAGATATGGGCTGAGTCCAACCCACTGTGTATTGTACAGAATGTAATATAAGATATGGTCTGAGTCCAATCCACTGTGTATTGTACGGAATGTAATCTAAGATATGGACTGAGTCCAACCCACTGCGTAATGTGCGGAATGTAATATAAGATATGGACTGAGTCCACCCCACTGTGTATTGTACAGAATGTAATATAAGATATGGACTGAGTCCAACCAACCGTATGATGTGCAGAATGCAATATAAGATATTTACTGAGTCCAATCCACCTTGTATTGTACAGAATGTAATTTAAGATATGGACTGAGTCCAACCCACCTTGTAATGTGCAGAATGTATATAAGATATGTACTGAGTCCACCCCACTGTGTATTGTCCAGAATGTAAAATAAGATATGGACTGAGTCCACCCCACTGTGTATTGTACAGAATGTAATGTAAGATTTCTACTGAGTCCACCCCACTGTGTATTGTACAGAATGTAAAATAAGATATGGGCTGAGTCCAACCCACTGTGTATTGTACAGAATGTAATATAAGATATGGACTGAGTCCAACCCACCTTGTAATGTGCAGAATGTAATTTCAGATATGGACTGAGTCCAACCCACCTTGTAATGTGCAGAATGTAATATAAGATATGGACTGAGTCCAACCCACTGCGTAATGTGCGGAATGTAATATAAGATATGGACTGAGTCCAACCCACCTTGTAATATGCAGAATGTGATATAAGATATGTACTGAGTCCAACCCACTGTGTAATGTGCAGAATGTAATATCAGATATGGACTGAGTCCAACCCACCTTGTAATGTGCAGAATGTAATTTCAGATATGGACTGAGTCCAACCCACCATGTAATGTGCAGAATGTAACAGAAGATATGGACTGAGTCCAACCCACTGCGTAATGTGCAGAATGTAATTTCAGATATGGACTGAGTCCAACCCACCTTGTAATGTGCAGAATGTAACATAAGATATGGACTGAGTCCAACCCACTGCATAATGTGCAGAATGTAAAATAAGATATGTACTGAGTCCAACCCACTGCGTAATGTGCAGAATGTAATATAAGATATGGACTGAGTCCAACCCACTGTGTATTGTCCAGAATGTAAAATAAGATATGTACTGAGTCCAACCCACTGCGTAATGTGCAGAATGTAATATATGATATGGACTGAGTCCAACCCACTGTGTATTGTACAGAATGTAATATAATATATGGACTGAGTCCAACCCACTGTGTATTGTCCAGAATGTAATATAAGATATGTAATGAGAACACCAGATATTTAATGAGTAGCCAACAGAGTGTCCCCAGTGATCCCGCAGTCAACCCAGAATGATGCCAGGGTGCAGCCAGGGTTCCCAGCTTGCAACCATTCATGCCAGAGTGATGCCAGAGTGGCGGTCTTGATGTTCAGACCACCACCACAACAATAAGAACTACCACAACAATGTCCCAGTGACCCCCCCCAGTGTCCCCTGAATGTCCCAGTGACCACCCCAAGTGTCCCCTGAATGTCCCAGTGACCCCCCCAGTGTCCCCAGAATATCCCAGTGATTCCAGTGTGCACCCAGTGACCCCAGAGTAACCCAGACATTACTCACGTGCTCCCCATCGGGTCCAGGCTGTGGTGAAGGTCTCAGTCAGTCCGTCCCCAGCGGAGAGAACGATGCTTGGCCCAGGATTTCTCCCACTCCTCCTCCTCCTCACAAAATGTCTCTTTCTGGATCATCTCCTTGCAGCATTTCATCAAAAAGATTCCTGAGGGGAGAGAGAGGGAATTGATTAAAATACAAAAGCAAGGGATTAAAAAGGCACAGCAAGAGGCAAGAACTCCATCCCTCCCACTCCCTCTCTCACTCTCTCTTTTTCACCCCACTCTCTCTCTCTCTCACTCTCGCTCACTCTCCCTCCCTCCCTCCCTCCCACTCTCCCTCTCTCTCTCTCCCTCTCTCCCCCCTCTCTCTCTCTCCCACTCCCTCTCTCACTCTCTCTCACTCTCCCTCCCTCCCACTCTCCCTCTCTCTCTCTCTCTCTCTCCCTCTCCCTCCCTCTACCCATCTCCCTCTCCCTCTCCCTCTCTCACACTCCCCCAGTTGCACAGAATCTCTCCCTAATCCAAGTCTGCAGCTTGTTTCTCCCCTGCCTTTCCTCTGAATGCCTCTAACCGGTGCCGCACTGCCTGTCTGAGCTGCTCAGTGTTTGCTGCAGGGTCCAACCCTCCCCCTGGGTGTGTTTTCTCTTCTGTCCCTGGGCCTCGCCCACACCTGCTCTGGACATTGTTGCAACTTTAATTCCGGCAGTTGCTGTCAGCGAAAGGTCAACAGCTTTTCCCTCAACTGTTTTCTCCTGTTTGAATTAGAATCTCGCCCCTCCCTGTTCAATCTCTACCTTGTATTGTCCAGAATGTAATATAAGATATGGACTGAGTCCACCTCACCTTGTAATATACAGAATGTAATATAAGATATTTGCTGGGTCCACCCAACCTTGTAAGGTGCAGAATGTAATATAAGATATGGAGTGAGTCCAACCCACTGTGTATTGTACAGAATGTAATATAAGATATGGACTGAGTCCAACCCACTGTGTATTGTACAGAATGTAATATAAGATATGGGCTGAGTCCACCCCACTGTGTATTGTACAGAATGTAATATAAGATATGGACTGAGTCCAACCCACTGTGCATTGTACAGAATATGACATAAGATATGGACTGAGTCCAACCCACTGTGTATTGTACAGAATGTAATATAAGATGTGGGCTGAGTCCAACCCACTGTGCATTGTACAGAATATGACATAAGATATGGACTGAGTCCAACCCACTGTGTATTGTACAGAATGTAATATAAGATATGGACTGAGTCCACCCCACTGTGTGATGTGCAGAATGTAATATAAGATATGGACTGAGTCCAACCCACTGTGTATTGTACAGAATGTAATATAAGATATGGACTGAGTCCACCCCACTGTGTGATGTGCAGAATGTAATATAAGATATGGACTGAGTCCAACCCAATGTGTATTGTACAGAATGTAATATAAGATATGGACTGAGTCCAACCCACTGTGTGATGTGCAGAATGTAATATAAGATATGGACTGAGTACAACCCACCTTGCAATGTGCAGAATGTAATATGAGATATGGACTCAGTCCAACCCACCTTGTAATGTGCAGAATGTAATATAAGATATGCACTGAGTCCACCCCACTGTGTATTGTCTAGAATGTAATGTAAGATATGGACTGAGAACACCAGATATTTAATGAGTAGCCAACAGAGTGTCCCCAGTGATCCCGCAGTCAACTCACAATGATGCCAGGGTGCAGCCAGGGTTCCCAGCTTGCACCCAGTCATGCCAGAGTGATGCCAGAGTGGCGGTCTTGATGTTCAGACCACCACCACAACAATAAGAACTACCACAACAATGTCCCAGTGACCACCCCCCCCAGTGTCCCCTGAATGTCCCAATGATTCCAGTGTGCACCCAGTGACCCCAGAGTAACCCAGACATTACTCACGTGCTCCCCATCGGGTCCAGGCTGTGGTGAAGGTCTCAGTCAGTCCGTCCCCAGCGGAGAGAACGATGCTTGGCCCAGGATTTCTCCCACTCCTCCTCCTCCTCACAAAATGTCTCTTTCTGGATCATCTCCTTGCAGCATTTCATCAAAAAGATTCCTGAGGGGAGAGAGAGGGAATTGATTAAAATAAAAAAGCAAGGGATTAAAAAGGCACAGCAAGAGGCCAGAACTCCCTCCCTCCCACTCCCTCTCTCCCTCTCTCTACCCATCTCCCTCTCCCTCTCTCTCCCTCTCTCTACCCCTCTCCCTCTCCCTCTCCCACAATCCCCCAGTTGCACAGAATCTCTCCCTAATCCAAGTCTGCAGCTTGTTTCTCCCCTGCCTTTCCTCTGAATGCCTCTAACCGGTGCCGCACTGCCTGTCTGAGCTGCTCAGTGTTTGCTGCAGGGTCCAACCCTCCCCCTGGGTGTGTTTTCTCTTCTGTCCCTGGGCCTCGCCCACACCTGCTCTGGACATTGTTGCAACTTTAATTCTGGCAGTTGCTGTCAGCGAAAGGTCAACAGCTTTTCCCTCAACTGTTTTCTCCTGTTTGAATTAGAAGCTCGCCCCTCCCTGTTCAATCTCGACCTCTACCTCACCTTGTATTGTCCAGAATGTAATATAAGATATGGACTGAGTCCACCTCACCTTGTAATATACAGAATGTAATATAAGATATTTACTGGGTCCACCTCACCTTGTAATATACATAATGTAATAAAAATACGTACTGGGTCCACCCAACCTTGTAATGTGCAGAATGTAATATAAGATATGGAGTGAGTACAACCCATCTTGTATTGTACAGACTGTAATATAAGATATGGACTGAGTCCAACCCACTGTGTATTGTACAGAATGTAATATAAGATATGGGCTGAGTACAACCCATTGTGTATTGCACAGAATGTAATATAAGATATGGAGTGAGTCCAACCCGCTGTGTATTGAAAAGAATGTAATATAAGGTATGGACTGAGTCCAACCCACTGTGTATTGTACAGAATGTAATTTCAGATATGGACTGAGTCCAAGCCACCTTGTAATGTGCAGAATGTAATTTCAGATCTGGACATTGTTGCAACTTTATAATGCACGGTGCACTCACTGTTTAAAATACAAGGTGCTCTCACTGTTTAAAATACAAGGTGCTCTCACTGTTTAAAATGCACGGTGCACTCAGTGTTTATAATGAACGGTGCTCTCACTGTTTAAAATGCACGGTGCACTTACTGAAAAAAATGCACGTTGCTCTCACTGTTTATAATGCACGGTGCTCTCAGTTTAAAATACAAGGTGCTCTCATTGTTTACAATGCATGGTGCTCTCACTGTTTAAAATGCACGGTGCTCTCACTGATCAAAATACAAGGTGCAATTGCTGTTTAAAATAAAAGGTGCTCTCATTGTTTAAAATGCACGGCGCTCTCATTGTTTATAATGCACGGCGCTCTCACTGTTTATAATGCACGGTGCTCTGACAGTTTAAAATGCACGGTGCTCTCACAGTTTAAAATACAAGGCGCACTCACAGTTTAAAATGCACGGTGCACTCACTGTTTAAAATACAAGGCGCACTCACAGTTTAAAATACAAGGTGCACTCACAGTTTAAAATGCACGGTGCTCTCACAGTTTAAAATGCACGGTGCTCTCACAGTTTAAAATGCACGGTGCTCTCACAGTTTAAAATACAAGGTGCTCTCACTGTTTAAAATGCACGGTGCATTAATGTTGATAATGAACGGTGCTCTCACTGTTTAAAATACAAGGTGCTCTCACAGTTTAAAATACAAGGTGCTCTCACTGTTTAAAATACAAGGTGCTCTCACTGTTTAAAATGAACGGTGCACTCACAGTTTAAAATGCACGGTGCACTTACTGATAAAAATGCACGTTGCTCTCACTGTTTAAAATGCACGGTGCTCTCACAGTTTAAAATGCACGGTGCTCTCACAGTTTAAAATACAAGGTGCTCTCACTGTTTAAAATGCACGGTGCATTAATGTTTATAATGAACGGTGCTCTCACTGTTTAAAATGCACGGTGCACTTACTGATAAAAATGCACGTTGCTCTCACTGTTTAAAATGCACGGTGCTCTCACTGTTTAAAATGCACGGTGCTCTCACTGTTTAAAATGTATGGTGCTCTCATTGTTTAAAATGCACGGTGCTCTCATTGTTTAAAATGCACGGTGCTCTCACTGTTTAAAATGCACGGTGCTCTCACTGTTTAAAATGCACGGTGCTCTCATTGTTTAAAATGCACGCTGCTCTCCTTGTTTAAAATGCACGTTGCTCTCACAGTTTAAAATACAAGGTGCTCTCACTGTTTAAAATGCACGGTGCACTCGATGTTTATAATGCACGGTGCTCTCATTGTTTAAAATGCACGGTGCTCTCATTGTTTAAAATGCACGGTGCTCTCACTGTTTAAAATGCACGGTGCTCTCACAGTTTAAAATACAAGGTGCTCTCACAGTTTAAAATACAAGGTGCTCTCACAGTTTAAAATGCACGGTGCTCTCCAGTTTAAAATACAAGGTGCATTCACTGTTTAAAATGCACGGTGCTCTCACTGTTTAAAATACAAGGTGCTCTCACTGTTTAAAATGCACGGTGCTCTCACAGTTTAAAATACAAGGTGCACTCACGGTTTAAAATACAAGGTGCTCTCACTGTTTAAAATGCACGGTGCACTCAATGTTTATAATGCACGGTGCTCTCACTGTTTAAAATGCACGGTGCTCTCACTGTTTAAAATGCACGGTGCTCTCACTGTTCAAAATACAAGGTGCAATTGATGTTTAAAATGCTCGGTGCTCTCACTGTTTTAAATGCACGGTGCTCTTACTGTTCATAATGCATGGTGCTCTCACTGTTTAAAATGCACGGTGCTCTCACTGTTTAAAATGCACGGTGCACTTACTGATAAAAATGCACGTTGCTCTCACTGTTTAAAATACAAGGTGCTCTCACTGCTTAAAATGCACGGTGCTCTCACTGTTTATAATGCACGGTGCTCTCACTGTTTAAAATGCACGGTGATCTCACTGTTTATAATGCACGGTGCTCTCACTGTTTAAAATGCACGGTGCTCTCACTGTTTAAAATGCACGGTGATCTCACTGTTTAAAATACAAGGTGCACTCACAGTTTAAAATACAAGGTGCTCTCACTGTTTAAAATGCATGGTGCTCTCTCTGCCCATAATGCATGGTGCTCTCACTGTTTAAAATGCACGGTGCTCTCACTGTTTAAAATGCACGGTGCACTTACTGATAAAAATGCACGTTGCTCTCACTGTTTAAAATACAAGGTGCTCTCACTGTTTAAAATGCACGGTGCTCTCACTGTTTTAAATGCACGTTGCTCTCACTGTTTAAAATGCACGGTGCACTCAATGTTTATAATGTACAGTGCTCTCACTGTTTTAAATGCACGGTGCTCTCACTGTTTATAATGCACGGTGCTCTCACTGTTTAAAATGCATGGTGCTCTCTCTGCCCATAATGCATGGTGCTCTCACTGTTTAAAATGCATGGTGCTCTCATTGTTTTAAATGCATGGTGCTCTCCCGGTTTATAATGCATGGTGCTCTCACTGCTTATAATGCATGGAGCTCTCACTGTTTTTAATGCATGGTGCTCTCACAATTTATAATGCATGGTGCTCTCACAGTTTAAAATACAAGGTGCACTGTTTAAAATGCACGGTGCTCTCACAGTTCAAAATACAAGGTGCACTCACAGTTTAAAATACAAGGTGCTCTCACTGTTTAAAATGCACGGTGCTCTCACTGTTTATAATGCACGGTGCTCTCACTGTTTAAAATGCACGGTGCTCTCACTGTTTGAAATGCATGGTGCTCTCACTCTTTATAATGCATGGTGCTCACACTGTTTTACATGCATGGTGTTCTCACTGCTTACAATGCATGGTGCTCTCAATGTTTATAATGCATGTTGCTCTCACTCTTTATAATGCATGGTGCTCCCACTGTTTCTAATGCAAGGTGCTCTCACTGTTTATAATGCATATTGGTCTCACTGTTCATAATCAATGCTCCTCTCACTGTTTGTAATGCATGGTGCTCTCACTGTTTAAAATGCATTGGTCTCTCACTGTTGATAATGCATGGTCCTCTCACTGTTTAAAATGCATGGTGCTCTCACTGCTTATAATGCATGGCGCTCTCACTGTTTATAATGCATGGCGCTCTCACTGTTTATAATGCATGGCGCTCTCACTGTTTATAATGCATGGCGCTCTCACTGTTTATAATGCATGGTGCTCTCACTGGTTGAAATGCATTGTCCTCTCACTGTTTAAAATGCATCGTGCTCTCACTGTCTATAATGCTTGGTATCTCACTGTTTATAATGCATGGTGCTCTCACTGTTCAATGTGCATAGTGCTCTCACTGTTTATAATGCATGGCGCTCTCACTGTTTATAATGCATGGCGCTCTCACTGTTTATAATGCATGGTGCTCTCACTGGTTGAAATGCATGGTCCTCTCACTGTTTAAAATGCATCGTGCTCTCACTGTCTATAATGCTTGGTATCTCACTGTTTATAATGCATGGTGCTCTCACTGTTTAATGTGCATAGTGCTCTCACTGCTTATAAGGCATGGTTCACTCACTGTATATAAAGCATGGTGCTCTCACTGTTTATAATGCATGGTGCTCTCACTGTTTATAATGCACGTTGCTCTCACTGTTTATAATGCATGGTGCTCTCACTGTTTATAATACACGTTGCTCTCACTGTTTATCATGCATGTTGCTCTCACTGCATTCAATGCATTGTGCTCTCACTGTTTATCATGCATGTTGCTCTCACTGCTTATAATGCACAGTGCTCTCACTGTTTATAATGCATGGTGCTCTCACTGTTTATAATGCATTGTGCTCCTACTGTTTATAATGCATGGTGTTCTGACAGTTTATAATGCATGGTGCTCTCACTGTTTAATGTGCATAGTGCTCTCACTGCTTGCAATGCATGGTGCACTCACTGTATATAATGCATGGTGCTCTCACTGTTTATAATGCATGGTGCTCTCATTGTTTATCGTGCACGGTGCTCTCACTGTTTATCGTGCACAGTGCTCTCACTGTTTATCATGCGTGGTGCTCTCACTGTTTATCATGCGTGGTGCTCTCACTGTTTAAAATGCATGGTGCTCTCACTGTTTAAAATGCATGGTGCTCTCACTGTTTACAATGCATGGTGCTCTCTCTGCTTATAATGCATGGTGCTCTCACTGTTTAAAATGCATGGTGCTCTCACTGTTTACAATGCATGGTGCTCTCTCTGCTTATAATGCATGGTGCTCTCATTGTTTTAAATGCATGGTGCTCTCACTGTTTTAAATGCATCGTGGTCTCACTGTTCATAATCAATGATGCTCTCACTGTTTGCAATGCATGGTTCTCTCACTGTTTATAATGCATGGTGCTCTTACTGTTTATAATGCATGGTGCTCTCACTGTTTATAATGCATATTGGTCTCACTCTTCATAATCAATGCTGCTCTCACTGATTATAATGCATGGTGCTCTCACTGGTTATAATGCATGGTGCTCTCACTGTTTATAATGCATGTTGCTCTCACTGTTTATAATGCATGGTGCTCTCACTGTTTATAATGCATGGTGCTCTCACTGTTTATAATGCACGTTGCTCTCATTGTTTATAATGCATGGTGCTCTCACTGTTTATAATACACGTTGCTCTCACTGTTTATCATGCATGTTGCTCTCACTGCATTCAATGCATTGTGCTCTCACTGTTTATAATGCTTTGTGCTCTCACTGCTTATAATGCACAGTGCTCTCACTGTTTATAATGCATGGTGCTCTCACTGTTTATAATGCATTGTGCTCCTACTGTTTATAATGCATGGTGTTCTGACAGTTTATAATGCATGGTGCTCTCACTGTTTAATGTGCATGGTGATTTCACTGTTTATAATGCACGTTGCTCTCATTGTTTATAATGCATGGTGCTCTCACCGTTTATAATACACGTTGCTCTCACTGTTTATCATGCATGTTGCTCTCACTGCATTCAATGCATTGTGCTCTCACTGTTTATAATGCTTTGTGCTCTCACTGCTTATAATGCACAGTGCTCTCACTGTTTATAATGCATGGTGCTCTCACTGTTTATAATGCATTGTGCTCCTACTGTTTATAATGCATGGTGTTCTGACAGTTTATAATGCATGGTGCTCTCACTGTTTAATGTGCATGGTGCTCTCACTGTTTATAATGCACGTTGCTCTCATTGTTTATAATGCATGGTGCTCTCACTGTTTATAATACACGTTGCTCTCACTGTTTATCATGCATGTTGCTCTCACTGCATTCAATGCATTGTGCTCTCACTGTTTATAATGCTTTGTGCTCTCACTGCTTATAATGCGCAGTGCTCTCACTGTTTATAATGCATGGTGCTCTCACTGTTTATAATGCATTGTGCTCCTACTGTTTATAATGCATGGTGTTCTGACAGTTTATAATGCATGGTGCTCTCACTGTTTAATGTGCATAGTGCTCTCACTGCTTGTAATGCATGGTGCACTCACTGTATATAATGCATGGTGCTCTCACTGTTTATAATGCATGGTGCTCTCACTGTTTATCGTGCACGGTGCTCTCACTGTTTATCGTGCATGGTGCTCTCACTGTTTATCATGCGTGGTGCTCTCACTGTTTAAAATGCATGGTGCTCTCACTGTTTACAATGCATGGTGCTCTCTCTGCTTATAATGCATGGTGCTCTCACTGTTTATAATGCATGGTGCTCTCACTGTTTTAAATGCACGGTGCTCTCACTGTTTTAAATGCATCGTGGTCTCACTGTTCATAATCAATGCTGATCTCACTGTTTGCAATGCATGGTTCTCTCACTGTTTATAATGCATGGTTCTCTCACTGTTTATAATGCATGGTGCTCTCACTCTATAAAATGCATATTGGTCTCACTGTTCATAATCAATGCTGCTCTCACTGATTATAATGCATGGTGCTCTCACTGTTTATAATGCATGGTGCTCTCACTGTATAAAATGCATATTGGTCTCACTGTTCATAATCAATGCTGCTCTCACTGATTATAATGCATGGTGCTCTCACTGGTTATAATGCATGGTGCTCTCACTGTTTATAATGCATGTTGCTCTCACTGTTTATAATGCATGGTGCTCTCACTGTTTATAATGCACGGTGCTCTAACTGTTTAAAATGCATATTGGTCTCACTGTTCATAATCAATGCTGCTCTCACTGATTATAATGCATGGTGCTCTCACTGGTTATAATGCATGGTGCTCTCACTGTTTATAATGCATGTTGCTCTCACTGTTTATAATGCACGGTGCTCTCACTGTTTATAATGCACGGTGCTCTAACTGTTTAAAATGCATATTGGTATCACTGTTCATAATCAATGCTGCTCTCACTGTTTGTCATGCATGGTGCTCTCACTTTTTTAAATGCATGGTGCTCTCACTGATAACAATGCATGGTGCTCTCACTTTTATAATGCATGGTGCTCTCACTGTTTATAATGCATGGTCGTCCAACTCTTTATAATGCATGTTGCTCTCTTGAAATCTATCGATCTCAGCTTTGAATATAACTCAACGACTGAGCATCCACAGCCCTCTGGGGTGCAGAGAATTCCAAAGATTCACAATCCTTTGAGTGAAGAAATGTTTCCTCATGTCGGTCCTAAATGGCCGACCCCTTATCTTGAGACGATGAGCTCTTGTTCTTGACTCTCCAGCCAGGGGAATCAGACTCTCAGCATCTACCCTGTCAAGCCGTCTAAGAATTTTATACATTTCAATGCGATCACCTCTCATTCTTCTAAACTCCACCGAACATTGGCCAATTTTACACAATATTTCCTCATACTACAATTGCAGCAAGACCTCCTTACTCTTATATTCCAACACCCTGACAATAAAGGCGAACGTATCATTTCCCTTCCTCACTCTCATTAGACCCTTGGTAACTCAGTATTTCCAGCATTTTTTTCATCTTTTCCTTCTGTAGGGAAAAGAAATGAAGGTTGAAAATATTTTACTACAATTACACCCGATTATGTTTTGGAAACAATATCCAACTGAACTGCATCAAATTCAATTATAAACTTAAGAGTTTCTGAAGGAAATAAACTAATAAGAACACTTAATTGCGATGGCCTGGAATCGAGCCCGGGTCAACTGCTTGGAAGGCAGCTACGCTCACCGCTACACCACCATCGCTGAAAATAACCAACAATAAAATAGTTCCCAAACATCAGATCCTGAACAGACACTGCAGGCTGTTGGATTTTGTTCTTCATTTGAACTGGTTTCTGACGGATCCTTTCTCGCTCTGTTGCAGTTCCTGTTTCCGCCCAGTCGATTTCACCAACCCCCAATCAATGGAAATTCCACACCAGCCAGTAATTCTTCACCTGATATCGGACTGAAGAGACAGTCGATACCTGCAATACTTGACCAGCTGGAAATACATTTTACCACAGCTCACATCAGCCATTGAGTAAAGTTAAATAATTACATTAAATCATTACAGAGACCTGACCACCAACTGGACAGGAATGGCAGCTTAATATTCAAGTCTATAAGATCTTTAGAAAGGACAGGGAAATAGGGAAAGGAGGAGGAGCAGCAATATTACTAAAGGACAATATTACAGCAGTTCAAAGATAGAATATCAGTGAGGGTGAGCGGGCAGTGTAAACACTCTGAGAGAGACCCATCACAAGTGCCCCCACTGTAATCCTCCAGAATGTATGAGAAGGGCGAGTGCGGGAGGATTTCTTCATTCTTTGTGAAAGTGTTTGTGAGATTGTGGAAATGTCTGGAAGAGGAAAAACAGGCGGTAAAGCTCGGTCCAAGGCCAAGTCTCGCTCATCCCGGGCCGGACTGCAGTTCCCTGTTACCCGTGTTCACAGGCTCCTGCGGAAGGGGAACTATGCTGAACGTGTGGGTGCCGGAGCCCCGGTCTATCAGGCTGCTGTGCATCGAGTATCTGACGGCTGAAATCCTCGAGCTGCCCGGCAAAGCGGCCCGGGACAAACAAGAAGACCCGCATTATCCCCAGACACCTGCAGCTGGCCATCCGCAACGACGAGGAGCTCAACAAGCTGCTGGGACGGGTGACCATCGCTCAGGGTGTTGTCTGATATCCAGGCCGTGCTGATGCCGAAGAAAACCAGCATTGTGAGCTCCAAGAGCAAGTAAACCGGCCAAGGATTAATTTGATAACCCAAAGGACAGGACCAACCTTATTGAAATCTTTGAAGAAGGAACAGAAAGTGTAGACAAGTTTAATGCAGTAGATGTGATATATTTGGGTTTTCCGAAGGCCTTCTATAATGTACCATATTGTAGACTCATGGCTAAGTTCAGAGCACGTGGAGTCAGGTCAGTTGAGTACAAAATTGAAAGCCGAGAATAGAGGTTAAGGGTCGCTGCTCAGAGTGGCAAAACGTGGGAAGTGGAGTTCCAGGTGATGGGACCACTGTTCTTCACAATTTACATTAACGATTTGGATTCGGGAATTGGAAGTACAATTCCAAAATTTGTGGACGACACCAAATTGGGGGATTTAGTTAATACAAAGGAAGAATGCATCAAAATGCAAGAGGACATTAATAAACTTGCAGAATGAAGAATCAGGAGGTCACACACTGCTTGGATAATAAGAGTCTAAACGGGATAGAGGAGCAAAGGGATCTAGTGGTACAGATACACAAATTACTAAAAGTAACGACCCAGGTTAATCAGGTCATAAAAAGACAAATCAAACACTAGGATTCATTTCTAGAGGGATAGAGTTGAAAAGCAAAGAAGTCATGTTAAACTTGTATATAACCTTGTTTAGACCAGACTTGGAATACTGCGAACAGGTCTCGTCTCCATATTATAGACATAGGGGCATTGGAGAAGGTGCACACAAGATTCACAAGGATGATACCAGAAATGAGAGGATATTCTTATCAGGAAAGACTGAACAGACTGGATATCGTTTCACGAGAAAAGAGAAGGCTGAGGGTTGATCTGATCGAGGTTTTTAAGATAATGATAGGGTTTGTTCGGATAGATGTAGAGAAAATGTTTACACTTGTGGGGAGTCCAAAACTTCAGGTAATAAATATAAAATATTCACTAATAAATCAAATAGGGAATTCAGGAGAAATTGCTTTACCCAGAGAGTGGTTAGAATGTGGAACTTGCAACTACGAGGTTGTATCTGAGGCAAATAACAGAGGGACATTTAAGGGGAAGATAGATCAGCACATGAGGGAGAAAGGAATAGAAGGATATGCCGATAGGGTTAGATGAAGTAAGGAAGGAGGAGGCTCATGAGCAGCATAAACGCTGGCATAGATTAGTTGGGCCGAATGGCCTGTTTCTGTGCTGTAGGTTCAATGTAACTCGATGTAAAGGCTCTTTTCAGAGCCACCCTCTGTATCTGTGAAAGGACTGGTTACTGTCTGAAGGGAAACGCTAATATCATGCGACCAGTGTGGCTTTGAGCTGCTTTTGTCTCGTTGTGGACGAGATGAGGAATTAATGGGACTGGAGTCGGGGCAGTGACCACAGTCCGCTACTTTCAACGGTGACTTATAGACCCCAGCCCACACATCACCAGGTTTCTTGTATTTATTTAAACTACTTGCCATGCTGGGCTCGTAAAGAATCACCAGAACTGCTCGACTAACCTTTCTACATCTGTGGGATTCAGCGATTCGCTCCGTTTCTGTTCTATTTTGTTGGATTATTTACATAACGCATCAAACTCACTGGGGAATCACTGAAATGTAACTCTGTACAGAAACAAATAACAGTGAATTGCCTGGTGCCCAGGAGATCAGGAACATTACTCGCCTTTCGTCCTGTTAACGAGTAAACCGTGTTTAGAGTCCACCGACCCGCTTTGGTTCCATATGGGGAATTAAACAGAGAAATCGGGAGGGAAGGAGACAGTCAGAGTGACAGAGCGGAGAGTGGCCTCTGATCTTCCAGCTCCACCTCCAGTTCTCTCCATCCGACAGTTTCAAACCGTTTATCGATAATAGAACCGAACCTCAGCGCTCCGCACAAACCCTGACAGACCCGGGCTTCATATTCAAGGATTCCCAAAAACCAGAAGCTTTCAAATAAGCCCCGTTACAATGAGAAATCGTTAATATTCCTGCCTAAATACAGTCCATTCAATAACAAGTCAACTCGGCTCCTCCATTTCAGTCTGTTTCCCTGTTCTATCTCCCCACACATCCCCTCCCAGACGGGTTCAGCGTTTCACAAACACCTTATTCCAGCTTATTTGGAGAATCTCATGTGTTGGGGTTTGAGTTATGACGCGGAGTTTCTCCGCCAGTTTAACCGTCTCACAGAGACTCTCGACCTGAATCTGTGAAAGGATTATGACCATGAACTGGGACTGGAGCCGAAACATCCCCAGTTACAGTGAGGCCCGGCCCGGACATCTCATTCTCTCTATTTTATATCAGACGGTAACCCACTTTCATGTCCAGCAATAGAGAGAGAGAGAGACAGTATCAGTCTTACACTTCCGATCTGTGTCCAAATCACGCTCAATAACAGTATCCACCTTCATATACAGCACCAGAGAGAGAGAGGGAGGCAGACACGGTGAGAGAGACAGAGAGAGCGGTGAGACACAGTGACAGACAGACGTTAACAGTATTAGTTCCAGACTGACCGGGAAAGTGCGATTTTATCCAGAAAGATCGCGTTGGAGAGACAGAAGATGCAATCACATCTCTCACTGATATTGTACAAGGATCAGAAACACTATAAATCCTTCACTCAGGGACAGTACAGAGAGGGACAGAAACAATGGGTCACATTTAACCCTCTAATGCCTGTTGTACTATCAGCAGTTTTACAGCTCAGGGCTGTTCGATATTACTCTCAGTGACCTACAGTTTCACTCCGGTTAAATTAATCTGCGACTGTTGCTGCCTGATATTAACCCTACACGGTCCCAGCAAATACACCGACTCCCACTTTCCTCCCATGTTTCTCCAGGATTGGTTTGAGAAATCCTCTCTCAGTCACACATTATAGGGGCCATTAATGAAGAGAATCCATTGGCTGATTTCACAGCCGCTCACTTTATCTCTGAAAGGCTCTTTACCATCAAAAGACCCCTAGAGAAACAGCAGGGATGGAAACATCTAGTTTAATAGTTGGAGATTGTAAAGTCAGTCTGGATTCCAGCGTTCGGCACTGGTGGAATCCCATCTGTTTCCCATTCTGCTGCCTGTTCCTGCACTGCCTGTGGACCCCATTCCCTCTGACCTTTCCCACAGTCCCACTTCCTTTGCTCAGAATCGGAAAAATTCCAATTGGGGAAAGTTTCCATCGATTTTTGGATTGGGAATTGTGGGCGCCATTCCCTCAGTGAGCGGAAGAAGATGGTTTAAAACAGCCGGGAATGGAGAGATCACGGCCCCCGGGGGAAGGGAGCAAAGAGCAGCCTCGTTACAGCAGATCACGCTTCGGGACCGTGTCCGCAGATGGGCTCAGACATCGGCATTGAGTCCGGGGGAAGGTCAGGGGGAGTCCGGGGGCTGTTTGTAAGAGGCGGAGTGGATCAGGAACTGGTCCCGGAACATGGAGTGAGAGGGGGGAAGGGAGAGGTCATTCTCGGACTGTGTGTGGACAGGGTGTGTCCAGGGGAATGGAGATAGAATGGGAAGAACCTGCTATTAAAATCATTGCTGCTTTCTCTCCCCAAACCAGGAGTGAATGGTCCTGGTTTAGTTCCAGCCTCACCCTGTTTATTGTTATTGGACAGTGAAGAGTGGAAACAGAGCCGGACAGTAAGGATGTGGGGAGTTATACAAAGAGCATCTATTGCAGGCATCAGGTGAGAAGTGTCAAGGACACATTTTAAACTGCGGCTGTTTGGTTTCGGTTGAACGGTTAGTCCCATGGGAGAGGGGATTAGAAACCTGACCTGTACAAAGGTCCCTGCCCCATCGGGTAGTCCCATTCATGGATCAGTGCAGGGGTTGGGCCGTGTCTGGATGTTATTAAATTGTTGTAAAACAGCCCAACACACCTGGTATGCAGAAGCGGAGTGCTGCAGTACTGCAGTGGAGTCAGACACTGACACTGTTTGTATCACTGGATTTCATTTGTGGATATTCAAAATGATCATTAACAGAGATATTAAACTGATCACTTCTGTCTTTTCTACCTCACCTGTTCCTGAGTAACAAGAGATCATTTTCTTTCTCCAGGCAAACCCTTGAACGATCCAGAATAAATGTGATGCTTCCTCCACCCGAGACAGAAGGAACAATGCAGCCAGCTCCTTCTCACACACAGTAGGTATATTATCACTCACAGAGCACAGAGACACAGACAGGTCATCAGTTCCACAGTCTCAGACAGCAGAAGTAGTCAGTCCCACACTGATCACAATTTCCAGAGACACATTTTCAACCCAACAGTCAAGCAGAGTAGGTGAGGCTGACACTGTTCCATTCCCCCCGAACTCAGTCCCGCTGACAGGTAGATACAAAAATCCCAGTCCAAAATCACACTCTCAGAGTGAAAGGCACTGTGTCAATCTCACAATAGAGCAACATTAGCTACGAATTAAATACCAGATAGAAATCACACATGCTACCCGATTCAAAGGTACAGAATGAATCCCAATAATGTACCCCGAGATTCAAATTGAATACTAGCCCAGAACTCTCACACACATGACTTTAATCCATGGAATATCCATTCGAAATGTGTATCATATGATACAAATTGCACACAAGTCCAAAACTCAGGCAGAGTATCAGATTGAGAAATATTGAAAGATAGTAAACCTGAGAGACAAATTAGATACCTGTTCAGAATGAACTCGTAGAATGAGATTTAAAGATAGAGTATCAATTCTATTCGTGCAGACTGAGATACACATTACATACCAGTCCAAAAATCTCATACAATATTAGACTGAAAGATACGGTATCAATTCCATTTCTACAGACTGATCGACACATTACATACCAATTCAAAAATGTCACCTTATCAGTTTTAAAGATACATTATCATCCACAACAGTACTCACAGAGATACAGATTTAATAGTACTCCAAAAAGCACACAAATAATCTGGTTAAAACCTCCAGCATCAAATCCGAAAGTATGTCCATATTTACCAATTAAACAAGGAGTAAAACTATTTAAACATTGAGATATAAAAGCTGCAATATTGAACACCATAATTTAATCTGAGAGAATAATTACGTACAGATACAGAATGAATCTCACATTCAGAGACAGTACCAGAGACACACAGACACAGAATGACTCCAACTCTCACAGATGCAGAACGAATCCCAAACTCACATACAGTACAAGAGACTGACAGACACACAGTTAATCCCACACTCACACACAGTGCCAGAGACTGACAGGTACAGTATGAATCCCACACTAACATGCAGTATGAGTAACTGCATATATAGGATGAATTCAACTCCCACATACAGTACTGGAGACTGTATATACAGAATGAATCCCACAATCACATGCAGTATGAGTAACTGCATATATAGGATGAATTCAACTCCCACATACAGTACTTGAGACTGTATATACAGAATGAGTCCCACAGTCACATGGAGTACCAGAGACTGACAGATACCGAAAGAATCCCACACTAACACATAGTTTTATATAAAGAATTAATCACAAACTCTCACACACACTGCTGACAAGATACAGAATCAATTCCAAACTCACACACAGTATCAGAGAGTGACAAGATACAGAATGAATCCCACATTCACACACAGTACCAGAGACTGACAGATACAGAAGAAATCCCACACTCACACACAGTACCAGAGACTGACAGATACAGAATGAATCCCACACTCACACACAGTACCAGAGACTGATAGATACAGAATGAATCCCACACTCACACACAGTACCAGAGACTGACAGATACAGAATGAATCCCACACTCACACACAGTACCAGAGACTGACAAATACAGAATGAATCCCACACTCACACACAGCACCAGAGTCTGACAGATACAGAATGAATCCCACATTCACACACAGTACCAGAGACTGACAGATACAGAATAAATCCCACACTCACACAGTACCAGAGACTGACAGATACAGAATGAATCCCACACTCACACAGTGCCAGAGACTGACAGATACAGAATGAATCCCACACTCACACACAGTGCCAGAGACTGACAGATACAGAATGAATCCCACACTCACACACAGTACCAGGGACTGTCGCAGCATGAAATGGTCCTTATCAAAGTCACAATTGATACCCTATGTGACTACCACCATGATAAACTATCCCTCCTCATCCTTCTCAAATACAATATCTCAACGTGCTGTTATGCTGTTAGTCTAGTTTCCTCTCTCTGCTCTTATTTGGAATATGTTGCTTTTCTGCCTGACAACACTTGGTATCATCGTATTATGTTAGTCCACAAGAGGAGATCATTCGGCCCATCGTGCCTGTGCTGGGTCAAACACACGTATTCGTTCAAAATTCATTCAGAGATAGATTGAGTGCTTTGTTATCAGAAAATTGCCTGAACCCCCACAGTCTACAGTTTTCCTCCTCGCTATCAACGACACGGTCAATTTTTGTGTCACCGGCAAATTTCTTAATCATGCCCCCGACGTTTAAGTCCAAATTGTTAATGTATACCACAAAAAGCATAGGACCAAGTACGGAGCCCTGCAGCACCCAACTGGAAACAGTCTTCCAGCCACAAAAAACACCCGTCGACCATTACCCTTTGCTTCCTGCCACTGAGCCAATTTTGGCTCCAATAAGCCACATTCCCTTGGATCCTATGGGCCTTTACTTTTTTGACCAATCTGCCATGTGGGAATTTTTCAAAAGCCTTGCGAAAATCCATGTCGACTGCATCAATTGCGCTACCCTCATCGATCCTCCTTGTCACCTCCTCGAAAAATTCAATCAGGTTAGTCAGACACGACCTCCACTTAAAAAATCCATGCTGACTGTCCTTGATTCGTCCGTGCCTTTCGGAGTGACAGTTGATCCTGTCACTCAGAATTGATTCCAATAATTTGAAATGGAGTCTTTCTCCTGCTTGCTGCAATAATAGATAAGGCGGTGATGTACCATCAGGCCCGGCTAGCTCAGTCGGTAGAGCATAAGACTCTTAATCTCAGGGTCGTGGGTTCGAGCCCCACGTTGGGCGAGTATCATCTAAAACTTTTATGTTGCGTTCACTGGCCAACGGTGCAGAATTGATGCATAATGAAACGTTAAATTTGTAGTCAGGATGGCCGAGCGGTCTAAGGCGCTGCGTTCAGGTCGCAATCTCTTCCGGTAGGCGTGGGTTCGAATCCCTCTTCTGACATTGCTTATTTTTACGAAGACGTGAAAATATTTTATTTGTGGATTGGGCTGCAGCTGATTTTTAGACCAAGTTGATTTGCTCCTCCCACAAAAGCAACTGGCTTTGTGATGGAAATGTGACTTGAGAAGTTTCAAACGGTGATATGTTTGACATATTAATGACCTGGACAAAGAAATAGAACAGCAGTGGGAAACATTTAAAACGGTGACAAATAGAGTCCAGGAGAAATATATCCCACTAAAAAGCAAGAACAAACTAGCCAGAAATGACACACCAGGGATGAATAAAGAAACAAGGGCAAAATTTAAACTGAAGAAAAGGGCACACACTAGCCAATAAAGGAGAGAGGGGAATGTGATAAGACTGGGAAAGAAGTCTGAAGATCTATTGGAAAGGCAAAAAAGGAATATCAAAAAAAGCAAAGTATTCGAGACACATCAACAGCCAAAGAAAATTTAGGATAGGAATATTTGCACGAAGTGATTTTTAGGTAGTCGCCTTTAAATGTTTCAAAGGCGACTGCGAATTTATGATCGTCTGGCCATTTCACCAGCCGTGTTGAAAACAAAACATGTCTCTTAAGGGGAGTCTATAACGAGGGGGCATAGATTTAAGGTGAGAGGGGAGAGATACAAAAGGGTCCAGAGGGGCAATTTTTTCACTCAAAGGGTGGTGAGTGTCTGGAACGAGCTGCCAGAGGCAGTAGTAGAGGCGGGTACAATTTTGTCTTTTAAAAAGCATTTGGACAGTTACATGGGTAAGATGGGTATAGAGGGATATGGGCCAAGTGCAGGCAATTGGGACTAGCTTAGTGGTATAAACTGGGCGACATGGACATGTTGGGCCGAAGGGCCTGTTTCCATGTTGTAACTTCTATGATTCTATGATTCTATGATTCTATGATAATAGGGCCACTAAGGGAGACACACGACAAACTCACAGGCAATGACAGCGAAATGGCAGAAATATTAAATAATCACTTTGCTTCAGTATTTACCAGGGAGACTGGTATTGTGGGCATGACAGTAGAAGAAGAGATCAAAAAGATATGTAAAGACATTTAAGATCGAAAGGGGGGAGATAATTGATAAACTAATCAATCTTCGAGAGGAAATTTCCTGTTAGGTGCCTAACCAGAGTTTCAAACCGCTCAGCCACGCTAATTTCCGTATTACTGTTCAGGAGCTTATTTCACAGGGACACGATTACTGCGCTCCATTTAGGGAGGCTCAGTGAAAGGCGGAAATTGATCTATTAATAGAATCATAGAATAAGATAGCGCCATTCAGCCCATCGTGCCAGTGCCAGCTCTCTGAAAGAGCTGTCCAGTTCGTCCCACTCGCCTGCTGTTTCCCCATAACCCTGAAAAAGTTTGATCCAAGCGTTTATCCAATTCCCTTTTGAAAACTGTGAGTTGAGAAAAACAATATTGAAAGGGGTGCTGGGGCCTCTGCAGCGTCGATGTAGAGTGTGTGATGATTGAAGTTATCAAGATGGTTGCTTTACACATGGTATGTTGTGCAATCATCCTGAAATATCTTCAATATCCAATACAAATTGAATTGCAAACCTGACGGACAAACACTGGAAAACAAGTCACGAGTGAACGCAAATCATCCCGGACCCGTTTTTAGCCTCACGGCACTTCAAATAAAGTGAAATAACTTTGCATTGAAAAGATTTGGAACTTGCATCTATGCCTTTATCTGTTCCATTTCTTAAAGTTGCTGGCGTCTGATGATGGACACGCCTCTGCTCCCTCTATTGAACAAGAAAGGAGGTGTTTGACGTTGACGGGACCTGTTGGTTATGAGCTCATCCTTTGCATTGAGTGGGTTCGCGTCCTTGAAACGGCGTCAGCTTTAGCCCAGCGGTGAACTTCGCAACAAACAAGTTCATCACCGTCTCACCGCGGGCGCTGACTGACACGTTTATCGTTATTTCTTTCAGACCGAAATAAATAGGAACCGTGATTTTAAATTTGCACGAAGTGATTTTTAGGTAGTCGCCTTTAAATGTTTCAAAGGCGACTGCGAATTTATGATCGTCTGGCCATTTCACCAGCCGTGTTGAAAACAAAACATGTCTCTAACTTTCGCGTCTTTTTTCGAAAGGCAAAAAACATATTTCCCATGACCTCTGAAGGATGGACAAGTACATTTCAGAAAGCTGAATCAAGTTCACCAGCCTTTTAATCCGGAGTCAGACCTTTGCGCCACGCACTCTGAAGACAGGCTCCTGGATGTTATTATATTTTTTGAATGTTTCTCAAACACCGTTTCATATATTGGTTGAATGGATGAGGCTTATCAAATCTCCGCCAGATCCCACCGGTAATGAGACAACATTGGAAGCAGCCTTCACCCCCAATATCACGCTGGCATTCATCGCTTGCTCTCAGCGGACTGCATTAACAGGGCTGGGAGACATGGACTTTGTTCACATTTAATTAGCAATGTGAATCGTTAAATATTTAATCATTTTTAATGGGGACAAGGTTTCAAAATATTTCTTCCTGGTTTTGAACCAGAGACTTTTCGAGTGTTAGGCGAACGTGATAACTACTACACTACGGAAACCTGATATCTGCAACCTCGTGTTAGGGACATAACCCCTCAGCCAAACTAATTTCCGTATTACTGTCCAGGAGCTCATTTCACAGAGATACATTTACTGCGCTGTATTTCGGAAGGCTGCAGAGAAGGATCGGTGGAGATGGTCAGGCAGGGAATCCCAGAGCATCGCGCCCACACAAACATTTCACTGTTTTTTTTTGCATGTTTCTGATACCCGACGGCAGTGTAAATTATGGCGAATCAGGCATGCTCAGATCACATTGTTCACAGAGTGTTTTCTTGCAGCCAAATCACACATTAGAAAAATTGAAATGAGATGAAGAGATCGGAGCCATTTAAAGTGCTCCCAGTTGCTGCTGATCAGGAATTGAAACATGGCATCGGCTGCAGTGCGATCAGAATGAATCCAAAAGTGGGAAGAAAAAGGTGCAATTTTCGTCCCTGGGTGGGCTCGAACCACCAACCTTTCGGTTAACAGCCGAACGCGCTAACCGATTGCGCCACAGAGACCGTCTGGTCGTTTTCTTGCAAGATACACTAAAGCAGCGAGTCACCTAGCCAAAGTTACATGTTGCAGCCACAGAAATGCAATTGGCCACGATCAGTGTTACTTTTCCAGAAATAAAGGATGGGACATTGTTTGTGGAAACATGGGAACGGTCTGGTCTCGCTCACAGCATCGATATCACCGCCAACCAGCTCTCCTGCAACCGGCGCGCCCACGGTGCTTTGTCTGTTACTAATTCGCACTGTGGGAGAACCTTCACCACACGGACTGCAGCGGTTCAAGAAGGCGGCTCACCACCACCTTCTCAAGGGCAATTCGCGATGGGCAATAAATGCTGGCCTCGCCAGCGACGCTCACATCCCATGAACAAATAAAGAAAAAGTATTCTGATCGTCCTGACGCTGATGTCAGGTTTTGATCCCTGAACTGCAGTAACTGCGAACGCTTTAAATGACTCCGACCTCTTAATTTCACCCACAACATCAGAGTAACTGTTCCAGGGGGACATGCCGACTCAACTGCGTCTTGGCCGCCTGTCTGGTCAGTCCTTTATTCGCCTCCAATTCCGTTTCCCAAAGCGTATCCACAGATTCACAAAGCTGTTTGACATTTCGGTTCCTTTCGTTTTGTTCAGCTCCCGACTGGCAATAATTTGCAAACCTGGTTGCAGCCCTCCGCCTTGCATTGTGTCCATGGATGAGTTATATGGAGAGACTGGACAATCTGGGATTGTTCTCCTTCGAGCAAAGAAAAATGTTAAGTGGAGATTTAATAAAGGTGTTCAAAATTATGAGGGGATTTTGATAGAATGGATGTGGAGAAGCTGTTTCCATTGGCAGGAGGGTCGATAACCAGAGGACACAACCTGCATTTGTATAGCGCCTTTAAGGTAGTAAAACGTCACAAGGTGCTTCACAGGAGCGTTATTAAACAAAACTTGACACGAAGCCACATAAGGAGATATTGGGACAGGTGACCAAAAGCTTAGTCGAAGAGGTAGGTTTTAAGGTATGTGTTAAAGGAGAGAGAGGCGGAGAGGTTTCGGGGGAGAATTCCAGAGCTTGGGGCCGAGGCAGCTGAAGGCACAGCCGCCAATGGTGGAGCGATTAAGATCGGGGATGCGCAAGAGGCTAGAATTGGAGGAGCGCAGACATTTTTTTTTCGTTCACGGGATGTCGGTGTCGCTGGCGAGGCCGGCATTTATTGTCCATCCCAAATTGACTTTGAGAAGGTGGTGGTGAGCCGCCTTCTTGAACCGCTGCAGTCCGTGTGGTGAAGATTCTCCCACAGTGCCGTTACGAAGGGAGTTCCAGAATTTTGACCCAGCGACGATGAAGGAACGGCGATATATTTCCAAGTCGGGATGGTGTGTGTCTTTGAGGGAATCGTGCAGGTGGTGTTGTTCTCATGTGCCTGCTGCCCTTATCCTTCTAGTTGCTGGAGGTGCTGTCGAAGAAGCCTTGGCGAGTTGCTGCAGCTGCAGTGCATCCTGTGGATGGTACACACTGCAGCCACAGTGCGCCGGTGGTGGATGGGCTGCCAATCAAGCGGGCTGCTTTGTCCTGGATGGTGTCGAGCTTCTTGAGTGTTGTTGGAGCTGCACTCAACAAGGCAAGCGCAGAGTGTTCAATCACATTCCTGACTTGTGCCTTGCAGATGGTGGAAAGGCTTTGGGGAGTCAGGAGGTGAGTCACTCGCCGCAGAATACCCAGCCTCTGACCTGCTCTTGTAGCCACATGATCTGGGATGGTTGTAGGGCTGCAGGAGGCTACAAAGATTTGGAGGGGGCGAGGGCCATGCTGGGATTTGAAAGCAAGAATGAGAATTTTAAAGTCGAGGCTTTCCCGGACAGGGGGTTTGACTGGAGCGTCACACGGTCCCCTCCCTTGTTTACTTCCACAAACGTACATTGGGACAGGGCTTGGGCGGATTTTTTTGTGTCTCACCCGGGGCCGCTGACTCTCCTCCAGTCCCCCCGATCACCAACTCACCCAGTTTGTAAATTTAAACCGGAACAAGTGCCTCGCAAAGGGCAAGAGATGAAGGCAAGGCTGGAACCTCTGACAAAAAAAAATCTCTTGCTCACCAGCGAGGTTTGTGTACCTGAATCGCTAACTCTTCTTTTAAAGTTTTGACATTCAATGGACGCCATGCGGCACCTCCAGACTTGTCTCTTGGACTCACAGTGAAGCGGAGGGCCGTTTTCACTCCCACGCCAGCAATTGTGATATCAAGAAAAAGGTGGCGGAGAAATTCTCCATTTCAGCGAAAATTACCGAACACAACTGCCCAACTTGGTTCTGATGAAAGGTCATTGACATGAAACATTCACTCAGTTTCTCTCTCCACAGATGCTGCCTGACCTGCTGAGGGTTTCCAGCATTTTCTCTGTTTTCAGAGTATCACTTCCCTCATCACCTAACTACACTCCTCCACTAGATGTCGCCTTGTGGTGCAAACAGGCTCCTTCCGCACAGCCAGGTGTTCTGCTTTAGGCATTAATTATAACTATAACTTTTGAACTTGTGAGTTAAAACATATGGCCTTGCCCATTGACCAGAAAGCAGAATGGTGTTTATCTCTCCCCAGTACAGCCCTTTCCCGCTGCGTCAGCTTGGAATGATACGTTGCAATCATACAGATCTCACACCTCTCCTGCTTCTCTGTGAAGCTGGTAAGACGAATAGCACACAATGCCATCTGTCACACATACACACCAGCTCGGAATGATTTAAAGGCCTTGTTAGGAGTGTCAGAGAATTGTTTATATCAAAAGGATAAATAAACTTATGAGTATAATGATATCTGCTACAATCCAAGAGTTTCTGGACTTCAGAATCTATTAGTCTCTATATTAAACATATGCATGCATATAAAATGAAGCAAATCTGTCTTATGGTTGTAGTTTCATTCTCCCAACAGAGATTTATACTTCCTTACTTAAGAGGTAAACACTAAAGGTTAACATTACTTCAGTATAAAGACTAACTCTTTCCTTATAATACAGATACCCCAAACTAATATAACACCTGAAACTGATAGAGCTTCTCAAACTAAAACAGTATCTCAAACTAATACAGTACCTCAAACGGATAGAGAATCTGAAACTACTATAATACCTCAAGCTAATACATCATCTGAAACTAATAAAGTACCTCAAACTAATACAGTACCTCAAACAAATACAACACCTTGAACTAATGCAGTACCTCAAACCGATACAGAACCTGAAACTAATATAATACCTCAAACTAATACAGCATCTCAATCTAATACAGTATCTCAAACTAATAAAGTACTTCAAAATAATACAGCACCACAAACTAATAGAGCACCTCAAACTAATAGAGCACCTCAAGCTAATACAACACCTCAAGCTAATACAACACCTCAAGCTAATACAACACCTCAAACTAATATAGCACCTCAAACTGATACAGCACCTCAAACTAATACATTACCTCAAACTAATATAATACCTCAAATTAGTACAGCATCTTAAACTAATCCAGCACCTCCAACTAACGCAACACCTCAAATAAATACAGCACCTCAAACTAATACTGTACCTCAAAAAATATAGTACCTCAAACTAATACAGTACCTCAAGCTGATACCGTACCTCTAATTAATAAAGTACCTCAAACAAATACAGCACCTCAAACGAATAGTGTTCCTCAAACTAATCCATCACCTCAAACTAATCCAGTACCCCAAAACTAATCATTAACTGAAATGTCAAAGTCTGAACAGGACAAGCAGGTTGACCTTGACAGGCGGCGGATCTGTTAAGAGGATATGAAGCTGTAGGAGAAAGTCCCGTTCAGGAACTGCAGTTGTATTCAATTAATTTCGAGTCTTTTCGCAACATTGGAGCAGAGAAACACGTGGTACGTAATATCAGCGCAGGGCCTTCCATGGTCGGCCTAATTCAGTACAACATCCCCAGTTCATTCAGTCTGAAGCTCATCACCAGATGCCTTTCAAGTAACCTTTGCTGATTTGTTGCAGTTCAGTTTGGGTTTAAATAGAGTTGTTTCTTTACCAGCATAGCTTTATTGGGGCGAGGGGTAATGAGTTTGACCCTGCAATTTGTAGCTGCCAATTGCTAATTGATCTTCAATTGAATCAATACATTTCAATTAAACTATCACAAAAAGACAGACGATTCCTGCACCCACTCCCCGCCCCCTCCCAATGTTCCAACTTACTCCACTTCTCCATCGCTCCTTCTGCTAATCTCTAACTCTGTCTCCAATTATAAATCTACCTATCGTGCTCTCTTTCTACTAATTTTATGTTTCTTTATCTCTTTCAACTAAATCCATTGTTATTTTCAACGTTTAAAAATCAGTATAAATCTGCTTCGACCGATTCGTATGTATCGTTGTCTCTCCACTGCTTTAAATGTATCTATCTATCTATCTATCTATCTGTCTTTCTATCCATCTATCTCTCCATCTATCTATTCCTCTATCTCACTATCTATCTATCTCTCTATCCATATATCTCTCTATCCATCTTTCTATCTATATATCTCTCTATCCATCTATCTATCCATCCATCTGTTTAACTATCTATCTATCCATATATCTCTCTATCCATCTATCTATCCATCCATCGATCTATCCATATATCTCTCTATCCATCTCTCTATATATCTATCTACCGATCGATCTATCTCTATCTATCCATCTACCTATCTATATAACTATCTATCTATCTACCTTTATCTCCCGATCTCTCTATATCTGTTTCTCCCTCCACCTGTTTATTCCTATGTTGGTTTTTCTATATCGATTTCTGACTCTCCTCCTTCGTTACTCAAGTTTATCAAATAACTTTCTAATCTTTATCAAAAAATGCAATATTAAAGCATGAGCATGAGGTAAATTAGCAAATTACAAGGTGGAGTGGACTCAGTATGTCGTTCTGTGAAGACGTCACCGAGCCCTCTTCCTTCTTCAGGCTGCTGATCACAGAAGTCTCCCTGAGCAGCTTCTGGAAGAAGAAACGCGAGCACTTCTCGTCCTGCTCCACGGAGCGGACTCTGGAGCGAAAGATAATCTTTGAGGCCCCTTTAACTGGATGGATCGCACCGTGAGATCACAAGGTGAGGCCCCTTTAACTGGACGGTTCACAGCATGAGATCACAGGATGAGGCCCCCTGAACTGGACGGTTCACACCGTGAGATCACAGCATGAGGCCCCTTTAACTGGACGGTTCACACCGTGAGATCACAGCATGAGGCCCCTTTAACTGGACGGTTCACACCGTGAGATCACAGCATGAGGCCCCTTTAACTGGACGGTTCATACCGTGAGATACGATCTGTATTGTACTTTATTGCTTCGAAATTGTGAAATTTAATTTTAACTCTGTGTATTCTTAAATTTTATGCAGTAATGTATGTTTTGTAATAAAACAAATTCGCAGAAACTTTCGAATCAAACGGGAATCGAACCTCCACACGTTATCCATTGCTCCACAGGCCCAGTTTTCAAAAAGCATACAGTAACTCACAGTCCCACGGCGCTGAAGAATGAGCAGTTACCGAGTCAGTCTCGTTCATGCCCACGCGATTCCATGAGTCCGGGCGAGTCAAATGGTGCACGGTGAACAATCACCAAAGAGAGAGAAAGACGCTGCTTCCTTTTGATAGCTCAGCTTGCTCTTGCAGAGAGCTGGTGTGGTCTTGATGGGCCGAATGGCCTCCTTTCATGCTGTAATCTTTCTACGATTCAAGTCGAGTGCTCGCTGAGCATGTGAGAGATAGCAGGATCGATTGTTGCATTCTCCACTCACCTTTTGACTTGGGTCAATTGTCCAGAAACAGAAGTGGTGTCAGTTTTCAGCGAGCCCATGGTCCATGTACTTCTTAAGCTTCACTGCGTGCTATGGTACAGAGAGGTCAAGGAGCAGCAAATCTTTTTATGTGCTGCAGGAAGCAAAAATTCTTGATTTTGGTCTTGAGCAAAGATGGAAATAAAAAGCACAATGATACCTTCTCTGAGGATTGAACTCAGGACCTTCAGATTATGAGACTGACGCGCTATCTGCTGCGCTAAGAAGGCACTTGATGCATAACTTTCCAGGCAGCACTACCAAGTAGGCCAGTTTGCAAGGTATAAAATCATAAAGTAATCGGCAGTTTGCAAAAACTCTCCATCCAGGTGGAAATCGAACCAACAAACTTCTGAATTCTGGTCAGACACGTTCTCCATTGCTCCACTGGCCCAGGGTGTGTAGAGTAAGTCGGTGCTCACACTCCCACAGCGCCGCGGTATGAGCAGGTACCGAGTCAGTCTCGGTCATGCCCACGCGATTCCACGAGTCGGGGAGTGTCAAAAGGCGCACGGTGAACAATCAATAGCTCAGCTGGTAGCGTGGAAAACTTGTCGAGGTTAAAACTTGAAAGCAAAATCACTCATAAATCGTTGGTTTAATTCTGGCTCAAAATAACGAACGTGCTTTCGGAGTAAGCGGTATTGAGCTCAAGGCCGCTTTCTTCACTTTACAGACTGCTTCTTGCTTAAAATATTGGCGCTTTTCCTTTCTCAAACCTTAAAGCTGTTTTGTTCGAGCATTTGCCTCTGCTCACCAGCAGGGAGTGCCTTTGAGCAACAACACATCAAACCGCACTCACTTTCAGGCAAAAAAGACTTTTGTCAATTTTTCGGACAGGTCTCTCGCTGCTCAAAGGAGCGCCGTTGAGCAGCAATTTTTATTTATTTTCAAAATATACTTTATTTCATAAAATTTAATGATACATACAGTTCAGGGTTAAAGTTTGCAATTTCAATTCAAAACAATACAAAACATATCGCACACACTATGATCCCATTATTTCAATACAACACACAGTACATGTCTTATAATACATTCTGTATAATAAAAGGTGGGATGGCTTTACACGGTGCTCTTTCCCCATAGGGCCCTTTCGTCGGCCGCAACGCGCCTCAGTGCGTCCCGCAGCACGTTCTCCTGGACCTTGGAGTGTGCCAATCGGCAACACTCGGTCGTGGACAGCTCCTTCAGCTGGAAGACCAGCAGGTTTCGGGCGGACCAAAGGGCCTCCTTCACCGAGTTGATGGCCTTCCAGCAGCAGTTGATATATGTCTCGGTGTGCCTCCTGGGGAACAGTCCGTAGAGCACAGCGTCCTGTGTTACCGAGGTGTTGGGGATGAACTGGGACAGCTGCCAACGCATCTCTCCACACACATTCTGCATGAAGGTCCAGTCCACCAGGAGACGGACGACGGTCCCATTCCCGCAACCTTGAAGGCAGCTCGAGGTGATGCTGAGATTCCATGTGTGTTGGAAGGACCGCACTGGGAGCGCCCTTCTCACCACCATCCAGGCCACATCCTGGTGCCTGTTGGTCAGTTCTGGCGACAAGACGTTCTGCCAAATGGTATCAACCATCTGGTCGGGGAACTGGTCGATCGGATCCACCTTCTCCTTTTCATGCAGAGCCCCCTGAACGTTCCACTGTCTGACGGCCTTGTGGTCGAAGTGGTTCCAACTCAGGAACTTCTACACCTGGGACAGGTGGGGGGGTGTGGGGCAGTCCAGCTGAACGGGACCTCCTGCGTCTGCTCGGTTGGCTAGACCCAGTTTTCTCAGTGTGTTGTACATGGTGTCCCTGTGGACACATTCTACTTAGGACCTCCAGAAAAAGTGGAAGAAAGCTCGGGTGACTGTGGTGACGGAGCTGTGGTGAATGGACCAGACCTGGGCCACGTAGAGCAACACCGCGAGTACCTCACACCTTATCACCAGGTTCCTGTTGGTTATGGAGAGGGATCGTCCCCCCACCATACCAAGCTTCTGTTTAGCCATGGCGACGCTTTCTTCCCATTTATTGGTGGAATCCTGGGGCCCCCGAACCCGATCCCCAACACCATCAGGTAGTCGGACCTGACGGTGAAGGGATCAAAGGATCGGGTCTCCCACCTGCCACAGAACATGGCCTCACTCTTATTGCAGTTCACTCTGGACGCCGAGGCCAGCTCGAAACGATCGCAGATGTCCATCAGTCTGTGGATCGACTGCTGATCGGATCAAAAGACGGTGACGTCATCCATTTACAGGGAGGCCTTAACCTGAGAGCCTCCGTTGCCCGTGATCGTCACCCTACCTAATTACTCTGTCCTTTCTGATGGACGCAGCAAATTGCTCGACACAACGCATGAACAAGACCGCAGAGAGAGGACAACCCAGTCGGACTCCAAATCTGATCGGAAAACGCTCTGACTCCTGCCCATTGATTAGGACTGTGCAATGGATGTCCATGTCGAGCAGTCGGCTCCAATCGCTGATTCCCTCCCCAAACCCCATTTTGGATAGCACGTCAATCATGTGTGCGTGGGATATTCTGTCGAAGGCCTTCTCCTGGGGCAGGTGTTCAGCTCTCTGTCCTGCACGTAGGCGATCGTATCCCTGAGCAGCGCAAGGCTATCAGAGATCTTCCTGCCGGGTACACTACAGGTCTGATCCGGGTGGATCACCCGCCCCAGAACAGATTCGAGCCTGTCGGCGATGGCCTTCGACAGAATCTTGTAGTCAGCATTTAGCAAGGAAATCGGTCGCCAATTTCTGATTTATTCCCTTTCCCCCTTCCTCGTGGATTCTGACATGCTGCCTGCCAGAAGCATACCCCCGTTCACTTCCAGTAGGATTGGGTCTATCCAGTTCCACAGAGCCGAGTACAAGTCAACGGGTAAACCATCGCTCCTGGGAGATCTACTCTTCTCGAAGGACCAGACGGCCTTTGTCAACTCGTCCAAGGTCAGTGACCAATCCAGGCTCTCCCGCTCGCTCTCCTCCAAGAGAAAGAGGACAGGAAGGATTGGGAGGTCGTGTTGTCTCTGGGCTTCGCGTCATACAGCCCGGCATGAAAGGACTTGCTGATCCTCAGCATGTCGGTCTGTGAAGATGGCACCGAGCCCTCTTCCTCCTTCAGGCTGCTGATCACCAGAGGTCTCTCTGTGCAGCTTATGCCGAATATATCTGTACAGAGTCTGAACAGAGATCAGACATCCCACACGTAAAGCACAGATGCAGGTCCCATCCCTATTTTTACATACTGATGAGTTAATTTAAAATGTTGAATAAAGGTTGTGCACCATTAAATCCCACATCCTCCAAATCTGCATGCTGGACCTCACCAATCCGCCGGTCTGAGAGTCCGTGCACCAAGGTTCTCTGCTGATTCACCAGAGGCCTTGGTGCAAGAGGTGGACTGACGAGTGACATCCTATATCTGCGGAGGGCAAGATATCCTCCAGACATACACCCAAAAGGTCGTGGGAGGCAGTAGAGGATGAGGTCAATGCCAGGCGCACAGCATCATGAACATGGATGCAGTACAGGAAGAAGTTAAATGCTTTGACATGAGTGGTCAAGATGAGTGAGGTCAACTGTCAAGTGGCGTCTCCTACCAACTACACATATAGCTGCACCCATTGCTCCATGAACTACACCCCCCATCACCCACATAACAACAAACTATTTCCATCAGTACTCAACCTTCTCACCCTTACCCACCACCACCGTTGCAAGCCGCCCACCCACAACTCACAGGCCACACACACTGGCAGCTATTCAAACATGATAGGAAAATTACCCAGACACACTCGGCACTTTCTTGCAGGAGAAGCTGGCACATATCAGGAGGCAGCAAGTGGCGGTGGCATTTTGCTCCTCGAGCCTTTTCCACCATTCGATCAGATCAGGGTGGACCTGTGACCTAATTCCATATACCCGCCGTAGCCCCATATCCCTTGGTTCACAGAAATCCATCAATCTCAGATTTAGAATTCTCGATTGAGCTAACATCAACTGCCGTTTGCAGAACAGCGTTCCAAACTTAACCCACCATTTGTGCGTAGAAGCATTTCCTATCTTCACTCCTGCACGTCCTGGCTCGAAGTGTTTGGCTAAGTCACCAGGTCCTAGCTGAGGTACTCAATGAGTTCTTTGCATCTGTCGTTACCAAGGAAGAAGGTGCTGCCCAGTCAAAGAAAAAAGGGAGGTAGTTGAGATACAGGATGGGCTAAAAATTGATAGAGGAACTACTCGAAAGGCTGGCTGTACTCAAATAAATAAGTCACCCGGTCCGGCTGGGATGCAACCAAATTGCTGAGGGAAGTAAGGGTGGAAATTGCAGAGTTTCTGGCCATAATCTTGCAATCATCCTTCGATATGGGGGTGGTGCCCGAGGACCGGAGAATTGCAAATGTTACACTCTTATTCAAAAAAGGGTGTAAGGATAAACCCGGCAACTGCAGGCCAGTCAATTTAACCTCGGTGGTGGGGAAGCTTTTAGAAACGATAATCCGGGACAACATTAATAGTCACTTAGACAAGTGTTGATTAATAAAGGAAAACCAGCACGAATTTGTTGAAGGCAAATCGTGTTTAACTAACTTGACTGAGTTTTTTGATGAGGTAACAGAGGGTTGATGAGGGCAATGCCGTTGATGTGTATATGGACTTTTAAAAGTAGTTTGATAATGTTCCACATAATAGTCTTGTCAACAGGTTTGAAGCGCAAGAATTGAAGGGGCAGTGGGAGCATGGATATGAAATTGGTTAAGTGAGAGTAAACAGAGAGTAGTAGTGAACGATTGTTTTTCTGACTGGAGGAAGTGTTTCCCGGGGGTCGGTGCGGGGACCACTGTTTTTCTTGATATATATCAATGACTTGGTATTGGGTGTACAAGGCACAATTTCAAATTTTGCAGATGGCTCAACGATTTTTTTTTTCATTCGTTCACGGGATGTGGGCGTCGCTGGCAAGGCCGGCATTTATTGCCCATCCCTAATTGCCCTTGAGAAGGTGGTGGTGAGCCGCCTTCTTGAACCGCTGCAGTCCGTGTGGTGACGGTTCTCCCACAGTGCTGTTAGGAAGGGAGTTCCAGGATTTTGACCCAGCGACAATGAAGGAACGGCGATATATTTCCAAGTCGGGAAGTGTAGTGAACAGTGAGGAGGATAGCGATCGATTTCAAGAGGACATAGACAGGCTGGTGGAATGGGCGGACACGTGGCAGATGAAATTAACGCAGAGAATTGCGAAGTGATACATTTTGGCAGGAAGAGGAGAAGCAATACAAACTAAATGGTACAATTCTAAAGGGGATGCAGGAACATAGAGATCTGGGGGTGTATGTGCACAAATCTTTGATGGTGGCAGGATAGTTTGAGAAATCTGTTAAAAAAGCATGTGGCATCTAGGGCTTTATAAATACAGACATGGAGCACAAAAGCAACGAAGTTATGAGGAACCTTTATAAAACACTGGTTCGACCACAACTGGAGTATTGCGTCCAATTCTGGGCTCCACACTTTAGAAAGGAAGTGAAGAAGATAGAGAGGGTGAAGACGAGATTTACTAGAATGTTCCCAGGGATGAGGGACTTCAGTTATGTGGAGAGTCTGGAGAAGCTGAGGTTGTTCTCCTTAGAGCAGAGAAGGTTAAGAGGTGATTTGATAGAAGCGTTCAAAATCATTTCAGGTGATTGGCAAAATAACAAAAGGCGACATGAGGAAAACAATTTTTAATGCAGCGAATTGTTATGATCTGGAATGCGCTGCCTGAAAGGGTGGTGGAAGCAGATTCAATCATGGCCTTCAAAAAGTATTGGATAAATACTTCAAGTGAAAAACTTTGGAGGGCTACAGGGTAGAGCGGGAGATTGGGTCTAACGGATTGCTCTTAAAAAGAACCGCACGGGCTCGATAGGCCGAATGGCCTCCTCCTGTGCTGTAACAAATATAGAATGCTCCGATTTTGAAGTGTAGACACTGTGGTAATGTAGGAAATGCTGCAGCCAATTTGTACACAGCAAGATCCCACATACTGCAATGAGATAAATGACCAGAAAATCGGTTTTAGTGAGGGATAAATATTGCCCAGGACACCGGTGAGAACTCGCCTGCACTTTCTCGAATCGTGCCGTGGGATCTTTTACATCAACCTGGGAGGGCAGATGGGGCTTCAGTTTAACGTCTCGTCTGCAAGGCGGCATCCACAACAGTGCAGCACTTCCTCAATACTACCCCTTCAACAGTACAGCGCTCCTTCACTACTGACCCTCCGACAGTGCAGAACTTCCTCAATACTACCCCTTCGACAGTACAGCGCTCCCTCACTACTGACCCTCCGACAGTGCAGAACTACCTCAATACTACCCTTTGGAGAGTACAGCGCTCCTTCACAACTGACCCTCCGACAGTGCAGAACATCCTCGATACTGCCCCTTCGACAGTACAGCGCTCCTTCACTACTGACCCTCCGACAGTGCAGAACTACCTCTATATGTCCCTTCGACAGGATAGCGCTCGCTCCGTACTGATCCTCCGATAGTACAGCACACCCTCAATACTGCTCCTTCGACAGTTTAGCGCTCCCTCCGTACTGATCCTCCGACCGTACAGTGCTCCCTCACTACTGACCCTCTGACAGTGTTGCATTCCTGCAGTACTGACCCTCTGACAGTGCAGCAGTGCGTCCATACAGCCCCTCCGACAATGCATCCCTCCCTTAGTATTGACCCTGCGACAGTGCAACACTCCCTCAGTACTGACCCTCCGACAGTGCAGCACTACCTCAGTATTGCCCCCCTGACAGTGCAGCGCTGCCTCAGAATGGCACTGTTGTGTCTGCCCGGATTATGTGTTCATGTCTCAGGAGTTGGATTTGAATTCACAACCTTCTAACTCAGAGGCGAGACTGCTACCACTGATCCACGTCTGACACCTGAAAGGGGGAGAGAGAGATGGAGCGACTTAGGTTGGGCTTTCTGGAACGTTGAGATGGCTTAAGGCACGGCTGTCAAAAGTATGGCAAATGGACTGCGGATGCACAAGCGGCCAGAGGTGGAGGAGCAGAGTGTTTGGGAGGGGGTATCGGAATGGAGGAGGTGACAGAGACAGGGAGTGGTGAGGCTCTGATGGATTTGAATGGAAGAAAGAATAAAAATAAGCGACAGGCTTTGGAGACTAGAATCCAACGCAGGTCAGTAAGGGCTTTGGTGATTGGTGAGCAACTCACCAATCAAAAAGCCAGCGGTGGGGATGGAATCTGTGGCAAGGATGTGAAGATTTTGGGGCCAAAGATGATGACTTCCCAATTTTTAACTGGAGGAAATTGTGTCTCATCTCAATCAGGGTGTGGGTCTGACAACACAAAGACATTGGAAGGGTCAAGGGAGGCGGTGGTTTTGTCAGCGTCCATCTGAAAGCTGCTCCATGTCTGTGGACTGTGTCACCAAAGGGCAGCATGTAGATGATGAAGAGGAGGGAGCCAAGGATTGGGAAGAGAAGCTTCTCCTGACTATGATCAGATAGGTGAGTGGAACCAATTGAGGGTAGTCCCAGCAAAAGAGGCCAGTGTCTGGAGAATGAGGAGGTAACTGGATGGGTTGTCTGTCGGTAAGGCGGGGTGGGCCATGGAGGGATCTAATCCCAGGAATAAGAATTTTAAATTTAAGGAATATGGAACTGGGAGTCGGTGAGGGTCAGGGATGCCAAGCAGGACCAGGTGCTGGTTGGACACGGATTACACAGTTTTGGATGAGCTCACGTTTATGGAAGGTGGAGGTTGGGTGGCCGGCCAGGAGTGCCGGAGGAATGGAGTCTGTTGGTGGGGGGGTGCAGGGAACAGAGGCATTAATGAGGGTTTCAATGGCAATGGGCTGAGGAAGGAATTGAGGCGGGTGAGGAAATCACGGAGCCTATGTGAAGGAGGTCAAATCGGGTCATGAGCTGATCTCGGTGTTGCACGGGGACAATTTTACTGGAGCCGTGAACCAATGTGGAATAAACGAGTAAACATCTGCAGTAAAATAGCGGAGAGAGGCATGTCAATGGGACACGTTCAGTGTACGTCCCCTAATATCACCCACAGTCATTTCTGTCAAAGACTCACAATTCATATTCTAACTGGGGAAACTGCAGGAACAGAGTGAAACGGGTCTGCTTTTGTTCCTGGATTCAGTCTACACAGCGGAGAAATCGGTCTAAATTATAACTGAATCTCCAGGAGTGAACATGGTCAATACAATTATATAAAAACTGTAAATGGAGCTGCTCATTATTGTTGGATCAGTCCTGTATGAGATCAGATTTAAACTTTATTCCTGAGAGAGATCTGATTAAGTTGATAACCTGGGCTTTGAGATGTTTGTGTTACATTCACCACATTATTTACATCGGAGTCAAAGCTGCTGATATAATGTGTTTGTTAAACTGACTGTAACTAATAACAATGATCAGGAGTATAACCGTGTCAGTGGAGACTTATCCCCTGTATAAATCAGGGCTTGTTGGAATGGATCAGCACAGAGTGCCTGCTGGAGCTGTGGTTTCCAGGCCAACAGAAGTCAGTGCTTCTCACAGAAATGGAATATCCAGTGATGGTTCAGATAGAACGTATTTATTATCCTGTTCTTGCAGCCGTTGGAGTTCCGGGTAAGCCGTTCTTTCAGCTGTTAATGGTGTAAATCGGTGTTAACTCTGCTGCTGTACTTGGCAAATTGTTTTTCCCCCTGCATATTTCACAGTCACCTGTTCTGCACTATTGGTTGAATGGTGGAATGTAGGAGGTGCATTATATCTGTCATGAACTTTGTATATCCAACACTGGCATTCTTACTGGATCATTCTCTGTACTGAATATATTGGAATCTGGATTCTGGGCGAAGAGTTGGTATCATATTATCAGGAGCTGTTAAGGTTTTCTTGTTGTGGAACTAACCTGCCCTGGAATATGTTTTCATCAATGTGTTTTCAATGATTGATAATGAGACAGCTCACGGTCTCAGTGTTACAAGGAGGCAGTGCAGTGTCCTCCCTCCCCAATAACATGCTTCAGTTTAACTGGGATTTCAATGTATTTATTGGTGATCACTGTTATGAAATATTATTTCATTATGTGTGTATCTGACGCCGCCTCAGATGTCTGATCACTGAACTGAGTTTGCTGCTGAATCTTTCACATCTCCTTCTCTGCTTCACTGTGGATGAATTCACTGACTGTCACTGGACTTCATTGTAAAATGAAATGTTTTGATGTTTTGTTGTCTCAATTTGCACTGTCCCTGTTGGAATCAGGAGGCCTTCTGTGTATCTGTAGATTATAAGTGTGATGTTGGCGTTTTGTTAATTGAAAAATCCAGCCATCTATCACTTTACTTTATAATTACAGGAGAAGGAATCTCAATTATTGTGAGATCAGCCTCGGAGAGGCATTCGATTCTGTTTATTCCATGATTTGTAGATGAAGTGAACAGTGTTGTTGAACAGGTGGAGAATTGCATGATCTGTAGAAACATTAAACTATTCCACAGAGGCTTCACTATTTAATAAACTGACACTGAGAATAGGATCGTTGGAACACGGGGCTGGTGAACAGAATGCAGGCACAGGATGATAGGATTTAATCGGATATGAAAATGGACTTGAGAAAGAGAATAGAATGAATGATGGAGAGGGCGACTGAGCGGGAAAGCGAGAGGTTGTGGTGTGAATAATTCATCCGAATGAACTGCTGAAACTTCCAGTAAAATTAAACAGAGAAAATGTGATTTGAAGGTGTTTTTATGATGTGGTCAGATTGGGTGAGTTTTTACTGTGGGACTCGCTCCTCATGTTCATATCATTGTCAGGTCCTCAGACTGTTTTTGTGAATGTTCCTTACTTTCCAACTTAACAGTAAACATAATTAAAAATTTACTTCAAAAATAGAATCAGAAATTTCTTGATTGTAATCAATTATTCGGAAACTGTTTTTTTCAAGCTCGGATAAGTTCAATAACAACGTGATTAATTGTATTAATACTTTTCATTTTAAGTTTCATTGAATTTGCAAATTAAATTTATTGAACACATTTTGTATCAAACACAGGTTCCCTGACACCAATAACTACAGAAATGTAATAGTTGGATTATGTACAGTCTCTCCCTGTGAATCCCAGCCTCTGCTCTCACTGCAATGAATCCTCTGTCTCGTCAGTTCCTTCAGTTTGTCCGTTTTCCCAAACCATCTGCTCCTGACACCTCTCGAGCACGGACTCGTCCATTCACACCACTCTTTTCCTTGACTCCCTCCCAATCTCACTCACTGTCAGCTCTCTTAACCCAGAGTAACACACAAGCTGCACCTCCCGCGTCCTCTCACCTTCCGACACTTCCCTCTCTTTTCCATCCGTCTGGAGCCCAAATCTGGCTTTAATCCGCTGGATTCCCGGTGTGTAAAACCCCTTCTCCCTTCCCCACCGGCACTGAGCTCTCACTCAGCCCTTCCAGTGGATCCGGTGCTCACTTTATTCACTTTCTGTATCCATCTCCCAATTCATTATTGATCATTGTGTTTAAAAACATCTCTCTGCCCGAAAGCGCTGCTCAGGTCAATAAATCACTTTCCACACTTCGATGCAGCAACAAAGCTGGAAATTTCACTTCAGATCCTCCCCTCATGACTGCAGGTCTGATCAGTAATTTCTCTGTTCCCTTACAGTTAACTTGGTGGCGATTGTGATCCTGTCCCGAGGAAAGTGCGGTCTCTCCAGATGTATCAGTGCCTACCTGGTGGGAATGGCAGTGGCCGATCTCCTGGTCGTTATCATTGGTGTGATATTGAATTGGATTGGTCTGATTTATTTCAGAGATTCATTCCTGCTCATTACTCCAGTGTGTAGTTTTCTTGCCTCCTTGAGTGCTGCAGTCACTGTGGTTTCTGTGTGGTTCACAGTCGCTTTCACCTTTGATCGATTTGTGGCCATTTGTTGTGAGAAGCTGAAAACTAAATATTGCACCAAGAGAACGGCGGCTGTGGTTCTGGGAACAGTGAGTGTGCTGGGCTGTTTGGTGAATGTCCCCACGTACTTTACATTTGAACCTTACGTTATAATTGATAATGTTCCCTGGTTTTGTGAGGTTAAACCGAGCTTCCGTACTTCCCCCGCATGGTCCGCATTTGTGATGTTTCACCTCATTTTAACCCCTTTTATCCCGTTCTGTCTGATTTTGCTGCTCAATGTTCTGACAGTCAGGCGTATTTTAGTGTCCAGTCGAGTCCGCAGGGGACTCCGGGGCCGCAGCAATGGAGAGAATCTGAGTGATCCAGAGATGGAGAACCGAAAGAAATCCATCATTTTACTCTTCAGTATATCGGGCAGTTTTATACTGTTGTGGCTGACAAAGGTTGTATTTTTCATTTATCTGCGAATTGCAGACATTCGGTATTTTTACTCCTTCATCGACCCTGGTTATCTCACAGATCACACATCAAAGATGCTGCAGCTTCTCAGTTCCTGCACAAACACGTGTATTTATGTCCTGACCCAGACTAAATTCAGAGAGGAGCTGAAGAACGCGGTGAAATACCCGCTCAATCTAATTGTTAAATTAATGAAATCAAAGAAAGAACTGAAGGGTTTCAAGCACGAGAACTAAATCCCATTTCATACTCCATCTCCTACACTTCCCGGGGGATGGAAAGTACATTTTATATTAGCAGCACAGAAATATGAAATGATCTTAAATATTATTCTGAGATTATATTTTATTGATAATCTCACCTATTGAGGCAGGGTTTGCTTTGCAGAAAACACGTGAATTGTTGCTCAAAATGGCGGCATTAAAGAGCTCAGCTGGACTTTAATTAACTGACTGCAAGACAAAATGGGCAAAGCTGGAAATCAAAGTCACTTCTGTGGACCTGATCAGGATGTGTGTACTTCACATAAATGGTGAGAGAGAGGGAGAGAGGAAGGGAGAGAGGAAGGGAGACAGAGGCAGAGAGAGAGAGGGACAGAGAGAGAGAGGGAGGGGGAGAACGGGAGACAGAGAGAGAGAGAAAGAGCGAGTGAGGGAGCGAGAAAGAGGGAGAGAAAGGGCGAGGCAATTCGAGAGAGACAGAGACAGAGAGAGGGAGATAGAGAGAATGAGAAAGGGAGAGTCAGAGACAAAGAGAGTTGGAGAGTGACAGAGAAAGAGAGACAGAGAAAGAGAGACAAAGGGGAAGAGAGTGGGAAAGGGCAAGGGAGGGAGAGAGGGTGGGAGAGAGAGAGAGAGAGATAAAGAAGGAGAGGCAGAGAGACAGAGAGGGAGATATAGAGAGTGGGAAGCGAGGGAAAGAGGGACAGAGAGAGAGTGAGACAGAGAGAGTGGCACAGAGAGAGACAGAGATTGAGACCAGGAGAAAGACAAAGAGAGAGGCAGGGAGATAGAGACACAGAGAGAGTGAGAGACGAGAGCCAGAGAGAGGGACAGACAGAGAGAGAACATAAGGACAAAATATATGTACCAATTAGAAAAGTGCAGAAATAAAGAAGGGCAGAGAGAGTTACTCAGAGACGGAGAGAAATAAAGAGTAAATTATTAAGACAAGAGGGAAAAATGAAGAGAGAAAGAAAGTATATATATATATATATATATATATATATAAAATGAGAGAGACACTGCCAAGTAATTACAAAGTGATTGGAGAAGATAGGTAAATAGACAGATGAAATCAATTCAAAATAACTAGAGACTGAGAGAGAGTCAGAGCAGGAGAGTGTCGGACATAAAACGAAAAAGAGAAAGAGAAAAAGAGGAACAGAAATCAGGGAGAAAATATAAAACAGGAGAGAGGAGGAGAAATACAAATATTAAAACAGAGACTGAGAAAGATGGAATGAAATACAGTAACAGATGCAAAGAAGAGTTCGAAAAGTCAAATAGAAACAGAGAGAAAGAAGTAGACAGAATTAGAGCTGGAGAGATTGAGAAGCAAACAGAATGAAATAAAGACAGATGGAAAGGGAAGGAGGAAGAGACAGATCGAAAGAAGGAAAAGGGAAAAGTAGATCCACAGAGAGAAACAAAGAGAGAGGTGATGCCGGGAGGCAGCTCAATAAAGTCACTCAGTCTTGTGTACCTGACCCTGACCATTACTTACTGCAGGAGTTTCCCAGCTGCTCTGTGTCGTAAAAAAAGTCATCTGATAAGCGAAAGCCTGAGACTAAATCGGCTTCAGCATGTCTGAAGGAAAAGGTCGATTAAAAGGAGGAAGGGCTGTTGGAAGGATTGTTAATGACACATTGTAAAAGACCACACAGCAGAGGATAGGTCACCATAGTAATAATAACGATTCCAGGAGGGCTGGAGATGGTTTGAACACCTGCCGGCTTGACTTGGTTACGTTGTGGACACTGAGAGAAAACAATCGTGGGTTGTATTTGTAGGAACCTATTTTTGATAAGCCACCGTCCCCAGAGGTGTGGTTCGATGTTACAAAGCAGCTGGGCAGAAGTTGAGTGGGGAGAGACGCAGATCCACCACTGCCGCTCCAAACTCACCTTTCGCTTCCTCGCAGCACCACCTCACCTGGAATCTTCATGACTGCTCGCTACCTCCCAGCTTGATGCCTCGATGCTGGTTCACAGATTGCCTGTGAAGCAGATGAGCTGGATACAAGACAAAGACAGGGTACACTATAACGGTATCCATCAAAATACCTGGAATCTTCCAGGCAAGCTTGAGTCAACCATAAGGATATAACTTTCGTTATCAGCTTCGTCGAAGATAGACATTGGATTTCCAAACGGTTATGCATTTTGGGAATTCGGAATGTGTTGTTTTATTCGTGTTAAAGCAATTCTAAATCGGACAGAAATCCAACGTGTTGATTAAATTGAAATGTAATTTTTTCTAGTTTATTCAGAATAATAAATTATTGTTTTTGTTCATAAAGCCATGGTTTGTGACTGATGTTTCTTTAGGATAAAGAGCCCATTATTTAAATGTAAAATTAAACCTTGTGAAGATAAAAAGGAATTGCCCCAAATTAAAGTGTAAAATCACTTTGCACCTTTTTGCTCCTCCATCTGGACCATGTGTAACTTTCCCAGTGAGCTGCTGGATTCTGTAATTAATCACAATGTACTCTTACCCCTTCTGCTGTGTTACTAAACTGGACAGGGTCCTGCAGCACTCTCCTGTTCTGTTACTGTTACAAATATTATTATTGTTTCAGATTAAAAAAAAATATGAATAATAGAGAATTAAACCAAATCCCAGATCAGAACTACATTCAGATTGAGTCCAATTTTACGTTGATTTATTTAATACAAGCAAGAATTGCATTCTCTACACCAAATGGCTCATTTGACCTTTCCTCCGAATGTCTGGTCTCTCCTTCTCTGTAAGAATTAAGTCCAAATAACCAAATATTAATCCATTTTTTTGCAGAAGTTCACATTTTGGTCTTTGATTCCCTCACTGCACCGCTGTCTTTGTGTTAAACACCAGCTAGTTCCAGTCTCACTCAGTTTGTATCTTTAACTGTAGTGCAACAGTGATTTAACAGGAACAGCAAATGAACCCTCTCCCTGTCTCTCACCATGACAAGCTCCACCTTGTCCCTCAGTAAGATCGCTGCCTTATTGGCGGCCATTATGTTTCAGGATCAGGGCCGCCATTTTGTTTCAGCTTCATGGCGGACAATTTGTTCAATATGTCTATCTTGCCCCCCAGTAAGTTGGTCGTCTTTCCTCAAAGATAAATGGCCAACTTGCCCCTCAGTTAATTGGCCGCCTTGCCCCTCAGTTAAATGGCCGCCTTGCCCCTCAGTAAGATTACTGCATTGCTGGTGTCAGTTTAGTTTCAGGTTCATGACATTGAAGTTGTTCATAGATTCATTGTTTCATGGTCGATACAGCACAAGAGGAGGCCATTCGGCCTATTGTGCATGTGCCAGCTCTTCGAAAGGGCTGTCGAATTAGTCCCATGTCCCCCTCTGCCCTTTCCCCACAGCCTTTATGGGGGCTTTGTAATAGTAGTTGTGCTATGGAAATACATATATATGTATAGATGCAAATTTATGTTGTCGTTGTTGCTCTAATATATATGTACAAGTTGTTGTTGTCGATAGACTGTCTCTCAATCTTTTACTCTTCAGATTATTCTCCTTTATAAACTGGGCTTTGTTTCTGTGTAAATGAATGTTGCTGAGAGATTGTTTCTGTAACTGTGTGAGGGATGTTGTTTTGTATTAGTTTTTTAAAAAAACATTTTTACTTTGGCTGTTTTGAATGTCATGAATTTGTTTGAACTCTTTGGTTAATTGGAAAAAGCCACAAACTGCAAGTTGACCACAAACTACAGGCTTTTTGTCCACTGCTAATTAAAACAAGAGAAAAGAGCAAAGGTAAAGTTCGTTCACCTTTGCAAACTGCAACATAAAGGGTGAAGTAGCAAAATATGGCCAGGCTTTTTGTCCCCTGCTCCAGGAACAGGAGAGAAAATGAGCACAGGGGCAATTTGGACACTGCAGCAAACACAGGCAGACAGACCAGCACCTTTTAGGGGAGGGTTGGTGAAGGCCGGGGATGGGGGTGGTGAGTGAGGCAATGAGTGGCAAAACAGGAGAGAAAACCCTGCAAACTTGTATTAGAGAGAGAGAGAAGCAACTTGTGCTCTTCAGTCTGCCCTGAGTGTTTTTCTGTCTCTCTCTTTCTCCCAACTTTTCTCTCTTTTCTTTAGATTTTCTGCTTTGTAACTGGGGAGTTTGTTTGTCAGTGGTGTTTGCTGAGGGATTGCTGCCTGTGTAATGGAAAGAGTGAGTGAGTTAGTGTGAAAGTGTGTGAGTGAGTGAGTGTGAGGGAGCTCTGTGCTCTAGCTGAGCAGTTTTAATCGCTTGTTTTGTTTCTAATCAGTCCCTTTTCACTATCTCTCTCTCCCTCCAGAGGACTTTTTTTGTGGAAATGCTGTAACATGAAGATGTGGAAAGAGAATTTTTGGGAGGAGGTGGAATCCTTGGACAAGGAGCTTTCTCTCCACATGGGACAGACTGAGGCCTCCACCACAAGCTGCACACAATGGTGCTCATGTGAGTTGTATCTGGGTCACTGTGGGATCAACGGGCGTGCTGTGGGATCACTGGGACACTGCAGGTTCACTGGGACATTGTGGGATCAATGGGACACTGTGGGATCACTGGGACACTGTGGGATCACTGGGATACTGTGAGATCACTGGGACATTGTGGGATCAGTGGGACACTGTGGGATCAATGGGACACTGTGGGATCACTGGGACACTGTGGGATCAATGGGACACTGTGGGATCACTGGGACATTGAGGGATCACTGGGACACTGTGGGATCACTGGGACACTGTGGGATCACTGGAACACTGTGCGATCAATGGGACACTGTGGGATCAATGGGACACTGTGGGATCACTGGGACACTGTGTGATCACTGGGACACTGTGAGATCACTGGGACATTGTGGGATCACTGGGACACTGTGGGATCACTGGGACACTGTGGGATCAATGGGACACTGTGAGATCACTGGGACATTGTGGGATCACTGGGACACTGTGGGATCACTGGGACACTGTGGGATCAATGGGACACTGTGGGATCAATGGGACACTGTGGGATCAATGGGACACTGTGGGATCACTGGAACACTGTGGGATCAATGGGACACTGTGGGATCAATGGGACACTGTGGGATCAATGGGACACTGTGGGATCAATGGGACACTGTGGGATCACTGGGACATTGTGCGATCAATGGGGCACTGTGGGATCAATGGGACACTGTGCGATCACTGGGACACTGTGGGATCAATGGGACACTGTGGGATCAATGGGACACTTTGGGATCAATGGGACACGGTGGGATCACTGGGACACTGTGCGATCAATGGGACACTGTGGGATCAATGGGACACTGTGGGATCACTGGGACACTGTGGGATCACTGGGACACTGTGGGATCACTGGGACACTGTGGGATCACTGGGACACTGTGCGATCAATGGGACACTGTGGGATCAATGGGACACTGTGGGATCACTGGGACACTGTGGGATCACTGGGACACTGTGGGATCACTGGGACACTGTGGGATCACTGGGACACTGTGGGATCACTGGGACACTGTGGGATCAATGGGACATTGTGGGATCAATGGGACACTGTGGGATCACTGGGACACTGTGAGATCAATGGGACACTGTGGGATCACTGGGACACTGTGAGATCACTGGGACATTGTGGGATCACTGGGACACTGTGGGATCACTGGGACATTGTGGGATCAATGGGACACTGTGCGATCAATGGGACACTGTGAGATCAATGGGACACTGTGCGATCAATGGGACACTGTGCGATCACTGGGACACTGTGGGATCAATGGGACACTTTGGGATCAATGGGACACTGTGGGATCACTGGGACACTGTGGGATCACTGGGACACTGTGGGATCACTGGGACACTGTGGGATCACTGGGACACTGTGCGATCAATGGGACACTGTGGGATCACTGGGACACTGTTGGATCACTGGGACATTGTGGGATCAATGGGACACTGTGGGATCACTGCGACAGTGGCGGCCATTTTGTTTCAGCTTCATGGCGTTACAGGAGAAACTTCTATACCCATTCTATGTCATATATAAATATTATAAACATGTATATATACATGAAATTTTATGTACACAAGTTGTTGTATAAAAGAAAGCCTGTCAAACATTTGCACAAATGCAGTTTGGATACTGGGACTTCTGGGTGCACTGTGGGAACACTTGGTGCACCGTGGGAACACTGGGTGCACCGTGGGAACACTGGGTGCACTGTAGGATCACTGGGATCACTTTGAGAACACTGGGACACTCTGGAATTACTGGGACACTTTTCATCACTGAGGCAATATCACTGGGTGCACTGTAGGATCACTGGGTCACTCTGCGGTGACTGTGGGGCCACTGGGTGCACGGTGGATCACTGGGACACTGTGCATGTCTGGTGCACTATCACTGATTGCACTGTGGGATCAGTGGGTCTCTCCGCGATCACTGTGGGATGACTGGGTGCACTGTGGGATCACTTGGTCACTGTGGGAACACTGTGGGATATTTATTTCCCCAGTTGGGCCGAATATCCCCTGATTCTCTGCTGTACATTCGATGTAATTCTATGTAGTATACAAATATATATAATGCTGTTGTTGTTGTCGTGAAGCAGGGACTCCCGGAGAGACTTCTTTACCCAGATGGGCCGAATGGCCTCTTTCTGTGCCGTGCTGTAGTCTATGCTATATATATAGATAGATAAATATATTATATGTACAAGAACATGTTGTAAAATAGAAATAGCAGTTTGGCCGAATGGCCTCCGTGCTGCACTGTGCTGTACTGTACATTCAATGTAAAATATATATAACTATATAACTATAAAATATATTATTTTATACTGCATGTTCAAGAATTTGTTGTTGTTGTCAAATGAGGAATTCAGGGGAAAATCTTTACCCAGATGGGCCGAATGACCTGTTTCTGTGACGTGGTGCATTCTATGTAATATTTATGTGAAGATATATTATATTGTATTATACGTACAAGAAGTAGTTGTTATAAAATAGAAATAGCAGTCGGGCCGAATGGCCTCTGTACTGCTCTGTACTGTACATTCGAAGTTAAATATATATAAATATATTATTAGATTATATGTTTTATTATATTTTCTGCTCCAGTTGTTGTTGTCAAATAAGAAATTCAGAGGAATTTCTTTACCCAGATGGGCTGAATGGCCTGTTTCTGTGCCGTGCTGTATTCTATGTAATATATATATATAAAGATATGTACGGGGTTAAATTCGATAACCCCCGAATCCGGGCGCGGGGGTCGATTAACCCCCACGTGATTAACCTGCACCCAGTCTTTGAGATGCAGACAGACCGTGAGATTGGTGCTGCCTGGTGATTTACCTGATTCCTGCGAGAGGTCAGGCCTGGCTGCGCTGTTGAGCGGCTTCTCAGCAGCAGGGGGTTCGATGTTGCGTGAGTGGTTAGCACCTCGTGAAGGCAGGCTGCACCTCTTAAAGGCAGGCTGCACCTCACAAAGTCAAACATTTGATTCAGATACAAACCAACAGGGTCATTTCTTCTCCTACAGTTTTGATTGGCAGCTTCTTTTGAATTAAACAGACCATTGCTTAAAATGGCTGGCTCCCAGTCATTGTTTTGAAGGCATTTATCAACCTGTCTTTTTGAAACCGGTGAGTCTGTTTGGAATCTCTGAGAATGTTAATCAAGTCGACAGCTTCCATAGGTTGTGAGAAAAAGACAACAAAGAACCAGAATGTTCGAAAGTTCGGTCACAGTTTCGGATAGTATTTGTGAATTATTTATTATTTTCTTTTCCAATAAGGATCTGGTTGAGCTTTACAGTAAAACTGTTGTCTTACTGCTACTATTCTGTTTATTCTCTTACTGTTTCATCAATTTGTTTGGCAGTTAAAGTCTAAAACAAGCTCTCGTGTAGTGTGAATCTATCACCCTCTGAAGAGCAGGCACTGTTAGGCACTGGATAGAACGAGTGGGCTGAGATAATCTGAAGGGGTTTCACTGTTCATTACCTGGAGCCCTTCAAATGTTACATTGATATCAGGACAAGCGGAAACATTGAGACATTGGGAGTGAAGCCTCAACTAACAGAGGAGCTGCTTTTTCAAGCTTAGAAATACAGCTGATTTTAAATCAGCAAAATTTCACTTCATTAAAGTTGACAAAAAGGCAACTATCTCTGAACTGTCTCCACTATCTGAAAAACACGGACATTTTACTGACCGTGGAATAATGATCTTGTTTAAACTGTACAAAATAAAACTCAATTGTAATCTTTTTACAATAACGATCTGATATAAAGCATTCTCCAAACAAACAAAAGCACCAAGCATCCCCGGGACATTGAGAGATTATGTGAGTGGGCAAAACGGTGGCAAATGGAGTTCAATGTGGGGAAATGTGAGGCCATCCACTTCGGATCTAAGAAAGATAGATCAGAGAATTTTCTAAATGGTGAGGAGCTCAGAACTGTGGAGGAGCAGAGAGATTTAGGGGTCCAAGTACAGAAATCATTAAAAGCTAGTGGACAGTTACAAAAATAATTGAAAAGGCTAATAGAATATTGGCCTTTATTTCAAGAGGGCTGGAACATAAAGAGGTGGAAGTTATGTTCCAGCTGTACAGAGCTCTGGTTAGACCCCATCTGGAGGACTGCATTCAGTTCTGGGCACTGCACCTCAGGAAGGATAGATTGCCCTTGAAAGGGCTGCAGCGCAGATTCACCAGAATGATATCGGGGCGAAATGGGTCAAATTGTGAGGACAGGTTGAATAGACAAGGCTAGTATTCCCCTGAATAAAGAAGATTAAGGCGTGATTGAATTGAGGTGTTTAAGATGATGAAAGGAGTTTTTAGGGTTGATAGAGAGAAACTACTTCCTCTGTTGGGGGAGTCTAGAACAAAGGGGCATAACCTTAAAATTAGAGCTCGGCCGTCCAGGGGTGATGTCACGAAGCACTTCTTCACACAAAGGGTAGTGGAAATCTGGAACTCTCTCCCACAAAAGTCTGTTGAGTCGGGGGGTCAATCCGAAATTTCGAAACAGAGACTGATAGACTTTTGTTAGCTAAGGGCATTAAGGATTAAGGAACCAAGACAGAGCTAAGATACAGATCAGCCATGATCTAATTGAATGGCGGAACAGGTTGAGGAGCTGAATTGTCAACTCTTGTTCCTATGTAACAGGCTCCAGTGGCTGAATTGTCTCCTCTTGTTCCTATGTAACATGCTCGAGTTGATGAATGGACTCCTCTTGTTCCTATATAACATGCGCGAGGGGCTGAATGGCGTCCAGATCCTGTATAACAGTCTCGAAGGGCTGAATGGCCTCCTCCTGTTCCAGTTCAACAAGCTCGAGGGGCTTAATGGCCGAGTCCTATTCCAGTGTAATAGGATCGAGGTGCTGAATGGCCTTCAGTTCCAGTATAACACGCTTGAGGGGCTGAATGGCCTGCTGCTGTTCCTATGTAACAGGCTAAAGGGGCTGATTGGCCTCCAGGTCTGATGTAACGGGCTCGAGGGGCTGAATGGCCTTCAGTTCCAGTATAACACGCTCGAGTGGCTGAGTGGCTTCCTCTTGTTCCTATGTAACAGGCTTGAGGGGCTGATTGGACACCAGATCTGGTGTAGAGGGCTCGAGGGGCTCAATGTCCTCCTCCTGTTGCTATCTGACAGGCTTGAAGGTTTGATTGGCGTCTAGTTCCTGTATAGCAGGCTCGAAGGACTGAATGGCCTTCAGTTCCCAGATAACAGGCTCGACGAGCTGAATGGCCTCCTCCTTTTGCTATTTGACAGGCTTGAGGGGTTGATTGTCCTCAAGTTCCTGTATAACATGCTCGAAGGGCTGAATGGCCTCCTCCTAATCCTATGTAACAGGCTTGAGGGGATGATTGGCCTCCAGTAACGATGTTACGGGCTTGAGGGGATGAATTGCCTCCTCCTTTTCCTGTGTAACAGCCTTCAGAGGCTGAATGGCCTTTAGTTCCCATATAAGAGGCTTGAGGAGCTCAATGGCCTCCTTCTGTTCCTGTCGAACAGCCGCGAAGGACTGGCCGCCATTTTGTCCAAGATGGCCGCCGTACTTACAGCCATTTTGTCCAAGATGTCCGGCGAAATGACACCTTTTTGTCTAAAAACTAGAGCCGGACCTTTCAGGAGCAAGATTAGAAAACTTTTCTACACACAAAGGGTGGTAGAAGTTTGGAACTCTCTTCTACAAACGGCAATTGATACTCGCTCAATTGCTAAATTTAGATCTGAGATAGATAGCTTTTTGGCAATGAAAGGTATGAAGGGATATGGGCCAAAGGCAGGTTTATGGAGTTAGATCACAGATCAGCCATGATCTTATCAAATCGCGGAGCAGGATCGAGGGGCTGAATGGCCTACTCCTGTTCCGATGTTCCTACGATATTATTTATGTGGAATTCCGACAGGCATTTGATAACGTTACACACAAGAGACTGTTGGCAAAAATGAAAGCGCATGGAACTTGAGGCAATGTATTGACATGGGAAGAGATTTGGTTAGGAGATAGGAGACAGAGAGTAGGGATAATGGGTACATACTCCAATTGGCAGCATGTGACCAGTTGTGTCTCCCAGGGATCTGTCACTGGGGACTCAGCTTGTCACCATATTTATCAATGACTTTGATGAAGGAACAGGGAGTCGTATATCCAAGTTTGCTGATGACACTAAGTTAGGTGGTACAGTAAGTAGTATGGATGCGATTGTAAAGTTGCAAAGGGACATTGATAGATTAAGTGAGTGGGGAAAACTATGGCAGATGGAGTTCAATGTGGGGTAATCCACTTTGGACCGATGGTCAGGGTATTTTCCAAATGGTAAGAAGCTCGGAACTGTGGAGAAGCAGCTAGAATTAACGGTTCTTTTGCATGAATCAGTAAAAGCTAACGGAAGGGTCCAAAAATAATTTAAAAGACTAACGGAATGTTAGCCTTTATCTCAGGGGACTGAAATATAAAGAAGTGGAAGTTATGTTCCAGTTATATAAAGCTCTGGTTAGACTGCGTCTGGAGTAACTGCGTTCAGTTTTGGACACTGCACCTCAGGAAGGATAGATTGGCCTTGGAGGGGGTGCAGAGCAGATTCACCAGAATGTTACCGGGGCTGAAAAGGTTAAATTATGAGGACAGGCTGCATGGACTCGGCTCGTATTCCCTCGAGTATCGAAGATTGAGGGGCGGTCTGAGCGAGGTGTTTAACATGTTTAAATGATTCGATAGAATGGAGAGAGAGAATCCATTTCTTCTGGGGAATCAAGAACGAGGGGGACAGAACCTTAAAATTAGAACCATGCCATTCAGGTTCGAAATCAGGAAGCACTTTTTTACACAATGGGCAGTAGAAGTCTGGAACTCTGTCCCCCAAAAGACTGAGGATGCTGGGGATCAATTGAAGCTTTCAAGACTGAGATCGATAGATTTTTGTTGGGTGAGGGTATCGAGGGATTGGGAGCAAAGGCGGGTAAATGGATTTGCGGTTCAGATTATCTCGGATCTAATTGAAGGGTGGAACAGGTTCAAGGGGCTGAATGGCCTCCCCCTGTTCCCAATCGAAATGTTGAGAATATGTTTTGTTGATGCTGTGATGTCAGGTTCCACACCTGTCCAAACAAGGCAGGCCACATTTGGGAGTTTAATTTCTTTGAAATGAACATTTTTCTTTTGTGACTTGTGCAACTTCGATCAATTGAATAGTTATGAAAGAGAATCAATGCCGTCATTCTAATTTCTGTCTGCCAACCAAAGCAGAGGTTTCCGTAGTGTCGTGATTATCACGTTCGCCTCACACGCGAAAAGTCCCCGCTTCGATCCCGGGCGGAAACATTATGTTGGGGCAGATGTTTTTTTCATCTGTGAAAAAGCCGGTCCTGTTAAATTTAACACAAATTCGTGGTCTCACGAGCACTGAACATTTTAAACCGAGCCCTTCAAAATACAGTGTGTAAAATGAGAAGGGATAAAAAGTTCATCGCACAAAAGAAATTATTAAAGTTTTCCAACTTCCCTCAGTCGCCTTTCATTCTGCAAAATAACGTTATCAGTTAATTAATGGTGAATAAAACAATGATTGTTTTTATTTCTAAAATGCGATTAATATAAAAAGTGTTCAAAAGTTGCTTTGTTGACCGGGAATCGCACCCCGGCCGTGGTGGCAAAAGCGCCGAATCCTAACCACTAGACAATCAGCGAGTTTTAATTGCAGTGTCATCAGATTTAACATGGATTTCTCTTTCTCTGTGATTCAGCTTTTAATTCTTTTTCGTTCCTGATTGCGGATATTCCCGTGATTAAATAGGAAAAAAGTACAATAGGTTCAGGAAAACCCGGGAGGTGGCATCCCGCTCACTGAGCCTGTCGAGCAGCATTTATCTTTCCAAACATTGGAGTGAGTGAAACTTCCTCCGGGGTGGGGGGTGTCTCAATGTGGAAAGGGTCGCGAGTGAAAAGGCCATTTATCAGTGAGGATGATCGAGCAGTCTCAGGCGCTGCGTTTCGGTTGCAGTTTTCTTTAAAGGCATGGGTTCGAATCCCACTTATGACATTGGGTTTTTGACTCCTATTTTATTTGTTGCTTGAGCTGCGGTTGATTTTTCGGCCCAGTTGATTTGCTCTTCCCGCAATAACCAACCCGGTCTCCGTCCACGGCACGTTTTGACGCCCACCGGCTCATCCCTAAACCGAGCTTTGAACGAAAATATGCTGGAAGCACAAGGCGGTCATTCAACAACTGTGGAGAGAACAGAAACTTGGGGAAATGCACCATCGGAATAGGAGTAGGCCATTCAGCCCCTCGAGCCTGCTCCGCCATTTGATATGATCATGGCTGATCTGTGATCGAAGTCCATATACCTGCCTTTAGCCCATATCCCTTAATACCGACAGTTGGCAAAAAGCTATCTGTCTCAGATTTAAAATTAGCAATTGAGCTAGCATCAATTGCCGTTTGTGGAAGAGTGATCCAAACTTCGACCATCCTTTGTGTTTAGAAGTGTTTTCTAATCTCACTCCTGAAAGGTCTGGCTCTAATTTTTAGACTGTGCCCCCGAGTCCTAGAATCCACAACCAGCGGAAATAGTTTCTCTCCATCCCGAAAATGTCAATGACACAGTCAATGAAAGGTGCAGTTCACGAAGGCGGCTCACCAGCAACTTCTCAAGAGCAATTATGGATGGGCAATAAATGCTGACCTTGCCATTGACACCCACATCTCATGAATGAAGACAAAAAATGTCGCCTGCATGGCCGAGTAATTTCCTGCTGATAAACGACGGGAAGAATGAAACCATCGGCTTCAGTCCTTTGAACGAACTGTATACACTTGCCGTCGAGCTCAATCCCCACTTGGTCCTCTGCCCCGAATATCCACTGCATCAGAAAATCCTCCATAACATAGAATCACAGCATGAAAACATCATACAAGGAGGCCATTCGGCCCATCGTGCCTGTGCCAACTCTTTTTTTTATTCATTTATTGGGGTGTTTATATTGTAAATGTGTTTTCTGGAGATTTATTTATCTATGTCTTATTTTTCATCACACACAAATACATAACACAGATACACAGAGATGTCATGACAACCACCACACAGTTGCACCCACATGTATTTATAAGTGTCACAGATGCAATTATATGTATTTATAACAAGATATATCATGTTGTAAAAATAATCAAAATAAATTTATAAATGGCACACATAACATAAACACTCACTTTATAAAGAAGCATGTCACCCATTTATACACATCCATAGTTTAAATTTTCACAACGTCCCGTTAGCAGTCCTGAACAAAGTCCAAACACTGAAAGTCTCAGCGTTTTTTCAGATGCTGCCCGTCCAGTTCCTTTCCTGTGATGTGATGATTCTGGGTGCCGGGTGTGTGCAATTGGATTTGCTGCAGTCATGCTGCCGCGGACAGGTGAAGGCTGCTTCTGAGGCTGCCTGAGACCCGGTGGGAGTGGGCGGGGATTTGGTAATCTGAAATAAATGAAACGGTGTATGAGAAGCTTTCATCAAGATCAACATCCAGGTACCTGCCATTCGACCTCCAGGCGCAATAGCGGCGCGTCTGATTCAAGGTTGCCTGTTCAAATCACGTCGGGGTCACACTTGTTCTTAACTGTCGGTAGGTGTCTGAATAATTCGGGAATTCATATTGCATTCCCTTTTTCACAATAAACATGAACCCTGGTCTGGATTCTACCTCACAAGTTCCCCAGTGTCAGGGAGAGAAGCGTCTGATTCCCTCGTTTATTTATTGCAAGAAACATACACAAACGCACTTATTAATTCAAAATCAGCCTGCAGCTCCACACGCACAGAGATAAACACAGCCAGAGAGACAGGCAAACACCGGGAAATAGACAAACCGGTTTCTCAGAGAATTGCCTGTACCTCCACGGTCGAATGTAAGGGCTTTTGTTGTTCGCTTTCGTTCCACACCTTGGAATTCAGGAGAATCTGGTACATGGTTTGTAGGACAAGGCACGGGCGCGATGGCCCGAATGGCCTGCTTCTGAGCTGTCTACTTCTCCGATTCGAAACTCAGCCCCTCGGGGGGAGCCAGCAGCTGCCTCACTGCAATAACAGACCAAATGGAGAGATTTTAGTGGGCCGGGCTAGCTCAGTCGGTGGAGCATAAGACTCTTAATCTTGTGGTCGTCGGTTCGAGCTCCACGTTGGGCAAATTCTGTTTTAAACTTTGACGCTGCTTTTGCAAGTGAACCCTCTGCTTGCTTGACTGTCAGTGCAAGAGACGATTCTGTCAGTGCCGCCTCGTGCGCAATGATCAAAACTATAAAAGGAGCAGAAGGTTATTCGGGGTTCAGAGACACAAACCTCTCTGATGAGCCTGAGATTTTGTCAGAGGTTGCTGCCTCCCCGCCATCTCTTGCCCTCTGACGAGGGACTTGCTCCGGTTTCAATTTACAAACTGGGTGAGTTGGTGATCGGGTGCAGGAGAGCTGGTTTGTGATCTGAGCAGGAAACTCAGCGGCCCCGGGTGAGACAGAGAAAAAAAATCAGTCCAGGCCCGGCCCCAATCTGCGGATGTGGAAGAAAACACGGGAGGAGGGTGCGGTGTGAGGTCCCTGTCAAATCAACTGCCCGAACAAAGCTGGCCACAGTCACAGAATCAGAATGGCTACTTCCTGAGGGGGGGAGGCCGGTTCATGTGGAAAAGGATCCGGACGAGAATGATCTGATTCATAATGTTAGGGGAGGGAAATTAGGGAGCTCCTTCGGAACGTTCATTACTTGAAAATGAAGACTTTTTCCTGTGTAACTTGTGTGGTTTTTGATGAATGAAATGTTTGTAAAAAGGCATCCGTGGAGAAGGATTGAGAGCTTTTAGGACTAGAGGGGAAATGAGGAGATTTTTTTCACACAGAGGGTTGTTCCGATCTGGTGGCCACTCCCTGAAAGGGTGGTGGAAGCAGCTTTCATAGGAACTTTCAAAAGGCAATTGGACAGGTACTTGAAGAGGACTGATTTGCAAGGTTATGGGGAAAAGGCTGGGTTTTTTGGACTAAATTGGACAGCTGTTTCAAAGAGTAGGCAGGGCAACACGGCCGAATGGCCTCCTTCTGTGCTGTAATATTCTATGATTCAATTCCATGATTTAAGTGTGGGACAGGAGAGATGTTGTTTAAAGAGAGGTAAAACTGTCCCAATCAGAGCAGACAGAGATGACTGGTCAGTTCCCCTCTGCCCAGTATAAGTCACCAGCGGTTTTTTGTGTTGTAGTGGTTACCAGTTCGTTTGACACGCGAACGGCCCTGCTTTCGATCCTGGGCGGACAATTTATGTTGCAATTGCTGTTTACATTCTATATTAATGACATGGATGAGGGGACCGAGTGTAATGTATCCAAGTTTGCTGATGATACAAAGGTAGGTGGGAAAGTAAGCCGTGAGGAGGACGCAAAGGGAGGTGGACAGGTTAATTGATTGGGTAAGAAGGTGGCAGTAGGAGTATAAGGTGGGAAAATGTGAAATTGTCCACTTTGGTAGGAAGAATAGAAAAGCAGAATAGTTTTTATAAGGTGAGATTCCAATAAATGTTGATATTCAGAGGGAGTTGGGTGTACTTGTAAACAAATCACAGAAAGTTAACATGCAGGTACAGCAAGCTATTAGGAAGAAAAATGGTATGTTGGCCTTTTTGCAAGGAGGTTGGAGTATAAGGAAGTCTTGCTGCAATTAAATAGGGCTTTGGTGAGAACACACCTGGAGTACTTTGATGTAGTCTACTTGGATTTTAGCAAGACTTTTGACAAGGTCCCAATTGGCAGACTGGTCAAAAAAGATGCGATTGCACTAGAGAGGGTACAGAGGAGATTTACGAGGAGGTTGCCAGGGCTGGAGATTTTTGGCTGTGAGGAAAGATTGGAGAGGATGGGGTTGTTTTCTTTGGAACAGAGGAATCTGAGGAGTGATTTAATTGAGGTGTACAAAATTATGAAGGGCCTAGATAGAGTGGATGGGAAGGACCTATTTACCATAGCAGGGAGGTCAATAACCAGGGGGCATAGATTTAAAGTGATTGGTAGAAGGATAAGAGGGGAGCTGAGGAGAATTTTTTCACCCAGAGGGTGTTTGGGGTCTGGAACTCACTGCCTGAAAGGGTGGTATAGGCAGAATCCCTCGTTACATTTTTTTTTTAAATACTTGGATTTGCACCTGAGGTGGTGTAACCTGCAAGACGACGGACCGATTGCTGGAAAGTGGGATGAGGCTGGGTGGCTCATTTTCGGCCGGCCCGGACGCGATGGGCCGAATGGCCTCCTTCTGTGCCGTCAATTTGCGATGATTCTGCAAAAGTGGCTCGTGTTTTTTTGCAAGAGCAAATTCCCTGACCGGGAATCGAACCCGGGCCGTGGCGGTTAGAGCGCCGAATCCGAACCACTGGAGCATGAGGGAAAACGTGGAAAGTTGCTATTAGGTACAAATAATATTTATGGTTTAGTGACTCTGTTAGTTGCAAATGTATTTACATGAATCTGTATTATTTATTTATTTATTGGGGTGTATATACTGTAAATCTACTTCTGGCGCTGATAAGAGTCCATATAATTCCGCAATTAATGTTTCATTTGCGTTTTGACAATAACAGGTCTGTCTCACTGGTTCCCCAGTGTCAGGGAGGGAAGTGTCTGATGCCCTCTTTTATTTGATGTTACAAACAGAAGACAAACAATCGTATTCGTTCAAAATCAACCTGAAGGTGGACACACACACAGAGATAAACACAGCCAATGATATGGTCGTTATGTTGGGATTGCTGCACATGCATACCCAGGGGCGAGTTTACTGCAATGATAGACAAGAGCGGCTGAGTTTTTCATGCCCGGTTAGCTCAGTCGATAGAGTGTGAAACTCTAAGTCTGAGGGGCGTAAACTCAAGCCTCATGTTGGGTGGATTCTGATTTAACCTTTTTATGTTGCTTTCAGGGGTGAACCCAAGCTCTGACTCCCCCCGACATCCCGTGCAGTGTCACCGCGCACATTGTGGCCGCGCCCGGGCTGATTTCTCTCTCTCTCACCCGGGACCGCTGAGTCTGCTGTACCGTGATCACCAACTCATCCAGTTTGTAAATTTAAACCGGAACAGGTGTCTCCCAAAGGGCAAGAGAAGTAGGGAACGCTGCAACTTCTGACAGAATCTCATTCCCATTAAAGGTTTGTGTATCTGAATCCCTAACACTTTCTGCAACTTTTAAAAGTTTTGACATTCACTGTACAGGACGCGGCACCTCGAGACTCGTCTCTGACACTCACAGTGATGCGTTGGGCTGTTTTCACTCGTAAAACAGCTTTTGTGATATTGTGATATTGTCTTAGACTCCCTCACCAGCGGAAAGGGTTTGTCTATCTCCCTTTCAAAATCCGAAAAAGCCTTCTATATTCCAGGAATACAAGTATGTAACCGCTCCTCATAATTTAACCCTTCGAGCCCTGCTAACATTCTGGTAAATCTGGGCTGCGCTCCTTCCAAGGCCAATATACCCTTTTGGAGTAAAAGGGAATTAAATTTTAAATGAGCGTCACTGAGGATCAATTTTCTCTCACTCAAAGTTATCTGCTTAATGAAGTAAAAGATGCAGCTTACAAAGAATAAGGGAGCAGCCACTGTCTCCCTTTTTGGCAGGAGAAGAAAATCAGCCTGGATGTTTATGGAGACCAAGTTCCAACCTAATGTTTCCGCCCGGGATCGAACCGGGGATTTTTCGCATGTTATCAAATGTGATAACCGCTACACTACAGAAACCGATGGCATCGTGTTTAACGCAATGGGCAACTGAATGGTGTCCTCTCTCTGCTCGTACTTAGAATGTGTTCTTTCAAGCACAGCAAGAGATACAGACAGTGGCTGCTCCACCTTTTCTTTAAAAACTCTCAGGGTAGTGGGTTTGAGCCCCACGTTGGGCGAGTACCGTTTTAAACTGTTATGCTGCTTCCACCGGTGAGCCCCAGCTCTGACACATCCCCCACCCCCCTCCGTCTCACCGCGCACGATGGGGCCGCGCCCGGGCTGAATATCTCCAATTCGGTTTCCGCCCCAGTCGCAGCATGAAATGGTCCTTACCAATGTCACAAATGATACTCCATGTGACTACCACCATGATAAACTATCCCTCCTCATCCTTCTCAAATACAATATCTCACCGTGCTGTTATGCTGTTAGACGAGTTTCCTCTCTCTGCTCTTATTTGCAATGTGTTGCTTTTCCGACTGATAACACTTAGTATCATCGTATTATGTTAGTCCACAAGAGGAGATCATTCGGCCCATCGTGCCTGTGCTGGGTCAAACACACGTATTCGTTCAAAATTCGTTCAGAGATGGATTGAGTGCCTTGTTATCAGAAAATTGCCTGAACCCCCACAGTCTGCAGCTTTCCTCCTCGCTATCAACCACATGGCCTATTTTTGTGTCACCCGCAAATTTCTTAATCATGTCCCCTATGTTTCAGTCCAAATCGTTAATGTAGAGCACAAAAAGCAAAGGACCAAGTACCGAGCCCTGCGCCACCCCACTGGAAACAGCCTTCCAGCCACAAAACACCCGTCGACCATTACACTTTCCTTCCTGCCACGGAGCTAATTTTGGATCCAACAAGCCACATTCCCTTGGATCCCATGGTCCTTTCCTTTTTTGACCAATCTGCCATGTGGGAACTTTTCAAAAGCCTTGCTAAAATCCATGCAGACGACATCAATTGCGCTACCCTCATCCATCCTTCTTATCACCTCCTCGAAAAATTCAATCAGGTTAGTCAGACACAACTTCCCCATAACAAATCCATGCTGACTGTCTTTAATTCGTCCGTGCCTTTCGAAGTGACAGTTCATCCTGTCCCTCAGAATTGTTTCCAATAATTTGAAATGGTGTCTTTCTCCTGCTTGCTGCAATAACAGATAAGGTGGTACTGGGTACTCAAGCCCGGCTAGTTCAGTCGGTAGAGTATGAGACTCTTAATCTCAGGGTCGTGGGTTCGAGCCCCACGTTGGGCGAGTATCATTTTAAACTTTTATGTTGCTTTCACTGGCCAACGGTGCAGAATTGATGCAGCATGAAACATTAAATTTGTAGTCAGGATGGCCGAGCGGTCTAAGGCGCTGCGTTCAGGTCGCAGTCTCGTCTGGAAGCGTGGGTTGGAATCCCATTTCTAACATTGCTTATTTTTACGAAGACGTGAAAATATTTTATTTGTGGATTGGGCGGCAGCTGATTTTTCGACCAAGTTGATTTGCTCCTCCCACAAAAGCAACTGGCTTTGTGATGGAAATGTGACTTGAGAAGTTTCAAACGGTGAAAATTTTGAAATATTAATGACCTGGACAAAGAAATAGAACAGCAGTGGGAAACATTTAAAACGGTGATCAATAGAGTCCAGGAGAAATATATCCCACTGAAAAGCAAGAACAAACCAGCCAGAAATGACACACCAGGGATGAATAAAGAAACAAGGGCAAAATTGAAACTGAAGAAAAAGGCCCACACTAGACAATAAAGGAGAGAGGGGAATGTGAAAAGTCTGGGAAAGAAGTCTAAAGAACTATTAGAAAGGCAAAAAGGAATATCAAAGAAAGCAAAGTATTCGAGACACATCAACAGCCAAAGAAAGTTTAGGATAGGAATAGGGCCACTAAGGGATACACACGACAAACTCACAGGCAATGACAGCAAAATGGCAGAAATATTAAATAATCACTTTGCTTCAGTATTTACCAGTGAGACTGGTATTGTGGGCGTGACATTAGAAGAAGAGATCAAAAAGATATGTAAAGACATTTAAGATCGAAAGGGGGGAGATAATTGATAAACTAATCAATCTTCGAGAGGGAATTTCCAGTTAGAAACGTAACCAGAGTTTCGAACCGCTCAGCCACGCTAATTTCCGGATTATTGTTCAGGAGCTTATTTCACAGGGACACGATTACTGCGCTCCATTTCGGGAGGCTACGAGAAAAGCGGAAATTGATCTATTAATAGAATCATAGAATAAGATAGCGCCATTCGGCCCATCGTGCCAGTGCCAGCTCTCTGAAAGTGCTGTCCAGTTAGTCCCACTCGCCTGCTGTTTCCCCATAGCCCTGAAAATGTTTCCATCCAAGCGTTTATCCAATTCCCTTTTGAAAGCTGTGAGTTGAGAAAAACAATATTGAAATTGGTGCTGGGGCCTCTGCAGCGTCGATGTAGAGTGTGTGATGATTGAAGTTATTAAGATGGTTGCTTTACACATGGTATGTTGTGCAATCATCCTGAAATATCTTCAATATCCAATCCAAATTGAGTTGCAAACCTGACGGACCAACACTGGAAAACAAGTCACGAGTGAACGCAAATCATCTGGGAACCATTTTTAGCCTCACGGCACTTTAAATAAAGTGAAATAATTTTGCATTGAAAAGATTTGGAACTTGCATCTGTGCCTTTATCTGTTCCATTTCTTAAAGTTGCTGGCGTCTGATGATGGACACGCCTCTGCTCCCTCTATTAAACAAGAAAGGAGGTGTTTGACGTTGACGGGACCTGTTGGTTTTGAGCTCATCCTTTACATTGAGTGGGTTCATGTCTTTTAAACGGCGTCAACTTTAGCCCAGCGGTGAACTTCGCAGCAAACAAGTTCATCACCGTCTCACCGCGGGCACTGACTGACACGTTTATTGTTATTTCTTTCAGACCGAAATAAATAGGAAACGTGATTTTAAATTTGCACTGAGTGATTTTTAGGTAGTCGCCTTTAAATGTTTCAAAGGCGAATCCGAATTTATGATCGTCTGGCCATTTCACCAGCCGTGTTGAAAACAAAACATGTCTCTAACTTTCGCGTCTTTTTTCGAAAGGCAAAAAACATATTTCCCGTGACCTCTGAAGGATGGACAAGTACATTTCAGAAAGCTGAAGCAAGTTCACCAGCAATTTAATCCGGCGTCAGACCTTTGCGCCACGCACTCTGAAGACAGGATCCTGGATGTTATTATATTTTTTGAATGTTTCTCAAACACCGTTTCATCGATTGGTTGAATGGATAGGGCTCATCAAATCTCCGCCAGATCCCATCGGGAATGAGACAGCATTGCAAGCAGCCTTCACCCCCAATATCACGCTGGCATTCATCGCCTGCTCTCAGCGGACTGCATTGACAGGGCTGGGAGATATGGACTTTGTTCACATTTAATCAACAATGTGAATCGTTCAATATTTAATCATTTTTAATGGGGACAAGGTTTCAAAATATTTCATGCCGGTTTCGAACCGGGGACGTTTCGCGTGTGAGGCGAACGTGTTAACGACACGACGGAAACCTGCTGCCTCTAACTCCGTATTAGGGATATCACCACTCAGCCAAACTAATTTCCGTGTTACTGTCCAGGAGCTCATTTCACAGAGATACATTTACTGCGCTGTATTTCGGAAGGCTGCAGAGAAGGATCGGTGGCGATGGTCAGGCAGGGAATCCCAGAGCATCGCGCCCACACAAACATTTCACTGTGTTTTTTTCATGTGCCTGATATCCGACCGCAGTTTGAACTACAGCGAATCAGGCATGCTCAGATGACATTGTTCACAGAATGTTTTCTTGCAGCCAAATCGCACATTTGAAAACTTGAAATGAGATGAAGAGATCGGAGCCATTTGAAGTGCTCCCAGTTGCTGCAGATCACGAATTAAAACCTTGCACCGGCTTCAGGGCGATGAGAATGAGGCAATGAATCCGAAAGTGGGAAGAAAAAGGTGGAATTTTCGACCCTGGGTGGGCTTGAAACACCAACTTTTCAGTTAATAGTCGAACGCGCTAAACGATTGCGTCACAGAGACCATCCGCTGTTTTTTATTGCAAGATACACTAAAGCAGCGTGTCACCGAGCCAAAGTTACATGTTGCAGCCACAGAAATGCAATTGTCCACTATCAGTGTTACTTTTCCAGAAATAAAGGATGGGACATTGTTTGTGGAAACATGGGAACGGTCTGGTCTCGCTCACAGCATCGATATCACCGCCAACCGGCTCTCCTGCAACCGGCGCGCCCACCGGTGCTTTGTCTGTTACTAATTAGCACTGTGGGAGAACCTTCACCACACGGACTGCAGCACCACCACCTTCTCAAGGGCAATTCCAGATGGGCAATAAATTCTGGCCTCGCCAGCGACGTCCACATCCCATGAACAAATAAAGAAAAAGTATTCTGAGCGTCCTGACGCTAATTTCAGGTTTTGATCCCTGATCTGCAGTAACTGAGAGCGCTTTAAATGGCTCCGACCTCTTAATTTCACCCACAACATCAGAGTAACTGTTCCAGGGGGACATGCCCGACTCAGCTGCATCTTGGCCGCCTGTCTGGCCAGTCTTTTATTCGCCTCCAATTCCGTTTCCCAAAGCGTATCTACAGATTCACAAAGCTGTTTGTCATTTCGGTTCCTTTCGATTTTTCCAGCTCCCGACTGGCAATAATTTGCAATCCTGGTTGCAACCCTCCACCTTGCATCGTGTCCAGGGATGGGTTATGTGGAGAGACTGGAGAAGCTGGGATTGTTCTCCTTGGAGCAAAAAAATGTTGAGGGGAGATTTAATAGAGGTGTTCAAAATTATGAGGGGATTTTTATAGAATGGATGGGGAGAAGCTGTTTCCATTGGCAGGAGGGTTGATAACCAGAGGACTCAACCAGCATTTATATAGCGCCTTCAACGTCGTAAAACGTCACAAGGTGCTTCACAGGAGCGTTATTAAACAAAACTTGACACTAAGCCACAGATGGAGATATTGGGACAGGTGACCAAAAGCTTAGTCGAAGAGGTAGGTTTAAAGGTATGTGTTAACGGAGAGAGAGGCGGAGAGGTTTAAGGATGGAATTCCAGAGCTTCGGGCCGAGGCAGCTGAAGGCATAGCCGCCAATGGTGGAGCGATTAAAATCGGCGATGCGCAAGAGGCCAGAACTGGATGAGCACAGAGATATTTTTTTATTCGTTCATGGGATGTGGGCGTCGCTGGCTGGGCCAGCATTTATTGCCCATCCCTAATTGCCCTTGAGAAGGTGGTGGTGAGCCGCCTTCTTGAACCGCTGCATCCGTGTGGTGAAGGTTCTCCCACAGTGCTGTTAGGAAGTGAGTTCCAGGATTTTGCCCCAGCGACGATGAAGGAACGGCCGATGTATGATTGATGCAGTGTTCCCTCGTGATTGGGAATAGTTCATTGCACAAAAATAATTCAAGTCTGTGAGACACTTATTGTTCTTTTTAATCACCATTAATACATTCTGTTGCACACTGAAGGAAATGCTAACTTGTTTGTAAAGTGACAATTAAAACGTTGATAAAACTTTGTGCTTTGCATGTCATGAACTTTTATCTCTTCCCATTTTACATACTGTATTTTAGGAGTCTGCTTCAAAATGTACAGTGCTTATTATACCAGGAATCTGGTGCGGCCGCTGTTAAATTAAAAAAGGTTTGTTACCCCTTTCACGCTTGATGAAACTCGACCCTGGAGGTTTATGGGGAGCAAGTCCCAAAAAATGCTTCCCTCCGAGGTCAAATCGGGGACTTTCTGCCTGTAACTGGTGAACATGATAACCGCTACACTCTGGAAATGACAAACTTTTCGATCTCAGGTCTGAAGGAAATGTCTCGGGAAAACATGAACTGCTGACTCTCTTTACACTGACTCTTTTCACGAACATTTCATCGATACAAACTATACAAGTCACAGAGAAAAAATGTCAAAGTCATTAAACTCCCGGATTACCCCCAAAATCTATCAATCTCAGTTTTTAAATTTTCAATTGACCCCCAGCCTCAACAGTTTTTTTGGGGAAGAGAGTTCCAGATTTCCACTCCCCTTTGTGTGAAGAAGTGCTTCCTGACATCACCCCTGAACGGCCTAGCTCCAATTGTAAGGTTCTGCCCCTTGTTCTGGATTCCCTACCAGAGGAAATAGTCTCTATCTGCCCTGTCAAATCCTTTAATAATCGCAACACCTCAATTAGATCACCCCTTAATATTCTATACTCAAGGGAATGCAAGTCGAGTCTTTGCAAGCTGTCCTCATAATTGCTTATCAATGATAGCCACCAAAAAGGGTTTTACGATGGCTGGCTCTTGTGTGCGTTAGCTTTTGTCAATGGCCTCGTTGGTCTAGGGGTATGATTCTCGCTTTGGGGTTGTTTGTCTAAATATGTGAGAGGTAGCGGGTTCAAATCCCGGACGTACCCTTATTTTACTTTCGATCTTGAACTTCCAAAGACAGAAAAGTACCCAAATCACCCCACATGAGTGAAACAATTCCTGTGTTTCATACTATTTCCTAACACAACTGCCCAACTTGGTTCTGATGAAAGGTCATTGACCTGAAACATTAACTCTGTTTCTCTCTCCACAGATGCTGCCTGACCTGCTGAGGGTTTCCAGCATTTTCTGTGTTATCAGAGTATCACTTCCCTCATCACCTAACTACACTCCTCCACTAGATGTCGCCTTGTGGTGCAAACAGGCTCCTTCCGCACAGCCAGGTGATCTGCTTTAGACATTAATTATAACTATAACTTTTGAACTTGTTAGTTAAAACATATGGCCTTTCCCATTGACCAGAAATCAGAATGGTGTTTATCTCTCACCAGTACAGCCCTTTCCCGCTGGGTCAGTATGGAATGATACGGAGCAATCGTACAGATGTCACACCTCTCCTGCTTCCCTGTGAAGCTGGTAAGACGAATAGCACACAATGCTGTCTGACACACATACACACCAGCTCTGAATGATTTAAAGGCCTTCTTATTATTGTCAGAGAATTGTTTATATCAAAAGGATAATTAAACTTACGAGTATTATGATATCAGCTACAATCCAAGAGTTTCTGGACTTCAGAATCTTCTCGTCTCTATATTAAACATATGCATGCATTTAAAATGAAGCAAATCCGTCTTATGATTGTAGTTTCATTCACCCAACAGAGATTTATACTTCCTTACTTAAGAAGCAAAAGCTAAAGTTTAATATTACTTCAATGTAAAGACGAACTCTTCCCTTACAATACAATTAACCAAACTAATATAACACCTCAAACTGATAGAGCTTCTGAAACTAAAACAGTACCTCAAGCTAATGCAGTACCTCAAACAGATAGAGAATCTGAAACTAATATAATACCTCAAGCTAATACATCATCTCAAATTAATAGAGTACCTTAAACTAATACAGTACCTCAAACCGATACAGAACTTTAAACTAATATAATACCTCAAACTAATACTGTACCTGGAATTAATACTGTTCCTCAAACAAATAAAGTACCTCAAACTAATATTGTTCCTCAAACAAATCCAGCACCTCAAACTAATAGTGTTCCTCAAACAAATCCAGCACCTCAAACTGATAGTGTTCCTCAAACTAATACAGCACCTCAAACTAATAGTGTTCCTCAAACAAATACAGCACCTCAAACTAATCGCGTTCCTCAAACAAATACAGCACCTCAAACTAATAGCGTTCCTCAAACTAATACAGCACCTCAAACTAATAGTGTTCCTCAAACAAATACAGCACCTCAAACTAATAGTGTTCCTCAAAAAATACATCACCTCAAACTAATCGTGTTCCTCAAACAAATACAGCACCTCAAACTAATGGTGTTCCTCAAACAAATACCGCACCTCAAACCAATCGAACACCTCAAACTAATACAGTAGCCCAAAACTAATCATTAACTGAAATGTTAAAGTCCGAACAGGACAAGCAGGTTGACCTTGACAGGTGGCGGATCAGTTAAGAGGATATTAAACTGCAGGAGAAAGTCCCGTTGAGGAACTGCAGTTGTATTCAATTAATTTCGAGTCTTTTCTCAACATTGGAGCAGAGAAACACGTGGTACGTAATATCACCGCAGGGCCTTCCATGGTCGGCCGAATTCAGTGCAACATCCCCAGTACATTTGGTCTGAAGCTCATCACCAGATGCCTTTCAAGTCACCTTTGCTGATTTGTTGCAGTTCAGTTTCGGTTTGAATGGAGTTGTTTGATTACCAGCATAGCTTTATTGGGGCGAGGGATATTTGAGTTTGTACCGGGCAATCTGTAGCTGCCCATTGTTAATTGATCTTCAATTGACTCAATACATTTCAATTGAACTATCACAAAAAGACGGGCTATTCCTGCACCCACTCCCCGCCCCCACCCACCCCCCCCAATGTTCCAACTTACTCCACTTCTCCATCGCTACTTCTACCAATCTATAACACTGTCTCTATTTATAAATCTGTCTATCGTGCTCTCTTTCTACTCAGTTTATGTTCCTTTATCTCTTTCAACTATATCCATTGTTATTTTCACATTATTAAAAATCAATATAATCTCCTTCGACCGATTCGTATGTATCGTTGTCTCTCCACTGCTTTAAATGTATCCATCTATCTATCTATCTATCTATCTATCTGTCTATCTTTCGTTCCATCCATCTATCTATCCATCCATCTATCCATCCATCTATCTATCTCTATCTATCCATCCAGCTATCTAAGTGTCACCTTTATCTTCCTATTTCTCCATATCTGTTTCTCCCTTCACCTGTTTATTGCTCTGTTGTTGTTTCTCTATCGCTTTCTGTCTCTCCTCCTTCATTACTAAAGTTTATCAAATAACTTTCTAATCTTTATCAAAAATGCAATATTAAAGCATGAGGACGAGGTAAATTAGCAAATTCCAATTCTCTAATCTCTAACCAATTATTTGCAACCGAGATGTTAACGTTCAAGGGGAAGGCAAAGGACGAGTCCTGTCGCCCAGCCGCCTGTTTATGAGAGAAAATATTAACTTACAGAGAAAGGTACATTTCAGGAGCCCCGGTTTTTAATAAGTCAATCATTTGCTCTGTACAACTTTCGACGAAGAAAACATGTGGTAAGTTTTAAAGAAATCCCCAATGTAATGAATGCCTAATAATTTCAATGGTGTGGTGTTTTATTCCAAAGAAACGTTTATTTAAACGAAAATGTAGTTGTTATCTCAAGATCATTAATAAATTAGCCGCATTCACATGGAACTTTTAAATTGATGAAATACATTTTTACATAAAGGTTTGTCATGTACATTTTCTAATATTTCACCGTCTTGAACTTAGCTTTTATCGAACACAGAAAAATACTTATCACCTGTTCAAGATTAATTTGCATTTTTTTAATGTACTGGTTTATTTTAAGGAACTGGTGTGGTCTTTATCAGCCTTACAAGGAAACGAAATTAAAGTGAGCATCCGGACACACACACACACACACACACACACACACATACAGACCCATACAAATACACAGACACACACACACACACACACACACATACAGACCCATACAAATACACAGACACACACACACACACACACACATACAGACCCATACAAATACACAGACACACACACACACACACACACACATACAGACCCATACAAATACACAGACACACACACACACACACACAAACACAGACCCATACAAATACACGGAGACACAGGCACACACAGACCCATACAAATACACACAGACACACACAGACCCATACAGATACACAGAGACACAGGCACACACAGACCCATACAAATACACAGACACACACACTCCCATACAAATACACAGAGACACAGGCACACAGACCCATACAAATACACAGACACACACACACACAGACCCATACAAATACACAGACACACGAGTTATAATCAAAGGCTAAAAAGACAAATAACTAAAAAATCTTCATCCTTGTCATCAGTAGCAGAGAGCATTAAAACGGGATATAATCAAAGAGTACAAAGACAACTAACTAATAAATCTTCATCCCAGTCATCAGTCCCAGAGAGCAGTAAAACGGGATATAATCAAAGAGTACAAAGACAAATAACTAATAAATCTTCATCCTAGTCAGTGTTGCTGGTCTCCTATTAGATAGAGCACTCCTTAAAGCTTCCCTCACGGTTGTGCAAACCGATATCAATTCGATGTCTGCACATAAACCAAGCTATGCTGTTGTAACAAAACTGTGTCCACGACTAGTTTCCAGTGATAATTTATCTCAACACGTACGTGTATGATATAAATCTCTTTCTGGTACAAGAATATGATCCCAGAAATTAATTTTGCTCATTTGGTTGACAAATAATGAACACATTCCGATGAAAGTTAATAAAACTTGCATTCCCAGGCCGCCTTTGACGGAATAAACATTCCCAATGGGATTCACTGAGAAGTAAAAGGAATAAGAAGATATCAGGAAGACTGGCGAAAACCTTGGTCAAAGAGTGGGTTTAAGGAGGGTTTAAAAGGAGGAGAAGTAAATGGAGAGTCGGAGGGGATAAGATTGGTTTTCAAGAGTAGAATTTCGATGTCTGAAGGACAAAAATGGATCCCCGGCCAAAGAAGGAGATAGTAGGAGGGATGACAAACGTTTGGAGCAAGAGATGGGTTTCATGGGAGGTTTGAAAGATGGAAAGAACTTGCCTTTACATAGCACCTTTCAAGGCCTCAGGACGTCCCAAAACAGTCAATGAAGGACATTATGAAGTGTAGTCACTGTGGTAATGTAGGAAAAGCGGCAGCCAATTTACACACAGCAAGATCCCACACACTGCAATGAGATAGATGGCCAGAAAGTCTGCCTTAGTAATGTTGTTTGAGGGATAAATATTGGCTAGGACTCCGGAAAGAAATCCCCTGCTCTTTTTCGAATATGGCGGTGGGATTTCTTACATCTACCTGAGAGGGCAGATGGGCCCTCAGCTTAACTTTTCCTATGTTGTCACCTCCGACAGTACACCACTCCCTCAGTACTGCCCCTCCAATAGTACTGTGCTCCCACAGCACTGACCATCCAACAGAATGCCAGTCACTCAGTACTGACCCTCCGACAGTGCAGCACTTCCTCAGTACTGCGCCTCTGACAGTCCTGCGCTCCCTCAGAATTAACCCTCCATCAATATTGCACTCCCTCAGTACTGACCCTCTGAAACTATTGCACTCCATCAGTATTGTCACTCTGACAGTGCACCACTCCCTTAGTACTGACCCTCCGACAGTGCACCACTTCCTCAGTACTGACCCTCCGACAGGGCAGCACTCCCTCAATACTGACTCTCCGACAGTAATGTGCTCCCTCAGCACTGACCCTCCGATGGTACCGCGCTCCCTCAGTACTGACCCATCAGCAGTGCACCACTCCCTCAGTACTGACGCCCTGACAGTATTGCGCTCCCACAGTAGTGACCCTCCGACAGTGCAGCCCTCCCTCAGTACTGACCCTCTGACAGTACTGCACTCCTTCAGTGGTGAAACTCCGAAAGTGCAGCCCTCCCTCAGTACTGACCCTCCGACACTGCAGTGCTCCTTCAGGACTGTACTGCAGTGTCAGCCCCTGGATTATTTGTTCAAGTCTCTGGAATTGGACGTCAATGCACAGCCTTCGAACGCACAGGTGAGACTGCTACCACTGAGCCACGCCTGACACCTGAAAGGGTGAGAAAGAGATGCAGGGGCTTCGGAAGGGAATTCAGGAGCGTGGATATGGCTGAAGTCACGGCTGTCAAAATAGGGCACATGGACTCCGGATGCACAAGCGGCCAGAGGTGAAGTAGCAGAGTGTTTGGGAGGGGCTGTCGGACTGGAGGTCAGAGATAGGGAGGGGTGAGGGCCTGATGGATTTAAGTGTAGGAAAGAATCAAAATAAACTACAAGGCTAAGGAGATTGGAATCCAACGCAGGTCAGTGAGGGCTTCGGTGATTGGTGAGCCACTCACCAATCAAAAAGCCAGGGGTGGGGATGGATTCCGTGGCTAGGATGTAGAAATTTTGTGGCCAAAGATCATGTGTACCAATTTTTACCTGTAGGAACTGGTGGGTCATCAAAAACAGAATGTGGGTCGAACAACACAGAGACATTGGAGAGGCGGTGGTTTTGTCAGCGTCCATCTGAAAGCTGCTCAGTGTCTGTGCACTGTGTCACCAAAGGGCAGCATGCAGATGAGGAAGAGGAGGGAGTCAAGGATTGAACCTTTAGAAACATCAGAGATAAAGGTGATAGGGTGGGAAGAGAAGCTTCTCCTGGCTCTGATCAGATAGATGAGTGGAACCAAATCTTCATCCCAGTCATCAGTCCCAGAGAGCAGTAAAACGGGTTATAATCCAAGAGTAAAAAGTGAGGGTAGCCCCAGGAAAGACGCCAGTGTCCGAGGATTGAGGAGGTGACGGGTGGGTTGTCGGTAGGTGTGGAGATGGGGGTACGTGGGGGTTGGGCCATGGAAGGATCTAACACTAGGGATGAGAATTTTTAATGTACGCGATATGGAACTGGGAGCCAGTGAGGGTCAGTGAGTCCGAGCAGGACCTGGTGCTGGTTGGACACGGATTACCCAGTTTTGGATGAGCTCACGTTTATGGAAGGTGGAGGTTGGGTGGCCGGTCAGGACTGCATTTGAGGAATGGAGTCTGGAGGGACAGAGGCATTAATGAGGGTTTCAATGGGCAATGGGCTGAGGAAGGAATGGAGGCGGGTGAGGGAATCACGGGGCCTTTGTGATGGAGGTCAAATCGGGTCATGAGCTCAGCTCGGTGTTACACGGGACCAATTTTACTGGAGCCGTTAACCAATGTCGAATAAACGGGTAAACATCTGCAGTAAAATAGCGGAGAGAGGAATGTCAATGGGACACGTTCAGGGTCCGTCCCCTAATATCACCCACAGTCATTTCGAGGCTGCAATCCTCAACCTGCCCTTTAACTGTCCCCGTGTCAGAGACTCACAATTCATATTTTAACTGGGAAACTGCAGGAACAGAGTGAAACGGGTCTGCTGTGTCCCTGGATTCAGTGCACACTGCGGACAATCGGTAACATTTAAAAATGAATCACCAGGAGTGAACATGGTCAATACAGTTAAATAAAAAACTGTAAATGGGCCCACTCATTATTATTGGATCAGTGCTGTCTGAGAACAGATTTAAACTTTATTCCTGAGAGAGGTCTGATTGAGATAATGACCTGGACTTTGAGATGTTTGTGTTATATCCACCACATTATTTACATCGGAGTCAAAGCTGCGGAGGTAATATGTTTGTTAAACTGATTGTAACTAATAGCAATGATCAGGAGTATAACCGTGTCAGTGGAGACTTCTCCCCTGTATAAATCAGGGCTTGATGGAATGGATCAGCTCAGAGTGCCTGCTGGAGCTGTGGTTTCCTGGCCGACAGAAGTCAGTGCTTCTCACAGAAATGGGATATCCAGTAATGTATCAGATAATGCGCATTTATTATCCTGTTCTTGCAGCATTTGGAGTTCCGGGTAAGCCGTTATCTCAGCTGTTAATAGTGTAAATCGGTGTTAACTCTGTTGCTGTACTTGGTAAATTATATTTTCTCCCTGCACGTTTTACAGTCGCCTGTTCTGTTCTATTGGTTGAATGATGGAATGTGTTAAGTCTCTTTAGGTCTTGTCGGAGCTGCATTATATCCGGAATGATTTTTGTGTGTCCAACACTGGCATTGTTACTGAATTATTCCTTGTACTGAATGTAATGTTGAACAATGGTATGTCCTTAACTTCTAAAAGTTCGGTCTGAATGTGTTACATTATATCTGTAGTGGCCTTTCTATATCCAGCCCCGGCATTGTTCCTGGAATAATCACTGTACTGAATATATTGGGGTCAGGTCTCTGGGCTAAGAGCTGATGTCAGACCATCAGGAGCTGTTAATAGTTTCATCGTGTGGAACTAACCTGCCCTGGAGTATGTTTTCATCAATGTGTTTTCAGTGATTGATAATGAGGCATCTCACAGTATCAGTGTTACAAGGAGGGAGCACAGTGTATTCCCTACACAATAATATGCTTCAGTTTAACTGGGATTTTAATTGGTTATCACTGTTATGAAATATTATTTCATTATGTGTGTATCTGACGCCGCTTCAGATGTCTGGTTACTGAACTGAGTTTGCTGCTGACTCTTTCACATCTCCTTCTCTGCTTCACTGTGGATGAATTCACTGACTGTCACTGGACTTCACTGTAAAATGAAATGTTTTGGTGTTATGTTGTCTCAGTTTGCACTGTCCCTTTTGGAATCAGGAGCCCTTCTATGTATCTGTAGATTATAAGTGTGATCTTGGCGTTTTGTTAATTGAACAATCCCGCCATCTATCGCTATACTTTATAATTACAGGTGAAGGAATCTCAATTATTGAGAGATCTGTCTGGAAGAGGAATTTGATTCTGTTTATTCCATGATTTGTAGATGAAGTTAACAGTATAGGTGAACAGATGGAGAATTGAATCATCTGTTGAAACATTAAACTATACCACAGAGGTTTCACAATTTAACAAACTAACACTGAGAATAGGATCGGTGGAACAAGGGGCTGGTGGACAGAATGCAGGCACAGGATGATAGGATTTAATCGGATATGAAAATGGACTTGAGAAAGAGAGTAGAGTGAGTGATAGAGAGGGCGACTGAGAGGGAAAGCGAGAGGCTGTGGTGTGAATAATTCATCAGAATGAACTGCTGAAACTTCCAGTACAATTAAATGTAGAAAATGTGATTTGAAGGTGTTATTATGATGTGGTCAGATTGGGTGAGTTTGTATGTTGGGACTCGCTCCTCATGTTTATATCCCTGTCAGGTCCTCAGTCTGTTTTTATGAATGTTCCTTGTTTTGCACATTGACACTAAACATAATTAAAATTTGCTCAAAGAATAGAATCAGTAATTTATTGATCATAATGAATTATTCGGATACTTTACGTTAAAACTCAACTGAGTTCAATAAAAAAAAACAGGTTGATTTAATTAATACATATCGATTGAATGTACAAAGTAAATTTATTGAACACATTTTACACCCAACACAGATTTCCTGACACCAATAACCACAGAAATGAACTGTTGAATGTAATGGTTGGATTGTTTTAGTGAGACCTATAGATTAGATTTCCTCCAACACTCTGCTGCAGTCTCTCCCTGTGAATCCCAGCCTCTCCTCCCACTGCATTGAAACCTCTGTCTCCTCGTCCGTTGCTTCAGTTTGTTCGCTTTCCCAAACCATCTGCTCCTGACTCCCCTCCAGCTCCTACTTGTCGCCCTCCCAATCTCACTCACTGGCTCGGTCTCCAGCTGACTTTCCCGTTTAGTGCCAGCCCCTGTAGGCTCACTTAACCCAGAACAACAAACCAACTACACCTCCCCCTGTCCCCTCACCTTCCTGACCCTCCGCTCTCCTTCCTCGTCCGTCTGGAGCCCAAATCCGGCATTAATCCGCTGGATTCTCGGTGTGTAAAACTCCTTCTCCCTTTCCCACCGGCACTGAGCTCTCACTTAGCCCTTCCAGTGGATCCAGTGCTCACTTTATTCACTTTCTGTTTCCATCTCCCAATTCATTATTGATCATTGTGTTTAAAAACATCTCTCTGCCCGAAAGCGCTGCCCAGGTCAATGAATCACTTTCCACCCTTCGATGCAGCAACAAAGCTGAAAATTTCACCCCAGATCCTCTCAAACAGCTGCTTTGGCTCCAGGTCTGATCAGTAATTTCTCTGCTTCCCTTTCTCTCTCTTACAGTTAACTTGGTGGCGATTGTGATCCTGTCCCGAGGAAAGTGCGGTCTCTCCAAATGTATCAGTCGCTATCTGGTTGGAATGGCAGTGGCCGATCTCCTGGTCGTTATCACTGATCCGATATTGAACAGGATTAATACGATGTTTCTCCCACGGTCATTCCTGGACATTACTCCCGTGTGTAGTTTTATTTACTTCTGCAGTTTTTCAGTCACGGTGTTGTCTGTTTGGTTCACAGTCGCTTTCACCTTTGATCGATTTGTGGCCATTTGTTGTGAGAAGCTGAAAACTAAATATTGCACCGAGAGAACGGCGGCTGTGGTTCTGGGAACAGTGAGTGTGCTGGGCTGTTTGGAGAGTGTCCCCACGTACTTTATATATGAACCAAGATTTGTAACTGATAATGTTCCCTGGTTTTGTGTGGGTAAACCGAGTTTCCGTACTTCCCCCGCATGGGCCGCATTTGACATGTTTAACCTCATTTTAACCCCTTTTATCCCGTTCTGTCTGATTTTGCTGCTCAATGTTCTGACGGTCAGGCGTATTTTAGTGTCCAGTCGAGTCCGCAGAGGACTCCGGAGCCGCAGCAATGGAGAGAATCAGAGTGATCCAGAGATGGAGAACCGAAAGAAATCCATCATTTTACTCTTCAGTATATCGGGCAGTTTTATACTGTTGTGGCTGACAAAGGTTGTATTTTACATTTATCTGCGAATTTCAGACCTTCGGTCCTATTATTCCTACACTGACCCCAATTATATCACACATCGGACATCAACAATGCTGCAGCTTCTCAGTTCCTGCATAAACACGTGTATTTATGTCCTGACTCAGACTAAATTCAGAGAGGAGCTGAAGAACGCGGTGAAATACCCATTCAATCTAATTGTTAAATTAGTGAAATCATAAGAAGTGCTGAAGGGTTTCAAGCACTAGAACTAAATCCCAGTTCATTCTCCATCCCCTACATTTCCCGGGGGATGGAAAGTATATTTTATATTAGCAGCACGGAGCCACTAAATGATCTGAAATACGGTTCTGATGTTATAGTTTATTGAAAATCTGACTTTTAAGGCTGGATTTATTCTGCAGACGACATATGTATTGTTGCTCGAAATTGCAGGTGGACTTCAAATAAATGGCCGTCCAGCAAAATATGCAACGCAGGGAATCAAAGTAGCTGCTAAGGGCCTGATCAGAATGGGTGCACGCCACATAAATGGATAATGAGTGAGGGGGAGGGATAGAGAGGGCGAGATAGTGAGTGAGAGAGGGAACAAGGGAGACAAAGTCAGAGTGATGGAGACTGAGGGAGAGGGAGAGAGCTTGAGACAGGGGGAGATACAGAGAGGGAGAGAAAGAGGGGAGAAAGAGTGACAGAGAGACATAGACAAACACACAGCGAAAGAGAGTGAGAGAGAGAGAGATAGTGATTTGGAGAATGAGAGAGAGACAGGGAGTGAAAGCGAGAAAGAGAGAGAGAGGCACGAGCGACACAAGGAGAGAGTGAGAGAGAATCAAAGAGAAAGAGAGGGCGATAGTGAGACAGAGACAGAGAGAAAGAGAGAAAGACAGTGAGAGGGACAGACAGAGAGACAGAAGGAGATAGAGAAGGAGAGAGGAGGGGACAGCGAGAGAGGACACAGGGACAAAAGAAATATAATTATTAAATAGTGCAGAACATCAAAAAAGATTTCCATAAAAGAGAGACGGTGTGTGAGAGAGAGATAGAAACAAAGAGGCGTAGAGACAGAGTTAGACAGAGAGAGAGATAAATAAAGACAGTTTGTAAGACAGGAGAGAAAAATAAAGAGAGAAAGAAGAGTGAAAGAAAGCATAACGTGAGAGAGCAAGCAGACTTGGATGGAACGAGAGAGGAACAGACTCACAAAGAATTACAAAGTGATTGAAGTAGAAGTGGAAATAACAAGATCGAAAAACAGACAGAAAATAGAGAAAAACGATATAAACAGAGAACAGACACAATGAAAGACAGAGAAACATCTAAAGTGACAGGAGGGTAGAGACAGGAGTGAAATAGGACACAGAAAGCATTAAATAACCAAACAAACTGTGTAATCAGGCTGGAGTGTGTGAGAGTGCTGACCAGCAGAAGAGCAGCAGATGAAGCAGGCCAGACATTTTTTTTTCTGGGTTAACACTCTTCTGGATTTAATTTTGACATTTCTAAAGGTGATGTATGGAGGATGCACAAGAAAGTCACTCAGCCTTGTGTACCTAACCCTGACCATTACTTACTGCAGGAGTTTCCCAGCTGCTCTGTGTAGTAAAAAAATCATCTGATAAACGAAAGCCTGAGATTAAATCGGCTTCAGCATGTCTGAAGGAAAGGACACTTAAAAGGTGGAAGGGCTGTTAGAAGGACTGTTAATGACACATTGTAAAAGATCACACAGCAGAGGATAGATCACCAGAGCAAGAAGAACGATTCCAGGAGGGCTAGAGGTAGTTTGAACACCTGCCGAATTAACTTCGTTACGTTGTGGACACTGAGAGAAAACAAGGGAAGTGTCAATCAATCGTGGGTTGCATTCGTAGGAACCTATTGTTGCAAGTCACCGTCCCAGAGGTGTTATTCTGTGTTAAAAAATCTCTTTAAAAGCTGGGCAGAAGTTGAGTGGGGAGAGACATAGATCCACCGCGACTGCTGCAAACTCACCTTTCACTTCCTGGTAGCACCACCTCACCTGGAATCTTCCTGATTGCTCGCTACCTCCCAGCATGATTTACAGATTGCCTGTGAAGCAGATGACCTGGCTACAAGAACAAGTCACGCGAAACTACAACACGATCCATCAAAATGCCCGGAATCTTCCCGGCAAGATTGAGCCAACCATCAGTGGACAAGTTTCGTTTTTGGCTTAGTCTAAGATAGACATTTGTTTTCCAAACGGTTATACATTTTGCGAATTCAGAATGTGTTGTTTTATTGTGATTAAAGCAATTCTAAATTGGGCATAAACCCAAGTTGTTGCTTAATTTGTAATGTCGCTTGTTCCAGTGTATTAATAATAATAAATGAATGTTTTGTTCATAACGCCATGGTTTGTGCCTGAAGTTTCTTTAGGAAAAAGAACTCATCAAGTTAAATGGAAAATTAAACCTCGTGGAAACAAAAAGTCATTGCCCCAAATTAAAGTGTAAAATCACTTTGCTCCTTTCTGCTCCTCCATCTGAACCGTGTGTAACTTTCCCAGTGAGCTGCTGGATTCTGTAATAAATCACAATGTACTCTTACCCCTTCTGCTGTGTTACTAAACTGGACAGGGTCCCGCAGCACTCTCCTGATCTGTTACTGTTACAAATACTGTTATTGTTTCAGTTTAAAGAAAAATATGAATACTGGACAAATGAACTAAATCCCAGATCAGAACTACATTCAGATTCAGTCCAATTTTACTCTGATTTATTTAATAGAAGCTAGAATTACATTCTCTACACGAAATGGCTAATTGGACCTTTCCTCCGAATGTCTGGTCTCTCCTTCTCATTAAGCATTGCATCCAAATAATTAAATGTTAATCCATTTTTGTTGCAGAAGTCCACATTTTGGTGTTTAATTCCCTCACTGCACCGCTGTCTTCGTGTTAAACACCAGCTAGTACCAGTCTCACTCAGTTTGTACCTTTAACTATAGTGCAACAGTGATTTAACAGGAAGAGCAAATGAACCCTCTCCGTCTCTCTCACCGTAACAAGCTGCACCTTGCCCCTCACCCTTACTGGTTGCCCATTTTGCTTCAGTTTCAATGCGGCTATTTTGAGTAATCTTCATGACAGCCATTTTGTTTAAGATGCCCACCTTGGCCCTCACTAAGATGGCCGACCTACCTTTCATCCAGATGTCTGCATTACTGGCAGCCATTTCGTTTCAGGTTCATGGCAGCAATTTTGTTAAAGCTTCAGGACGGCCATTTTGTTTAACAAGGTCACCTTGACCCCAATAAGATGGCCACCTTGCCCCCAGATATGATATCCAGTTTGCCCCTCAGTAAGATCTCTACCGTAGAGGCGGCTATTTTGTTTCCTGTCATAGACTTTGAAGTTGTTGTTCATAGTATCATAGTGGGTACAACACAGGAGAAGGCCATTCGGCCCACCTTGCCTGGGCTCACTCTTTAAAAGGGCGATCCCATTTCCCTCTCAGCTATGTGGCCGGGTCCTGCTCCGACTTCTTGTGTTCTTTAGATTTGTGGTTGGGATCAGATCAGCCATGATCTTATTGAATGGCGGAGCAGGCTCGAGGGGCCGATTGGCCTACTCCTGCTCCAATTTCTTATGTTCTTATGTTCTTATGTTCTCCCCCACCCCCGATCCTTATCTGGGCCATGTAGTAGTGATAATGTGTAAATATATATATATATATATATACATATATATATATATATATATATATATATAGACAAGTTGTTGTTGTAGTTGTCGCTGTAATATATAAATACAAGTTGTTATGTCTGTAAAGATTGTCTCTCAATCTTTACATTTATCTCCTTTATAAACTGGGCTTTGTTTCTGTGTAAATGAATGTTGCTGAGAGATTGTCCCTGTAACTTTGTGAGGGATCTTGCTGTCTATTTGTTTTAAGTTCTTTGCTTTAGTTCTTTGAAATGACATGAATTTATTTGAACTCTTTGGCTAATTGGAAAAGCCACAAACTGAACGTTGACCACAAACTACAGGCTTTTTATCCACTGCTAATTAAAACAAGAGAAAAGAGCAAAGGGAAAGTTCGTTCACCTTTTTGTTCCCTGTTCCAGGAACAGAAGAGAAAACGAACTCGGGGCAGTTTGGACCCTGCAGCAAACATTGACCAGGACAGAGAGTCAGACCGGCACCTTTTAGGGGGAATGAGTGAGTGGCAAAGCAGGAGAGAAAACCCTGGAAACTTGTATTGGAGAAAGAGTGAAACAACATGCGCTCTTCAGTCTGTCACGAGTGTCTCTCTCTCTCTCTCTCTCTCTCCCAACTTTCCTCCCTTTTCTTTAGAGTCTCAGATTTGTAACTGGGGATTTTATCAATGGTGTTTGCTGAGAGATTGCCTATGGAACGGAATGAATGTGAGTGAGTGTGAGTGTGAGGGAACTCTGGGCTCTCGCTGTGCTTTTTTCATCTCTTGCTTTGTTTTTAATCAATTCCTTATTTCTCTCTCTGTAGTGGATTATTTTTGTGGAAATGCCGTAACATGAAGACGTGGAAAGAGAAATTTTGGGAGGAAGAGGAATCCTTGGAGAAGAAGCTTTCTCTCCAGAGGGGACTGACCGAGCCCTTCACCACAGGCTGCACCCAATGGGGCTCACGTGAGTTGTGTCTGGGTTACTGTGGGATCACTGGGAGCACAGTGTGATCACTGTGCGATCTCTGTGGGGTATTGAGCGATCACTTGGTCACTGTGATCACTGGGTCACTGTGGGATCATTGGGTCACTGTGGTGTCACTGGGTCATTGTGGGATTATTGGGTCACTGTGGTGTCACTGGGTCATTGTGGGATCATTGTGGGACACTGTGGGATCACTGGGATCACTGTAGGTTCACAGTGAGATCATTGGGTCACCGTGGGATGACTGTGTTTTTGAGGAATCACTGTGGGACACAGCGGGATCACTGGGACACCATGGGATCACTGGGGCACAACGGTATCACTGGGTCACTGTGGGATACTGTGGGATCACTGGGAAACTGTGCGATCACTGGGAAACTGTGCGATCACTGGGACATTGTGGGATCAGTGGGTCGCTGTGAGATATCTGTGGAGCATTGAGGGGTAACTGGGATCACTGAGTCACTATGGTCTCCTCCTGTTCCTGTGTAAAAGTGTTGAGGTGCTGAAAGGCCTTCTCCTGTTCCTGTGTAACAGACTTGAGGGGCTGAATGGCCTCCTCCTGTTCCTACTTAACCGGCTCGAGGGGCTGAATGGACTCGACTTTCCAGTGCATTTGGTTCGAGAGGCTGAATGGCCTTCGGTTCCGGTATAACAGGCTCGAGGGGCTGAATGGCCTCCTGTTGCGATCGAACAAGCTGAGTGGCTGATTGGGCTCATCCTGCTCCAGTGTAACAGGCCCAAGGTTCTGAATGCCCCCCCCCCCTCCCCTGTTCTTATGCGACAGGCTCGAGGGGCTGAATGGCCTCCTCCTATTCTGATCCAACAGGCTTGAGGGGCTAAATGGCCTCCTCCTGTTCCTACGCGACAGGTTCGAGGGGCTGAATGGCCTCCTCCTGTTCCAACGCGACAGGTTCGAGGGTTTGTATGGCCTCCTTCAGCTCCTGTGTAACAGGCTCGAGGGGTTGAAGGGTCTCCTGCTGCTACAATGAAATAGCCTTGATGGGCTAAATGGCCTCCTCCAGTTCCTGTTTAACAGCCTCAAGGGGATGAACGGCCTCCTCCTGTTCCTGTGAAACAGCCTTGAGAGGATGAATGGCCTCCTCCTGTTCCTTTGTAACAGCCTTAAGGGGCTGAATGGCCTCCCCCTTTTCCGATGTAACTGGCTTGAGGGACTGATTGGCCTTCTGTTCCTGTGTAACAGCCTTGAGAGGCAGAATAGCCTCCTCCAGTACCTGTGTTAAAGCCTTGAGGGGCTCAATGTCCTCCTCCTGATCCTACATGATAGGCTCGTGCGGCTGAATGGCCTTGTCCTTTTGAAGTGCAATAGGCTCGAGGGGCTGAATGGCCTTAAATTCCTGTATAACAGCCTTGAGGGGTTGAATGGCCTCCCCTGGTACCTGTGATAAAGCCTTGAGGGGCTCAATGGCCTCCTCCTGATCCCACATGATAGGCTCGAGGGGCTGAATGGCCTTCATTTCCTGTATAACAGGCTCGAGGGCCTGAATGGCCTTCATTTCCTGTATAACAGTCTCGAGGGGCTGAATAGCCTCTCCCTGTTCCGATCTAACAGGCTTAAGGGGCTGATTGGCCTCATCCTGCTTCTGTGTAACAGGCCCTAGGGGCGAAAAGGCCTCCTCAAGTTCCTATCTGACTGGCTCGAGGGACTAAATGACCTCCTCCTGTTCCTGTGTAACAGGCTCGAGGGGCTGAACGCCCTCCTCCTAATCCTACATAGAAGGATCAAGGGTCTTAATGGCCTCATTCTTTGCCAGTGTAATAGGGTCCGAATGGCCTTCAGTTCCCGTATAACAGACGCGAGGGGCTGAATGGCTGCCTCCTGTTCCTATCTAACAGGTTTGAGGGGCTGATTTCCCTCATCCTGCTCGTGTGTTACAGGCTCCAGGGGGCTGAATTGCCTCGTCCTGCTACTGTGTAACATGCCCTAGGGGCTGAATGGTCTCCAACTGTTCCTAAGTATTAGCGTTGAGGGGCTGAATGGCCTCCTCCAGTTCCTGTGTTACAGCCTTGAGGGGCTCAATGGCCTCCTCCTTTTTTAATTTTTTTTTTATTCGTTCACGGGATGTGGGCATCGCTGGCGAGGCCGGCATTTATTGCCCATCCCAAATTGCCCTCGAGAAGGTGGTGGTGAGCCGCCTTCTTGAACCGCTGCAGTCCGTGTGGTGACGGTTCTCCCACAGTGCTGTTCGGAAGGGAGTTCCAGGATTTTGACCCAGCGACAATGAAGGAACGGCGATATATTTCCAAGTCGGGATGGTGTGTGACTTGGAGGGGAACGTGCAGGTGGTGTTGTTCCCATGCGCCTGCTGCCCTTGTCCTTCTAGGTGGTAGATGTCGCGGGTTTGGGAGGTGCTGTCGAAGAAGCCTTGGCGAGTTGCTGCAGTGCATCCTGTGGATGGTACACACTGCAGCCACAGTGCGCCGGTGGTGAAGGGAGTGAATGTTTAGGGTGGTGGATGGGGTGCCAATCAAGCGGGCTGCTTTATCTTGGAAGGTGTTGAGCTTCTTGAGTGTTGTTGGAGCTGCACTCATCCAGGCAAGTGGAGAGTTTTCCATCACACTCCTGACTTAGAGTCACAGAGTCATAGAGTTAAACAGCACGGAGAGAGGCTCTTCGGCCCATCTTGTCCGCGCTGGCCATCAGCCCTGTCTACTCTAATCCCATATTCCAGCATTTGGTCCGTAGCCTTGTATGCTATGGCATTTCAAGTGCTCATCCAAATGCTTCTTGAATGTTGTGAGAGTTCCTGCCTCCACAACCCTTTCAGGCAGTGAGTTCCAGACTCCAACCACCCTCTGGGTGAAAAAGTTCTTTCTCAAATCCCCTCTAAACCTCCCGCCTTTTACCTTGAATCTATGTCCCCTTGTTATAGAACCCTCAACGAAGGGAAAAAGCTCCTTAGTATCCATCCTATCTGTGCCCCTCATAATTTTGTACACCTCAATCATGTCCCCCCTCAGCCTCCTCTGCTCCAAGGAAAACAAACCCAATCTTCCCAGTCTCTCTTCATAGCTGAAGCGCTCCAGCCCTGGTAACATCCTGGTGAATCTCCTCTGCACCCTCTCCAAAGCGATCACATCCTTCCTGTAGTGTGGCGACCAGAACTGCACACAGTACTCCAGCTGTGGCCTTACCAGTGTTTTATACAGCTCCATCATAACCTCCTTGCTCTTATATTCTATGCCTCGGCTAATAAAGGCAAGTATCCCATATGCCTTCTTTACCACCTTATCTACCTGTTCCGCCGCCTTCAGGGATCTGTGAACTTGCACACCAAGATCCCTCTGACCCTCTGTCTTGCCTAGGGTCCTCCCATTCATTGTGTATTCCCTTGGCTTGTTAGTCCCTCCAAAGAGCATCACCTCGCACTTTTCCGGGTTAAATTCCATTTGCCACTGTTCCGCCCATCTGACCAACCCATCTATATCGTCCTGCAGACTGAGGCTCTCCTCCTCGCTATTTACCACCCTACCAATTTTTGTATCATCAGCGAACTTACTGATCATACCTTTCACATTCATATCCAAATCATTATTGTACACCACAAACAGCAAGGGACCCAGCACCGATCCCTGGTGTACCCCACTGGCTTCCAGTCACAAAAACAACCTTCGACCATCACCCTCTGCCTTCTGCCACTAAGCCAGTTTTGTATCCAAAGTGCCAAGGCACCCTGGATTCCATGGGCTCGTACCTTCTTGACCAGTCTCCTGTGGGGGACTTTATCGAAGGCCTTACTGAAATCCATGTATACCACATCCACTGCGTTACCCTCATCCACAAGCCGAGTCACCCCCTCAAAAAATTCAATCAAATTAGTCAGACATGATCTTCCCTTGACAAAGCCATGTTGACTATCCCTCATTAATCCTTGCTTCTCCAAGTGGAGACTAATTTTGTCCTTCAGAATTTTTTCCAATAATTTTCCTACCACTGATGTTAGGCTCACTGGCCTGTAGTTCCCCGGTTTTTCCCTACTCCCCTTCTTGAATAATGGTATTACATTAGCGGTTCTCCAGTCCTCTGGCACATCCCCTGTGGCCAGAGAGGTTCTGAATATATGTGTCAGAGCCCCCGCAATCTCCTCCTTTGCCTCACACAGTAGCCTGGGATACATTTCGTCCGGGCCTGGGGATTGCCATTTTTGTCCCTAATGGGCCCTATTTTTTCCCTAGTCATCCTCTTACCCTTAATATACTTATAAAACATCTCATGATTTTCCTTTATTTTGCTCGCCAGTGTTATTTCATGGCCCCTCCTTGATCTCCTAATTGTGCCTTGTAGATAGTGGAAAGGCTTTGGGGAGTCAGGAGGTGAGTCACTCGCCGCAGAATACCCAGCCTCTGACCTGCTCTCGTAGCCACAGTATTTATATGGCTGGTCCAGTTAAGTTTCTGGTCAATGGTGACCCCCAGGATGTTGATGGTGTGGGATTCGGCGATGGTAATGCCGTTGAATGTCAAGGGGAGGTGGTTAGACTCTCTCTTGTTCGAGATGGTCATTGCCTGGAACTTATCTGGCGCGAATGTTACTTGCCACTTATCAGCCCAAGCCTGGATGTTGTCCAGGTCTTGCTGCATGCAGGCTCGGACTGCTTCATTATCTGAGGGGTTGCGAATGGAACTGAACACTGTGCAGTCATCAGCGAACATCCCCATTTCTGACCTTATGATGGAGGGAAGGTCATTGATGAAGCAGCTGAAGATGGTTGGGCCTAGGACACTGCCCTGAGGAACTCCTGCAGCAATGCCCTGGGGCTGAGATGATTGGCCTCCAACAACCACTACCATCTTCCTTTGTGCCAGGTATGACTCCAGCCACTGTAGAGTTTTCCCCCTGATTCCCATTGACTTCAATTTTACTAGGGGTCCTTGGTGCCACACTCGATCAAATGCTGCCTTGATGTCAAGGACAGTCACTCTCACCTCACCTCTGGAATTCAGCTCTTTTGTCCATGTTTGGACCAAGGCTGTAATGAGGTCTGGAGCCGAGTGGTCCTGGCGGAACCGAAACTGAGCATCGGTGAGCAGGTTATTGGTGAGTAAGTGCCGCTTGATAGCACTGTCGACGACACCTTCCATCACTTTGCTGATGATTGAGAGTAGACTGATGGGGCGGTAATTGGCCGGATTGGATTTGTCCTGCTTTTTGTGGACAGGACATACCTGGGCAATTTTCCACATTGTCGGGTGGATGCCAGTGTTGTAGCTGTAATGGAACCGCTTGGCTGGAGGCGCAGCTAGTTCTGGAGCACAAGCCTTCAGCACTGCAGCTGGGATGTTGTCAGGGCCCATAGCCTTTGCTGTATCCAGTGCACTCAGCCGTTTCTTGATATCACGTGGAGTGAATCGAATTGGCTGAAGACTGGCTTCCGTGATGGTGGGGATATCGGGAGGAGGCTGAGATGGATTATCCACTCGGCACTTCTGGCTGAAGATGGTTGCAAACGCTTCAGCCTTGTCTTTTGCACTCACGTGCTGGACTCCGCCATCATTGAGAATGGGGATGTTTGCAGAGCCTCCTCCTCCCGTTAGTTGTTTAATTGTCCACCACTATTCACGACTGGATGTGGCAGGACTGCAGAGCTTTGATCTGATCCGTTGGTTGTGGAATCACTTAGCTCTGTCTATGGCATGTTGCTTCCGCTGTTTAGCATGCATGTAGCCCTGAGTTGTAGCTTCACCAGGTTGGCACCTCATTTTTAGGTACGCCTGGTGCTGCTCCTGGCATGCTCTTCTACACTCCTCATTGAACCAGGGTTGATCCCCTGGCTTGTTGGTAATGGTAGAGTGAGGAATATGCTGGGCCATGAGGTTACGGATTGTGCTGGAATACAATTCTGCTGCTGCTGATGGCCCACAGCGCCTCATGGATGCCCAGTTTTGAGCTGCTGGATCCGTTCTGAATCTATCCCATTTAGCACGGTGGTAGTGCCACACAACACGTTGGATGGTGTCCTCAGTGTGAAGACGGGATTTCATCTCCACGAGGACTGTGCGGTGGTCACTCCTACCAATACTGTCATGGACAGATGCATTTGCGACAGGTAGATTGGTGAGGACGAGGTCAAGTAAGTTTTTCCCTCGTGTTGGTTCGCTCACCACCTGCCGCAGGCCCAGTCTAGCAGCTATGTCCTTCAGGACTCGGCCAGCTCGGTCAGGAGTGGTGCTACCGAGCCACTCTTGGTGATGGACATTGAAGTCCCCCACCCAGAGTACATTTTGTGCCCTTGCTACCCTCAGTGCTTCCTCCAAGTGGTGTTCAACATGGAGGAGGACTGATTCATCAGCTGAGGGAGGACGGTAGGTGGTAATCAGCAGGAGGTTTCCTTGCCCATGTTTGACCTGATGCCATGAGATCCTACGTAACAGGCTCAAGGGGCTGAATGGCCTCGTCCTTTTCCAGTGTAATATGCTTGAGGGGCTGAATGGCCTTCAGTTCCTGTTTAACGGACTCGAGGGGCTGAATGGCCTCCTCCTGTTCCTGTGTAACAGGTTTGAGGGGCTGATTGCCCTCATCCTGCTCCTGTATTACAGGCTCCAGGGGCTGAATGGCCTCCTCCTGTTCCTGTGCAACAGGCCCCATGGGCTGAATATACTCTACCTGTTCCTATGTGACAGGCATATGCGGCTGAATGGCCTCCTCCAGTTCTTATGTAACAGGCTTGAGGTGCTGAATGGCCTCCTCCTGTTCCAATGTAAAAGGTTTCATGGGCTGATTGGCCGACTCTTCCTGCGTAACCGCCTTGAGGGGCTGAATGGCCTCCTCCTGTTTCTACTTAACAGCCTCGAGAGGCTGAATGGGCCTCGTCCGTTTCCAGTGTAATAGGCTCGACGGGCTGAATGGCCTTCAGTTCCTGTATAACAGGCTTGACGGGCTGTATGGCCTCCTCCTGTTCCGATCTTACAGGCTTGAAGGGCTGATTGGCCTCCTCCTGTTCCTTTGTAACAGACTTGAGGGGCTGATCGGCCTCCTCCTCTTCCTGTGAAACAGGCCTTCGGGGCTGAATAGCCTCCTCCTGTACCTACGTGACAGACTCGAGGGGCTGAATGACCTCCTCCTGTTCCTATGTAACAGGCCCTAAGGTCTGAATGACCTCCACCAATTCCTGTGTAACAGGCTCGTGGGGTTGAATGGCCTCCTCCTGTTCCTACAAAACAGGCACGAGGGGCTGAATGGCCTCCTCCTGATCCTACATAACAGGTTCGAGGCGCTGAATGGCTTCGTCCTGCTCCTGTGTAACATGCCCTAGGGACTGAATGGTCTCCTCCTGTTCCTAAGTATTAGCGATTTATTAACCTTCGTTGCACTGCCTCCAAGGCAAGTACACCCTCCCTTCGATAAGGGGACCAAAACTGTGCACAGTACTCCAGGTGAGTTCTCACCAAAGCCCTGGACAATTGCAGAAATACTTCTTTAGTTTTGTATTCCAACCGTCTTGCAATAAAGGCTAACATTGCATTTGCCTTCCGAATTGCTTGCTTTGCTTGCATGCCAACTTTCTGTATTTCATGTACGAGCTTCAGTCTGTATCGAACCCGTGCTGTCGCTGCCCTGGGTGTGTTTGACAGGACAGTGTGGAGGGAGCTTTACTCTGTATCTTACCCGTGCTGTAACTGCCCTGGGAGTGTTTGACAGGACAGTGTCGAGGGAGCTTTACTCTGCATCTAACCCATGTTGTAGGAATAGTTTATCGTGCCCTTAACAGTTGTTATAGTGTTGGATGGAGTATAAATCAGGAAATTAGAGGAGCATGCAATAAGGGTAATGCAATAATCGTGGGGGGACTTTAATCTTCATATAGACTGGGCAAACCAAATTGGCAAAATTAGTTTGGAGGACGAGTTCATGGAATACATTCGAGACAGTTTTCTCGAACAATTTGTCGAGGAACCGACAAGAGAACTGGTTATTTTAGATCTAATATCGTGTAATGATAGTGTTTACTGGTTAATTGAAATGATCAGTCGTCGAACATATTCAAGGCTGAGATTGATAGATTTTTGGCCACTGAGGGAATCAAGGGATATGGGGATCGGGCGGGAAAGTGGAGCGGAGGTAGAAGTTCAGCCCTGATCTTATTGAATGGGGAACAGGCTCGAGGGACCGTGTGGCCTACTCCTGCCCCTATTACTTATGTTCTTATGCACCTGCCCAGGAAGTGCTTGATGGGACAATGTAGAGGGAACTATAGTCTGCATCGAACACATGCTGTATCTGCCCTGGGTGTGTTTGATGGGACAGCGTAGAGGGAGCTTTAGTCTGTATCTAACCCGTGCTGTATCTGCCCTTGGAGTGTTTGACGGGACAGTTGTATTGGGAGCTTTTCTCTGTATCTCACCCATGTTGCACCTGCGCTGGGAGTGTTTGATGAGACAGTACAGAGGGAACTTTATTCTGTACCTCGCACGCACTGTACCTGCCCTGGGAGTGTTTGGTGGGACAGTGCAAAGGGAGCTTTATTCTGTATCTCACACGTACTGTACCTGCCTTGATGGGATGGTGTGGAGAGAGATTTACTCTGCATCATACCCGTGCTGTGGGATTAGTTTATAATGCTCCTAACAGTCGTTGTTGGATTTGACAGAGTATAAATCAGGAAATTCGAGGGGAATGTAACAAAGGCAATGCAGTAATCGTGAGGGAATGTAATCTTCATATAGAATGGGCAAACCAAATTGTCAAAAGTAGTTTGGAGGGCGATTTCATGGAATACTTTCGAGACAGTTCTTCAGAACAATATGTCGAGGAACCGACTAGGGAACAGGTTATTTTAGATCTAATATTGTGTAATGTAAGTGTTAATTAGTAATCTCAGAGTTAAGGATCCTCTGGGACACAGTGATCATAATATGATAGGATTTCATATTGAGTTTAAGAGTGATGTAGTTATATCCGAAACGAGGGGAAAGTTGTCAAAGGTAGATTGGGAAATTAGATTAAAAGATATGACAGTAGATAATCAGTGGCCAACATTTCAAGAAATAATTCATAATTCCCAATGAATATACATTCCCTTGAGGAATAACAACTAGATGGGAAAAAATATTCAACCTTGGCTAACTAGAGAAGTTCAGTTTAAAGAAGAGACATACAATGTTGCCAAAAAGAGTAGTTAGCCTGAGGATTGGGACAGTTTTAGAAATCAGCAAAGGATGACCAAGAAATTGATAAAAGGGGGAAAATTGAATATGCAAGTAAACTTGCAAGAAATATAAAAACAGATTGTAAGAGCTTCTATAAGTATGGAAAAAGGAAAAGATTAGCGAAGGTGGTCATAGAAAAGGACAGGGAGGGGCCGGAAATAAAGTTTCTAAATTGGGGGAAGGCCGATTTAAATAGGATAAGGCAGGATCTGGCCAAAATGGACTGGGATCAGCTGCTTGTAGGAAAATCCGCATCGGAGCAATGGGAGTCTTTCAGAAGGGAGATTGAGACCATACAATGGCAACATGTTTCCGTAAAGGTCAAGGGTGGTTCCAAGAACTCCAGGGAACCTTGGATGTCAGGGGATATACGAGAATGGATTCGGAAAAAAAGGAGGGATTTTGGCAGATACAAAAGGCTAAAGACGGAGGAAGCCCTAGAGGAGTACAAAAAGTGCAGGGGGATACTTAAAAAAAAAATTAGGAGATCAAGGAGGGGACATTAAATAACACTGGCGAGCAAAATAAAGGAAAATCCAAAGATGTTTTATAAGTATATTAAGGGTAAGAGGATGACAAGGGAAAAAATAGGGCCCATTAGGGACAAAAATGACAATCTGTGTGTGGAGCCGGCAGATGTAGGAGGGGTTCTAAATGAATTTTTTGCATCTGTTTTCACTATGGAGAAGGACGATGTAGACATAGAAATACGGCAGGGGGACTGTGATATACTCGAACATATTAACATCGAGCGGGAGGAGGTATTGGCGGTTTTAGCAGGCCTAAAAATGGATAAATCCCCAGGCCTGGACGAAATGTATCCCAGGCTACTGTGTGAGGCAATGGAGGAGATTGAGGGGGCTCTAACACATATATTCAGAACCTCTCTGGCCACAGGGGATGTGCCAGAGGACTGGAGAACCGCTAATGTAATACCATTATTCAAGAAGGGGAGTAGGGTAAAACCGGGGAACTACAGGCCAGTGAGCCTAACATCAGTGGTAGGAAAATTATTGGAAAAAATTCTGAAGGACAAAATTAGTCTCCACTTGGAGAAGCAAGGATTAATGAGGGATAGTCAACATGGCTTTGTCAAGGGAAGATCATGTCTGACTAATTTGATTGAATTTTTTGAGGGGGTGACTAGGTGTGTGGATGAGGGTAACGCAGTGGATGTGGTATACTTGGATTTCAGTAAGGCCTTCGATAAAGTCCCCCACAGGAGACTGGTCAAGAAGGTACGAGCCCATGGAATCCAGGGTGCCTTGGCACTTTGGATACAAAACTGGCTTAGTGGCAGAAGGCAGAGGGTGATGGTCGAAGGTTGTTTTTGTGACTGGAAGCCTGTGGCCAGTGGGGTACCACAGGGATCGGTGCTGGGTCCCTTGCTGTTTGTGGTCTACATTAACGACTTGTATATGAATGTAAAAGGTATGATCAGTAAGTTCGCTGATGATGCAAAAATTGGTAGGGTGGTAAATAGCGAGGAGGATAGCCTCAGTCTGCAGGACGATATAGATGGGTTGGTCAGATGGGCGGAACAGTGGCAAATGGAATTTAACCCGGAAAAGTGCGAGGTGATGCACTTTGGAGGGACTAACAAGGCAAGGGAATACACAATGAATGGGAGGACCCGAGGCAAGACAGAGGGTCAGCGGGATCTTGGTGTGCAAGTTCACAGATCCCTGAAGGCGGCGGAACAGGTAGATAAGGTGGTAAAGAAGGCATATGGGATACTTGCCTTTATTAGCCGAGGCATAGAATATAAGAGCAAGGAGGTTATGATGGAGCTGTATAAAACACTGGTTAGGCCACAGCTGGAGTACTGTGTGCAGTTCTGGTCGCCACACTACAGGAAGGATGTGATCGCTTTGGAGAGGGTGCAGAGGAGAATCACCAGGATGTTACCAGGGCTGGAGCGCTTCAGCTATGATGAGAGACTGGGAAGATTGGGTTTGTTTTCCTTGGAGCAGAGGAGGCTGAGGGGGGACATGATTGAGGTGTACAAAATTATAAGGGGCACAGATTGGATGGATACTAAGGAGCTTTTTCCCTTCGTTGGGGGTTCTATAACAAGGGGGCATAGATTCAAGGTAAAAGGCGGGAGGTTTAGAGGGGATTTGAGAAAGAACTTTTTCACCCAGAGGGTGGTTGGAGTCTGGAACTCACTGCCTGAAAGGGTTGTGGAGGCAGGAACCCTCACAACATTCAAGAAGCATTTGGATGAGCACTTGAAATGCCATAGCATACAAGGCTACGGACCAAATGCTGGAATATGGGATTAGATTAGACAGGGCTTGATGGCCGGCGCAGACACGATGGGCCGAAGGGCCTCTATCCGTGCTCTATGACTCTATGACTCCAAGCAAAACGTTGGTCCCTGAGAGGCTGAGACGGGAGAAATTATAATGGGGAATAATTTCAAAATTTGCAGATCACACAAAGCTTGCAAGTATCGTAAACAGTGAGGAGGATAGTAATAGACTTCAAGAGGACATAGACAGGCTGGTGAAATGGGCGGACACATGGAACATGAAATTTAACGCAGAGAAGTAATACATCTTGGCAGGAAGAATGAGGAGAGGCAATGTAAACTAAATGGTACAATTCTAAAGGGGGTGCAGGAACAGATAGACCTGGGGGTGTATGTACACAAATCTTTGAAGGTTGCAGGACTGGTTGAGAAACCGGTTTAAAATTATAGAGGCCTCGAGTATAAAAACAAGCAGGTTGTTTACATAGGAACAGGAGGAGGCCGTTCAGCCTCTCGAAGCTGTTACGCAGTAACAGCAGGAGACCATTCAGCCCCTCAAGCCCATTACACAGTAACAGGAGTAGCCACTCAGCCCCTCAAATCTGTTACACAGGATCAGGAGGAGGCCGTTCAACCCCTCGAGCCTGTTACACAGGAACAGGAGGAGGCCATTCATTCCATCGAGCCTGTTACACAGGAACAGGAGGAGGCGATTCAGCCCCTCGAGTCTGTTACAGAGGAGTAGGAGGAGGCCATTCAGCCCCTCGTGCCGCTTACACAGAGCAGGAAGAGGCCTTTCATCCCCTCGAGCCTGTTATACAGGAAGAGGAGAAGGCCATTCAGCGACTGTAATATGTTTTGTAGAAACAGGAGGAGGCCATTAAGACCATCGGGCCTGTAACACAGGAACAGAAAAAGGCCATTCAGTGCGTCGAGCCTGTCACACTGTAACAGCAGGGGACCATTCAGTCTCTTCAAACTTTAACTCAAGAACAGAAGCTCACCATTCATCCCCAGGAGTCTGTGACATAGGAACAGGAGGAGGCCATTCATCCCCTGGAGTCTGTTACACAGGAACAGGAGGAGGCCATTCTGCCCCTGGAGTCTGTGACATAGGAACAGGAGGAGGCCATTCATCCCCTGGAGTCTGTTACACAGGAACAGGAGGAGGCCATTTATCCCCTGGAGTCTGTTACACAGGAACAGGAGGAGGCCATTCAGTCCCTGGAGTCTGTGACACAGGAACAGGAGGAGGCCATTCATCCCTTGGAGTCTGTTACACAGGAACAGGAGGAGGCCATTCATCCCCTGGAGTCTGTTACACAGGAACAGGAGGAGGCCATTCAGCCCCTGGAGTCTGTTACATAGGAACAGGAGGAGGCCATTCAGCCCCTGGAGTCTGTTACACAGGAACAGGAGGAGGCCATTCAGCCCCTGGAGTCTGTTATATAGAAACAGGAGGAGGCCATTCAGCCCCCGGAGTCTGTTACACAGGAACAGGAGCAGGCCATTCAGCCCCTGGAGTCTGTGACATAGGAACAGGAGGAGGCCATTCAGGCCCTGGAGTCTGTTACACAGGAACAGGAGCAGGCCATTCAGGCCCTGGAGTCTGTTACACAGGAACAGGAGGAGGCCATTCAGCCCCTGGAGTCTGTTACACAGGAACAGGAGCAGGCCATTCAGGCCCTGGAGTCTGTTACACAGGAACAGGAGGAGGCCATTCAGCCTCTGGAGTCTGTTACACAGGAACAGGAGGAGGCCATTCAGCCCCTGGAGTCTGTTACATAGGAACAGGAGGAGGTCATTCAGCCCCTGGAGTCTGTTACACAGGAACAGGAGGAGGCCATTCAGCCCCTGGAGTCTGTGACATAGGAACAAGAGGAGGCCATTCAGCCCATGGAGTCTGTTACACAGGAACAGGAGGAGGCCAGTCAGCCCCACGTGCCAGTTACATAGTAACAGTTGGAGGCAATTCCTCCCCTCGAACCTGTTGCACAGAACCAGGAGGAGGCCATTCTGCCCCTGGAGCCTGTTACGTTGGAACAGGAGGAGGCAATTCAGCCCCTCGAGGAAATGATTTTAAATAAGACGAGGTCATTCAACCCCTCGAGCGTGTTACACATCAGAAGCAGACTTCAGGAGGACATAGACAGATTGTTGAAATGGGCACACACAAGGCAGATGCAATTTTACACGGATAAGTGTGAAGTGATGCACTTTGGGTGGAACAACATGGAGAGACAGGATAATCTAAATGGTATTTTGAGGGAGGAGGAAGAACAGAGGGACCTGGGGGCGCATATTCACAAATCTTTGAAGGTGACAGGGCAAGTTGGTAATGCGGTGAAGAAAGCGCCTGGGATAATTGGTTTAATAAATAGGGACATTGAATACAAAAACAAGGAAGCCAAGCTAAACCTTTACAAATCACTGGTTAGGCCCCAGCTGGAGTATTGTTTTCAATTCTGGGTATCACACGTTAGGAAAGATGTCAAGGCCTTGAAAAGGGTGCACAGGAGATTTACCAGAATTATACCAGGGGTGAGGGACTTCAGTTGTGTGGAGAGATTGGAGAAGCTGGGATTGTTCTCTTTAGACCAGAGAAGGTTACGGGGAGATCGAATAGACGTGTTCAAAATTACGAGGGGTGTTGACAGAGCAAATAGGGAGAAACTGTTTCCTTTGGCAACTTGGTCAGTGACCAGAGAGCATAGATTTAAAATAATTTCAAACGAACTCGAGGGGAAATGAGGAGAAATCCTTTCACAGAGATATTTTTGAAGATCTGGAACGCACTTGCTTAAAGGAACTTGCAAAAGGTAATTGGACATGTACTTGAAGAGGATTAGTTTTCAGGGTGATGGGGATAAAAGTGTCAGTAATAGTGTTATTAATAAACACTGTACATTATTATTAGTATCAGCAATAGTGTTCTTAATAAACATTGGGGATTTACATTGATTCCTGTTATTTCGCTGTCTCTGATCCCCAGCAAATGGGATATCGGTCTGAGAGATTCTTGCACCAAGGATCTCTCCTCCGCTCTCAGTACAAAGCGGTCACTGACGGATCTGAACCTGGGTATTAATGAACTGGGAGATTCAGGAGTGAAACTGTTGTTTGCGGCTCTGAAGAACCCAGACTGTAAAATACAGAAACTGCAGTAAGTATCAGACTGTTTGAGATTGTGTTTGTAATAACTGGATGACTAACACTGTACATTATAATTAATATCAGTAATAGTGTTATTAATAAACAGTGTATATTGTTATTAGCATCAGTAATAGTGTTATTAAAGAGTGTACATTATTATTAGTATCAGTAAGAGTGTTATTAATAAGCATTGCATATTATTATTAGTATCAGTAATGGTGTTATTAATAAATTCTGTTCATTATTATCAGTATCAGTAATAGTGCTACTAATAAACTACGTTATTGATAGTATCCATAACAGTGTTATTAATAAATAATCGACATTATTATTAGTATCAGTTATAGTGTTATTAATAAACACCGTACATTAATATTAATATCAGTCATAGTGTTATTAATAAACAGTTTATATAATTATTAGTATCAGTAATAGTGTTATGAAACAGTGTACATTATTATTAGTATCAGAAATAGTGTTATTAATGACCTCTGTACATACATATCAGTATCACTAATAGTGCTACTAATAATCGACATTATTAATATGATCAATAATAGTGTTATTAATATACATTATAATTGATATCAGTAATAGTGTTCTCAATGAACACTGTACATTATTATTAGTATCAATAAGTGTTATTAAAAAACAGTGTACATTATTAGTATCAGTAACAGTTTTATTATTAAACACTGTACATTATTATTAGTATCAGTAAGATTGTTATAAATAAACACTGTACATTATTATTAGTATCAGTAATCGTGTTATTAATAAACACTGTACATTATTAGTAGTATCAGTAATAGTGTTATTAATAAACACTGGGGATTTACCCTGATTCCTGTGATTTCTCTCTCTCTGATCCCCAGTCTGGATGATGTCGGTCTCACAGATTCTTGCACCGAAGATCTCGTCTCCGCTCTCAGCACAAACCGGTCACTGACGGGTCTGTCCCTGGGATCAAACTCCTTCACAGACCGATCTGTCCCCGCTCTCCGCTCCCTCATACTGACCCGCAAGAGTCTGGAGCGGATCGGGTGAGTGTTTGTGTTAATGTTTAATGTAATAAATAAAATATCACTGGGATTCAGGCCCTTTTATGGGTAATATTTGTCTGTAATTATTATTGAAATATTAACCCCAGTCTCCCTGTTATTTACACTGTTGTTCAATCTGTTTATTTCCTGTTTAATCTTTAATCTGTTTCAGGTTGAGGGAGAATCAGTTCAGTTCAAACGGAAGGAGACACCTGGAGTCACTGCGGGAATCCAGACCCGGACGAAGTGTGGAACATTTCAATTTATAACCATTCCCGGTCTCATTATATGAACATTTCAATTTATAACCATTCCTGGTCTCATTATATGAACATTTCAATTAATAACCATTCCTGGTCTCATTATATGAACATTTCAATTCATAACCATTCCTGGACTCATTACATGAACATTTCAATTTATAACCATTCCTGGTCTCATTATATGAACATCTCAATTTATAACCATTCCTGGTCTCATTATATGAACATTTCAATTTATAACCATTCCTGGTCTCATTATATGAACATTTCAATTTATAACCATTCCTGGTCTCATTTTATGAACATTTCAATTAATAACCATTGCCGGTCTCATTATATGAACATTTCAATTTATAACCATTCCTGGTCTCATTATATGAACATTTCAATTTATAACCATTCCTGGTCTCATTATATGAACATTTCAATTTATAACCATTCCTGGTCTCATTATATGAACATTTCAATTTATAACCATTCCCAGTCTCATGATATGAACATTTCAATTTATAACCATTCCTGGTCTCATTATATGAACATTTCAATTCATAACCATTCCCAGTCTCATTATATGAACATTTCAATTTATAATCATTCCTGGACTCATTATATGAACACTTCAATTTATAACCATTCCAAGTCTCATTATATGAACATTTCAATTTATAACCATTCCCGGTCTCATTGTATGAACATTTCAATTTATAACCATTCCTGGTCTCATTATATGAACATTTCAATTTATAACCATTCCTGGTCTCATTATATGAACATTTCAATTGATAACCATTCCTGGTCTCATTATATGAACATTTCAATTTATAACCATTCCTGGTCTCATTATGTGAACATTTTTGGCCGATTCCCTGTCCCTCCCCTTTAACCGGCCGCGCTCCAGGTTGAAATCCGAACGGCCCTTTAACGGTTTCCAGCTCGAGCTGAGCGAGCGTCGTCTCCCATTGTGACGTCAGAGGCCCAGCGACAGGGTCACGAGACTCAGTCACCCGGTCCCCCAGCGCTGATTCTGCCGGATATCCGGGGCTGGATGGTCCCCAATGGGGCATTGGGTCAATGTACAGACAGGAAGGGCCCAGGGTGGGGCTCAGTCTGGGCTGCAGTGGGACACTGGGTCAATGTACAGACAGGAAGGGCACAGGGTGGGGCTCAGTCTGGGCTGCAGTGGGACACTGGGTCAATGTACAGACAGGAAGGGCCCAGTGTGGGGCTCAGTCTGGGCTGCAGTGGGACACTGGGTCAATGTACAGACAGGAAGGGCCCAGGGTGGGGCTCAGTCTGGGCTGCAGTGGGGCACTGGGTCAATGTACAGACAGGAAGGGCCCAGGGTGGGGGCTCAGTCTGGGCTGCAGTGGGACACTGGGTCAATGTACAGACAGGAAGGGCCCAGTGTGGGGCTCAGTCTGGGCTGCAGTGGGACACTGGGTCAATGTACAGACAGGAAGGGCCCAGGGTGGGGCTCAGTCTGGGCTGCAGTGGGGCACTGGGTCAATGTACAGACAGGAAGGGCCCAGGGTGGGGCTCAGTCTGGGCTGCAGTGGGACACTGGGTCAATGTACAGACAGGAAGGGCCTAGGGTGGGGCTCAGTCTGGGCTGCAGTGAGACACTGGGTCAATGTACAGACAGGAAGGGCCCAGGGTGGGGCTCAGTCTGGGCTGCAGTGGGACACTGGGTCAATGTACAGACAGGAAGGACCTAGGGTGGGGCTCAGTCTGGGCTGCAGTGAGACACTGGGTCAATGTACAGACAGGAAGGGCCCAGGGTGGGGCTCAGTCTGGGCTGCAGTGGGACACTGGGTCAGTGTACAGACAGGAAGGGCCCAGGGTGGGGCTCAGTCTGGGCTGCAGTGGGACACTGGGTCAATGTACAGACAGGAAGGGCCCAGGGTGGGGCTCAGTCTGGGCTGCAGTGGGACACTGGGTCAGTGTACAGACAGGAAGGGCCCAGGGTGGGGCTCAGTCTGGGCTGCAGTGGGACACTGGGTCAATGCACAGACAGGAAGGGCCCAGGGTGGGGCTCAGTCTGGGCTGCAGTGGGACACTGGGTCAATGTACAGACAGGAAGGGCCCAGAGTGGGACTCAGTCTGGGCTGCAGTGGGACACTGGGTCAATGCACAGACAGGAAGGGTCCAGGGTGGGGTTCAGTCTGGGCTGCAGTGGGACACTGGATCAATGTACAGACAGGAAGGGCCCACGGTGGGGCTCAGTCTGGGCTGCAGTGGGACACTGGGTCAATGCACAGACAGGAAGGGTCCAGGGTGGGGCTCAGTCTGGGCTGCAGTGGGACACTGGGTCAATGTACAGACAGGAAGGGCCCAGAGTGGGACTCAGTCTGGGCTGCAGTGGGACACTGGGTCAATGTACAGACAGGAAGGGCCCAGGGTGGGGCTCAGTCTGGGCTGCAGTGGGACACTGGGTCAATGTACAGACAGGAAGGGCCCAGGGTGGGGCTCAGTCTGGGCTGCAGTGGGACACTGGGTCAATGCACAGACAGGAAGGGCCCAGGGTGGGGCTCAGTCTGGGCTGCAGTGGGACACTGGGTCAATGCACAGACAGGAAGGGCCCAGGGTGGGGCTCAGTCTGGGCTGCAGTGGGACACTGGGTCAATGTACAGACAGGAAGGGCCCAGAGTGGGACTCAGTCTGGGCTGCAGTGGGACACTGGGTCAATGCACAGACAGGAAGGGTCCAGGGTGGGGCTCAGTCTGGGCTGCAGTGGGACACTGGATCAATGTACAGACAGGAAGGGCCCACGGTGGGGCTCAGTCTGGGCTGCAGTGGGACACTGGGTCAATGCACAGACAGGAAGGGTCCAGGGTGGTGCTCAGTCTGGGCTGCAGTGGGACACTGGGTCAATGTACAGACAGGAAGGGCCCAGAGTGGGACTCAGTCTGGGCTGCAGTGGGACACTGGGTCAATGTACAGACAGGAAGGGCCCAGGGTGGGGCTCAGTCTGGGCTGCAGTGGGACACTGGGTCAATGTACAGACAGGAAGGGCCCAGGGTGGGGCTCATTCTGGGCTGCAGTGGGACACTGGGTCAATGCACAGACAGGAAGGGCCCAGGGTGGGGCTCAGTCTGGGCTGCAGTGGGACACTGGGTCAATGCACAGACAGGAAGGGCCCAGGGTGGGGCTCAGTCTGGGCTGCAGTGGGACACTGGGTCAATGTACAGACAGGAAGGGCCCAGGGTGGGGCTCAGTCTGGGCTGCAGTGGGACACTGGGTCAATGTACAGACAGGAAGGGCCCAGGGTGGGGCTCAGTCTGGGCTGCAGTGGGGCACTGGGTCAATGTACAGACAGGAAGGGCCCAGGGTGGGGCTCAGTCTGGGCTGCAGTGGGACACTGGGTCAATGTACAGACAGGAAGGGCCCAGAGTGGGGCTCAGTCTGGGCTGCAGTGGGACACTGGGTCAATGTAAAGACAGGAAGGGCCCAGGGTGGGGCTCAGTCTGGGCTGCAGTGGGACACTGGGTCAATGCACAGACAGGAAGGGTCCAGGGTGGGGCTCAGTCTGGGCTGCAGTGGGACACTGGGTCAATGTACAGACAGGAAGGGCCCAGGGTGGGGCTCAGTCTGGGCTGCAGTGGGACACTGGGTCAATGTACAGACAGGAAGGGCCCAGGGTGGGGCTCAGTCTGGGCTGCAGTGGGACACTGGGTCAATGTACAGACAGGAAGGGCCCAGGGTGGGGCTCAGTCTGGGCTGCAGTGGGACACTGGGTCAATGTACAGACAGGAAGGGCCCAGGGTGGGGCTCAGTCTGGGCTGCAGTGGGACACTGGGTCAATGTACAGACAGGAAGGGCCCAGGGTGGGGCTCAGTCTGGGCTGCAGTGGGACACTGGGTCAATGCACAGACAGGAAGGGCCCAGGGTGGGGCTCAGTCTGGGCTGCAGTGGGACACTGGGTCAATGCACAGACAGGAAGGGCCCAGGGTGGGGCTCAGTCTGGGCTGCAGTGGGACACTGGGTCAATGTACAGACAGGAAGGGCCCAGAGTGGGACTCAGTCTGGGCTGCAGTGGGACACTGGGTCAATGCACAGACAGGAAGGGTCCAGGGTGGGGCTCAGTCTGGGCTGCAGTGGGACACTGGATCAATGTACAGACAGGAAGGGCCCACGGTGGGGCTCAGTCTGGGCTGCAGTGGGACACTGGGTCAATGCACAGACAGGAAGGGTCCAGGGTGGTGCTCAGTCTGGGCTGCAGTGGGACACTGGGTCAATGTACAGACAGGAAGGGCCCAGAGTGGGACTCAGTCTGGGCTGCAGTGGGACACTGGGTCAATGTACAGACAGGAAGGGCCCAGGGTGGGGCTCAGTCTGGGCTGCAGTGGGACACTGGGTCAATGTACAGACAGGAAGGGCCCAGGGTGGGGCTCATTCTGGGCTGCAGTGGGACACTGGGTCAATGCACAGACAGGAAGGGCCCAGGGTGGGGCTCAGTCTGGGCTGCAGTGGGACACTGGGTCAATGCACAGACAGGAAGGTCCCTGGGTGGGGCTCAGTCTGGGCTGCAGTGGGACACTGGGTCAATGTACAGACAGGAAGGGCCCAGGGTGGGGCTCAGTCTGGGCTGCAGTGGGACACTGGGTCAATGTACAGACAGGAAGGGCCCAGGGTGGGGCTCAGTCTGGGCTGCAGTGGGGCACTGGGTCAATGTACAGACAGGAAGGGCCCAGGGTGGGGCTCAGTCTGGGCTGCAGTGGGACACTGGGTCAATGTACAGACAGGAAGGGCCCAGAGTGGGGCTCAGTCTGGGCTGCAGTGGGACACTGGGTCAATGTAAAGACAGGAAGGGCCCAGGGTGGGGCTCAGTCTGGGCTGCAGTGGGACACTGGGTCAATGCACAGACAGGAAGGGTCCAGGGTGGGGCTCAGTCTGGGCTGCAGTGGGACACTGGGTCAATGTACAGACAGGAAGGGCCCAGGGTGGGGCTCAGTCTGGGCTGCAGTGGGACACTGGGTCAATGTACAGACAGGAAGGGCCCAGGGTGGGGCTCAGTCTGGGCTGCAGTGGTTCACTGGGTCAATGTACAGACAGGAAGGGCCCAGGGTGGGGCTCAGTCTGGGCTGCAGTGGGACACTGGGTCAATGTACAGACAGGAAGGGCCCAGGGTGGGGCTAAGTCTGGGCTGCAGTGGGACACTGGGTCAATGTACAGACAGGAAGGGTCCAGGGTGGGGCTCAGTCTGGGCTGGAGTTGGGCACTGGGTCAATGTACAGACAGGAAGGGCCCAGGGTGGGGCTCAGTCTGGGCTGCAGTGGGACACTGTGTCAATGTACAGACAGGAAGGGCCCAGGGTGGGGCTCAGTCTGGGCTGCAGTGGGACACTGGTTCAATGTGCAGAGAGGAAGGGCCCAGGGTGGGGCTCAGTCTGGGCAGCAGTGGGACACTGGGTCAATGTACAGACAGGAAGGGCCCAGGGTGGGGCTCAGTCTGGGCTGCAGTGGGACACTGGGTCAATGTACAGACAGGAAGGGCCCAGGATGGGGCTCATTCTGGGCTGCAGTGGGACACTGGGTCAATGTACAGACAGGAAGGGCCCAGGGTGTGGCTCAGTCTGGGCTGCAGTGGGACACTCGGTCAATGTACAGACAGGAAGGGCCCAGGATGGGGCTCATTCTGGGCTGCAGTGGGACACTGGGTCAATGTACAGACAGGAAGGGCCCAGGGTGGGGCTCAGTCTGGGCTGCAGTGGGACACTCGGTCAATGTTGGATCAATGTTCATCGGAACACCAGGGGCTCCCCATGTCTTCTTGTGTTCGTGTTGCTGGATCTGTTCCGTCCACTAAAATGGGCAGAGGGGTCCATCTCATCGTTAAAAGCAACAGTCAATTGAAAATAAAATCAGTCAGATTAGAAAACGAGCTGCCAATTCACTATCGCCCGTTTTGCTCTCACGCGCTGGGTGATTTTTTTCTCTCCTCGATTCCTTAGGCTGGCGATCTTGTGGGGTAAATTGTCAGATATCTAAATACTGAATCCTAAATAAGTCTCACCAATCTGCAGTCGTGTCAGACACTGATCTGAACTATAATGTGATAATCAGTGATCCAGCTAATGCTGAATTACGGTGATACTCTCAGCTACTTTTACAATCGGTTATTCATTGTTTTAAGTATCTGCCTATTAATTATGTTTTTAAATTCTCAGATGGCCCTGTCTACAACTGTTTATATGCATTATTATTGGTATACTCAAAGTTTAAATAATGATAATTATGAATTCCAAGTCAATAAATCGCTGTTGTGCATGATTTTCCCTCTTCCTTCTTTGAAGATTTGGTCAGAAAGTGTTAATCCATTCACTCAGCAGTTTGTGGGGATCCGAATTAATGGTCGGTGAGGTGAACTCATCCAATCTGAGCTGGGAGATCGAAGACAGTTCAGCGAGCAATTTTTGGCATCATTCACTTCTCGACATGGGTCACAATCGAACAGGAACATGTTAAACCGAGGCCCCAAAACCAGGGCCCAGAGAAGAAATTAAACCCCAGGGCAGTGAACAGACCGAACTGACGTGGGCCCTGTTTGGTTGCAGCCTGAGCAGGAGACCTCGGTTGGTCCCCTCTGGGGAATGCCTCAATTGGTCGCCTCCAGGTGAGGCATTGGTCCATCCCCTGCAGTGGGGTCCGCGGCCGGTCCCTTCTCAGGCAGACAATGGGCACCACAACAACAACAACGATAGCAACAACAACTTGTACTCATAATATGAATATATATATATAGATATGTGTGTATTGACACACGACCAGCACATCGGCATCTTGGACAAAATGGCAGCAAGTACGGCTACCATCTTGGAAAAATGGCAAAAAAAATGCGCAGAGTGTCCCCAGTGATACCACAGTGATCCCACAGTGCACGCAGTCACCCCAGACTGCTCCGAGACTGCACCAAGGAATCCCACAGTGCACGCAGTCACCCCAGACTGATCCCAGACTGCACCCAGGAATCCCACAGTGCACGCAGTCACCCCAGACTGCTCCGAGACTGCACCAAGGAATCCCACAGTGCACGCAGTCACCCCAGACTGATCCCAGACTGCACCCAGGGATCCTACAGTGCACGCAGTCACCCCAGACTGATCCCAGACTGCACCCAGGAATCCTACAGTGCACGCAGTCACCCCAGACTGATCCCAGACTGCACCCAGGAATCCCACAGTGCACGCAGTCACCCCAGACTGCTCCGAGACTGCACCAAGGAATCCCACAGTGCACGCAGTCACCCCAGACTGCACCAAGGAATCCCACAGTGCACGCAGTCACCCCAGACTGATCCCAGACTGCACCAAGGAATCACACAGTGCACGCAGTCACCCCAGACTGCACCCAGGAATCCCACAGTGCACGCAGTCACCCCAGACTGCTCCGAGACTGCACCAAGGAATCCCACAGTGCACGCAGTCACACCAGACTGCTCCGAGACTGCACCCAGGAATCACACAGTGCACGCAGTCAACCCAGACTGCTCCGAGACTGCACCCAGGAATCCCACAGTGCACGCAGTCACCCCAGACTGATCCCAGACTGCACCCAGGAATCCCACAGTGCACGCAGTCACCCCAGACTGATCCCAGACTGCACCCAGGAATCCCACAGTGCACGCAGTCACCCCAGACTGATCCCAGACTGCACCCAGGAATCCCACAGTGCATGCAGTCACCATAGACTGATCCCAGACTGCACCCAGGAATCCCACAGTGCATGCAGTCACCCCAGACTGATCCCAGACTGCACCCAGGAATCCCACAGTGCATGCAGTCACCCCAGACTGCTCCGAGACTGCACCCAGGAATCCCACAGTGCACGCAGTCACCCCAGACTGATCCCAGACTGCACCCAGTAATCCCACAGTGCATGCAGTCACCCCAGACTGATCCGAGACTGCACCCAGGAATCCCACAGTGCACGCAGTCACCCCAGACTGATCCCAGACTGCACCCAGGAATCCCACAGTGCATGCAGTCACACCAGACTGATCCCAGACTGCACCCAGGAATGCAGTCACCCCAGACTGATCCGAGACTGCACCCAGTAATCCAGTGCATGCAGTCACCCCAGACTGCACCCAGGAATCCAATAGTGCACGCAGTCACCCCAGACTGATCCCAGACTGCACCCAGGAATCATACAGTCACCCCAGACTGATCTCAGACTGCACCCAGGGATCCTACAGTGCATGCAGTCACACCAGACTGATCCCAGACTGCACCCAGGGATCCCGCAGTGCACGCAGTCACACCAGACTGATCCCAGACTGCACCCATGGAGACTACATTGCACGCAGTCACCCCAGACTGATCCCAGACTGCACCCAGGAATCCTACAGTGCATGCAGTCACACCAGACTGATCCCAGACTGCACCCAGGAATCCTACAGTGCACGCAGTCACCCCAGGCTGATCCCAGACTGCACCCAGGGATCGTAAAGTGCATGCAGTGACCCAGACTGAACCCAGACTGCACCCAGGGATGCTACACTGCACGCAGTCACGCCAGACTGATGCAAGACAGCACCCAGGGATCCGACAGTGCACCCAGTCAACCCAGACTGATCCCTGACTGCACCCAGGGATCCGACAGTGCACGCATTCACCCCAGACTGCAGCCATGGATCCGACAGTGCACACAGTCACCACAGACTGATCCCAGACTGCTCACAAGGATCATACACTGCACCCAGTCACCCCAGATTGATCCCAGACTGCACCCAAGGATCCCAGGATGCACCCAGTCACCCCAGACTGATCCCAGACTGCACCCAGGAATCCTACAGTGCACGCAGTCACCCCAGACTGATCCCAGACTGCACCCAGTGATCCTACACTGCACCCAGTCACTCCAGACTGATCCCAGACTGCACCCACGGATCCCACAGTGCACGCAGTCACCCCTGACCTGTCACAGACTGCACCCAGGGATCCCAGAGTGCTCCCAGTTACCCCGACTGATCCCAGACTGCAACCAGGAAATCTACAGTGCACGCAGTTTCCCCAGATTGATCCCAGACTGCACCCAGGAATCCAACATTGCAAGCAGTCACCCCAGACTGATCCCAGACTGCACCCAGGGATCCTACAGTGCACGCAGTCACCCCAGACTGATCGCAGACTGCACCCAGGAATCCTAAAGTGAACGCAGTCACCCCAGACGGATCCCAGACTGCACCCAGTGATCCTACAGTGCACGCAGACACCCCAGACTGCATCCAGGAATCCTGCAGTGCACGCAGTCACCCCAGACTGATCCCAGACTGCACCCAGGGATCCTGCAGTGCACCCATTCACCGCAGACTGATCCTAGACTTCACCCAGCAATCCAACAGTGCACGCAGTCACCCGAGACTGATCCCAGACTGCACCCAGGAATCCTACAGTGCACCCAGTCACTCTAGACTGATCCCAGACTGCACCCAGGAATCCTACAGTGCATGCAGTCACACCAGACTGATCCCAGACTGCACCCAGTGACCCGACAGTGCATGCAGTCACCGCAGTCTGGTCCTGGGTGCAGTCTGATCCCAGACTGCAACCAGGAATCCGACAGTGCATGCAGTGACCCCAGACTAATCCCAGACTGCACCCATGTATCCAACAGTGCACCCAGTCACCCCAGACTGCACCCAGGATTCCGACAGTGCATGCAGTCACCCCAGACTGATCCCAGACTGCACCCAGGGATCCAACTGTGCACGCAGTCCCCCCAGACTGAACCCTGACTGCACCCAGGGATCGTACAGTGCACGCAGTCACCCCAGACTGATCCCAGACTGCACCCAGGAAACCTACATTGCACGCAGTCACACCAGACTAATCCCAGGCTGCACCCAGGGATCCGACAGTGTACGCATTCACCCAAGACTGATCCCAGACTGCACCCAGGGATCCTATATGCACACAGTCACTCCCGAATGATCCCAGACTGCACGCAGGGATCCCAGAATGCACCCAGTCACGCCAGACTGATCGCAGACTGCACCCAGGGATCCAACAGTGCACGCAGTCACCCCAGACTGATCCCTGACTGCACCCAGGGATCCTACAGTGCACGCAGTCACACCAGACTGATCCCAGACTGCAACAGCAATCCTACAGTGCACGCTGTCACCCCAGACTGATCCCAGACTGCACCCATGGAACCTGCAGTGCACGCAGTCACCCCAGACTGATTACAGACTGCACCCAGCGATCCTGCAGTGCACGCAGTCACCCCAGACTGAAACCAGACTGCACACAGGGATCCTGCAGTGCATGCAGTCACACCAGACTGCAGCCAGGGATTATACAGTGCACACAGTCACCCCAGACTGAGCGCAGACTGGACACAGGGATCCGACAGTGCACGCAGTAACCCCAGACTGATCCCAGACGGCACCCAGGAATACTACATTGCACGCAGTCACCCCAGACAGATCCCAAACTGCACCCAGGGATCCTGCAATGTACGCAGTCATCCCAGAATGATCCCAGACTGCACCCAGGGATCCAACAGTGCACGCAGTCACCCCAGACTGATCCCAGACTGCACCCAGGGATCCTGCAGTGCACACAGTCACCCCAGACTGATCCCAGACTGCACCCAGTGATCCCAGAGTGCACCCAGTCATCCCAGACTGATCCCAGACTGCACCAAGTGATCGGAAAGTGCACGCAGTCACCCCAGACTGATCCCCGACTGCACCCAGGGATCCTAGAGTGCACCCAGTCACCCCAGACTGATCCCAGACTGCACCCTGGGATCCCGCAGTGCACGCAGTCACCCCAGACCTGTCCAAGACTGCACCTGGCGATTCCAGAGTGCACCAAGTCACCCCGACTGATCCCGGACTGCAGCCAAGAAATCTACACTGCAGGCAGTCACCCCAGATTGATCCCAGACTGCACCCAGGGATCCTACAGTGCACGCAGTCACACCAGACTGATCCCAGACTGCACCCAGGAATCCTACAGTGCACGCAGTCACCCCAGGCTGATCCCAGACTGCACCCAGGGATCGTAAAGTGCATGCAGTGACCCAGACTGAACCCAGACTGCACCCAGGGATGCTACACTGCACGCAGTCACGCCAGACTGATGCAAGACAGCACCCAGGGATCCGACAGTGCACCCAGTCAACCCAGACTGATCCCTGACTGCACCCAGGGATCCGACAGTGCACGCATTCACCCCAGACTGCAGCCATGGATCCGACAGTGCACACAGTCACCACAGACTGATCCCAGACTGCTCACAAGGATCATACACTGCACCCAGTCACCCCAGATTGATCCCAGACTGCACCCAAGGATCCCAGGATGCACCCAGTCACCCCAGACTGATCCCAGACTGCACCCAGGAATCCTACAGTGCACGCAGTCACCCCAGACTGATCCCAGACTGCACCCAGTGATCCTACACTGCACCCAGTCACTCCAGACTGATCCCAGACTGCACCCACGGATCCCACAGTGCACGCAGTCACCCCTGACCTGTCACAGACTGCACCCAGGGATCCCAGAGTGCTCCCAGTTACCCCGACTGATCCCAGACTGCAACCAGGAAATCTACAGTGCACGCAGTTTCCCCAGATTGATCCCAGACTGCACCCAGGAATCCAACATTGCAAGCAGTCACCCCAGACTGATCCCAGACTGCACCCAGGGATCCTACAGTGCACGCAGTCACCCCAGACTGATCCCAGACTGCACCCAGGAATCCTAAAGTGAACGCAGTCACCCCAGACGGATCCCAGACTGCACCCAGTGATCCTACAGTGCACGCAGACACCCCAGACTGCATCCAGGAATCCTGCAGTGCACGCAGTCACCCCAGACTGATCCCAGACTGCACCCAGGGATCCTGCAGTGCACCCATTCACCGCAGACTGATCCTAGACTTCACCCAGCAATCCAACAGTGCACGCAGTCACCCGAGACTGATCCCAGACTGCACCCAGGAATCCTACAGTGCACCCAGTCACTCTAGACTGATCCCAGACTGCACCCAGGAATCCTACAGTGCATGCAGTCACACCAGACTGATCCCAGACTGCACCCAGTGACCCGACAGTGCATGCAGTCACCGCAGTCTGGTCCTGGGTGCAGTCTGATCCCAGACTGCAACCAGGAATCCGACAGTGCATGCAGTGACCCCAGACTAATCCCAGACTGCACCCATGTATCCAACAGTGCACCCAGTCACCCCAGACTGCACCCAGGATTCCGACAGTGCATGCAGTCACCCCAGACTGATCCCAGACTGCACCCAGGGATCCAACTGTGCACGCAGTCCCCCCAGACTGAACCCTGACTGCACCCAGGGATCGTACAGTGCACGCAGTCACCCCAGACTGATCCCAGACTGCACCCAGGAAACCTACATTGCACGCAGTCACACCAGACTAATCCCAGGCTGCACCCAGGGATCCGACAGTGTACGCATTCACCCAAGACTGATCCCAGACTGCACCCAGGGATCCTATATGCACACAGTCACTCCCGAATGATCCCAGACTGCACGCAGGGATCCCAGAATGCACCCAGTCACGCCAGACTGATCGCAGACTGCACCCAGGGATCCAACAGTGCACGCAGTCACCCCAGACTGATCCCTGACTGCACCCAGGGATCCTACAGTGCACGCAGTCACACCAGACTGATCCCAGACTGCAACAGCAATCCCACAGTGCACGCTGTCACCCCAGACTGATCCCAGACTGCACCCATGGAACCTGCAGTGCACGCAGTCACCCCAGACTGATTACAGACTGCACCCAGCGATCCTGCAGTGCACGCAGTCACCCCAGACTGATCCCAGACTGCACCCAGGAATCCTACAGTGCACCCAGTCACTCTAGACTGATCCCAGACTGCACCCAGGAATCCTACAGTGCATGCAGTCACACCAGACTGATCCCAGACTGCACCCAGTGACCCGACAGTGCATGCAGTCACCGCAGTCTGGTCCTGGGTGCAGTCTGATCCCAGACTGCAACCAGGAATCCGACAGTGCATGCAGTGACCCCAGACTAATCCCAGACTGCACCCATGTATCCAACAGTGCACCCAGTCACCCCAGACTGCACCCAGGATTCCGACAGTGCATGCAGTCACCCCAGACTGATCCCAGACTGCACCCAGGGATCCAACTGTGCACGCAGTCCCCCCAGACTGAACCCTGACTGCACCCAGGGATCGTACAGTGCACGCAGTCACCCCAGACTGATCCCAGACTGCACCCAGGAAACCTACATTGCACGCAGTCACACCAGACTAATCCCAGGCTGCACCCAGGGATCCGACAGTGTACGCATTCACCCAAGACTGATCCCAGACTGCACCCAGGGATCCTATATGCACACAGTCACTCCCGAATGATCCCAGACTGCACGCAGGGATCCCAGAATGCACCCAGTCACGCCAGACTGATCGCAGACTGCACCCAGGGATCCAACAGTGCACGCAGTCACCCCAGACTGATCCCCGACTGCACCCAGGGATCCTAGAGTGCACCCAGTCACCCCAGACTGATCCCAGACTGCACCCTGGGATCCCGCAGTGCACGCAGTCACCCCAGACCTGTCCAAGACTGCACCTGGCGATTCCAGAGTGCACCAAGTCACCCCGACTGATCCCGGACTGCAGCCAAGAAATCTACACTGCAGGCAGTCACCCCAGATTGATCCCAGACTGCACCCAGGGATCCTACAGTGCACGCAGTCACACCAGACTGATCCCAGACTGCACCCAGGAATCCTACAGTGCACGCAGTCACCCCAGGCTGATCCCAGACTGCACCCAGGGATCGTAAAGTGCATGCAGTGACCCAGACTGAACCCAGACTGCACCCAGGGATGCTACACTGCACGCAGTCACGCCAGACTGATGCAAGACAGCACCCAGGGATCCGACAGTGCACCCAGTCAACCCAGACTGATCCCTGACTGCACCCAGGGATCCGACAGTGCACGCATTCACCCCAGACTGCAGCCATGGATCCGACAGTGCACACAGTCACCACAGACTGATCCCAGACTGCTCACAAGGATCATACACTGCACCCAGTCACCCCAGATTGATCCCAGACTGCACCCAAGGATCCCAGGATGCACCCAGTCACCCCAGACTGATCCCAGACTGCACCCAGGAATCCTACAGTGCACGCAGTCACCCCAGACTGATCCCAGACTGCACCCAGTGATCCTACACTGCACCCAGTCACTCCAGACTGATCCCAGACTGCACCCACGGATCCCACAGTGCACGCAGTCACCCCTGACCTGTCACAGACTGCACCCAGGGATCCCAGAGTGCTCCCAGTTACCCCGACTGATCCCAGACTGCAACCAGGAAATCTACAGTGCACGCAGTTTCCCCAGATTGATCCCAGACTGCACCCAGGAATCCAACATTGCAAGCAGTCACCCCAGACTGATCCCAGACTGCACCCAGGGATCCTACAGTGCACGCAGTCACCCCAGACTGATCCCAGACTGCACCCAGGAATCCTAAAGTGAACGCAGTCACCCCAGACGGATCCCAGACTGCACCCAGTGATCCTACAGTGCACGCAGACACCCCAGACTGCATCCAGGAATCCTGCAGTGCACGCAGTCACCCCAGACTGATCCCAGACTGCACCCAGGGATCCTGCAGTGCACCCATTCACCGCAGACTGATCCTAGACTTCACCCAGCAATCCAACAGTGCACGCAGTCACCCGAGACTGATCCCAGACTGCACCCAGGAATCCTACAGTGCACCCAGTCACTCTAGACTGATCCCAGACTGCACCCAGGAATCCTACAGTGCATGCAGTCACACCAGACTGATCCCAGACTGCACCCAGTGACCCGACAGTGCATGCAGTCACCGCAGTCTGGTCCTGGGTGCAGTCTGATCCCAGACTGCAACCAGGAATCCGACAGTGCATGCAGTGACCCCAGACTAATCCCAGACTGCACCCATGTATCCAACAGTGCACCCAGTCACCCCAGACTGCACCCAGGATTCCGACAGTGCATGCAGTCACCCCAGACTGATCCCAGACTGCACCCAGGGATCCAACTGTGCACGCAGTCCCCCCAGACTGAACCCTGACTGCACCCAGGGATCGTACAGTGCACGCAGTCACCCCAGACTGATCCCAGACTGCACCCAGGAAACCTACATTGCACGCAGTCACACCAGACTAATCCCAGGCTGCACCCAGGGATCCGACAGTGTACGCATTCACCCAAGACTGATCCCAGACTGCACCCAGGGATCCTATATGCACACAGTCACTCCCGAATGATCCCAGACTGCACGCAGGGATCCCAGAATGCACCCAGTCACGCCAGACTGATCGCAGACTGCACCCAGGGATCCAACAGTGCACGCAGTCACCCCAGACTGATCCCTGACTGCACCCAGGGATCCTACAGTGCACGCAGTCACACCAGACTGATCCCAGACTGCAACAGCAATCCTACAGTGCACGCTGTCACCCCAGACTGATCCCAGACTGCACCCATGGAACCTGCAGTGCACGCAGTCACCCCAGACTGATTACAGACTGCACCCAGCGATCCTGCAGTGCACGCAGTCACCCCAGACTGATCCCAGACTGCACCCAGGAATCCTACAGTGCACCCAGTCACTCTAGACTGATCCCAGACTGCACCCAGGAATCCTACAGTGCATGCAGTCACACCAGACTGATCCCAGACTGCACCCAGTGACCCGACAGTGCATGCAGTCACCGCAGTCTGGTCCTGGGTGCAGTCTGATCCCAGACTGCAACCAGGAATCCGACAGTGCATGCAGTGACCCCAGACTAATCCCAGACTGCACCCATGTATCCAACAGTGCACCCAGTCACCCCAGACTGCACCCAGGATTCCGACAGTGCATGCAGTCACCCCAGACTGATCCCAGACTGCACCCAGGGATCCAACTGTGCACGCAGTCCCCCCAGACTGAACCCTGACTGCACCCAGGGATCGTACAGTGCACGCAGTCACCCCAGACTGATCCCAGACTGCACCCAGGAAACCTACATTGCACGCAGTCACACCAGACTAATCCCAGGCTGCACCCAGGGATCCGACAGTGTACGCATTCACCCAAGACTGATCCCAGACTGCACCCAGGGATCCTATATGCACACAGTCACTCCCGAATGATCCCAGACTGCACGCAGGGATCCCAGAATGCACCCAGTCACGCCAGACTGATCGCAGACTGCACCCAGGGATCCAACAGTGCACGCAGTCACCCCAGACTGATCCCTGACTGCACCCAGGGATCCTACAGTGCACGCAGTCACACCAGACTGATCCCAGACTGCAACAGCAATCCTACAGTGCACGCTGTCACCCCAGACTGATCCCAGACTGCACCCATGGAACCTGCAGTGCACGCAGTCACCCCAGACTGATTACAGACTGCACCCAGCGATCCTGCAGTGCACGCAGTCACCCCAGACTGAAACCAGACTGCACACAGGGATCCTGCAGTGCATGCAGTCACACCAGACTGCAGCCAGGGATTATACAGTGCACACAGTCACCCCAGACTGAGCGCAGACTGGACACAGGGATCCGACAGTGCACGCAGTAACCCCAGACTGATCCCAGACGGCACCCAGGAATACTACATTGCACGCAGTCACCCCAGACAGATCCCAAACTGCACCCAGGGATCCTGCAATGTACGCAGTCATCCCAGAATGATCCCAGACTGCACCCAGGGATCCAACAGTGCACGCAGTCACCCCAGACTGATCCCAGACTGCACCCAGGGATCCTGCAGTGCACACAGTCACCCCAGACTGATCCCAGACTGCACCCAGTGATCCCAGAGTGCACCCAGTCATCCCAGACTGATCCCAGACTGCACCAAGTGATCGGAAAGTGCACGCAGTCACCCCAGACTGATCCCCGACTGCACCCAGGGATCCTAGAGTGCACCCAGTCACCCCAGACTGATCCCAGACTGCACCCTGGGATCCCGCAGTGCACGCAGTCACCCCAGACCTGTCCAAGACTGCACCTGGCGATTCCAGAGTGCACCAAGTCACCCCGACTGATCCCGGACTGCAGCCAAGAAATCTACACTGCAGGCAGTCACCCCAGATTGATCCCAGACTGCACCCAGGGATCCTACAGTGCACGCAGTCACACCAGACTGATCCCAGACTGCACCCAGGAATCCTACAGTGCACGCAGTCACCCCAGGCTGATCCCAGACTGCACCCAGGGATCGTAAAGTGCATGCAGTGACCCAGACTGAACCCAGACTGCACCCAGGGATGCTACACTGCACGCAGTCACGCCAGACTGATGCAAGACAGCACCCAGGGATCCGACAGTGCACCCAGTCAACCCAGACTGATCCCTGACTGCACCCAGGGATCCGACAGTGCACGCATTCACCCCAGACTGCAGCCATGGATCCGACAGTGCACACAGTCACCACAGACTGATCCCAGACTGCTCACAAGGATCATACACTGCACCCAGTCACCCCAGATTGATCCCAGACTGCACCCAAGGATCCCAGGATGCACCCAGTCACCCCAGACTGATCCCAGACTGCACCCAGGAATCCTACAGTGCACGCAGTCACCCCAGACTGATCCCAGACTGCACCCAGTGATCCTACACTGCACCCAGTCACTCCAGACTGATCCCAGACTGCACCCACGGATCCCACAGTGCACGCAGTCACCCCTGACCTGTCACAGACTGCACCCAGGGATCCCAGAGTGCTCCCAGTTACCCCGACTGATCCCAGACTGCAACCAGGAAATCTACAGTGCACGCAGTTTCCCCAGATTGATCCCAGACTGCACCCAGGAATCCAACATTGCAAGCAGTCACCCCAGACTGATCCCAGACTGCACCCAGGGATCCTACAGTGCACGCAGTCACCCCAGACTGATCCCAGACTGCACCCAGGAATCCTAAAGTGAACGCAGTCACCCCAGACGGATCCCAGACTGCACCCAGTGATCCTACAGTGCACGCAGACACCCCAGACTGCATCCAGGAATCCTGCAGTGCACGCAGTCACCCCAGACTGATCCCAGACTGCACCCAGGGATCCTGCAGTGCACCCATTCACCGCAGACTGATCCTAGACTTCACCCAGCAATCCAACAGTGCACGCAGTCACCCGAGACTGATCCCAGACTGCACCCAGGAATCCTACAGTGCACCCAGTCACTCTAGACTGATCCCAGACTGCACCCAGGAATCCTACAGTGCATGCAGTCACACCAGACTGATCCCAGACTGCACCCAGTGACCCGACAGTGCATGCAGTCACCGCAGTCTGGTCCTGGGTGCAGTCTGATCCCAGACTGCAACCAGGAATCCGACAGTGCATGCAGTGACCCCAGACTAATCCCAGACTGCACCCATGTATCCAACAGTGCACCCAGTCACCCCAGACTGCACCCAGGATTCCGACAGTGCATGCAGTCACCCCAGACTGATCCCAGACTGCACCCAGGGATCCAACTGTGCACGCAGTCCCCCCAGACTGAACCCTGACTGCACCCAGGGATCGTACAGTGCACGCAGTCACCCCAGACTGATCCCAGACTGCACCCAGGAAACCTACATTGCACGCAGTCACACCAGACTAATCCCAGGCTGCACCCAGGGATCCGACAGTGTACGCATTCACCCAAGACTGATCCCAGACTGCACCCAGGGATCCTATATGCACACAGTCACTCCCGAATGATCCCAGACTGCACGCAGGGATCCCAGAATGCACCCAGTCACGCCAGACTGATCGCAGACTGCACCCAGGGATCCAACAGTGCACGCAGTCACCCCAGACTGATCCCTGACTGCACCCAGGGCTCGTACAGTGCACGCAGTCACCCCAGACTGATCCCAGGCTGCACCCAGGGATCCTGCTATGTACGCATTCACCCCAGACTGATCCCAGACTGCACCCAGGGATCCGACAGTGCACGCAGTCACACCAGACTGATCCCAGACTGCAACAGCAATCCTACAGTGCACGCTGTCACCCCAGACTGATCCCAGACTGCACCCATGGAACCTGCAGTGCACGCAGTCACCCCAGACTGATTACAGACTGCACCCAGCGATCCTGCAGTGCACGCAGTCACCCCAGACTGAAACCAGACTGCACACAGGGATCCTGCAGTGCATGCAGTCACACCAGACTGCAGCCAGGGATTATACAGTGCACACAGTCACCCCAGACTGAGCGCAGACTGGACACAGGGATCCGACAGTGCACGCAGTAACCCCAGACTGATCCCAGACGGCACCCAGGAATACTACATTGCACGCAGTCACCCCAGACAGATCCCAAACTGCACCCAGGGATCCTGCAATGTACGCAGTCATCCCAGAATGATCCCAGACTGCACCCAGGGATCCAACAGTGCACGCAGTCACCCCAGACTGATCCCAGACTGCACCCAGGGATCCTGCAGTGCACACAGTCACCCCAGACTGATCCCAGACTGCACCCAGTGATCCCAGAGTGCACCCAGTCATCCCAGACTGATCCCAGACTGCACCAAGTGATCGGAAAGTGCACGCAGTCACCCCAGACTGATCCCCGACTGCACCCAGGGATCCTAGAGTGCACCCAGTCACCCCAGACTGATCCCAGACTGCACCCTGGGATCCCGCAGTGCACGCAGTCACCCCAGACCTGTCCAAGACTGCACCTGGCGATTCCAGAGTGCACCAAGTCACCCCGACTGATCCCGGACTGCAGCCAAGAAATCTACACTGCAGGCAGTCACCCCAGATTGATCCCAGACTGCACCCAGGGATCCTACAGTGCACGCAGTCACCCCAGACTGATCCCAGACTACACCAGGGGATTCGAAACTGCACCCAGTTACCCCAGACTAATTCCAGACTGCAACCATGAATCCTACAGTGCACGCAGTAAACCCAGACTGATCCCAGACTGCACTCAGGGAGCCTGCAGTGCACGCAGTCACCCCACACTGATCCCAGACTGCACCCAGTGATCCTACAGTGCACGCAGTCACCCCAGACTGCACCCAGGAATCCTGCAATGCACGCAGTCACCCCAGACTGACCCCAGACTGCACCCAGGGAACGGAAGGGCAGGCAGTCACCCCAGACTGATCCCAGACTGCACCCAGGGATCCTACACTGCACCCAGTCACCCCAGACTATTCCCAGACTGCACCCAGGAAACCTACATTGCAAGCAGTCACACCAGACTGATCCCAGACTGCACCCAGGGATCCGACTATGCACGCAGTCACCCCAGACAGATCACAGACTGCACCCAGGGATCCTAGAGTGCACCCAGTCACCCCAGACAGATCCCAGACTGCACCCAGGGATCCTAGAGTGCACCCAGTCACCCCAGACTGATCCCAGACTGCACCCAGGGATCCTAGAGTGCACCCAGTCACCCCAGACAGATCCCAATCTGCACCCATGTATCCGACAGTGCACACAGTCACCCCAGACTGATCCCAGACTGCAACCATGAATCCTACAGTGCACGCAGTAAACACAGACTGATCCCAGACTGCACTCAGGGAGCCTACAGTGCACGCAGTCACCCCAGACTGATCCCAGACTGCACCCAGTGATCCTACAGTGCACGCAGTCACCCCAGACTGCACCCAGGAATCCTGCAATGCACGCAGTCACCCCAGACTGATCCCAGACTGCACCCAGGGAACGTAAGTGCACGCAGTCACCCCAGACTGATCCCAGACTGCACCCAGGGATTCTACACTTCACGCAGTCACACCAGACTGCTCCCAGACTGCACCCAGGGATCCTACAGTGCACGCAGTAACACCAGTCTTTCCCCAGACTGCACCCATGGATGCTACAGTGCACGTAGTCACCCCAGACTGATCCCAGACTGCACCCAGGAATCCTGCAGTGCACGCAGTCACCCCAGACTGATCCCAGACTGCACCCAGGGATCCTACAGTGCACGCATTCATCCCAGACTGATCGCAGACTGCACCCAGGGATCCTACAGTGCACGCAGTCACCCCAGACTGATCCCAGACTGCACCCAGGGATCCTACAGTGCACGCAGTCAACCCAGACTGATCCTAGACTGCACCCAGGGACCCTACAGTGCACGCAGTCAACCCAGACTGATCCTAGACTGCACCCAGGGACCCTACAGTGCACCCAGTCATCCCAGACTGATCCCAGACTGCACCGAGGGATCCCAGAGTGCACGCAGTCTACCCAGACTGATCCCAGATTGCACCCAGGGATCATACAGAGCACGCAGTCATCCCAGACTGATCCCAGACTGCACCCAGGGATCCTACAGTGCACGCAGTCACCCCAGACTGATCCCAGACTGCACCCAGGGATCCTACAGTGCACGCAGTCAACCCAGACTGATCCCAGACTGCACCCAGGGATCCCACAGTGCACGCAGTCATCCCAGACTGATCCCAGATTGCAGCCACGGAACCTTCACTGAACCCAGTCACCCCAGACTGATCCCAGACAACACCCAGGAATCCTACAGTGCAGGCAATAATCCCAGACTAATCCCAGAATGCACCCATGGATCCTACAGTGCACGCAGTCACCCCAGACTGATCCCAGACTGCACACCCAGTAATCCTACATGCACCCAGTCACCCCAGACTGATCCCAGACGGCACCCAGGAACCCGACAGTGCACGCAATCACCCCACACTGATCCCAGACTGCACCCAGGAATCCTACAGAGCACGCAGTCACCCCAGACTGATCCCAGACTGCACCCAGGGATCCTGCACTGCACGCAGTCACACCAGACTGATCCCAGACTGCACCCAGGGATCCCAGAGTGCACCCAGTCTCGCCAGACTGATCCCAGACTGCACCCAGGAATTCTACAGTGCACGCAGTCACCCCAGACTGATCCCAGACTGCACCCAGGGATCGCACAGTCCACGCAGTCTCCCCAGATTGATCCCAGTCTGCACCCAGGGATCGTACAGTGCACGCAGTCTCCCCAGACTGATCCCAGACTGCACCCAGGGATCCTACAGTGCACTCAGTAACCCCAGACTGATCCCAGACTGCACCCATGAATCCTCCATTGCAGGCAGTCACCCCAGACTGATCCCAGACTACATCCAGGGATCCTACTGTGCACGCAGTCACCCTAGACTGATCACAGACTTAACCCAGGGATCCCAGAGTGCACGCAGTCATCCCAGACTGATCCCAGACTGCACCCAGGGATCCCAGATTGCACGCAGTCACCCAGACTGATCCCAGACTGAACCCAGGGATTCCAGAGTGCACAAAGTCATCCCAGACTGATTCCAAACTGCAGCCAGGAATTCTACAGTGCACGCAGTCACCCCAGACTGATCCCAGACTTCACCCTGGGATCGGACAGTGCACGCAGGCAGCGCAGACTGATCACAGACTGCACCCAGGGATCCTGGAGTGCACGCAATCAACCCACACTGATCCCAGACAGCACCCAGGAATCCTACAGAGCACGCAGTCTCGCCAGACTGATCCCAGACTGCACCCAGGAATTCTACAGTGCACGCAGTCACCCCAGACTGATCCCAGACTGCACCCAGGGATCGCACAGTGCACGCAGTCACCGCAGACTGATCACAGACTGCACCCAGGGATCCTGGAGTGCACGCAGTCACCCCAGACTGTTCCCAGTCTGCACCCAGGGATCCCAGATTGCACCCAGTCTCGCGAGACTGATCCCAGACTGCACCCAGGAATTCTACATTGCACGCAGTCACCCCAGACTGATCCCAGACTGCACCCAGGGATCCCAGAGTGCACGCAGTCTACCCAGACTGATCCCAGACTGCACCCAGGGATCATACAGAGCACGCAGTCACCCCAGAATGATCCCAGACTGCACCCAGGGATCCTGCAGTGCACGCAGTCAACCCAGACTGCACCCAGGGATCCCAGAGTGCACGCAGTCTACCCAGACTGATCCCAGACTGCACCCAGGGATCCTAAAATGCACCCAGTCACCCCAGACTGATCCAAGACTGCACCCAGGGATCCCAGAGTGCACCCAGTCACGCCAGACTGATCCCAGACTGCACCCTGGAATTCTACAGTTCACGCAGTTACTCCTGACTGAACCCAGACTGCAGCCAGTGATCGAACAGTGCATGCAGTCTCCCCAGACTGATCCCAGACTGCACCCAGGGATCCGACAGTGCACTCAGTAACCCCAGACTGATCCCAGACTGCACCCATGAATCCTACAGTGCAGGCAGTAACCCCAGACTGATCCCAGACTGCACCCAGGGATCGCACAGTGCACACAGTCTCCCCAGACTGATCCCAGTCTGCACCCAGGGATCGTACAGTGCACGCAGTCTCCCCAGACTGATCCCAGACTGCACCCAGGGATCCTACAGTGCACTCAGTAAACCGAGACTGATCCCAGAAAGCACCCAGGAAACCGGCAGTGCACGCAGTCACCCCAGACTGATCCCAGACTGCACCCAGGAATTCTACAGAGCACGCAGTCACCCCAGACTGATCCAAGACTGCACCCAGGGATACTGCACTGCACGCAGTCATCCCGGACTGACCCCAGACTGCACCCAGGGTTCCCAGTGTGCACGCAGTCCACCTGGACTGATCCCAGACTGCACCCAGGGATCTGAAAATGCACCCAGTCACCCCAGACTTATCCCAGACTGCACCCAGGGATACCAGATTGCACCCAGTTTCGCCAGACTGATCCCAGACTGCGCCCAGGAATTCTACAGTGCACGCAGTCTCCCCAGACTGATCCTAGTCTGCACCCAGGGATCGGACAGTGCACGCAGTCACCCCAGACTGATCTCAGACTGCACCCAGGGATCCTACAGTGCACGCAGTCATCCCAGACTGATCCCAAACTGCACCCAGGGATCCTGGAGTGCACGCAGTCACCACAGACTGATCCCAGACTGCACCCATGATGCTACAGTGCACGCAGTCACCCCAGACTGATCCTAGAATGCACCCAGTGATCCTACAGTGCACGCAGTCACCCCAGACTGATCCCAGACTGCACCCAGGAATCCTGCAGTGCACGCAGTCACCCCAGACTGATCCCAGACTGCACCCAGGGATCCGACAGTGCATGCAGTCATCCCAGACTGATCCCAAACTGCACCCAGGGATCCTGGAGTGCACGCAGTCACCACAGACTGATCCCAGACTGCACCCAGGAATCTAACAATGCATGCAGTCACCCCAGACTGATCCTAGACTGCACCCATGGATCCTACAGTGCACGCAATCACCCCAGACTGATCCCAGACTGCACCCAGGAATCCTCCATTGCAGGCAGTCACCCCAGACTGATCCCAGACTACATCCAGGGATCCTACTGTGCACGCAGTCACCCTAGACTGATCACAGACTTAACCCAGGGATCCCAGAGTGCACGCAGTCACCCCAGACTGATCCCAGACTGCACCCAGGGATCCCAGATTGCACGCAGTCACCCAGACTGATCCCAGACTGAACCCAGGGATTCCAGAGTGCACAAAGTCATCCCAGACTGATTCCAAACTGCAGCCAGGAATTCTACAGTGCACGCAGTCACCCCAGACTGATCCTAGACTGCACCCATGGATCCTACAGTGCACGCAGTCACCCCAGACTGATCCCAGACTGCACCCATGGATCCTACAGTGCACGCAGTCACCCCAGACTGATCCCAGACTGCACCCAGGAATCTAACAATGCATGCAGTCACCCCAGACTGATCCTAGACTGCACCCATGGATCCTACAATGCAAGCAGTAACCCCAGACCTGTCCCAGACTGCACCCAGGGATCCCAGAGTGCACCCAGTCACCCCGACTGATCCCAGACTGCACCCAGGAAATCTACAGTGCACGCAGTTAACCCAGACTGATCCGAGACTGCACCCAGGGATCCTGCAGTGCACGCAGTCACCGCAGACTAATCCCAGACAGCACCCATGTATCCTACAGTGCACACAGTCATCCCAGACTGATCCCAGACTGCACCCTGGGTTCCTACAGTGCACCCAGTCACCCCAGACGGAGCCCAGACTGCACACAGGGATTCTACAGTGCACGCAGTAACCCCAGACAGATCCCAAACTGCACCCAGGTATCCTGCAGTACACGCAGTCACCCCAGACTGATCCCAGACTGCACCCACGGATCCTACAATGCAGCCAGTCACACTAGACTGATTCCAGACTGCACCCAGGAAATCTACATTGCACGCAGTCACCCCAGACTGATCCCAGACTGCAGCCACGGATCCTACAGTGCACGCAGTAACTCCTGACTGATCCCAGACTGCACCCAGGGATCCTACATTGCACGCAGTCACCCCAGACTGCACCCAGGAATCCTGCAGTGCACGCAGTAACCCTAGGCTGATCCCAGACTGCACCCAGGGATCCGACATTGCACGCAGTCACCCCAGACTGATCCCAGGCTGCACCCAGGAATCCTACAGAGCACGCACTCACCCCAGACAGATCCCAGACTGCACCCAGGGATCCTGCAGTGCACGCAGTCAACACAGACTGATCCCAGACTGCACCAAGGGATCCCAGAGTGCACACAGTCGACCCAGACAGATCCCAGACTGCACCCAGGGATCCTAAAATGCACCCAGTCACCCCAGACTGATCCCAGACTGCACCCAGGGATCCCAGAGTGCACCCAGTCACCCAGATTGATCGCAGACTGCACCCAGGAATCCTACAGTGCACGCAGTCACCCCAGACTGATCCCAGACTGCACCCAGGGATCCCAGAGTGCACCCAGTCACCCAGATTGATCGCAGACTGCACCCAGGAATCCTACAGTGCACGCAGTCACCCCAGACCTTTCCCAGACTGCACCCAGGGATGCCAGAGTGCACCCAGTCATCCCAAACTGATCCCAGACTTCACCCAGGAATCCGACATTGCACCCAGTCACCCCAGACTGATCCCAGACTGCACCCAGTTATCCTACATTGCAGGCAGTCACCCCAGACTAATCCCAGACTGCACCCATGGATCGTACAGTGCACGCAATCATCCCAGACTGATTCCAGACTGCACCCAGTAATCCTAAATGCAGCCAGTTACCCCAGACTGATCCCAGACTGCACCCAGTAATCCAACATGCACCCTGTCACCCCAGACTGATGCCAGACTGCACCCAGGGATCGGACAGTGCACGCAGTCAACCCAGACTGCACCCAGTAAACCTACAGTGCAATCAGTCACCCCAGACTGATCCCAGACTGCACCCAGGGATCCTACAGTTCACGCAGTAACCCCAGACTGATCCCAGACGGCACCCAGGGATCCTGCAGTGCACGCAGTCACCCCAGACTGATCCCAGACTGCAGACACGGATCCCAGAGTGCCCCAAGTCATCCCAGACTGATCCCAGACTGCAACCAGGAAATCTACTGTGCACGCAGTCACCCCAGCCTGATCCCAGACTGCACCCAGGATTCCTACAGTGCACGCAGTCCCCACAGACTGATCCCAGACTGCACCCAGGGATCCTAAAGTGCACCCAGACACCCCGGACTGATCCCAGACTGCACCCACGGATCCCAGAGTGCACCCAGTCACCCCAGACTGATCCCAGACTGCACCCACGGATCGTACAATGCACCCAGTCACCCCAGACTGATCACAGACTGCACCCAGGGATCCCAGAATGCACCCAGTCACCCCAGACTGTTCACAGACTGCACCCAGGGATCCTGCAGTGCACGGAGTCACCGCAGATTGATCCCAGACTGCACCCAGGGATCGTACAGTGCACGCAGTCACCCCAGACTGATCCCAGACTGCACCCAGGGATCGTACAGTGCACGCATTGACCCCTAACTGATCCCAGACTGCACCCAGTCAACCCAGACTGATCAAAGACTGCACCCAGGGATCCTGCAGTGCACACAGTCACCCCAGACTGATCTCAGACTGCACTCAGTAATCCTATATGCACCCAGTCAACCCAGACTGATCCCAGACTGCACCCAGGATTCCAACAGTGCACGCATTTACCCCAGACTGATCCCAGACTACACGCAGGGAGCCGACAGTGCACGCAGTAACCCCAGACTGAACCCAGACTGCACCCAGTGATCCTACATTGAACGCAGTCACCCCAGACTGCAAACAGGAATCCTGCAGTGCACGCAGTCATCCCAGACTGATCCCAGACTGCACCCAGCGATACGACAGTGCACGCAGTCACCCCAGACTGATCCCAGACAGCACCCATGGATCCTACAGTGCACTCAGTCACCCCAGACTGATCCCAGACTGCACCCAGGAATCCGACATTGCACGCAGTCACCACAGGCTGATCCCAGACCGCACCAAGGAATCATACAGTGCACCCAGTCACCCCAGACTTATTCCAGACTGCACCAAGGAATCCTCCAGTGCACGCTGTCACCCCAGATTGATCCCAGACAGCACCCATTGATCCTACATTGCACGCAGTCACCCCAGACTAATCTCAGACTGCACCCAGGGATCCTACAGTGCATGTAGTCACAACAGACTGATCCCAGACAGCACCCAGTCATCCTACAGTGCACGCAGTCACCCCAGACTGATCCCAGACTGCACCCATGAATCCTACAGAGCACGCACTCACACCAGACAGATCCCAGACTGCACCCAGGGATCCTGCAGTGCACGCAGTCAACCCAGACTGATCCCAGACTGCACCCAGGGAGCCCAGAGTGCACGCAGTCTACCCAGACAGATCCCAGACTGCACCCAGGGATCCTAAAATGCACCCAGTCACCCCAGACTGATCCCAGACTGCACCCAGGGATCCCAGAGTGCACCCAGTCACGCCAGACTGATCCCAGACTGCACCCAGGAATTCTACAGTGCACGCAGTACCCTCAGACTGATCCCAGACTGCACCCAGGGATCCAAAAGTGCACTCAGTTAACCCAGACTGATCCCAGACTGCACCCATGAATCCAACAGTGCAGGCAGTCACCCCAGACTGATCCCAGATTGCATCCAGGGATCCTACTGTGCACGCAGTCACCCCAGACTGATCCCAGACTGCACCCAGGGATCCCAGAGTGCACGCAGTCACCCAGACTGATCCCAGACTGCACCCATGGATCCGACAGTGCACCCTTTCACCCCAGACTGATCACAGACTGCACCCAGGGATCCTGCAGTGCACGCAGTCAACCCAGACTGATCCCAGACTGCACCCAGGGAGCCCAGAGTGCACCAAGTCAGCACAGACTGATCCCAGACTGAAGCCAGGAAATCTGCAGTGCACGCAGTCACGCCAGACTGATCCCAGACTGCAGCCACGGATCCCAGAGTGCACCAAGTCATCCCAGACTGATCCCAGACTGCAGCCAGGAAATCTACAGTGCACGCAGTCATCCCAGACTGATCCTAGACTGCACCCAGGTATTCCAGAATGCACCTCGTCACCACATTGTGATCCCAGACTGCACCCAGTGATCCTACAGTGCACGCAGTCACCCCAGACTGATCCCAGACTGCACCCAGGGATCCTGCAGTGCTCGCAGTCACCCCAGACTGCACCCAGTGATCCTACAGTGCACGCAGTCAACCAAGACTGATTCCAGACTGCACCCAGGGATCCCAGATTGCACGCAGTCTAGCCAGACTGATCCCAGACTGCACCCAGGGATCCCAGAGAGCACCCAGTCACGCCAGACTGATCCCAGACTGCACACAGGTATTCTGCAGTGCACGCAGTACACACAGACTGATCCCAGACTGCACCCAGGGATCGTACAGTGCACTCAGTAACACCAGACTGATCCCATACTGCACCCATGAATACTACAGTGCAGGCAGTCACCCCAGACTGATCCCAGACTGCATCCAGGGATCCTACTGTGCACGCAGTCACCCCGGACTGATCCCAGACTGCACCCAGTGATCCTACAGTGCACGCAGTCACCCCAGACTGCACCCAGGAATCCTGCAATGCACGCAGTCACCCCAGACTGATCCCAGACTGCACCCAGGGAACGTAAGTGCACGCAGTCACCCCAGACTGATCCCAGACTGCACCCAGGGATCCTACACTTCACGCAGTCACACCAGACTGCTCCCAGACTGCACCCAGGGATCCTACAGTGCACGCAGTAACCCCAGTCTTTCCCCAGACTGCACCCATGGATGCTACAGTGCACGTCGTCACCCCAGACTGATCCCAGACTGCACCCAGGAATCCTGCAGTGCACGCAGTCACCACAGACTGATCCCAGACTGCACCCAGTGATCCTACAGTGCACGCAGTCACCCTTGACTGATCCCAGACTGCACCCAGGAATCCTGCAGTGCACGCAGTCACCCCAGACTGATCCCAGACTGCACCCAGGGATCCTACAGTGCACGCATTCATCCCAGACTGCACCCAGGGATCCTACAGTGCACGCAGTCACCCCAGACTGATCCCAGACTGCTCCCAGGAATCCTACTTTGCACGCAGTCACCCCAGACTGATCCCAGACTGCACCCAGGGATCCTACAGTGCACGCAGTCATCCCAGACTGATCCCAGAATGCAGCCACGGAACCTTCACTGCACCCAGTCACCCCAGACTGATCCCAGACAACACCCAGGAATCCTACAGTGCAGGCAATAATCCCAGACTAATCCCAGAATGCACCCATGGATCCTACAGTGCACGCAGTCACCCCAGACTGATCCCAGACTGCACACCCAGTAATCCTACATGCACCCAGTCACCCCAGACTGATCCCAGACGGCACCCAGGAACCCGACAGTGCATGCAATCACCCCACACTGATCCCAGACTGCACCCAGGAACCCGACAGTGCACGCAATCACACCACACTGATCCCAGACTGCACCCAGGAATCCTACAGAGCACGCAATCACCCCAGACTGATCCCAGACTGCACCCAGGGATCCTGCACTGCACGCAGTCACACCAGACTGATCCCAGACTGCACCCAGGGATCCCAGAGTGCACCCAGTCTCGCCAGACTGATCCCAGACTGCACCCAGGAATTCTACAGTGCACGCAGTCACCCCAGACTGATCCCAGACTGCACCCAGGGATCGCACAGTCCACGCAGTCTCCCCAGATTGATCCCAGTCTGCACCCAGGGATCGTACAGTGCACGCAGTCTCCCCAGACTGATCCCAGACTGCACCCAGGGATCCTACAGTGCACTCAGTAACCCCAGACTGATCCCAGACTGCACCCATGAATCCTCCATTGCAGGCAGTCACCCCAGACTGATCCCAGACTACATCCAGGGATCCTACTGTGCACGCAGTCACCCTAGACTGATCACAGACTTAACCCAGGGATCCCAGAGTGCACGCAGTCATCCCAGACTGATCCCAGACTGCACCCAGGGATCCCAGATTGCACGCAGTCACCCAGACTGATCCCAGACTGAACCCAGGGATTCCAGAGTGCACAAAGTCATCCCAGACTGATTCCAAACTGCAGCCAGGAATTCTACAGTGCACGCAGTCACCCCAGACTGATCCCAGACTTCACCCTGGGATCGGACAGTGCACGCAGTCAGCGCAGACTGATCCCAGACTGCACCCAGGAATCCTGGAGTGCACGCAATCAACCCACACTGATCCCAGACAGCACCCAGGAATCCTACAGAGCACGCAGTCTCGCCAGACTGATCCCAGACTGCACCCAGGAATTCTACAGTGCACGCAGTCACCCCAGACTGATCCCAGACTGCACCCAGGGATCGCACAGTGCACGCAGTCACCGCAGACTGATCACAGACTGCACCCAGGGATCCTGGAGTGCACGCAGTCACCCCAGACTGTTCCCAGTCTGCACCCAGGGATCCCAGATTGCACCCAGTCTCGCTAGACTGATCCCAGACTGCACCCAGGAATTCTACAGTGCACGCAGTCACCCCAGACTGATCCCAGACTGCACCCAGGGATCCCAGAGTGCACGCAGTCTACCCAGACTGATCCCAGACTGCACCCAGGGATCATACAGAGCACGCAGTCACCCCAGAATGATCCCAGACTGCACCCAGGGATCCTGCAGTGCACGCAGTCAACCCAGACTGCACCCAGGGATCCCAGAGTGCACGCAGTCTACCCAGACTGATCCCAGACTGCACCCAGGGATCCTAAAATGCACCCAGTCACCCCAGACTGATCCAAGACTGCACCCAGGGATCCCAGAGTGCACCCAGTCACGCCAGACTGATCCCAGACTGCACCCTGGAATTCTACAGTTCACGCAGTTACTCCTGACTGAACCCAGACTGCAGCCAGTGATCGAACAGTGCATGCAGTCTCCCCAGACTGATCCCAGACTGCACCCAGGGATCCGACAGTGCACTCAGTAACCCCAGACTGATCCCAGACTGCACCCATGAATCCTACAGTGCAGGCAGTAACCCCAGACTGATCCCAGACTGCACCCAGGGATCGCACAGTGCACACAGTCTCCCCAGACTGATCCCAGTCTGCACCCAGGGATCGTACAGTGCACGCAGTCTCCCCAGACTGATCCCAGACTGCACCCAGGGATCCTACAGTGCACTCAGTAAACCGAGACTGATCCCAGAAAGCACCCAGGAAACCGGCAGTGCACGCAGTCACCCCAGACTGATCCCAGACTGCACCCAGGAATTCTACAGAGCACGCAGTCACCCCAGACTGATCCAAGACTGCACCCAGGGATACTGCACTGCACGCAGTCATCCCGGACTGACCCCAGACTGCACCCAGGGTTCCCAGTGTGCACGCAGTCCACCTGGACTGATCCCAGACTGCACCCAGGGATCTGAAAATGCACCCAGTCACCCCAGACTTATCCCAGACTGCACCCAGGGATACCAGATTGCACCCAATTTCGCCAGACTGATACCAGACTGCGCCCAGGAATTCTACAGTGCACGCAGTCTCCCCAGACTGATCCTAGTCTGCACCCAGGGATCGGACAGTGCACGCAGTCACCCCAGACTGATCTCAGACTGCACCCAGGGATCCTACAGTGCACGCAGTCACCCCAGACTGATCCCAAACTGCACCCAGGGATCCTGGAGTGCACGCAGTCACCACAGACTGATCCCAGACTGCACCCATGATGCTACAGTGCACGCAGTCACCCCAGACTGATCCTAGAATGCACCCAGTGATCCTACAGTGCACGCAGTCACCCCAGACTGATCCCAGACTGCACCCAGGAATCCTGCAGTGCACGCAGTCACCCCAGACTGATCCCAGACTGCACCCAGGGATCCGACAGTGCATGCAGTCATCCCAGACTGATCCCAGACTGCACCCATGGATCCTACAGTGCACGCAATCACCCCAAACTGATCCCAGACTGTACCCAGGAATCCTCCATTGCAGGCAGTCACCCCAGACTGATCCCAGACTACATCCAGGGATCCTACTGTGCACGCAGTCACCCTAGACTGATCACAGACTTAACCCAGGGATCCCAGAGTGCACGGAGTCACCCCAGACTGATCCCAGACTGCACCCAGGGATCCCAGATTGCACGCAGTCACCCAGACTGATCCCAGACTGAACCCAGGGATTCCAGAGTGCACAAAGTCATCCCAGACTGATTCCAAACTGCAGCCAGGAATTCTACAGTGCACGCAGTCACCCCAGACTGATCCTAGACTGCACCCATGGATCCTACAGTGCACACAGTCACCCCAGACTGATCCCAGACTGCACCCATGGATCCTACAGTGCACGCAGTCACCCCAGACTGATCCCAGACTGCACCCAGGAATCTAACAATGCATGCAGTCACCCCAGACTGATCCTAGACTGCACCCATGGATCCAACAGTGCACGCAGTCACCCCAGACTGATCCCAGACTGCACCCAGGAATCTAACAATGCATGCAGTCACCACAGACTGATCCCAGACTGCACCCAGGAATCCTACAGTGCACGCAGTCACCCGAGACTGATCCCAGACTGCACCCAGGGATCCTACAGTGCACGCAGTCAACCCAGACTGATCCCAGACTGCACCCAGGGATCCTACAGTGCACGCAGTCAACCCAGACTGATCCCAGACTGCACCCAGGGATCCTACAGTGCACGCAGTCATCCCAGACTGATCCCAGAATGCAGCCACGGAACCTTCACTGCACCCAGTCACCCCAGACTGATCCCAGACAACACCCAGGAATCCTACAGTGCAGGCAATAATCCCAGACTAATCCCAGAATGCACCCATGGATCCTACAGTGCACGCAGTCACCCCAGACTGATCCCAGACTGCACACCCAGTAATCCTACATGCACCCAGTCACCCCAGACTGATCCCAGACGGCACCCAGGAACCCGACAGTGCATGCAATCACCCCACACTGATCCCAGACTGCACCCAGGAACCCGACAGTGCACGCAATCACACCACACTGATCCCAGACTGCACCCAGGAATCCTACAGAGCACGCAGTCACCCCAGACTGATCCCAGACTGCACCCAGGGATCCTGCACTGCACGCAGTCACACCAGACTGATCCCAGACTGCACCCAGGGATCCCAGAGTGCACCCAGTCTCGCCAGACTGATCCCAGACTGCACCCAGGAATTCTACAGTGCACGCAGTCACCCCAGACTGATCCCAGACTGCACCCAGGGATCGCACAGTCCACGCAGTCTCCCCAGATTGATCCCAGTCTGCACCCAGGGATCGTACAGTGCACGCAGTCTCCCCAGACTGATCCCAGACTGCACCCAGGGATCCTACAGTGCACTCAGTAACCCCAGACTGATCCCAGACTGCACCCATGAATCCTCCATTGCAGGCAGTCACCCCAGACTGATCCCAGACTACATCCAGGGATCCTACTGTGCACGCAGTCACCCTAGACTGATCACAGACTTAACCCAGGGATCCCAGAGTGCACGCAGTCATCCCAGACTGATCCCAGACTGCACCCAGGGATCCCAGATTGCACGCAGTCACCCAGACTGATCCCAGACTGAACCCAGGGATTCCAGAGTGCACAAAGTCATCCCAGACTGATTCCAAACTGCAGCCAGGAATTCTACAGTGCACGCAGTCACCCCAGACTGATCCCAGACTTCACCCTGGGATCGGACAGTGCACGCAGTCAGCGCAGACTGATCCCAGACTGCACCCAGGAATCCTGGAGTGCACGCAATCAACCCACACTGATCCCAGACAGCACCCAGGAATCCTACAGAGCACGCAGTCTCGCCAGACTGATCCCAGACTGCACCCAGGAATTCTACAGTGCACGCAGTCACCCCAGACTGATCCCAGACTGCACCCAGGGATCGCACAGTGCACGCAGTCACCGCAGACTGATCACAGACTGCACCCAGGGATCCTGGAGTGCACGCAGTCACCCCAGACTGTTCCCAGTCTGCACCCAGGGATCCCAGATTGCACCCAGTCTCGCTAGACTGATCCCAGACTGCACCCAGGAATTCTACAGTGCACGCAGTCACCCCAGACTGATCCCAGACTGCACCCAGGGATCCCAGAGTGCACGCAGTCTACCCAGACTGATCCCAGACTGCACCCAGGGATCATACAGAGCACGCAGTCACCCCAGAATGATCCCAGACTGCACCCAGGGATCCTGCAGTGCACGCAGTCAACCCAGACTGCACCCAGGGATCCCAGAGTGCACGCAGTCTACCCAGACTGATCCCAGACTGCACCCAGGGATCCTAAAATGCACCCAGTCACCCCAGACTGATCCAAGACTGCACCCAGGGATCCCAGAGTGCACCCAGTCACGCCAGACTGATCCCAGACTGCACCCTGGAATTCTACAGTTCACGCAGTTACTCCTGACTGAACCCAGACTGCAGCCAGTGATCGAACAGTGCATGCAGTCTCCCCAGACTGATCCCAGAATGCACCCAGGGATCCGACAGTGCACTCAGTAACCCCAGACTGATCCCAGACTGCACCCATGAATCCTACAGTGCAGGCAGTAACCCCAGACTGATCCCAGACTGCACCCAGGGATCGCACAGTGCACACAGTCTCCCCAGACTGATCCCAGTCTGCACCCAGGGATCGTACAGTGCACGCAGTCTCCCCAGACTGATCCCAGACTGCACCCAGGGATCCTACAGTGCACTCAGTAAACCGAGACTGATCCCAGAAAGCACCCAGGAAACCGGCAGTGCACGCAGTCACCCCAGACTGATCCCAGACTGCACCCAGGAATTCTACAGAGCACGCAGTCACCCCAGACTGATCCAAGACTGCACCCAGGGATACTGCACTGCACGCAGTCATCCCGGACTGACCCCAGACTGCACCCAGGGTTCCCAGTGTGCACGCAGTCCACCTGGACTGATCCCAGACTGCACCCAGGGATCTGAAAATGCACCCAGTCACCCCAGACTTATCCCAGACTGCACCCAGGGATACCAGATTGCACCCAATTTCGCCAGACTGATACCAGACTGCGCCCAGGAATTCTACAGTGCACGCAGTCTCCCCAGACTGATCCTAGTCTGCACCCAGGGATCGGACAGTGCACGCAGTCACCCCAGACTGATCTCAGACTGCACCCAGGGATCCTACAGTGCACGCAGTCACCCCAGACTGATCCCAAACTGCACCCAGGGATCCTGGAGTGCACGCAGTCACCACAGACTGATCCCAGACTGCACCCATGATGCTACAGTGCACGCAGTCACCCCAGACTGATCCTAGAATGCACCCAGTGATCCTACAGTGCACGCAGTCACCCCAGACTGATCCCAGACTGCACCCAGGAATCCTGCAGTGCACGCAGTCACCCCAGACTGATCCCAGACTGCACCCAGGGATCCGACAGTGCATGCAGTCATCCCAGACTGATCCCAGACTGCACCCATGGATCCTACAGTGCACGCAATCACCCCAGACTGATCCCAGACTGCACCCAGGAATCCTCCATTGCAGGCAGTCACCCCAGACTGATCCCAGACTACATCCAGGGATCCTACTGTGCACGCAGTCACCCTAGACTGATCACAGACTTAACCCAGGGATCCCAGAGTGCACGCAGTCACCCCAGACTGATCCCAGACTGCACCCAGGGATCCCAGATTGCACGCAGTCACCCAGACTGATCCCAGACTGAACCCAGGGAGTCCAGAGTGCACAAACTCATCCCAGACTGATTCCAAACTGCAGCCAGGAATTCTACAGTGCACGCAGTCACCCCAGACTGATCCTAGACTGCACCCATGGATCCTACAGTGCACGCAGTCACCCCAGACTGATCCCAGACTGCACCCATGGATCCTACAGTGCACGCAGTCACCCCAGACTGATCCCAGACTGCACCCAGGAATCTAACAATGCATGCAGTCACCCCAGACTGATCCTAGACTGCACCCATGGATCCTACAGTGCACGCAGTCACCCCAGACTGATCCCAGACTGCACCCAGGAATCTAACAATGCATGCAGTCACCACAGACTGATCCCAGACTGCACCCAGGAATCCTACAGAGCACGCACTCACCCCAGACAGATCCCAGACTGCACCCAGGGAACCTACAGTGCACGCAGTCACACCAGACTGATCCCAGACTGCACCCAGGGATCCTAATGTGCACGCATTCACCCATAACTGATCCCAGACTGCACCCAGGGATCCTGCAGTGCACCCAATCACGCCAGACTGATCCCAGACAGCAACCATGGATCACACATTGCACGCAGTAACCCCAGACCTGTCCCAGACTGCACCCAGGGATCCCAGAGTGCACCCAGTCACCCCGACTGATCCCAGACTGCACCCAGGAAATCTACAGTGCACGCAGTTAACCCAGACTGATCCGAGACTGCACCCAGGGATCCTGCAGTGCACGCAGTCACCGCAGACTGATCCCAGACTGCACCCTGGGTTCCTACAGTGCACCCAGTCACCCCAGACGGAGCCCAGACTGCACACAGGGATTCTACAGTGCACGCAGTAACCCCAGACAGATCCCAAACTGCACCCAGGTATCCTGCAGTACACGCAGTCACCCCAGACTGATCCCAGACTGCACCCACGGATCCTACAATGCAGCCAGTCACACTAGACTGATTCCAGACTGCACCCAGGAAATCTACATTGCACGCAGTCACCCCAGACTGATCCCAGACTGCAGCCACGGATCCTACAGTGCACGCAGTAACTCCTGACTGATCCCAGACTGCACCCAGGGATCCTACATTGCACGCAGTCACCCCAGACTGCACCCAGGAATCCTGCAGTGCACGCAGTAACCCTAGGCTGATCCCAGACTGCACCCAGGGATCCGACATTGCACGCAGTCACCCCAGACTGATCCCAGACTGCACCCAGGAATCCTACAGAGCACGCACTCACCCCAGACAGATCCCAGACTGCACCCAGGGATCCTGCAGTGCACGCAGTCAACACAGACTGATCCCAGACTGCACCAAGGGATCCCAGAGTGCACACAGTCGACCCAGACAGATCCCAGACTGCACCCAGGGATCCTAAAATGCACCCAGTCACCCCAGACTGATCCCAGACTGCACCCAGGGATCCCAGAGTGCACCCAGTCACCCAGATTGATCGCAGACTGCACCCAGGAATCCTACAGTGCACGCAGTCACCCCAGACTGATCCTAGACTGCACCCAGGGATCCCAGAGTGCACCCAGTCACCCAGATTGATCGCAGACTGCACCCAGGAATCCTACAGTGCACGCAGTCACCCCAGACCTTTCCCAGACTGCACCCAGGGATGCCAGAGTGCACCCAGTCACCCCAAACTGATCCCAGACTTCACCCAGGAATCCGACATTGCACCCAGTCACCCCAGACTGATCCCAGACTGCACCCAGTTATCCTACATTGCAGGCAGTCACCCCAGACTAATCCCAGACTGCACCCATGGATCGTACAGTGCACGCAATCATCCCAGACTGATCCCAGACTGCACCCAGTAATCCTAAATGCAGCCAGTTACCCCAGACTGATCCCAGACTGCACCCAGTAATCCTACATGCACCCTGTCACCCCAGACTGATGCCAGACTGCACCCAGGGATCGGACAGTGCACGCAGTCAACCCAGACTGCACCCAGTAAACCTACAGTGCAATCAGTCACCCCAGACTGATCCCAGACTGCACCCAGGGATCCTACAGTTCACGCAGTAACCCCAGACTGATCCCAGACGGCACCCAGGGATCCTGCAGTGCACGCAGTCACCCCAGACTGATCCCAGACTGCAGACACGGATCCCAGAGTGCCCCAAGTCATCCCAGACTGATCCCAGACTGCAACCAGGAAATCTACTGTGCACGCAGTCACCCCAGCCTGATCCCAGACTGCACCCAGGATTCCTACAGTGCACGCAGTCCCCACAGACTGATCCCAGACTGCACCCAGGGATCCTAAAGTGCACCCAGACACCCCGGACTGATCCCAGACTGCACCCACGGATCCCAGAGTGCACCCAGTCACCCCAGACTGATCCCAGACTGCACCCACGGATCCTACAATGCACACAGTCAACCCAGACTGATCCCAGACGGCACCCAGGGATCCTACAGTGGACGCAGTCACCCCAGACTGATCCCAGACTTCACCCACGGATCGTACAATGCACCCAGTCACCCCAGACTGATCACAGACTGCACCTAGGGATCCCAGAATGCACCCAGTCACCCCAGACTGTTCACAGACTGCACCCAGGGATCCTGCAGTGCACGGAGTCACCGCAGATTGATCCCAGACTGCACCCAGGGATCGTACAGTGCACGCAGTCACCCCAGACTGATCCCAGACTGCACCCAGGGATCCAAATGTGCACGCATTGACCCCTAACTGATCCCAGACTGCACCCAGTCAACCCAGACTGATCAAAGACTGCACCCAGGGATCCTGCAGTGCACACAGTCACCCCAGACTGATCTCAGACTGCACTCAGTAATCCTATATGCACCCAGTCAACCCAGACTGATCCCAGACTGCACCCAGGATTCCAACAGTGCACGCATTTACCCCAGACTGATCCCAGACTACACGCAGGGAGCCGACAGTGCACGCAGTCACCCCAGACTGAACCCAGACTGCACCCAGTGATCCTACATTGAACGCAGTCACCCCAGACTGCAAACAGGAATCCTGCAGTGCACGCAGTCATCCCAGACTGATCCCAGACTGCACCCAGCGATACGACAGTGCACGCAGTCACCCCAGACTGATCTCAGACTGCACCCAGGGATACGACAGTGCACGCAATCATCCCAGACTGATCCCGGACTGCACCCAGGAATCCAACGGGGCACGCAGTCACCCCAGTCATATCTCAGACTGCACCCAGGGATCCTACATTGCATGCAGTCACCCCAGACTGATCCCAGACAGCACCCATGGATCCTACAGTGCACTCAGTCACCCCAGACTGGTCCCAGACTGCACCCAGGAATCCGACATTGCACGCAGTCACCACAGACTGATCCCAGACCGCACCAAGGAATCATACAGTGCACCCAGTCACCCCAGACTTATTCCAGACTGCACCAAGGAATCCTCCAGTGCACGCTGTCACCCCAGATTGATCCCAGACAGCACCCATTGATCCTACATTGCACGCAGTCACCCCAGACTAATCTCAGACTGCACCCAGGGATCCTACAGTGCATGTAGTCACAACAGACTGATCCCAGACAGCACCCAGTCATCCTACAGTGCAAGCAGTCACCCCAGACTGATCCCAGACTGCACCCATGAATCCTACAGAGCACGCACTCACACCAGACAGATCCCAGACTGCACCCAGGGATCCTGCAGTGCACGCAGTCAACCCAGACTGATCCCAGACTGCACCCAGGGAGCCCAGAGTGCACGCAGTCTACCCAGACAGATCCCAGACTGCACCCAGGGATCCTAAAATGCACCCAGTCACCCCAGACTGATCCCAGACTGCACCCAGGGATCCCAGAGTGCACCCAGTCACGCCAGACTGATCCCAGACTGCACCCAGGAATTCTACAGTGCACGCAGTACCCTCAGACTGATCCCAGACTGCACCCAAGGATCCAAAAGTGCACTCAGTTAACCCAGACTGATCCCAGACTGCACCCATGAATCCAACAGTGCAGGCAGTCACCCCAGACTGATCCCAGATTGCATCCAGGGATCCTACTGTGCACGCAGTCACCCCAGACTGATCCCAGACTGCACCCAGGGATCCCAGAGTGCACGCAGTCACCCAGACTGATCCCAGACTGCACCCATGGATCCGACAGTGCACCCTTTCACCCCAGACTGATCACAGACTGCACCCAGGGATCCTGCAGTGCACGCAGTCAACCCAGACTGATCCCAGACTGCACCCAGGGAGCCCAGAGTGCACCAAGTCAGCACAGACTGATCCCAGACTGAAGCCAGGAAATCTGCAGTGCACGCAGTCACGCCAGACTGATCCCAGACTGCAGCCACGGATCCCAGAGTGCACCAAGTCATCCCAGACTGATCCCAGACTGCAGCCAGGAAATCTACAGTGCACGCAGTCATCCCAGACTGATCCCAGACTGCACCCAGGTATTCCAGAATGCACCTCGTCACCACATTGTGATCCCAGACTGCACCCAGTGATCCTACAGTGCACGCAGTCACCCCAGACTGATCGCAGACTGCACCCAGGGATCCTGCAGTGCTCGCAGTCACCCCAGACTGCACCCAGTGATCCTACAGTGCACGCAGTCAACCAAGACTGATTCCAGACTGCACCCAGGGATCCCAGATTGCACGCAGTCTAGCCAGACTGATCCCAGACTGCACCCAGGGATCCCAGAGAGCACCCAGTCACGCCAGACTGATCCCAGACTGCACACAGGTATTCTGCAGTGCACGCAGTACACCCAGACTGATCCCAGACTGCACCCAGGGATCGTACAGTGCACTCAGTAACACCAGACTGATCCCATACTGCACCCATGAATACTTCAGTGCAGGCAGTCACCCCAGACTGATCCCAGACTGCATCCAGGGATCCTACTGTGCACGCAGTCACTCCAGACTGATCCCAGACTGCACCCATGGTTCCCAGAGTGCACACAGTCACCCAGACTGATCCCAGACTGCACCCATGGAATATACAGTGCACGCAGTCACCCCAGACTGATCACAGACTGCACCCAGTGATCCCAGAGTGCACAGAGTCAACCCAGACTGATCCCAGACTGCACCCAGCGATCCTGCATTGCACACAGTCACCCCAGACTGATCCTAGCCTGCACGCAGGTATCCGACAGTGCACGCAGTCACCCCAGACTGATCCCAGACTGCACCCAGGGATCCTACAGTGCACCCAGTCACCCCAGACTGATCCCAGACTGCACCCAGGGATCCCAGAATGCACCCAGTCACCCCAGACTGAACCCAGACTGCACCCAGGGATCCTGCAGTGCACCCAGTCACCCCAGACTGATCCCAGACTGCACCCAGTGATCCCACATTGAACGCAGTCACCCCAGACTGCACACAGGAATCCTGCAGTGCACGCAGTCATACCAGACTGATCCCAGACTGCACCCAGGAATCCTACAGTGCACACAGTCACCCCAGACTGATCCCAGACTGCACCCAGGGATCCTACAGTGCACGCAGTCACCCCAGACTGATCCCAGACTGAACCCATGGATCCTACAGTGCACGCAGTCACCCCAGACTGATCTCAGACTGCACCCAGGGATCATACAGTGCACGCAGTCACCAAAGACAGAACCCAGACTGCACCCAGGGATCCTACAATGCATGCAGTCACCCCAGTCTGGTCCCAGACTGCACCCAGGGAGCCGACAGTGCACGCAGTCACCCCAGACTGATCCCAGACTGCACCCACTGATCCTACATTGAACTCAGTCACCCCAGACTGATCCTAGACTGCACCCAGGGATCCCAGAGTGCACCCAGTCACCCCGACTGATCCCAGACTGCACGCAGGAAATCTGCAGTGCACGCAGTCAACCCAGACTGATCCTAGACTGCACCCAGGGATCCTACAGTGCACGCAGTCACCCCAGACTGCACCCATGTATCCTACAGTGCACACAGTCGCCCCAGACTGATCCCTGACTGCACCCTGGGATCCTACTGTGCACGCAGTCATCACTGACTGATCCCTGACTGCACCCAGGAAGCCGACATTGCACGCAGTCACCCCAGACTGATCCCAGACTGCACCCAGGGATCCCACAGCGCACGCATCACCCCAGACTGATCCCAGACTGCACATTGGCTTCCTACAGTGCACCCAGTCACCCCAGACTGAGCCCAGACTGCACACAGGGTTCCGACAGTTCACGCAGTCACCCCAGACTGAGCCCAGACTGCACACAGGGTTCCGACAGTGCACGCAGTAACCCCAGGCAGATCCCAGACTGCACCCAGGTATCCTGCAGTGCACGCAGTCACCCCAGACTGATCCCAGACTGCACCCACGGATACTACAATGCAGCCATTCACCCCAGACTGATTCCAGACTGCACCCAGGAAATCTACAGTGCACGCAGTAACCCCAGACTGATCGCAGACTGCACCCAGGGATCCGACAGTGCACGCAGTCACCCCAGACTGATCCCAGACTGCACCCAGGGATCCGACAGTGCACTCAGTAACCCCAGACTGATCCCAGACTGCACCCAGGGATCCGACAGTGCACTCAGTCACCCCAGACTGATCCCAGACTGCACCCAGGGATCCCAGAGTGCACCCAGTCACTCTCGAGGGATCGCAGAGTTGCAGTTTTCTATTTACACCACCAGAACACCAGCTGCTACTGCAACATCAACTTGTATTTATAAAATATATAATACGTGTTTATGTATTTCTACACGGCCAGGATGGCAGCAGTCTGGAAATAATCGCGGCAGGTCCGGCAGCCAGCTTGTTCAAAATCGCCACAACTGTGGCTGCCATCTTGGTTAAATAGAGGAAATTCCCCCGCAGATTGTCGACAGTGATCCAACACTGATCACAGAGTGATCCCAGAGTGAACCCACAGTGACCCACAGTGCACCTAGTCCCACAGAGTGATCCCAGAGTGAATCCACAGTGACCCACAGTGCACCTAGTCCCACAGAGTGATCCCAGAGTGAACCCACAGTGACCCACAGTGCACCTAGTCCCACAGAGTGATCCCAGAGTGAATCCACAGTGACCCACAGTGCACCTTGTCCCACAGAGTGATCACAGAGTGAATCCACAGTGACCCACAGTGCACCTAGTCCCACAGAGTGATCCCAGAGTGAACCCACAGTGACCCACAGTGCACCTACTCCCACAGAGTGATCCCAGAGTGAACCCACAGTGACCCACAGTGCACCTAGTCCCACAGAGTGATCCCAGAGTGCACCCACAGTGACCCACAGTGCACCTAGTCCCACAGAGTGATCCCAGAGTGAATCCACAGTGACCCACAGTGCACCTAGTCCCACAGAGTGATCCCAGAGTGCACCCACAGTGACCCACAGTGCACCTAGTCCCACAGAGTGATCCCAGAGTGCACCCACAGTGACCCACAGTGCACCTCGTCCCACAGAGTGATCCCAGAGTGCACCCACAGTGACCCACAGTGCACCTAGTCCCACAGAGTGATCCCAGAGTGCACCCACAGTGACCCACAGTGCACCTTGTCCCACAGAGTGATCCCAGAGTGAACCCACAGTGACCCACAGTGCACCTTGTCCCACAGAGTGATCCCAGAGTGCACCCACAGTGACCCACAGTGCACCTTGTCCCACAGAGTGATCCCAGAGTGCACCCAGGGATCCCAGAGTGCACCCACAGTGACCCACAGTGCAACTCGTCCCACAGAGTGATCCCAGAGTGCACCCAGTGACCCACAGTGCACCTGGTCCCACAGAGTGATCCCAGAGTGCACCCACAGTGACCCACAGTGCACCTTGTCCCACAGAGTGATCCCAGAGTGACCCACAGTGCACCTAGTCCCACAGAGTGATCCCAGAGTGAACCCACAGTGACCCACAGTGCACCTTGTCCAACAGAGTGATCCCGGAGTGCACCCAGGGATCCCAGAGTGAACCCAGTCACCTCAGAGTGATGCCAGAATTTAACCATTCACCCCAGACTGATCCCAGTGTGCACCCAGGGATCCCAGACTGAACCCAGTCACCTCAGAGTGATGCCAGAATTTAACCAGTCACCCCAGAGTGATCCCAGAGTGCACCCAGGGATCCCAGAGTGAACCCAGTCACCTCAGAGTGATGCCAGAATTTAACCAGTCACCCCAGAGTGATCCCAGAGTGCACCCAGGGATCCCAGACTGAACCCAGTCACCTCAGAGTGATGCCAGAATTTAACCAGTCACCCCAGAGTGATCCCAGAGTGCACCCAGGGATCCCAGAGTGAACCCAGTCACCTCAGAGTGATGCCAGAATTTAACCAGTCACCCGAGACTGATCCCAGAGTGCGCCCAGGGATCCCAGAGTGAACCCAGTCACCTCAGAGTGATGCCAGAATTTAACCAGTCACCCCAGAGTGATCCCAGAGTGCGCCCAGGGATCCCAGAGTGAACCCAGTCACCTCAGAGTGATGCCAGAATTTAACCAGTCACCCCAGACTGATCCCAGAGTGCGCCCAGGGATCCCAGAGTGAACCCAGTCACCTCAGAGTGATGCCAGAATTTAACCAGTCACCCGAGACTGATCCCAGAGTGCGCCCAGGGATCCCAGAGTGAACCCAGTCACCTCAGAGTGATGCCAGAATTTAACCAGTCACCCCAGACTGATCCCAGAGTGCGCCCAGGGATCCCAGAGTGAACCCAGTCACCTCAGAGTGATGCCAGAATTTAACCAGTCACCCCAGACTGATCCCAGAGTGCGCCCATGGTTCCCAAAGTGCATCCAATCACTGCAGAGTGATCCCAGAGTGCACTCAGGGATCCCAGAGTGGTCGGCTTTATATTTAGACAATCACCACAACAACTACGACTGCAACAACAACTTTTATATATAACATATATATATATGTGTATTTATACATGGCCCGCATCACTGCAAGGACGCCAGCCATCTTAATCAAAACGCGGGTTTGTCCAGCGGCAGTCATCTTGGACATTATGGCAGGATGTATTGCGGCCATGTTCGACAATTTTATTTTATTCGTTCACGGGATGTGGGCGCCGCTGGCGAGGCCGGCATTTATTGCCCATCCCTAATTGCCCTTGAGAAGGTGGTGGTGAGCCGCCTTCTTGAACCGCTGCAGTCCGTGTGGTGACGGTTCTCCCACAGTGCTGTTAGGAAGGGAGTTCCAGGATTTTGACCCAGCGACAATGAAGGAACGGTGATATATTTCCAAGTCGGGATGGTGTGTGACTTGGAGGGGAACGTGCAGGTGGTGTTGTTCCCATGTGCCTGCTGCTCTTGTCCTTCTAGGTGGTAGAGGTCGCGGGTTTGGGAGGTGCTGTCGAAGAAGCCTTGGCGAGTTGCTGCAGTGCATCCTGTGGATGGTACACACTGCAGCCACAGTGCGCCGGTGGTGAAGGGAGTGAATGTTTAGGGTGGTGGATGGGGTGCCAATCAAGCGGGCTGCTTTGTCCTGGATTGTGTCGAGCTTCTTGAGTGTTGTTGGAGCTGCACTCATCCAGGCAAGTGGAGAGTATTCCATCACACTCCTGACTTGTGCCTTGTCGATGGCTGCAAGTACTGCCACCATCTTGGACAAAACGACGGAAATTATCACGCACAGTGTCGACAGTGATCCGAAAGTGACCCCAGAATGTCCCAGTGAACCCTCAGTGATTCCAAAGTGCACCTCGTCCCACGGAGTGAGCCCAGAGTGCACCCAGGGTTCCCAGATTGCATCCAGTCACCCCAGAGTGATCTCAGCATGGGAGTCTTTATATATTGACCAGGACCACAACAACAACAACTTGTAGTTATAAGATATGCATCATATATACACACATATATATATATACATATATATATAAACTAGGCCTGCATGGCAGCACGTACCGCAGCCACCCTTGGAAAAATAGCAGCCAGTATTTTGGCCATCTGGGACAAAATGACAGCTAGTAGTGCGCAGAGCCTCCCCAGTGACCCACAGAGACCCTACAGTGAATGTAGATTGCACCCATCGACCACAGAGTGCAACCAGTTACAACAGAGTAGTCCCAGAGTTGCAGTATTTATATTTAGACCACCACCACAACAACCAGCACTGTAACCCAGGAAATCTACAGTGCACGCAGGGACAGCAGGAGGCCATTTTTCCCTTCGAGCATCTTACACAGTAACAGGAGGAGGCCATTCAAACTCTCGAGCCTGTGACACAGTAACAGGAGGCCAATCAGCCCCTCAAGCCTGTTCGATAGGAATGGAATGAGGCTTTTCAGCCCTTGTAGCCTGTTGTGCAGGAACTGGAGGTCATGCAGCCCCTCAAGCCTGTTACACAGGAAGAGGAGGATAATCAGCCCCACAAGCCTGTTGGGTCGTATCAGGAGGAGGCCATTCAGCCCCTCAAGCCTATTACACAGCAACTGAAGGCCATTCAGCCCCTCGAGCCTATTACACTGGACAAGGATGAGGCCATTCAGCCCCTCGAACCTGTTATACAGGAACTGAGGACATTCAGCCCCTCGAGACTGTTATACAGGAACAGGAGGAGGCCACTGAGCCCCTCGAGCCTGTGATACAGAAACAGGAGGAGGCGGTTAAGCCCCTCGAGCCCATTACTCCGGAACTGGAGGCCAATCAGCCCCTCAAGTCTGTTACATCGGAACAGGAAGAGACATTCAGCCCTTCGAGCCTGTTAAGTCGGAAGAGGAGGAGGCCATTCAGCCCTTCGAGCCTGTTATACAGGAACTGAGGACATTCAGCCCCTCGAGACTGTTACATAGCAACAGGTGGAGGACATTCAGCCCCACGAGCATGTTACATCGGAACAGAAGTTGACAATTCAGCTCCTTGAGCCTGTTCCGCTATTCAGTTGGATCATGGCTGATCTGTATCTTAACTCCATCTATCCGCCTTGGTTCCTTAATCCTTCATATCCTTGCCCAACAAAAATCTATAATCACCGTTTTGAAATTTCGCATTGACCCCCAGCCTCAACAGAGTTTTGTGGGAGAGAGTTCCAGATTCCCACTCCCCTTTGTGTGAAGAAGTGCTTCCAGACATCACCCTGAACGGCCGACCTCTAATTTTAAGGTTATGCCGCCTTGTTCGGGATTCCCCACCAGAGCATGGAGTTTCTCTCGATCCATCCTTTCAACTCCTTTAAATCATCTGAATCACCTCAATTAGATCACCCCCTTATTCTTCTATATTCAGGGAAATACAAGCCGAGTCTTTGCAACCTGTCCTCATAATTTAACCCTTTTAGCCCTGATATCATTCTGGTGAATCTGAGCTGCAGCCCTTCCAAGGCCAATATATCCTTCCTGAGGGTCAGTGCCCAGAACTGAATGCGGTCCTCCAGATGGGCTCTAACCAGAGCTCTGTACAGCTGGAACATAACTTCCACCCCTTTATATTCCAGCCCTCTTGAAATAAAGACCGACATTCTATTAGCCTTTTTAATTATTTTTGTAACTGTCCACTAGCTTTTAATGATTTCTGTACTTGGACCCCTAAATCTCTCTGCTCCCCACTGTTCCGAGCTCCTCACCATTTAGAAAATTCTCTGATCTATCTTTCTTAGATCCGAAGTGGATGACCTCACATTTCCCCACATTGAACTCAATTTGCCACAGTTTTACCCACTCACATAATCTCTCAATGTCCTGGGAATGCTTGGTGATTTTGTTTGTTTGGAGAATGCTTTAAATCAGATCGATATTTTAAAAAGATTACATTGATTTTTATTTTGTACAGTTTGAACAAGATCATTATTCCCCGATCAGTAAAATGTCGGTGGTTTTCATATACTGGTGACAGTTCAGAGATAGTTGCCTTTTTGCCGAATTTAATGAAGTCAAATTTTTCTTATTTAAAATCAGCTGTATTTCTAAGCTTGAAAAAGCAGCTCCTCTGTTAGGTGAGGCTTCACTCCCAATGTCTCAGTGTTTCCGCTTGTCCTGATATCAATGGAACATTTGAAGGGCTCCAGGTAATGAACAGTGAAACCCCTTCAGATTATCTCAGCCCACTCGTTCTATCCAGTGCCTAATAGTGCCTGCTCTTCAGAGGGTGACAGATTCACACTACACTGGACCTTGTTTTAGACTTTAACTGACAAACAAATTGATGAAACAGTAAGAGAGAAACAAATGTTAGCAGTAAGACAACAGTTTTACTGTAAAGCTCAACCAGATACTTATTGGAAAAGAAAATAATAAATAATTCACAAATACTATACGGAACTGTGACCGAACCTTTGAACATCCTGGTTCTTTGTTGTCTTTTTCTCACAGACTATGGAAACTGTCGACTTGATTAACATTCTCAGAGATTCCAAACAGACTCACCAGTTTGAAAAAGACAGGCTGATAAATGGCTTCAGAACAGTAACTCGGAGCCAGTCACTTTCAGCAATGATCTGTTTAATTCAAAAGAAGCTGCCAATCAAAACTGTACGAGAAGAAATGACCCCGGAGGATTGTATCTCAATCAAATGTTTGACTTTGTAAGGTGCAGCCTGCCTTTAAGAGGTGCAACCTTCCTTTAAGAGGTGCAGTTTGCCTTTAAGAGGTGCAGGCTGCCTTTAAGAGGTGCTAATCACTCACGCAATATTGCCCCCCTTGCTGGTGAGAAGCCGCTCAACAGCGCAGCCAGGCCTGACTTCTCGCAGGAATCAGGTAAATCACCAGGCAGCACCAATCTCACGGACTGTCTGCATCTCAACGACCGGGTTCAGGTTAATCACTCGGGGGTTAATCGCCCCCCGCGCCCGGATTCGGGGGTTATCGAATTTAACCCCGTGCATATCTTTATATATATTTTACATGGAATACAGCACGGCACAGAAACAGGCCATTCGGCCCATCTGGGTGAAGAAGTCTCTCCGGGGTTCCCAATTTTACTCCAACAACAACAACATTATATATATTTGTATACTACATAGAATTACACAGAATGTACAGCAGAGAAACAGGGGCCATTCGGCCCAACTGGGTAAATAAGTATCCCATGGAGTCCCCACAGTGACTCAGTGATTCCACAATGCACCCAGTGATAGTGTCCCATTGATCCACAGTGTCCCAGTGATCCACAGTGCACCCAGTGATAGTGTCCCATTGATCCACAGTGTCCCAGTGATCCACAGTGCACTCAGTGATCCCACAGTGATCACAGAATGACCCGGTGATCCAGCTGCACACCCAGTGATAATACCACAATGCTCCCGAAGTGATCCCAGTGATCCCACAGTGCAGTCAGTGATTCCACAGTGCACCCAGAGGTCCCAGTATCCCAGTTTACTGCATTTGTGTAAAAGTTTGAGAGACTGTCTTTATATACAACAACTTGCGTGTATAAAATAACGTGTGTGTATTTATATATATATATATATATGTATATATATATAACATTTCTATATTACATACAATGGGTGAAGTAGTTTCTCCTGTAACCCCATGAAGCTGAAACAATATGGCCGCCAGTTTCCCAGTGATGCCACAGGAAGCCAATGATCCCACAATGTCCCACTGATCCCACAATGTCCCACTGATCCCACAATGTCCCACTGATCCCACAATGTCCCACTGATCCCACAATGTCCCACTGATCCCACAATGTCCCACTGATCCCACAGTGTCCCACTGATCCCACAGTGTCCCACTGATCCCACAATGTCCCACTGATCCCACAATGTCCCACTGATCCCACAATGTCCCACTGATCCCACAATGTCCCACTGATCCCACAGTGTCCCACTGATCCCACAGTGTCCCACTGATCCCACAATGTCCCACTGATCCCACAATGTCCCACTGATCCCACAATGTCCCACTGATCCCACAATGTCCCACTGATCCCACAATGTCCCACTGATCCCACAATGTCCCACTGATCCCACAGTGGCCCACTGATCCCACAATGTCCCACTGATCCCACAGTGGCCCACTGATCCCACAATGTCCCACTGATCCCACAGTGTCCCACTGATCCCACAGTGTCCCACTGATCCCACAGTGTCCCACTGATCCCACAGTGTCCCACTGATCCCACAATGTCCCACTGATCCCACAATGTCCCAATGATCCCACAATGTCCCACTGATCCCACAATGTCCCACTGATCCCACAGTGTCCCACTGATCCCACAGTGTCCCACTGATCCCACAATGTCCCACTGATCCCACAATGTCCCACTGATCCCACAATGTCCCACTGATCCCACAGTGTCTCACTGATCCCACAGTGTCCCACTGATCCCACAATGTCCCACTGATCCCACAATGTCCCACTGATCCCACAGTGTCCCACTGATCCCACAGTGTCCCACTGATCCCACAATGTCCCAATGATCCCACAATGTCCCACTGATCCCACAATGTCCCAATGATCCCACAATGTCCCACTGATCCCACAATGTCCCACTGATCCCACAATGTCCCACTGATCCCACAGTGTCCCACTGATCCCACAATGTCCCAATGATCCCACAATGTCCCACTGATCCCACAATGTCCCACTGATCCCACGGTGTCCCACTGATCCCACAGTGTCCCACTGATCCCACAATGTCCCACTGATCCCACAATGTCCCACTGATCCCACAATGTCCCACTGATCCCACAGTGTCCCACTGATCCCACAGTGTCCCACTGATCCCACAGTGTCCCACTGATCCCACAATGTCCCACTGATCCCACAATGTCCCACTGATCCCACAGTGTCCCACTGATCCCACAATGTCCCACTGATCCCACAATGTCCCACTGATCCCACAATGTCCCACTGATCCCACAATGTCCCAGTGATCCCACAATGTCCCACTGATCCCGCAATGTCCCACTGATCCCACAATGTCCCACTGATCCCACAATGTCCCACTGATCCCACAATGTCCCAGTGATCCCACAGTGTCCCACTGATCCCACAGTGTCCCACTGATCCCACAATGTCCCACTGATCCCACAATGTCCCACTGATCCCACAGTGTCCCACTGATCCCACAGTGTCCCACTGATCCCACAATGTCCCACTGATCCCACAGTGTCCCACTGATCCCACAATGTCCCACTGATCCCACAATGTCCCACTGATCCCACAATGTCCCACTGATCCCACAGTGGCCCACTGATCCCACAATGTCCCAGTGAACCTGCAGTATCCCACTGATCCCATCGCAACCTGTGAACCCACAGTGCTCCCAGTGATCCCACAGTGACCCAGACACAATTCACGTGAGCCTGTGGTGAAGGCCTCGGTCAGTCCCCTGTGGAGAGAAAACTTCTTGTCCAAGGAATCCTCCTCCTCCCAAAAATTCTCTTTCCACAACTTCATGTTACAGCAATTCCACTAAAAAATCCTTTAATTGATTGAAAACAATTGATTAAAAACAAAGCAAACGATTAAAAAGGCACAGCAAGAGCCCAGAGCTCCCTCACACTCACTCACACACACACATTCTCACTCAGTCATTCACTCATTCCATTACATCGGCAGGCAATCTCTCAGCAAACACCACTGACAAACACACTCCCCAGTTACAAAGCAGAGAATCTGAAGAAGAGGAAGAAAAGTTGGGACAGAGAGAGACAGAAAGACACTCAGGCAGACTGAAGAGCACATATTGCTTTTCTCTCTCTCTAATACAAGTTTGCAGGGTTTTCTCTCCTGCTTTGCCAATCACTCCCTCACCCACCCCATCCCCCATCACCGCTCCCCTTAAAGGTGTTGGTCTGTCTGCCTGTCCTGGTTAGTGTTCGCTGCAGGGTCCAAATTGCACCTGTGCTCATTTTCTCTTCTGTTCCTGGAGCAGGCAACAAAAAGCCCGGGCATTTGTTTCCACTTCAACCTTTATGTTGCAGTTTGCAAAGGTGAACGAACTTTCCCTTTGCTCTTTTCTCTTGTTTTAATTAGCAGTGGACGAAAGCCCAGTAGTTTGTGTTCAGCTTACAGTTTGTGGCTTTTTCCAATTAGCCAAAGATTTCAAATAAATTCATGACATATAAAAGAGCCAAAGCAAATTTTAAAAAACATAATATACAGCAAGATCCCTCACTCAGTTACAGGGACAATCTCTCAGCAACATTCATTTACACAGAAACAAAGCCCAATTTATAAAGGAGAAGAATCGAAAGAGTAGAAGATTGAGAAACAATCTTTATCGACAACAACAACTTATATATACATATATATATAAGAACATAAGAAATAGGAGCAGGAGTAGGCCAATCGGCCTCTCGAGCCTGCTCCACCATTCAATAAGATCATGGCTGATCTGATCCTAACCTCAAATTCATGTCCGATTTCCTGCCCGCTCCCCGTAACCTCTAATTCCCTTCACTTCTAGAAAACTGTCTATTTCTGTTTTAAATTATTTTAATGATGTAGCTTCCACAGCTTCCTGGGGCAGCAAATTCCACAGACCTACCACCCTCTGAGTGAAGAAGTGTCTCCTTATTTCAGTTTTGAAAGAGCAGCCCCTTATTCTAAGATTATGCCCCCTAGTTCTAGTTTCAACCATCCTTGGGAACATCCTTACCACATCCGCCCGATCAAGCCCCTTCACAATCTTATATGTTTCAATAAGATCACCTCTCATTCTTCTGAACTCCAATGAGTAGAGTCCCAATCTACTCAACCTCTCCTCATATGTCCACCCCCTACAACAGCAAATTGTATCCATATGTATATATATATATATATGTGTGTGTGTGTATTATCAAAACTACTATTACAAGCATCCATGAGGGCTGTGGGGGAAAAGCAGAGCAGGAAATGGGAATGATTGAATCGCGCTTTCAAGGAGCTGGCACAGGCAGGGTGGGCTGAATGGACTCCTCTTGCACCGTGCCTGCTATCAAAATGTGAATCGATGAACAACAACTTCAACGCCATGAACCTGAAACAAAATAGCACCCGAAAGGCGGCCATCTTCCTGAGGGGCAAGGTGAAGCTTGTTGTGATGAGAGACACAGAGAGGGATAATTTGCTGGTCCTGTAAAATCACTGTTGCACTATAGTTAAAAATACAAACTGAGTGAGACTAACACTAGGTGGTGTTTAACATAAAGACAGCGGTGCAGTGAGGGAATTAAACATCAAAATGTGAACTTCTGCCAAAAAAATGGATTAACATTTGGTTATTTGGACTGAATGGTGACAGAAAAGGAGAGACCAGACATTCGGAGGAAAGGTCCAATCAACCATTTTTTGTAGAGAATGTAATTCTAGCTTCTATTCAATAAATCAGAGTAAAATTGGACTCAATCTGAATGTAGTTCTGATCTGGGATTTAATTCATTTCTCCATTATTCATATTTTTCTTTAATCTGAAACAATAACAGTATTTTAACAGTAACAGAACAGGAGAGAGCTGTGGGACCCTGTCCAGTTTATTAACACTGCAGAAGGGGTAAAAATACATATTATTTATTACAGAATCCAGCAGCTCACTGGGAAAGTAACACATGGTACAGATGGAGGAGCAAAAAGGTGGAAAGTGATTTTACACTTTAATTTGGAGCAATAACTTTTTATCTCCACACGGTTTAGTTTTACATTTAACTAATGGGCTCTTTATCCTAAACAAACTTCAGGCACAAACCATGGCTTTATAAAGAAAACAATCATTTATTATTAATTCAATAGAAAAAAATGACATTAGAATTTAAACATCATCTTGGGTTTATGCCCGATTTAGAATTGCTTTCGCAAAAATTAAACAACACATTCTCATAGACAAAGCCCATAACGAAAGTTTTAGACTTGCCGAGAAGATTCCAGGTATTTTGATGGATACCGTTGTAGAATAGTTTGACTTTCTCTGGTGGACAGGTCATCTGCTTCACAGGCAATCTGTAAACCTGCATCGAGGCATCAAGCTGGGAGGTAGCGAGCAGTCAGGAAGAGTCCAGGTGAGGTGTTGCTGACAGGAAGCTAAAGGTGATGTTGGAGCAGTTATGGTGGATCTGTGTCTCTCTCCACTCAACTTCTGCCCAGGTTTTTAAGAACGTTTTTACAGAGAATCACACCTCTGGGACGGTGGCTTCTCAACAACAGGTTCCGACAAATACAACCCAAGATTGATTGAAACTTCACTTGTTTTCTCTCAGTGTCCACAACGTCACCAGGTTAAGTCGGCAGGAGTTCAAACGACCTCTAGCCCTCCTGGAATCGTTCTTGTTGCTATGGTGATCTATCCTCTGCTGTGTGATATTTTACAATGTGTCATTAATAATCCTTCTAACAGTCCTTCCACCTTTTAAGCGTCCTTTTCCTTCAGATATGCTGAAGCTGATTTAGTCTCAGGCTTTCGATTATCAGATGAATTTTTACTACACAGAGCAGCTGGGAAACTCCTGCAGTAAGTAATGGTCAGGGTCAGGTACACAAGGCTGAGTGAATTTATTGTGCAGCTCAAGGCATCACCTTGAGAAATGTCAAAATTAAATCCACAAGAGTGTTGGCCCAGAACAAACATGAACTGTCTGACCTGCTTCATCTGCGGCTCTTCTGCTGGTCAGCACTCTCACACACTCCAGGCTGATTACATAGTTATTTTTGTCCGTACTTCATTGTGTCTGTTCTCTGTTTATGTCGTTTGTCTCTATTTATTTTCTGTGTGTTTTTCTATCTTGTTATTTCCACTTCTACTTCCACCACTTTGCAATTCTTTGTCAGTCTCTCTCTCTCGTTCCATCCATGTCTGCTTGCTCTCTCTCATTATATATATATATATATATGCTTTCTTTCACTCTTTCTTTCTCTCTTTATTTTTTCTCTCCAGTCTAACAAACTCACTTTATTTATCTCCAGCTCTGTGTACCTCTGTCTCTACCCCTCTTTGGTTCCATCTCCCTCTCTTTGTCACAGACCCTCTCCCCTTTATGTGAACCTGTTTTAATTTTCTGCGCCATTTAATCATTATATTTATTTTGCCTTGTGTTCTCTGTCTCTGTCCACTCCTCTCTCCATCTCTCTCTCCTTCTGTCTTTCTCTGTCTCTCTCCCTGTCTTTCTGTATTTCTTACTCTCTCTGTCCCACTATCTCCCTGTCTTTCTCTCTGATCTCTCTCACGCTCTCCCTGTGTCGCTCTCTGCCTCTCTCTCTCTCTTTCTTGCTCTCACTTTCTATCTCTCCCTAGCTCTTTATATCACTATCTCGCTCTCTCTCACTCTTTATCGCTTTAGGTTCCTCTCTGTCTCCATGTCAGTCACTCTCCCCTCTCTCACTCCCTCTGTGTATATCTGCCTGTCTCAGTCTTTCTCCAACTCTCTGACTTTCTCTCTCTCGCTCCTTCTCCCCCTCTCCACCTCGCTCTCTCTCTCTCTCTCTCCCTCGCCATTTATTTGGAGTGCACCCATTCTGATCTGGCCCAAAGCAGCTACTTTGAATCCCAGCTTTGCACATTTTGCTGGATGAGCATTTAGTTGAAGTCCAGCTCGGCTCTTTAGTGCCGCTATTTCGAGTAAAATGCATGTGTCGTCTGCAGAGTAAATCCTGCCTTAATAGGTCAGAGTTTCAATAACATATAACATCAGAACCATATTTCAGATCATTTCAGGGCTCTGTGCTGCTAATATAAAATGTACTTTCCATCCCCCGGGAAGTGTAGGGATGGAGTATGAAATGGGATTTAGTTCTAGTGCTTGAAACCCTTCAGCTCTTTCTATGATTTCACTAATTTAACAATTAGATTGAATGGGTATTTCACCGCGTTCTTCAGCTCCTCTCTGAATTTAGTCTGGGTCAGGACATAAATACACGTGTTTGTGCAGGAACTGAGAAGCTGCAGCATTGCTGCTGTGTGTTGTGTGATAAAAGCAGGGTCAGTGTAGGAGTAAAAAGACCGAATGTCTGCAATTCGCATATAAATGTTAAATATAACATATGTCATCCACAACAGTATAAAACTGCCCGATATACTGAAGAGTAAAATGATGGATTTCTTTCGGTTCTCCATCTCTGGATCACTCTGATTCTCTCCATTACTGCGGCCCCGGAGTCCCCTGCGGACTCGACTGGACATTAAAATACGCCTGGCCGTCAGAACATTGAGCAGCAAAATCAGACAGAACGGGACACAAGGGGTTAAAATGAGGTAAAACATCTCAAATGCTGCCCATGCGGGGGAAGTACGGAAGCTCAGTTTAGTCACACAAAACCAGGGAACATTATCAATTTTCTCTAAAGGTTCAAATGCAAAGTACGCGGGGACACTCTCCAAACAGCTCAGCACACTCACTGTTCCCAGAACCACAGCCGCCGTTCTCTCGGTGCAATATGTAGTTTTCAGCTTCTCACAACAAATGGCCACAAATCGATCAAAGGTGAAAGCGACTGTGAACCAGACAGAAACCACAGTGGCTGCACCACCCAAGACTATAATAAAACTACACACGGGAGTAATGCTCAGGAATGACCCTGGGAAATATATCGCATTAATCGCCCTCAATATCGGATCAGTGATAACGACCATGAGATCGGCCACTGCCATTCCCACCAGGTAGACACTGATACATTTGGAGAGACCGCACTTTCCTCGGGACAGGATCACAATCGCCACCAAGTTAACTGTAAGAGAGAGAAAAGGAATCAGAGAAATTACTGATCAGACCTGGAGACAAAGCAGCAGTTTGAGAGGATCTGGGGTGAAATTTCCAGCTTTGTTGCTGCATCGAAGGGTGGAAAGTGATTGATTGACCTGGGCAGCGGTTTCGGGCAGAGAGATGTTTTTAAACACAATGATCAATAATGAATTGGGAGATGGATACAGAAAGTGAATAAAGTGAGCACCGGATCCACTGGAAGGGCTGAGAGAGGGCTCAGTGCCGGTGGGGAAGGGAGAAGGGGTTTTACACACCGGGAATCCAGCGGATTAAAGCCGGGTTTGGGCTCCAGACGGATGGGAAAGAGAGGGAAGTGTCGGAAGGTGGGGGACAGGGGGAGGTGCAAATTGTGTGTTGCTCTGGGTTAAGAGAGTCGATAGTGAGTCAGATTGGGAGGGAGTCAAGGAAAAGAGTAGTGTACATGAACGTGTCGGAGATGGAGAGGAGTCAGGAGTAGATGGTTTGGGAGAATTGACAAACTGAAGGAACCGACGAGACAGAGGATTCATTGTAGTGTGAGCAGAGGCTGCGATTCACAGGGAGAGACTGTACACAATCCAACTATTACATTTAACAGTTCATTTCGGTAGTTATTGGTGTCAGGGAACCTGTGTTTGGTACAAAATGTGTTTAATAAATTTAATTTGCAAATTCAATGAAACTTAAAATGAAAAGTATTAATAAAATTAATCACGTTGTTATTGAACTGATCCGAGCTTGAAAAAAACAGTTTCCGAATAATTGATTACAATCAAGAAATTTCTGATTCTATTCTTGAAGTAAATTTTAATTATGTTTAGTGTTAAGTTGGAAAACAAGGAACATTCACAAAAACAGACTGAGGACCTGACAGGGATATAAACATGAGGAGCGAGTCCCACAATAAAAACTCACCCAATCTGACCACATCACAATAACACCTTCAAATCACATTTTCTCTGTTTAATTGTACTGGAAGTTTCAGCAGTTCATTCTGATGAATTATTCACACCACAGCCTCTCGCTTTCCCTCTCAGTCGCCCTCTCTATCATTCACTCTACTCTCTTTCTCAAGTTCATTTTCATATCCGATTAAATCCTATCATCCTGTGCCTGCATTCTGTTCACCAGCCCCGTGTTTCACCGATCCTATTCTCAGTGTTAGTTTGTTAAATAGTGAAGCCTCTGTGGAATAGTTTAATGTTTCTACAGATCACCCAATCCTCCACCTGTTCACCAACACTGTTCACTTAATCTACAAATCATGGAATAAACAGAATCGAATCACTCTCCCAGGCAGATCTCACAATAATTGAGATTCCTTCTCCAGTAATTATAGGGTACAGGGATAGATGGCGGGACTGTTCAATTTACAAAACGCCAACATCATACTGATAAACTACAGGTACAGAGAAGGGCTGCTGATTCCAACAGGGACAGTGCAAATTGAGACCATAAAACATCAAAACATTTCATTTAACAGTGAAGTCCAGTGACAGTCAGTGAATTCATCCACAGTGAAGCAGAGAAGGAGATGTGAAAGAGGCAGCATCAAACTCAGTTCAGTAACCAGACATCTGAAGCGACGTCAGATACACACATAATGAAATAATATTTCATAACAGTGATCACCAATAAATACATTGAAATCCCAGTTAAACTGAAGCATGTTATTGAGGAGGGAGGACATTCCACTGCCTCCTTGTAACACTGAGACCGTGAGCTGTCTCATTATCAATCACTGAAAACACATTGATGAAAACATATTCCAGGACAGGTTAGTTCCACAACAAGAAACTGTTATCATCTCCTGATGGTCTGACACCAACTCTTAGCCCAATACATTCAGTACAGAGAATAATCCAGTAACAATGCCAGGGTTGGATAGACAAATTCATGACAGATATAATGCAGCGCCTCAATACCGAAAGAGCAGAGACTTAACACATTCCACCATTCAACCAATAGAACAGAACAAGTGACTGTATAAAATATGTAGGGACACAAAACAATTTTCCAAGTACAGCAGCAGAGTTAACACCGATTTACACCATTAACAGCTGAGATAACGGCTTACCCGGAACTCCAAATGCTGCAAGAACTGGATAATAAATCCGTATTATCTGATGGATTACTGGATATCCCATTTCTGTGAGAAGCACTGACTTCTGTTGGCCTGGAAACCACAGCTCCAGCAGACACTCTGAGCTGATCCATTCCAACAAGCCCTGATTTATACAGGGGATAAGTCTCCACTGACACGGTTATACTCCTGATCATTGCTATTAGTTACAGTCAGTTTAACAAACACTTTGGGCCCGATTTTAGCACCCGGTTCCGGGTGCGTTCTCGGCGGGGGGGCCTCTAAAATCCCGGTTTCGAGGAGCGGGACCGGATCGCGCCTCGATCCCGCCCACTTCCGGGTTGCGCGATGACGTGCGGGGGTGCGTGCGTTGGCCCCGCTGGTGGGAATCCCGCAGGCAATTAAAGCCAGCGGGGTTCCACTTGAGTGTATTTATCTTGGCATTTCAGGTCATTAAATGACCTGATTGAGCTGTTTATTTAACAGGTGTCGGATTTTACAGTGAAATGAGACTGTTTCCCATACTGGGGGAAACACTCACACTCTCAACGGACGTGTTGCAGCCAGCAGCCTGTGGCAGCTGCCAAGGTGCATTCCACAGGTGGGGGGGGGGGAGAGCCTTCACCAACGCAGGAGGACACTCCGTAACATTGGGCAACGCTTGCCCTCCACCACCCTCCTCCAAGCAAGAAGATTCACCGGCGTGGAAGTCCAACCCCTGTGCGAGGACACACTTTTCTAGCGTGCACAACCCCGCAAACCTAAACCTGCCAGATGGGTGCTGCGTTGACATCCTCGGAGGACGAACAGGATGACCAGCCTCAGCAGCCTCGCAGTCCACGCCGTCCGCCTCAGAGACATGCATCCCCACAACACGGTGCTGCGGCACATCCACCTGCACAGCAGGATGGAGGGCATCCGCAGAGAGAGATGCGTCGCAGGAGGCACTACCCTCCGCACAGGGTCTACAGACCGAGGCTCAGCTTCATGGACCTCTCTGAGCAGCAGTGCATACGGAGGCTCAGAGTCACTCGCCAGGTAGTCGCCGACATCTGCAGCCTCCTCAATGACGAGCTGCTCCCGGATGGGCCAAGCAGCATCTTCTGACCCGTCGCCGTCAAAGTCACCACTGCCCTCAACTTCTTCGCCTCCGGATCCTTCCAGGGTGCCACGGGGGACATCACCGGGGTCTGTCAGTCGTCTGCACACAAGTGCATAAGGCAGGTCACCGATGGGTTGTTCCGCAGGGCCTCGACCTACATCAACTTCGCCATGGATGAGCGCAGCCAGACGGAGAGGGCGGTTGGATTCCATGCTGTGGCTGGCTTCCCACGGGTGCAGGGTGTAATCGATTGCACCCACATAGCAATACGGGCACCTCCACATGAGCCAGGGCTGTTTATCAACAGGAAAGGGTATCACTCCATGAACGCCCAGCTCATTTGTGACCACCGCCAGAGATTCCTACACGTGTGCGCCAGATACCCTGGCAGCTGCCACGATGCCTTCGTCCTCAGGGAGTCCACCGTCCCGCCCCTCTTCCACGCACCCAACGCCGGCAACGGCTGGCTCCTCGGCGACAAGGGATATCCCCTGCACACGTGGCTTATGACACCTCTGAGGAACCCCATTACCGAGCCACAGCGTCGGTATAATGACAGCCACATTGCTACCAGGTCTACAATTGAGCAGGCTATAGGGCTGCTCAAGATGCGCTTCAGGTGCCTTGATCGTTCCGGGGGAGCGCTCCAATACACGCCATTCAGAGTGGGACGAATTATAGTTGTCTGCTGTGCCCTGCATAACATGGCACTACAGAGAGGGGTGCCGCTGGAGGAGGCCCCATGCACACCCGCCACCCACATTGAGGACGACAATGAGGAGGAGGTGGAGGAGGAAGAGGAGGAGGAGGAAGAGGGAGAGGAGGAGGAACGACCCATGCGCCGAACACCGGCTCACCTGCGTGCTCGTCAGGCCAGGGAGGCACTCATATGCCAACGGTTCTCCTAACATCACACTGTGTGAGGCGTTCACATGTCATAACGTGCACAGACGAGGGTCCATACAGGCTCCCTCCACAGAAGAGTGGTGCCTGTACACCTGCACCCACTGGATTATGCTCAATGGGTGGGACGGGGTGGTCGTCGTCATGATGAGGCACAGGGAAGGGACATATTGCACAAGCCGCAGAATTATGGACAAGAGGTGGCAGCATTGGTGAGAAAAAGTGAGTTTATTTTGTGGTGACATTCAAAGAGTAGAAAATTAAAAAAAAACGACAAACACCCTGGTGCAATCCCTGTGTGCTCACGGAACTTTAGGCATTCGTTTTCGGGACCCCCTACGTGGTGCTACCCCTGTGGCTCCAGCAGAGGTGGTGGCAGGTTGCTCCTGTTCGTGCCCTGACCGGGTAGATGCTTTGGGCCGACGCCCCCTGGGTTTCGGTGCCCGTGAGGGCACCTCCACAGACTGCTCCTCCTGCACCTGTGCAGGGGCAGACTCGGCCACCTGGAGAGGATGGACTATTGCGGGCACTGGTTGAGAGGGGGGCAACGGGTGAGACTTGGGGGCGCCTTGAGTAGCGTCCACACTTCCATTTCCCCGTTCACCATCTTCCCTCTCATGGCCAAGGCCCACATCACCCCTTCCACCCTGCTGGACGGCAGTTTGGATGACGTGGGTGAGACCTTGCAAGGCCACCTCCAATGTATCTGTCAACCTGTTGATGGCGGCAGAATGTTGTTCACCCTGAATCCGAACAGCCGTTGTGAGGGCCTGGATGGACTCATTGGTGAGCTGTGTGTGACGCTCGAGGGAGGCTAGCCTGTCCTCCACCGCAGACGTTCCCACACCTACCCGCGACACTATCTCAGAGATGCCTTCACGTCCCTGCGACACTATCTCGGCGATACCCTCCTGCACCTGTGCCACCATTCCCCTCATGCAGGAGTTGGACTCCTCCATCCTCCGTGCGATTGTGGAGAGTGCGCGTGGCACCTCTCCCAGTACCTCAGCAATGTTCTGGTGCCCCTCGACGACTCTCCTTTTGACAGGTGGCCCCCTGGGTTCAGCATCTGGGTCCGGCTGAGCAAAGCCTGGAGAAGAGTGCTCCCACCGACGCGGACCCTCCGCGGCTGACCCTGCCACCAGGGTCTGCTCATGCTCATGTGTGCGCGGTGACTCACCATGTGCAATCCCAACTAGCTGAGGGGGGGGACCCACCGAGGTGTGTGTATCTGCGCTGGTGGATGCAAGGCTCATGTGTGACGATGCACCCTCAGAGACGGGCATGTCCTCTGAGGAATCGCCCTCAACCGAGACGTCGATCGCAGACGGTCCTGGAAGAGAACAGAGGGAAATATCAGGCATGTGACCAAATGTGGCGGTGCGGCATATGCCATGTGATGCTACGATCATTCACGATCATGAGTGATGAGTGCCAGCTTTCCCTTACCGGCCGTTTCGCCAGAAATCCCCTGGCCCTGATGGCTTCCATCCTAGGGTCTTGAGGGAAGTGGCCGTAGGGATTGTGGATGCTTTGGTGATAGTTTTCCAAAATTCCCTGGACTCAGGAGAGGTCCCGGCAGATTGGAAAACTGCTAATGTAACACCGTTATTTAAAAAGGGTAGTAGGCAGAAGGCTGGAAATTATAGGCCAGTTAGCTTAACATCTGTGGTGGGTAAAATTTTGGAGTCTATTATTAAGGAGACAGTAACGGAACATTTAGATAAGCATAATTTAATAGGACAAAGTCAGCATGGCTTTATGAAGGGGAAGTCATGTCTGACAAATTTGCTTGAGTTCTTCGAGGATATAACGTATAGGGTGGATAAAGGGGAACCAGTGGACATAGTGTATTTAGACTTCCAGAAGGCATTCGACAAGGTGCCACATAAAAGATTATTACTTAAGATAAAAAATCACGGGATTGGGGGTAATATTCTGGCATGGGTGGAGGATTGGTTATCGAACAGGAAGCAGAGAGTTGGGATAAATGGTTCATTTTCGGACTGGCAACCAGTAACCAGTGGTGTTCCACAGGGGTCGGTGCTGGGTCCCCAACTCTTTACAATCTATATTAACGATTTGGAGGAGGGGACCGAGTGCAACATATCAAAATTTGCAGATGATACAAAGATGGGAGGGAAAGTAGAGAGTGAGGAGGACATAAAAAACCTGCAAGGGGATATAGACAGGCTGGGTGAGTGGGCGGAGATTTGGCAGATGCAATATAATATTGGAAAATGTGAGGTTATGCACTTTGGCAGGAAAAATCAGAGAGCAAGTTATTTTCTTAATGGCGAGAGACTGGAAAGTACTGCAGTACAAAGGGATCTGGGGGTCCTAGTGCAAGAAAATCAAAAAGTTGGTATGCAGGTGCAGCAGGTGATCAAGAAAGCCAACGGAATGTTGGCTTTTATTGCTAGGGGGATAGAATATAAAAACAAGGAGGTATTGCTGCAGTTATATAAGGTATTGGTGAGACCGCACCTGGAATACTGCATACAGTTTTGGTCTCCATACTTAAGAAAAGACATACTTGCTCTCGAGGCAGTACAAAGAAGGTTCACTCGGTTAATCCCGGGGATGAGGGGGCGGACATATGAGGAGAGGTTGAGTAGATTGGGACTCTACTCATTGGAGTTCAGAAGAATGAGAGGCGATCTTATTGAAACATATAAGATTGTGAAGGGTCTTGATCGGGTGGATGCAGTAAGGATGTTCCCAAAGATGGGTGAAACTAGAACTAGGGGGCATAATCTTAGAATAACGGGCTGCTCTTTCAAAACTGAGATGAGGAGAAACTTCTTCACTCAGAGGGTGGTAGGTCTGTGGAATTTGCTGCCCCAGGAAGCTGTGGAAGCTACATCATTAGATAAATTTAAAACAGAAATAGACAGTTTCCTAGAAGTAAAGGGAATTAGGGGTTATGGGGAGCGGGCAGGAAATTGGACATGAAGCTGAGTTCGGATCGGTCAATGCCCTGTGGGTGGCGGAGAGGGCCCAGGGGCTATGTGGCCGGGTCCTGCTCCGACTTCTTGTGTTCTTTAGATTTGTGGTTGGGATCAGATCAGCCATGATCTTATTGAATGGCGGAGCAGGCTCGAGGGGCCGATTGGCCTACTCCTGCTCCAATTTCTTATGTTCTTATGTTCTTAACCAGACTCGCCATCCGCCATCGACAGGCAATGCAGCGTGCGGCTGATCTCCAGTGCCTCGACCTCGGCGTCTGTCAGGGCCATCTCGTGTGGCGGGCCCCCTCCGGTGCATGCCCTATCGCGTGCGTTCCTGGCCCTCTTCTCCTGTGAGGGCAAAACACAAAAACGTTATTGAGTGATGATTACAATGTGAGACGCTTCAAGCATTGGTGTGATTGGGTTGAACGTGTGCCAGATGGATGGGAGGATGCGTGTGCCACATGGCCATCCCATTGTATGGGCATTGGGGTGTGTGGTAGTGGTCGAGTGGGGACAGGGACGGTGGGTACGTGCAGGCACTGTGAGGATGATAGTTGGGTGGCTGTGAGGATTGGTGCGGGAGCGCAGTACTGTCAGTGGAGATGGGGTTGTGAGGTGTTTGAGGTGATGTGGAAGACGGAGTGATGCAGAATGCGTTAGTGTACTCACTTTTCCGGACCTGGTGAGGTCATTGAATCTCTTGCGGCACTGAATCCAAGTGCGGGTGGTGTTTCCCCTGCTTGTGACCTCCGCGGCCACCTCATCCCATGCCCTCTTGGTGGCGCTGGCAGGGCACCTCCTTCCATCCGTGGGGAACAGCGTCTCCCTCCTCATGCGGACCCCGTCCAGCAGCACCTGGAGGGCGTGGTCCGTGAAACGGGGAGCAGCCTTACCCCTGTGCTCCTCCATCCTTGATGGAGTGTAGTTTGTGGCTGGAGGGGCTTTGGTGGACTGCCCCTTTAAATAGAGCGCAACCATCGCTCAGACGTCAATGCGCATGCGCAGGCCGCCGGCACGCAGCTGAGAAGCGCGGAACCCGTAACTGCCGGCTAATCACATCAATCATCCCGCGATCGCGTGCGCAACGCACTCAATTTGGCCGGCGCGTTTTCCTGGAGCCCGCCCGACCACCCGCTGCCAACCCGCACCCCTGGTAAAATCGGGCCCTTAGTGAATTGTTACACCCGCGATTAATAAAGAGCTCCCCTCGCCGGGGAACATATCTGACCGCGGGAAATCGGCTTTAGAAAAAAAGAGGAAGGGAAGAAAACGATATTAAAATAACAAAATGAAGCTGAGAAGCTACATTAACTTACCTTAATCCCGCAAGGATTTTCTGTCTCTCAATGTCTGTGTAGATTTCGCAACTTATATCCTTGTTATTTCATTACAACCAATCAGGTAGAAGTTCCTTGTTTTATTTGAACAAGTCACGAATTGTGATTTTGATCTGAGCCTTCTGATGTGAGATTCTGAACTCCGCCCTCTGTGTGAAAGCTGCTGTCAAACCTCAGGATGGATTTCAACTCAAACATTCCTCGTTTGTTTCAGAACAGGGAGCGGCCTTTCTGGTGAAATCTAATCAAACCGGTTTGACAGTTCGCTGCCACTTCAACTGTGAACAAAGTTAGTTACACTTCATCTCTTCTTGTTCCAGGGAAGTTCAGTAAAACAGATACTTGGTTAGAAAGAAATTGTTACATTTCCATCTGGGACATTGTTTGCTAAAAGTCCCATCGATTTCCTGATGTTTTTGCGCTTTCAAACCAGGACCCAAGAACCAGTGTCTTGTCAGTGAGCTGAGGGGGAGGCTGTTTCTGTAAGTGAGGACATTAACTATTTAACCGCTGAATTAAACTATCCCTGAGCATCAATCACCTCCGTTACTGGGGGAATGAGCACTGACTTTCCACAATTACATTTATCATGGTAAATATTCAGCAGATACACCCGTTACATTGTTAAATCCAGAAAGGACTATTCCTGTGCTGTGGTCGGTATAAAGATTGGATTATCCTCATTTTCAGGGGGTTTCTCAGACAGTTATAATTATCCCTTTGCCCTGGCTCTGTACTTGCTCAAAAACGTTAACTTTTTGCACACCTTCCAGTTCTAAAGAAATGTCTTCGACCTGAAGCGTTAACTGTGTTTCGTTCTCCTCAGATAATGCCTGACTTGCTGAGCTTCTCCAGCATTTTCTGTTCTTATTTCAGATTTCCAGCATCCACATTATTTAACTTTTGAATAAATATCCCTTCCCCGGGATGGAAGTGTCCGAAGTGAGAAAGTGTTTGAGGACAGATTGTGGTCATAATTCCGAGGGACGGATTGTTGTGATCAATCCCAGGGACAGATTGTGGTCATAATTCCGAGGGACGGATTGTTGTGATCAATCCCAGGGACAGATTGTGGTCATAATTCCGAGGGATGGATTGTTGTGATCAATCCCAGGAACAGATTGTGGTCATAATTCCGAGGGATGGATTGTTGTGATCAATCCCAGGGACAGATTGCGATATTTTCCCCATTTCTCTCTGATTTTCCCTCTGTTTTTGACCAGGATTAAGGATTCATTCGGGCTGGATTATCAGCCTGAAGCGGCGGTCCGAAAAATCGCCCAATATTTGTCTTCATGTGAACTCTCCCTCCACATTTAATTCAGCGCTGGAGGTTTGATCATTCCCGTTAAACGGATATGTTTGGCTGTTTTTATTTAAGACTGCGTTCCATCTGTTCTGAACTTCGCAGAATTCCAGGAGAGAAAAGATCAAATAATGCGTGCGAGAGAATCGAAGACAAACTTTGTAATACCAAGTTTCTTAAAAACACCCACTGATCCCTCGGTGTCCAGTCAGAATTGAACAGGAACGCCCCGAAATTTCGCTCCTTATACAGACTCCGGTGGGTTAAACCTTCTCCCACACTGAGGGACAACCAGATATTTATTGATACAGGGTCCCGGGCCCCCCTCCTTATGCAGACTCCAGTGGGTTAAACCTCCTCCCACACTGAAGGACAATCAGAGATTTATTGATACATGGTCCTGGGCCCCGCTCCTTATAATGACTCCAGTGGGTTTGTGTGAGAAATAGAACCCCCGGTTGGCAGAAAACCCGTGGGGGTACGTTATTATCCCGCGTCGGAGCATCAGAGCGACTATAGAGTCCCTGAAATAATGTATCGAGGGAATGTGAATGTGCATTGGCACTGGAGTTTCGGGACCGTTCGAAAGTTCAAACCCAGTGGTTACAAAACTGCACCAGGATCCCAAAGTTCCTGAGTTCAAATCCCTACATGGCATCTGTGAAACTCAAAAGAGCTGAGATTACTGAGAGTATCTGAACTGATTATAGTGCTGATATTACCGACAGTATCAGTAATGATTATAGAGCTGATATTACTGGCAGGGTCTGTATTGAATATAGAGCTGATATTACTGACAGCATCTGAACTGATTGTGGAGCTGATATTACTGACAATATCTGTACTTAGTATACTGCTAATATTAATGATAGTATCTATACTGATTAGAGATCTGGGATTACTGACAGAACGTGTATTGATTATAGAGATGATATCAATGAGAGTATCTGTACTGATTATAGAGCTGATATTATTGACGGTAACTGTATTGATTATAGAGCTGATGTTTCTGACAGTATCTGCACTGATTACAGACCTGATATTACTGACAGTATCTGTACTGATTATACAGCTTATATTACTGACAGTATCTGCACTGATTAGAGAGCTGATATTGCTGCCAGTTTCTGTACTGATTATAGAGCTGATATTATTGACAGTATCTGTACTCATTGTAGCACTGATATTAGTGACAATATCTGAATTGATTATAGAGCTGATATAACTGACAGTATCTGTATTGATTATAGAGCTGATATGACTGACAGTATCTGTATTGATTATAGAGCTGATATGACTGAGAGTGTCTGCACTGGTTATAGAGCTGATTTTACTGACAGTATCTGTGATAATGGAAGAACTGGTATAATGAAAAAAATACTGTTTTACCGCACAGCAAGAGGCCATTCGGCCCAACAAGTCTATGCTGGGATTTATGCTCCACATGACGCCCATCCCGCACTACTTCATCTCACCCTATCAACATATCCTTCTATTGCTATCCCGCTCATGTATTTATCTACCTTCCCATTAAATGCATCTCTGCTAATCGCCTCAACAATTCGATGTGGGAGTGAGTTCCATATTCTCATCAGTCTCTAAATAAAGGAGTGTGTGCTGAATTCCTTATTGGATTTATTAGCAACTATCTTATATTTATGGCCTCGAGTGTCGGACTGCCCTCAGGTGGAAACATCCTCTCTGCATCTACCTGAGTGAACCACTTCATAATATGAAACACAGGTCATCTGCCAGTCTTCACTTTAGTCGAGAAAAGAGCCTCAGCCTGTTCATTCTCTCCTGATAGTTGTTAGATAAATAATACATTCAACAGGAACACCAGAAATGAAAGGAAGTTAATGCCAGGAAGGAACACCCAGGCCATAATATTCTCCCCCAGGATCGGATTAATGCCGACAATCTAGGCCCAATCCAGTGCCTGTGGAAGGATACCTTAAAATTGCACCAACAAAATATCTGGAGCCGGGAGGCCGTGTTTGTACATTGCTGCGGTTACAGCTCACCAATTAGAAGGACTGCACAGGGCAACTCACATTTTAAAAATCATCCTTCTGTGGAATTGTTGTCTTGTCCCGACAGGTGGGTGCGGGAGAACTGCTGGGACTCGCCCGGCCGAGGCGGAGATTCCGAAACGGCGCCAGAGAGATTGCGGTGTCCCGACCTGTCTCAATATGTATCGAGTAATCAACAAGGTTGTTATTATGACGTGGGTTTAGGTGGTGGGTGAATTGCGATCCAGAACCCAGGAAACATCAGGTTCGCATCTCGGCAGATACAAAAAGCATCAATTTCAGGACCCCAGTAATTGAAATTTATAAATAGTCAATGTCTTGAGCCGAACTTTTAACTGTCCCCGAAATAAAATCACATGTAAGTTTTAGGGAGTCACTGTTTAATTCTGGCATAGTGAGGAACAGCGGGTGTTTTTACGAAACTATATTTCACATTTTTTCTCTCGATCCTCTCGCAAATATTATCTGATCTTTTACTCCCCTGGAATTCTGTGAAGTTCGGAACAGATGGCACTCAACCTTAAATAAGACATTGGCCCGTCCCCTCAGACCCGGGACCGCCCCCTCAGACCCCGGCCCGCCCACTCAGAGCCTGGTCCGTTCCCTCAAGTAAAATTATCCCACCCCGTTCCTCCTCTCGGCAGACCGTACAGTTCAGCTGCTCACTGCGGTGCTGCATCTCGACCTCTACAATAAAATGTAGATTTGTCCTGCGTTTCATATTCACCGTTTTTTCTTACTAAACAACCCTGATTGTTTTATTCTTGTTCGCAAGACCCCCAGAAATGAGTTAGTTCGTCACAGAACTCCAGATGGCCAATTGATTTCACAGTAATCATAGAGTTAACAATATAAATCTCGCAACATTGTCCTGCTTCTATCAGTATCCGAGGCTCATTATCTCATCATAAGCCTGTCTCGTTTCACAATGTGGTTACAAGTTCCAGCAAGCAGTCACAGTTAGTACAATTTGCATTTCAGTAGAATAAGCAGCAGTCAGTTACGTTGTCCAATCGATACATTAACGCACAGCTTTCACTTACTTAGACATTAAGCACATCAGACACCCTTATTACACAGACCCTCAATAAGCCCCTTTACAGTATGCATCTGTGGAACTGAAAACAGCTCATGTTACTGATATTAACTGTATTAATTATAGAGACGCAAGTACTGAGAGTACCTGAACCGATTATAAAGCTGCTATTGATGACACCATCTCTACTGATTATCGAGCTGATATTACTGACAGTATTTGTACTGATTATAAAGCTGATGTTACTGACAGTATCTGTACTGATTATCAAGCTGATATTACTGAAAGCATCTGCACTGATTATGGAGCTGATATTACTGACAGTATCTGCACTGATTATAGAGCTGATATCACTGACAGTATCTGTACTGATTGTCGAGCTGATATCACTGACATTACCTGAACAGATAAAAGAGCTGATATTACTTGCAGTATCTGTACTGATTGTAGAACTGACATCACTGACAGTACCTGTACTGATTATGGAGCTGATATTACTGAAAATATCTGAACAAATTATAGAGCTGATATTACGAACAGTATCTGTTCTGTATATAGAGCTGATATTACTGACAGTATCTGTACTGATTAAAGAGTTGATATTACTCACAGTATCTGTATTGATTATAGAGCTGATATTAATGATAATATCTGTATTGATTACAGGGCTGATATTGCTGCCAGTATCTGTACTGATTAAAGAGCTGATATTACTGACAGTATCTGTACTGATTAAAGAGCTGATATTACTAACAGTATCTGTATTGATTATAGAGCTGATATTAATGATAATATCTGTATTGATTATAGGGCTGATATTACTGACAGTATCTGTACTGATTAAAGAGCTGATATTACTGACAGTATCTGTACTGATTAAAGAGCTGATATTACTAACAGTATCTGTATTGATTATAGAGCTGATATTAATGATAATATCTGCATTGATTACAGAGCTGATATTACTGACAGTATCTAAACAGATTATAGAGCCGATATCACTGACATTATCTGTATTGGTTATAGAGTTAATATATCTGACAATATCTGTATTGATTATAGAGCTGATATTACTGCAAGTATCTAAATAGATTATAGAGCTGATATTACTGACGATATCTGTATTGATTATAGAGCTGATATTACTGACAGTATCTGTACTGATTATAGAGCTGGTATTACTGACAGTATCGAAACAGATCATAGAGCTGATGTTTCTGACAGTACCTGCATTGATTATAGAGCTGATATTACTGACGGTATCTAAACAGATTATAGAGCCGATATTACTGACAGTATCTGTATTGATTCCAGAGCTGATATTACTGACAGTATCTGTACTGATTATAGAGCTGATATTACTGACAGTATCTAAACAGATCATAGAGCTGATGTTTCTGACAGTACCTGTACTGATTATAGAGCTGATATTACTGGCAGTATCTGCACTCATTATAGAGATGATATTACTGGCAGTATCTGCACTAATTATAGAGCTGATATTACGCTCAATACCTGTATTGTTTATAGAGCTGATATTACAGACAGTATCTGTACTGGTTATAGAGCTGATATTACTGAGAGTATCTGAACTGATTATAGAGCTGATATTACAGACAATATCTGTACTGGTTATAGAGCTGATATTACTGAGAGTGTCTGTACTGATTATGGAGCTGATATTACTGAGAGTATCTGTACTGATTATAGAGCTGATATTAGAGACAGTGTATGTACTGGTTATAGAGCTGATATTTCTATCAGTACGTGTATTGATTATAGAGCTTATATTACGGATAATATATGTGCTGTTTACGGAGCTGATATTTTTTGCAGTATCCGTGATGATTATCGATCTGCTATTACTGACTGTACCTGTACTGATTATAGAGCTGATATTAAGCTCAATATGTCTACTGATTATGGAGTTGTTATTACTGACAGCAGTTTTATTGATTCTGGAGCTGAATTTACTGACTGCAGCTTTATTCATTATAGAGCTGAGTTTACTGGCAGCCCTGTATTGATTATCGAGCTGATATTAATGACAGCACCTGTTCTGATTATACAGCTGATATTACTGGCAGTATCTGTGATGATTATACATCAGCAATTACTGACTCTACCTGTACTGATTATAGAGCTGGTATTAAGCTCTGTGTCTCTCATGACTATCGACTTGTTATTACTGACAGTAACTTTATTGATTCTATCGCTGATTTTACTGGCCGTACCCTTATTCATTATAGAGCTGAATTCACGAACAGCACCTGTATTGATTATGGAGCTGATATTAATGACATTACCTGTTCTGATTATAGAGCTTATATAACTGACAATTTCTGTGCTCAATTTAGAGCTGATATTACTGAGAGTATCTGTGCGCAATATTGCGCTGATATTACTGACAGTATCTGTGTTAATGAAGGCCTGGTATAATGAAACAAATACAGAATTGCATTCTATTTTACTGCACAGCAACAGGCCATTCAGCCCGACAGGTCTATGTCGGGAATTAAGCTCCACATGATGTTCCTCTTCGCACTAATTCATCTCACCCTATCAACATATCCTTCTCTTGCTATTCCCCTCATGTATTTATCTGCCTTCCCATTAAATGCATCTCTGCAGTTCGCCTCAACCATTCCACGTGGTAGTGACTTCCATGTTCTCGCCACTCTCTTAGCAAATAAGTTTATCTTGAATTCCTTATTGGATTTATTGGTAACCATTTTATGTTTATGGCCTCAAGTTTTGGACTGCCCTCAGGTGGAAATATCCTTTCCACATCTACCCGAGCGAACCCCTTCATAATATGAAAGACTGGTCATCTCTCAGTCTTCATTTTGTAGAGAAAAGAGCCTCAGCCTGTTCATTCTTTCCTGATAGGTGTTAGATAAATAATACTTTGAACAAGGGAGACCAGAAATGAGAAGAAGTTAATGCCAGGAAGGAACACCCAGACCATAATATTCTACCCCAGGATCGGATTAATGCCGACAATCCATGCCCAGTCCAGAGCACTATGGAAGGGTAGCTTAAAATTGCACCGATAAATGTCTGGAGCCAGCAGGTTGTGTTTGTGCATGGCTGCTGTTACAGCTCATCAGTTAGAAGGATGCACTGGGCAACTCACACACTAAAAAACATCCTTATGTACAAGTGTTGTCTTGTCCCGCCAGGTGGGTGTGGGAGAACTGCTGGGACTCGCCCGGCAGAGGCGGAGACTCCGAAACGGCGCCTGAGAGCGTGCGGTGTTCCGATCTGTCTCACTATTAATCGAGCGAACTGCAAGGTTGTTATTATAAAGTGGGTTTGGATGGCGGGTGAATTGCGATCCAGAATCCAGGATACATCAGGTTCGCATTTCGGCAGATACAAAAAGCATCGATTTCAGGACAATAGTAATTGAAATTTATAGAGACAATGTTTTGGACCGAACTTTTAACTGTCCCCGAAATAAAACCATAGGTTCAGATTCAGGGGGACACAGTTTAAGTCTGACTGGACACTGGGCGGAACAGTTGGAGTGTTTTTACTAAACTATATGTAAGAAAGTTTATCCTCGATTCACTCGCACCGATTATCTCATCTTTGCTCCCCTGGAATTCTGTGACGTTCCGAACAAATGGAGCTCAGCCTTAAATAAAAACAGCCAAACACAGCCAACTTGGTTCGGGCACAGAGTAGCCACGTCCTTACGAGGGGGGAAAGGAAGGGCATCCAAAGCTCGAACTCCCTGGATGACTAAAGATATAGAGAAGCAGAAAAAGATACTTATGACAAATGTAACGTTCTTAATAGAGGAGAGAACTTGGCTGAACACAGTAAGTACAGAGGAGATCTAAAAAAGAGAATAAGAGGGACAAACAGAGAGTATACTAATAGATTAGTGGTGAAAAGTAAAGGGAATCTAAAAGTCTTCTATAAACATATAAATAGGAAAAGAGTATTCAAAGGAAGCGTGGGACCAATTAGGGACGAAAAATGAAACCTTTTTATGGATTAAGAGGGCAAGGCTGAGGTACTAAATGAACACATCCCTCGTCACTGGAGGAGAGGATGCTGCCATTGTAGCAGGAAAGGAGGAAGTAGCATCGATCTTGGATAGGATAAAATAGATAAAGAGGAGATGCTTAAAAGATTGGCAGTAATCAAAGTATAGAATCATCCGGTCCAGATGGGATGCATCCTAGGTTACTGAGGGAAGTAAGGGTGAAAATTGAGGAGGCTCTGGCCATAATCTTCCAATCCCCCTAAGATACGGGGATGGTGCCGGAGGATTGGAGGATTGCATTTGTTACACCCCTGTTTAAAAAAGGAGAGAGGGATAAACCCGACAATCACAGGCCAGTCAGCCTAACGTCGGTGGTGGGGAAACTTTTAGAGGCAATAATCCGCAACAAAATAAATTGGCACTTGGAAAAGTGTGGGCTAATAAATGAAAGTCAGCGTGGGTTTGTTGAAGGCAAATCGTGTTTGACTATTGAGCTTTTTGATGAAGTAGCGGAGAGGGTCGATGAGGGTAGTGGGGTTGATTTCATATATATGGTCTTTCAAAGGGCATTTGATAAAGTACCAGGTAATAACTTATTAGCAAAATTAAAGCCCATGGAATTAAAGGGACAGTGACGGCGCAGATACAAAATTGTCTAGGGGACAGAAAGCAGAGAGTACTGGTGAACGGGTATTTTTCAGACTGGTGGGAAGTTCCCCAGGGGTCAGTATTAGGACCACTGTTCTTTTTGATATATATTAGTGACCTGGACTTGGGTATAGAGGGTGTAATTTCAAAGTTTGCAGATGAGACGAAACTCGGAAATGTAGTAAACAATGAGAAGGATCGTAACAGACTTCAGGAAAACATGGACAGACCGGTGAAATGCGCAGACAAATGACAGATGAAATTTAATGCAAAGAAGTGTGACGTGAGGTATTTTTGTAGGAAGAATGAGGAGAGGCAATATAAACAAATAGTACAATTTTAAAGTGGGTGCAGGAACAGAGAGACCTGGCATGCACACACACAAATCTTTGAAGGTGGCAGGACAAGTGGAAAAGGCTTTTAAAATGGCATATGGGATCTTGGGCTTTATTAATAGAGGCATAGAGTACAAAAGCAAGGAAGTTATGCTCAACCTTTATGAAACACTGGATAGGCATTTGCTGAAGTATTGCGTTCACATATGGACACCACACTTTAGGAAGGCTGTCAAGGCTTTAGAGAGGGTGCAGAACAGATTGACTAGAATGGTGCCAGGCATGAAGGACTTCAGCTATACGAGGAGACTGAAAAAGCTCGAGTTGTTCTCCTTAGAACAGAAAAGGTTAAATGCAGATTTGATAGAGGTGTTCCAAATCATGTACGATTTTGTCAGCGAAAGTAAGGAGAAACTGTTTCCAGTGGCAGAAGGGTCTGTAACGAGAGGACACAGATTTAAGGTGATCGGCAAAAGAGCCAGAAGCGACATGAGGAAACATTTTATTGCACAGCGAATTGTGGTGTTCCCCACACCTTGTGTGAAAAACTTCTTCCAGATTTCACTGCTGAACGGCCGAGCCCTTTTTTAAATTGTGCCCCCTTGTTTAGGACTCTCCCATCAGAGGTAACGCCTTCTATGTACATGTTGAGTGTGAGGTATTACATTTCGTAATAAGTCTGAGGTATTACATTTTGTAATAAGTGTGAGGTATTCCATTTTGGTAGGAGGCCACATACTGCTTGGATAATAAGAGTCTACTTGGGAATGGGGAGCAGAGGGTTCTGGGCGTACAGATACACAAATCATTAAAAGTATCGAGGCAGGTTAATAAGGCCATACAACCGCAAACCAAGCACTGGGGTTCATTTCGAGAGGGATAGGTTTGAAAAGCAGAGAAGTTATGTTAAACTTTTATGGAACCTTGGTTAGACCACACGGAGTACTGTGAACTGTTCTGGTCTCCTTATTATACAAAGGATATAGAGGCACTGGAGAAGGTGCAAAAAGGTTTACTGGAATGAAAACAGAACTGAGAGGTTATACTTATCAGGAAAGATTGAGCAGGCTGGGCGTCTCATCTCTAGAAATGGGACGACTGAGGGGTAGCCTGACAGTCGACCTTAAGATTATAAAAGGGTTTGATAGGATAGACGAAGATAAGATGTTTCCAGTTGAGGGGGAGACCAGAACTAGGGCCATCGATTTAAAATATTCATTAATAAGTGCAATAGGGAATTACGCAGAAAGTTCTTTACCCAGAGAGTGGTTAGAATATGGAAATCACAACCACAAGGAGTAGCTGAGGCGAATAGCATAGATGCATTTTAGGGGAAGCTGGATAAACACATGAGGGAGAAAGGAATAGAAGGATATGTTGCTCGGGTTAGGTGAAGTAGGGAAGGAGGAGACTAGTGGGGGGCATGGACCTGTTGGGCCGAATGGCCTGTTTGTGTGCTGTACGTTCGATATTATGTTATGTAATATTCTATCGAATCCTTTTATAATTTTTAAAAATCTCAATTAACGTACCCCGACTGAATGAAAACCCATCATTTACCCACACTGTCCATTTAACAGTGAATTTAATGAGATTGGCTTATTCGTTTGAATGTTTATTCTTAAAATGAATAACTCACCACTTAAAATAACGATAGATTGAAACAAGCAAGAAAGAGATCGTCTGTGGAGGGAGAGTTCACATGAAGACAAATATTGTGGGATTTTGGGGCCAATCACTTCAGGTTGTGCCTTCGGCCTGAATGAATCCTTAATCCTGGTCAAAAAACAAAGGGGAAATTGGAGAGAAAATTACAAAATATCGCAATCAGTCCCTGGGATTGATCACAACAATCAGTCCCTCGGAATTATCACCACAATCTGTCCTCAAACACTTTCTCACTTCCATCCCGAGGAGTGTTATTTATTACTGTCTGCTAACCCCCCTGAAAATGAAGAAAATCCAATCTTTATACCGACCACAGCACAGGAACGGCCCTTTCTGGATTTAACAATGTAACTGGTGTATCTGCTGAATATTTACCATGGTAAATATAATTGCGGAAAGTAGGCACTCATTGCCAAGTAACTGAGGTGATTGATGCTCAGGGATAGTTTAATACGGCGGTTAAATGGTTAATGTCCTCACTTACAGAAACAGCCTCCCCCTCAGCTCACTGACAAGGCACTGGCTGTTGGGACCTAGGTTGAAAGTGCAAACATAAGAACATAAGAAATAAGGGCCGGAGTAGGCCATACGGCCGCTCGAGCTTGCTCTGCCATTCATTAAGATCATGGCTGATCTTCAACCTCAAATCCACTTTCCCGCCCGATCCCCTATCCCTTGATGCCTTCGATAATTAACTGAGAGAAATGTACTGTTATGTGGGCCGGACCAACACTAAGTATACACACACCGTACATGGTACAGGACTAAAGCCTGTGGAGAAAGAAAAAGATTTTGGCGTCATAGTGTATAACTCTCTAAAAGTTCATTACCAATGTCGTGTTACTGTATCTAAAGCAAATAGGGTACTGGGCTGAATTCACAGGACTATTCAATATAAAACGAGACATGCCATTGTGTCCTTGTACAGTCCATAGTTAGGCCTCATTTAGAATACTATGTCCAGTATTGGCCCCCGCACATGGTGGGTGATATTGAAGCTTTATAGAAGGAGGGCCACAAGATTGATTCCCAGTTTAAAACATCATAGCTACTCAGATAGGCTTGAAAAGCTACGTCTATCCAGTTCTGGGCACCTCACGTTAGGAAAGATGTGAAGGCCTTGGAAAGGGTGAAGAAAAGATTTACTCGAATGTTTCCAGGGATGAGGGACTTCAGTTACGTGGATAGACTGGCGAAGCTGGGGTTGTTCTCCTTGGAACATAGAAGGTTGCTTGGAGATTTGATCGAGGTGTTCAAAATCATGAAGAATCTAGACAGACTGGATAGAGAGAAACTGTTCCCACTGGTGGAAGGGTCAAGAACCAGAGGACATAGATTTAAGGTGATTGGCAAAAGAACCAACTGTGACATGAGGAAAAACTTTTTTATCAGCGAGTGGTTAGGATCTGGAATGCACCGCCCGAGGCGGAGGTGGAGGCAGATTCAATCGTGGCTTTCAAAAGGGACTGGAAGGAAATATTTGCATGGCTACGGGGATAGGGCGGGCCAGTGGGACTAATTGGATTGCTCTTGCATTGAGCCGGTACGGGATCGATGGGTCGAATGGCCTCCTTCTTTGCTGTAACGATTCTATGATTTTATGATTTGATTTCACCAGAGAGGCCGCTTCCTGTCCTGAAACAAACGAGGAATGTTTGAGTTAAAATCCATCCTGAGGTTTGACAGCAGCTTTCACACAGAGGGCGGAGTTCAGAATCTCACATCACAAGGATCAGATCAAATTCACAATTGAGGACCTGTTCAAATAAAACAAGGGAATTCCACCTGATTGGTCGCAATGAAATAACAAGGATACAAGTTGCAAAATCGACACGGACATTGAGAGAGAGAAAATCCTTGCGGGATTAAGGTAGGTTAATGTAGTTTCTCAGCTTCATATTGTTATTTTATTATCGTTTTCTCCCTATCCTCTTTCTTTTTAAAGCCGATTTCCCGCGGTCAGATATGTTCCCCGGCGTGGGGAGCTCTGTATTCTTCGCGGGTGTAACAATTCATTTATTGTTCTTTCGGAGAGTGACTGAAGGCGGGATATTTTACACCGGGGATTTCAGGGCTAAACCCTCTTCGGGTCTCCACTAGTCTCCCCACAGACACAATATTATAAGAGCGGTTACGGGACAGAAAGTAGGAACATGAACGCTGGGGATTTAACCCATTCTGGTCCAACGGCGCCTCCTCCCTATTTTACAATTTGAAGCTCAGTAAACAGGGGTGGATAGCTCGTCATTTCTCAGTCCATATGTATTTATTTTTACTGTAACACTGGCTCTTTTTACTCACTGGACGCTTTGGTGCCCGGTACACTTTTATTTAACTGATAAAAGGCGGGACCATCTGTTCAGACCGAACACACAGTTCAGCTCAGCGAAGGGTTCACACATTCGCTCTGGCCGATTATCGATCTCAGCTGGGCAGCTGGAAAATCAGCCTCTGGTTACCCGAGGCCGGACTGAACGCGATCCAGTCAAATGATAGGAGCAATTTCGGATATAAAACTTGATGCAGATTAATTACAATAATTCATTTCTGTTTAATGTGACAGTGTCAGTTGGAAACGGATGTGCATTAGGTGGGAAAATAGAGCAGGAAATGCCGCTTCTGCGAAAATAAGTTCGAATTACTGAGGAATTTATTTGCCAGACTGACTCAACTGAAAAACGGAGACGCCGCTCCCTTTGGAGAGAAAAAAATCAGGAATGTTTTGATGGAAACCGTTTCAGGGCTGAAACAATCTTTCACGCAGATAGGAGGTTCCTGATCATTAATTAAGGTAATTTGTGGGGATGCTTTGAATTTCAACAGGTAGGAGGGTCCATCATTAATCTTTATATGAAAAGTAACTTCATGAATTACCAACAGGTAGGAGGGTCCATCACTAATCTTTATATAAAAAGTAACTACACAAATTGCCAACAGGTGGTAGGGTCCATCACTAATCTGCTGATATTATAACCTTCCAGGATTGATAAACTAACACCAAATGGATAATATACAACGCCTTTGTCTCCTTGACTTTCTCTTCACAGATCGAAGCCCCACAATTTCCGAGACCCTGCAATTTCCGACGATTGCCGGGCTGTTAAATATCAAGATGTCCACCCATGATAGAATAGAAGAGAACAGGCAATTGATGAATATGTGGAGGGAGGCAGCTTTGTGTTAACATACAAGAAACCCTTAAGTGATCAAGGATATCGGGTAAATTGAAACACCACAATGCTTTTGATTTAGTCCAACGTTTTTGGATCGATGTTCGATGTTATAATTTCTTTTGGTGAAATAGATCATGCAGTAAAAACAAATCAACAGAACGATAATGAAAAATATTTTTCTTCGCTGTAATATTAGAGATCTGGTATTTATTCCCCGATGGCCTCACTGAAACAAAGATAGCAAAGTGACGATTGACTAAAGTTCCTGCTGCTTTCAGTGCAGTTTGTTTGGTTTAAACTGTTGGTGATCTCACAGCGACATGTTGTGATAAATACAACACAGAGCACCCTGGAGAATTACCGAGGTTTATAATTACCTGGGTGCGGATCATGTGTCACGGATCAGTTTATTCAATCATTTAAATGGTAAAGAGGAAGTTACTACATTTAATAACACAACGTTTCAGTGGGTGTCGGTGTATTTCTGCGTCGTTGAGGAGTCAGTTTAGGACTGGGTCAGTGGGGTGTCTCTGTGGGACTGTGTCAGTGGGGTTTCGGTGTAGGACTGGGTCAGTGGGGTGTTGGTGTGGGAGTGGGTCAGTGGGGTTTCGGTTTGGGACTGGGTCAGTGGGGCGTCGGTGTAGGACTGGGTCAGTGGGGTGTTGGTATCGGACTAGGTCAGTATGGTGTCGATGTGGGATTGGGTCCGTGGGGTGTCGATGTGGGACTGGGTCAGTGGGGTGTGGCTCTAGGACTGGGTCAGTGGGCTGTCGGTGTGGGACTGGGTAAGTGGGATATGGGTTTAGGACGAGGTCAGTGGGGTGTCGGTGTTGGACTGGGTCCGTGGGGTTTCGCTGTGGGATTGGGTCAGTGGGGTGTCGGTGTGGGACTGGGTCAGTATGGTGTCGATGTGGGTCTTGGTCAGTGGGGTGTCGGTGTGGGACTGGGTCAGTGGGGTGTCGGTGTGGGACTGGGTCAGTGGGGTGTCGGTGTGGGACTGGGTCAGTGGGGTGTCGGTGTGGGACTGGGTCAGTGGGGTGTCGGTGTGGGACTGGGTCAGTGGGGTGTCGGTGTGGGACTGGGTCAGTGGGGTGTCGGTGTGGGACTGGGTCAATGGGGTGTCGGTGTGGGACTGGGTCAGTGGGGTGTCGGTGTAGGACTGGGTCAGTGGGGTGTCGGTGTGGGACTGGGTCAGTGGGGTGTCGGTGTGGGACTGGGTCAGTGGGGTGTCGGTGTGGGACTGGGTCAGTATGGTGTCGATGTGGGTCTTGGTCAGTGAGGTGTCGGTGTGGGACTGGGTCAGTGGGGTGTCGGTGTGGGACTGGGTCAGTGGTGTGTCGGTGTGGGACTGGGTCAGTGGGCTGTCGGTGTGGGACTGGGTTAGTGGGATATGGGTTTAGGACTAGGTCAGTGGGGTTTCGGTGTGGGATTGGGTCAGTGGGGTGTCGGTGTGGGATTGGGTCAGTGGGGTGTCGGTGTGGGACTGGGTCCGTGGGGTTTCGGTGTGGGATTGGGTCAGTGGGGTGTCGGTGTGGGACTGCGTCCGTGGGGTGTCGGTGTGGGATTGGGTCCGTGGGGTGTCGGTTTGTTTCTGGGTCGGTGGGGTGTAGTTGTCGGACTGATCAGTGGGGTGCGGGTTTGGGACTGGGTCATTGGGGTGTCGGTGTGGGACTGAGTCCGTGGGTTTTCGCTTTTGGACTGGGTCAGTGGGGTTTCGGTGTGGAGCAGGGTCAGTGATGTTTCGGTGTGGGATTGGGTCCGTGCGGTGACGTTGCAGGAATGGGTCAGTGGGGTGTCGGTGTGGGACTTCGTCAGTGGGGTGTCGGTGTGGGACTGGGCCAGTGGGGTGTCGGTGTGGGACTGGGTCAGTGGGGTGTCGGTGTGGGACTGGGTCAGTGGGGTGTCGGTGTAGGACTGGGTCAATGGGGTTTCGGTTTGTGACTGGGTCAGTGTGGTGTCGATATGGGACTGGCTCAGTGGTTTGTTTCCTGAGGGAGGTGTCAGCTTTCAATCAGCAACAATTCAACGATTTGATTTTTATTTAACATTAGTGAGGGAAAATTAGTTTGACCTTTACACAGTCGATATTTTCATCAACTATTCTCCTGTAAAGGGCTTTAAACTGAAAAAAGTGGGGAGGGTTCAGGTGAGGAAAAATTTAGAAATCTAATGAGAACATTTAAGACAGTGAAACAGTTTGGTGACTTGGGTAAAGATAACCAGAGTGTGGCAGGAAGGGACAGGGAGTTTTCCAATAATAATGCAACAACAAGGAAGGGCAAAGCGGGAAAAACTGGTGAAAAGTCAAAATTTAAGGTTCTTTATCTGAATGCACGGAGCATTCGGAACAAGATAGATGAATTAATTGCACATATAGCGATATATGGGTTTGACCTAATAGCAATTACAGATACATTGTTGAAAAATTACGAAGGTCGGGAACAAAATACTCCAGGGAACATGATGTTTTAGAAAAGATGGGCAGAATGGAAATGATGGGTGCGTAGCCCAATTAATAAAGGATGACCTAAGGACAGGTGCAATGACTTGGATGAAGGGACAGACTGTCTTGTGGCCAAATTTGCTGATGATACAAAGATAGGTGGATAAGCAAGTTGTGATGAGGACACAAAGTGTCTGCAAAGGGATATTGACAGGTTGAGCGAATGGGCAAAAATTTGGCAGATGGATTATAATGTGGGAAAATGTGAAGTCATCCACTTTGGGAGGAAAAATAAAAACGCAAAACATTATTTGAATGGAGAAATATTACAAAATGCTGCGGTACAGATGGATCTGGGTGTCCTCGTACACGTAACACAAAAAGTCAACATGCAGGTGCAGCAGGTCATCCGGAAGGCAAACGGAATATTGGCCTTTATTTCTTGGGGTATGGAGTATAAAAGCAGGAAAGTCATGCTACAACTGTACAGGGAGCTGATGAGACCACACCTGGAGTACTGCATACAGTTCTGGTGCCCTTATTTAAGGAAGGACATACTTGCTTTGGAGGCAGTTCAGAGAAGGTTCGCTACATTGATTCCGCGCATGGAAGGGTTGTCTTATGAGGAAAGGTTGAACAGGTTGGAGTTCAGAAGGATGAGTGGAGAACTTATTGAAACATACAAGATCCTGAGGGGACTCGATAGGGCAGATGCTGAGAGAATGTTGCCCCTCATCGGAGAATCTAAAACTCGGGGGCGGAATCTCAGAATAATGAGTCGCCCGTTTAAGACGGAAATGAGGAGGAATTTCTTCTCCCAGAGGGTCGTGAATCTTTGGAATTCTTTACCCCAAAAAGCTGTGGAAGCTGAGTAATTGAATACATTCAAGACTGAGTTTGACAAATTTTTGATCAGCAAGGGAGTCAAAGGAAATGGGGAAAAGGCGGGAAAGTGGAGTTGAGGTAAAAATCAGATCAGCTATAATATCATTGATTGGCGGAGCAGGCTCGAGGGGCCGAATGGCCTACTCCTGCTCCTATCTCTTCTGGTTTTATGGTGAGAAAGGATCTTGGCTCGGAAGATCAGGAAGTAGAATTAATATGGGTGGAAATTATAAATAAAAAGGGGCAGAAAACACTGGTGCGAGTAATTTATTGACCCCCTAATATTACTAATACCGTAGTATAGAGTATTAATTATGAAACAATGGGATCTTGTAACAAAGGAAATGCAGTCATTACGGGGGGCTTTAATCTGCGTACAGAATGGGCAAATCAGGATGGCAAAGGTAGTTTGGAAGACGAGTTGACGGAATGTATTCGAGACGGTTTCCAAGAGCAATACTTCATGGAACCAACCAGGGAACATTTTATTTTCGATCTTGTATTATGTAATGAGATAGGGTTAATTAGAAACTTAACAGTGAAAGAACCTCTGGAGAATAGTGATCATAATATGATAGAATTTCACATTGAGTTTGAAAGAAACGTTCGAAAGTCAGAAACTAGAATCTTAAACTTAAATAAAGCCAATTACAAAGGTATGACAGGCGAGTTGTCGAAGAAAAAGAGGGAAATACAATTAAATGGTTTGACAGTTGAAAATCAATGTCAAACATTTGAAGAAATATTTTAGTATTCACAACAAGTCTACGTTCCGTTGAGAAATAAAAACTTCACTGGAAAAGTGATCCGCCCATTGGAATGTAAAGAAGTTAAGGAGAGTATTAGATTGAAAGAAGAGCCTATAATGTTGCGAAGAAGAGTAATAAGCCTGGAGATTGGGAGAGTTTCAGAAACCAACAATGGACGATCAAAACATTGATAACAAGGGAGAAAATGGAATATAAAGTAAACTGAATTCCCCCACCTAGAGAGTCCAGAACTCAGGGGCATAGTTGCAGGATAAGAGGTTGGCCTTTCAAGATTGAGATGAGGAGGAATATCTTCCCACAGAGGGTCGTGAATGCTTAACAAGGGTACGTTCTCTTGCTCATTTTAGTATTTCTGTCTAACACTCCTATTAATATTGTATTTATTACAGAGCATCAGAATCTGGGAATCTGTCACCACCATGGCTGAAGGATCAAACAGGAGAGAAGATCCAACATTTTCACCAAGAATGACAATGGATACAGGTAGGTTCACAAAATTCATCAAAATATATTTTCTGTCCTGACAAAGGGTTCAGATCTCGAGGAAGAACCTGCAGCTCACACAGGAAGAGGTAACTGCACAGATACTGTGTAGAAAGAGGGAAGTGAGTGACCATCCAGAGGGACAGTGCAGTCACAGGTGGAGGGATCTCCTGAGTACTGGAACTGTCGAATCAATACCTGGTGTTAGGGATGTAAGGTGGATAGAGACAATGACTCAGAGGATGGCCTTCATGAGTAACAATGTGAGACCAGGGAGCAGGGGGACACCCCGAGTGGAGCGGGCGTGAGAGGCAGGTGGGGCACAGGATTAGGAGAGCGATAGTGGTGGGAGATACTATCGTCAGGAAAATAGACAGACTCTTCTGCAGCTCTGAGCAGGTCCCGAATGGTAAGTTACCTTCCTGGTATCAGAGGGAAGAACATCCTGTAACAGGTAGGACCAACTCTGGGATGGAAAGGAGAGCAGAGAATAGTCATGGTTGGAACCAGTAACATGGAGAGCAATACGTTTATGGAGGGAATATTAAGATTTAAGTTCGAGACTAAAAAACAAGGCCTCTAAGTGGTGATCACTGGATTTTTTTTTATTTGTTCATGGGATGTGGGCGTCGCTGGCAAGGCCAGCATTTATTTGTAATCCAGTATGTTACCAATCCTACTTGCCCTTGAGAAGGTGGTGATGAGCTTCCTTCTTGAACCGCTGCAGTCCGTGTGGTGTCGGTTCTCCCACAGTGCTGTTAGGAAGGGAGTTCCAGGATTTTGACCCAGCGACGCTGAAGGAACGGCGATATATTTCCAAGTCGAGATGGTGTGTGACTTGGAGGGGAACGTGCAGGTGATGTTGTTCCCATGTGCCTGCTGTCCTTGCCCTTCTAGGTAGTCAAGGTCATGGGTTTAGGAGGTGCTGTCGAAGAAGCTTTGGCGAGTTGCTGCAGTGCATCCTGTGGATGGTACACACTGCAGTCACATTGCGCCGGAGAAGGGAGTGAATGTTCAGGGTGGTGGATGGGGTGCCACAGTTTTACACTGGGCCACTTAAGGAGGGATATATGAGGCAGTTCAATGTGTAGGAGTTTGGAGCAGGAGGGAAGGGTTCACGGTCTTGTAACACTAGAGTAAGTTCAGGGAGAAGGGAACGGACGGACACGATCTGAACCGACCAACAATGGGTTGACAGACTGGGTGAATGGAGCAGGAGGGAAGGGTTCACGGTCTTGGGGAGTAGAGTGAGTTCAGGGAGAAGGGAAGGGACGGTCACGGTCTGAACCGACCAACAATGGTTTTACAGACTGGGTGAATGGAGCAGGAGGGAATGGTTCACGGTCTTGGGGACTGAAGTGAGTTCAGGGAGAAGGGAAGGGACGGTCACGGTCTGAACCGACCAACAATGGTTTTACAGACTGGGTGAATGGAGCAGGAGGGAATGGTTCACGGTCTTGGGGACTGAAGTGAGTTCAGGGAGAAGGGAAGGGACGGTCACGGTCTGAACCGACCAACAATGTTTTTACAGACTGGATGAATGAAGCAGGAGGGTTTCAGTTGATATGACTGGAGGATGGGAAATCTCAGTTACTGAGGCTAGAGATTGGGATTAATAAAACTGTTGGAGCAGAACAGAAGATTTATGAAAGAGCGAAAATTTATTAGCAGGAATAAAGGAAGGTGGTTTTGAAATATTGAGAGATAAAGTCACTTCGTATTTTTAAAAAAGCAATGAAACGGAAACGGGTCAACATATCAAAAAATCGGAGTTAGGATTGTGAGTTATGTCTGTGAATATACAACTCATTCCAAACATATTCGGAAAATCAGAAGTGTAAGAGATGTGATCTAGTATCTGGAAGACAGGGCCTGAGTTTTCACAGGGCTCAGAGCGAAATGTTTCTGATGAAAACATTTTGAGTGGAGAGAAATATTGTTCTGGACGCCGGTATTAGTAAAAGGTTCTAAGACAGAGTTAGAACAATAACAACTTGCATTTATATAGCACCTTTAAAGTAGTAAAACGACCCAGGGCGCTTCACAGGAGCGATTACCAAACAAAATTTGAGACCGAGTCAAATAACGAGATATTTGGACGGGTGACCAAAAGCTTGGTCAAAGAGATAGGTTTTAAGGAGAGTCTGAAAGGGGAACAGAGAGGTCGAGGAAAGGAGAGATTTAGAACATAAGAATCTTCCAGGGAGCTATGTTAACATCGAATCCACATGTAATTAGTTAAGCAAGAGGAAGAGAAGCAGCACAATTCTCGGTGGGCTTTTCAGGCCAGCAATCAGTGGAGGTGAGATAGAGGGGAAACTGGGGAAAACTCGTTGTGGATGAAGTTTTGGGGAGATACAAAATATTTCCTTCAGTTTTTAAATATGATGGTGGAAGTGAAAATGTTGGTGTACTAGAGAAGGATGTGGGACCATAGTTAGAGATAACTGTAGAGAAGGATTTGGATCTGAGAAAAATCGCCGAGGTGGATAAATCACTGGGCCCAGAGTTAACACTCCCGAGGCTGTTAAAGTAAGTCAGAGAGGAGAAGGAGGGACTCTGATCACAATTTCTCAATCCTCGTTTGTTATCAAAAATATCAAGGTGGACTGAAGGAGCCCAAGTAATGTCTCTGTTAAAATAGGGAGAGAGGATCAACGGGTAACTGGAGACCAATTAGTCTCCGTCAACAGTGGGCAAACTCCTCGAATCTGTAATTCCAGGTCGAATTAGTGAACATTTGGAGAAACAGGGGATGATCAGGGGAGGCTGGAACTGATTCGCGGCAGACAAGTCGTATTTGACAAATTTGATACAGCTTTGTTGATAATTGACTGTACAGATCGATGGGATGCAGCACATGCGGTGTATATGGGTTTTCAGAAGGTATTTGATAATGTGGCTCACAGGAGGTTTCAGCCGTTTGGTTTAAGAGGAAATGTAGCCGCCCGGATAGAAAGTCGATAATGTGTTTAGTTTTCTCCATTTTTGTTCACAGATCCGACCGCTGCAATCACTGAGTTCCTGACAAAGTGCGACGATTACCAGCTGTTCCAGTTGACGAAATTCTACCGGGACAGATTAGAACAGGCGATTGAAGAAGTGGTGGACGGAGTCAGCTCGTTGTTAACATACGAGAGGCATTTCAGTGGACAGGAACATCGGGTAAGTGGGAGGGACGCAGAATAAATTTGGATTATTTAAACATCACAGAGCTAACAGGATATCAGATCTTAGAATCATTGAATGTGACAGAACAGAAACAGGTCAAATCGGAAAGAAATTGATCAAACTGAAAATACAGTGAACCTGAAACAATGATACGAAGAGGTGAAAATACCCAGTGGATCGGACAGTGTCTGTACAAAGGACAGGGGAACGGTTCGGGTATAACTCTTGTGTTGGACTGAAAGTAGAAGGGAAACAGTTTAAGTTTGAGTGGGAAAAGTCGGGACCAATATATTCATTGTTATTGTTTACAGAAAGTCGTTGATCTCGTGGAGAAGGGAAACAGGACGGACAGTTCCAAACTTCTCCTAAGTCTGGTGATGGAGAAAGGCTCTCCGGCTCGAAGGGTGATGTGGGAATCCTTTGTGAAAATGCACCATGTGGTACCAAAGTTGGACAAAATACTGAAAGAGATGCAGGAACTTGGTACATTAAAATCACACATTGAATTCAATTTCAGATTGAAACACTGCAGAATTTACTATAATATTACACAGATCTGATTTCATGAAAGCTCATTGATTTAAACAGGTCCTGATCCATTTGATTATATGAACATCGGACGAGGTTTATCTGAAATACCCAGTCACCTGAAAGGTAAGTGATGAAGTGGAGATTTCAAACCGTTTATTTCACTTCTGAAATTCAGAATGTCTGACTGTAGTCTTTTGTTTAGAGATTTTCAGAATCTGGTAATCAGAAATTCAAAGGGTGGAGGGAACAGAAATGAACCTCGTTTTGATTCAAAATCAATCCTCAACGATTGTACGATTTCTGACATATCCTGCAAAGATACGCAGGTTGCATTATTTCACTTGGCCCGGCTGCTGATCACGATCTGTTCAGAAATCCCATAAACTTTGAATCCTCATACACACTTGGCGGGATCCTGATACACTATGAAACCCCATACACAACTGGCAGGAGCCTGATACAGTGTGAACCCACATACACACCTGGCAGGCTCCTGATACACTATGAATCCCCATACACATCTGGCAGGATCCTGATATACTGTGAATCCCCATACACACCTGGCAGGATGCTGATACACTGTGAACCCACATACACACCTGGCAGGATCCTGATACACTGTGATCCCACAGACACACCTGGCAGGATCCGAATAAACTGTGAACCCACATTCACACCTGGCAGGATCCTGATGCACTGTGTATCCCCATAAACACCTGGCAGGATCCTGATTGACTGTGCAAGCCCTATAAACACCTGGTAGGATCCCCAATCACTGTGAATCCCAATGAACACCTGACACTATTTTGATGGACTGTGAAACACCTTTCACACCTGGTAGCTTCCTGATACACACTGAATACCCAAAAAACACATGGCAGGATACTGATTTACTGTGGATTCTCATACAAATCTGGAAGGATCTTGATTCACTGTGAGTCCCCACACAAATAATCTTCGAATAAGGGGCTGCTCTTTCAAAACTGAGATGAGGAGAAACTTCTTCACTCATAGGGTAGTAGGTCTGTGGAATTTGCTGCCCCAGGAAGCTGTGGAAGCTACATCATTAAATAAATGTAAAACAGAAATAGACAGTTTCCTTGAAGTAAAGGGGATTAGGGGTTACGGGGAGCGGGCAGCAAATTTGACATGAATTTAGATTTGAGGTGAGGATCAGATCAGCCATGAACTTATTGAATGGCGGAGCAGGCTCGAGGGGCCGATTGGCCTACTCCTGCTCCTATTTCTTATGTTCTTATGTTCTTACATCTGGCACATCCTGATACTTTGTGACACCCCATGCACAATGGGCAGGATAATTATGTTCTCTCAAAACCCCGTACATTCTTGGCCGCTACCAGATGCACTCTGATAACCCATAATCACGTGGCAGGATCCTGCAATACTCTGACCCTCCTAACACACCTGGCAGGATCCTGATACACTGTGAACCCACATGCACGCCAGGCAGGATTCTGATACAATGTGAATCCCCATACAAACCTTGAAGGATACTGATACACTCTGATTCCCCATATGCAAATGGCAGTGCACTGATTTAATGCGAATCCTCATGTAAATCTGGCAGGAACCTGATGCACTGCGAATGCCCATACACACCTGGCAGGATCATGATGCACTGCGAAACCCCATACACACCTGGCAGGATCATGATTCACCGTGAATCCCCATAAAGACCTGGCAGGATCATGATTCACTGTGAATCTCAATATGTATCTGAGGGATCCTGATACTTTGTGACTCTCCATACAAAATTGGCAGGATCCTGCTTCAGTGAGAGTCCCAGACACACCAGGCAGGCTCCTCATAGTCTGTAAAGCTCCAGGCACAACTGGCTGGTTCCAGATAACATGTGAAGCTCCGTACAAACTTGACGAGATCCTGATACACTGTGAATCCCAAAAGACACGTCACAGGATCCTGATTCTCTGTGAATCCCCATACACACCTGGCAGGATCCTGATACACTGTGAATCCCCATACACACCTGGCAGGATCTTGATACACTGTGAATCCCCATGCACACCTGGCAGGATACTAATAAATTGTGAACCCACTTACACGCCTGGCAGGATCCTGATACACTGTGAATCCCCATAAACTCCTTGCAGGATCCTGATACACTGTGAATCCCCATACACACCTGGCAGGATCCTAATACATTGTGAACTCACTTACACACCTGGCCGGATCCTGATACACTGTGAACCCACATACACATCTGGCAGGATCCAAATAAACTGTGAACCCACATACACACCTGGCAGGATCCTGATACACTGTGAACCTACATACACACCTGGCAGGATCCCAATAAACTGTGAACCCACATACACACCTGGCAGGATCCTGATACACTGTGAACCCACATACACACCTGGCAGGATCCGAATAAACTGTGAACCCACATACACACCTGGCAGGATCCTGATACACTGTGATCCCACATACAGACATTGCAGGATCCTGATGCACTGTGAACCCACATACACACATGGCAGAATCCTGATGCACTGTGAACCCACATACACACCTGACAGGATCCTGATACACTGTGAACCCACATTCACACCTGGCGGGATCCTGATACACTGTGAATCCCCATACACACCTGGCAGGATCCTGATGCACTGTTAATCCCCACACACACCTGGCAGGATCCTGATGCACTGTGAATCCCCATACACACCAGGCAGGATCCTGATACACTGTGAATCCCCATACACACCTGGCAGGATCCTGATACACTGTCAATCCCCATAAACACCTGGCAGGATGCTGATAATCTGTAACCCACATTCACACCTGACAGAATCCTGATACTTTGTGAATCCACATGAACACCTGACACTATTTTGATGCACTGTGAAACCCCTTTCACACCTGGTGGCATCCTGATACATTCTGAACACCCAAAAAACGCATGGCAGGATACTGATTTACTGTGAATTCTCATACAGATCTGGCATGATCGTGTTTCACTGTGAGTCCCCATACACCTCTGGCAGATCCTGATACTTTGTGACACCCCATGCACAACTGGCAGGATAATTATATTCTCTCAAAAAACCATATATTCTTGGCCGCAACCTGATAAAATGTGATAACCCATCCTCACGTGGCAGGAGCCTGCTATAATGTGACCCTCCTAACACACCTGACAGTATCCTGCTACACTGTGAACCCACATGCAAGCTAGGCAGTACACTGATTTACTGCGAATCCTCATATCAATCTGGCAGGAACCTGGTGCACTGCGAATCCCCATACACACCTGGCAGGATCATGATTCACTGCGAAACCCCATAAACACCTGGCAGGATCATGATTCACCGTGAATCCCCATAAAGCCTTGGCAGGATCATGATTCACTGTGAATCCCCATATATGTCTGAGAGATCCTGATAATTTGTGACTCCCCATACACAACTGGCAAGATCCTGATTCAGTGAGAGCCCCAGACACACCAGGCAGGTTCCTGATAGTCTGTAACGCTCCATGCACAACTGGCTGGTTCCTGATAACATGTGAAGCCCCGTACAAACTTGACAGGATCCTAATACACTGTGAATCCCCAAAGACACGTCGCAGGATTCTCATACACTCCGAATCCCCATACACACCTGGCAGCATCCTGACACACTGTGAATCCCCATACACACCTGGTCAGATCCTCTTACACACTGAAACCCCATGTAAATCTGGCAGCATCCTGATTCATATTGAATATGCAGACACATCTGGCAGGAACCTGAAACACGTCGAATCCCCATACCAAACTGGCAGGATCCGGATACACTGTCAATCGCCGGACACAATTGGCAGGATCCTGCTTCAGTGTGCGCCCCATACACATCTGGGAGGTTCCTGAAACACTGTGAAAACCCATAAACAACTAGGAGTTTCCTGATACACTGTGAAGTCCCATGCACATCCTTCAGGTTCCAGAAACACTATTAATCCGCATATAAACCTGGCAGGATCCTTATACAATCTGAATAACCATAGACACCTGGCAGTTTCCCGACAGGCAGTGAATCTCCATACAAACCTGGCATGACCCCGAAACTCCGTGAATCGCCATACACACCTGTCAGGATCCTGATACACATTGACTCCCCATACTCAACTGGTCGGTTCCAGATTCACTGTTAAACCCCATAAACACCGAGCAGGATCCTGATACACCGTGACTTCCCATCCACACCTGGCGGTATCCTGATACACTGAAAATTCATACACAACTGGGGGGAAAATCCTGAAACGCATTGAATCCCCATACACATCAGGCGGGGTGGGGGGGGGGGGGGGTTTGGAAATCCAGATACACTGTGAATCCCCAAACACACCTGGCAGGATCCTGATAGACTGTGAATCCCCATACACACCTGGCAGGATCCTGATAGACTGTGAAACCCCATACACACCTGGCAGGATCGTGATAGCCGGTGAATCCGCATACACTCCTGGCAGGATCCTGATGCTCTGTGAATCCCCATACACATCTTGCAGGATACTGAAACACTTTGAATCCCCATAAACTCGTGGCAGGATACTGATAAACTGTGAATCCCCATACACATCTGGCAGGATCCTGATTCACTGTGAATCACCACACACACCTGGCAGGATCCTGATACACTGTGAATCCCCATATACATCTGAGAGATCCTGATACTTTGTGACTCCCCTTGCACAACTGGCAGGATCCGGATACACTCTCAATCGACGGACACAACTCTCAGGATCCTGACTCACTGTGAGCCCCATACACACCTGGGAGGTGCCTGATACACTATGAAACCCCATCGACATCAGGAGTTTCCTGATACACTGTGAATTCCCATACACATCCCTCCGGTTCCAGAAACACGATTAATCCCCATACACACCTGGCAGGATCCTGATACATTGTGAATCCCCATACACAACTGGCAGGATCCTGATAGACTGTGAAACCCCATTCACACCTGGCAGGATCCTGATATACTGTGAATCCCCATAAACTCCTTGCAGGATACTGATACACTGTGAATCCCCATACACATCTTGCAGGATACTGATAGACTGTGAATCCCCATACACACCTGGCAGGATCCTGATAGACTGTGAAACCCCATACACACCTGGCAGGATCGTGATAGCCGGTGAATCCGCATACACTTCTGGCAGGATCCTGATAGACTGTGAAACCCCATTCACACCTGGCAGGATCCTGATATACTGTGAATCCCCATACACAACTGGCAGGATCCTGATAGACTGTGAAACCCCATACACAACTGGCAGGATCCTGATAGACTGTGAAACCCCATTCACACCTGGCAGGATCCTGATATACTGTGAATCCCCATAAACTCCTTGCAGGATACTGATACACTGTGAAACCCGATACACACCTGGCAGCATACTGAAACACTGTGAAACGCCATGAACACCTGGCAGGATCCTGATACATTGTAAATCCACATACACACCTGGCAGTATCATGATTCACTGTGAATCTCCATACACACCTGGCAGGATCATGATTCATTCTGAATCCCCATACACACCAGGCAGCATCCGGACACACTGTGTATCCCCATACACACCTGGCTGGATCCTCCTACACTCTTGAACCCCATGTACACCTGGCAGCACCCTGATTCACACTGAATGCCCATACACACCTAGCAGGAACCTGAAACACTTTGAATGCCCATGCTAAACTGACAGGATCCGGATACATTGTCAATTGCCGGACACAACTGGCAGGATCCTGATTGACTGTGAGCCCCATACACACCTGGGAGGTTCCTGATACACTCTGAATAACCATAGACACCTGTCAGGTTCCCGATAGATGGTGAATCCCCACACAAACCTCGCAAACACCGAAACTCTGTGAATCACCATACACACCTGGAAGTTTCCCGAAACATTCTGAATCGCCACACACACCTCCCAGGATCGCGAAACACTATTAACCCCCATAAACACCTGGCAGGATCCTGATACACATTGAATCCTCATACTCACCTGGTAGCTTCCAGATTCACTGTGAAACCCAATAAACACCAAGCAGCATCCTGATACACCTTGACTTCCCATCCACACCTGGCGGTATACTGGTACACTGTGAAAAATCAGACAAAACTGGGAGGAAAATCCTGTAACACTGTGAATCCCCATACACACCTGGGGGCAAAATCCAAATAAACTGTGAAACCTCATTCACACCTGGCAGGATCCTGATACACTGTGAATCCCCATAAACTCCTTGCAGGATCCTGATACACTGTGAATCCCCATACACACCTGGCAGGATCCTGATACATTCTGAATCCCCATACACACCTGGCAGGATCCTGATACACGGTGAATCCCCATACACTCCTAGCAGGATCCTGAAACTCTATGAAAACCCATAAACACCTGGCAGGATCCAGATTCATTGTGAATCCCCATACACAAGTGGCAGGATCCTGATTCACTGAGAGGCCTAGACACACCAGGCAGGTTCCTGATAGTCAATGAAACCCCCACACAACTGGCTGGTTCCTGATAACATGTGAAGCCCCGTACACACCTGACATGATCCCAATACACGATGAACCTCCAAACACACCTGGCAGATTCCAGAACCACAGTGAATCAACAAACACACCTGGCAGTATCCTCATACACTCTGAATCCCCATACACACCTGGCAGCATCCTGACACACTGTGTATCCACATACACACCTGGATGGATCCTCTTACACTCTGAAACCCCATGTACACCTGGCAGCACCCTGATTCACACTGAATGCCCATACAAACCTGGCAGGAACCTGAAACACATCGAATGCCTATGCCAAACTGACAGGATCCGGATTCATTGTCAATCGCCGAACATAACTGGCAGGATCCTGATTGACTGTGAGCCCCATACACACCTGGGAGGTTCCTGATACACTCTGAATAACCATAGACACCTAACAGGTTCCCGATAGATGTTGAATCCTCATACAAACCTCGCATGACCTCGAAACTCTGTGAATCACCATAACACAACTGGATGTTTCCCGAAAGATTCTGAATCGCCATACACACCTCTCAGGATCGCGAAACACTATTAATCCTCATACTCACCTGGTAGGTTCCAGATTCACTGTGAAACCCCATAAACACCGAGCAGGATCCTGATACACCGTGACTTCCCATCCACACCTGGCGGTATCCTGATACACTGCGAAAACTCATACACAACTGGGGGGGAAATCCTGTAACATTGTGAATCCCCATACTTACCTGGTAGGATCCTGATACACTGTGAATCCCCATACATACCTGGTAGGATCCTGATACACCGTGAATCCCCATACACACCTGGTAGGATCCTGATACACTGTGAATCCCCATACACAACTGGCAGGATCCTGGTAGACTGTGAATCCCCATTAACTCGTGGCAGGATCCTGATTCACTTTGAATCACCATACACACCTGGCAGGATACTGATACACTGTGAATCCCCATACACACCTGGTAGGATCCTGATACACTGTGAATCCCCATACACAACTGGCAGGATCCTGATTCGCTTTGAATCACCATACACACCTGGCAGGATACTGATACACTGTGAATCCCCATACACACCTGGTAGGATCCTGATACACTGTGAATCCCCATACACAATTGGTAGGATCCTGATAGACTGTGAATGCGCAGAAACACCTGGCAGGATCCTGATACACTCTCAATCCCCATACACACCTGGCAGGATACTGATACACTGCGAATCCCCATACACAACTGGCAGGATACTGATACACTGTGAATCCCCATACACAACTGGCAGGATCCTGATAGACTGTGAATCCGCAGAAACACCTGGCAGGATCTTGATACACTCTCAATCCCCAAACACACCTGGCAGGATACTGAAACACTGTGAATCCCCATAAACTCGTGGCAGGATACTGATACACTGTGAATCCCCACACACATCTGGCAGGATCCTGATTCACTTTGAATCACCATACACACCTGGCAGGATCCTGTTACACTCTGAATAAACATAGACGCCTGGCAGGTTCCGGATAGATGCTGTTGACCGGAGGTCATCAGTTATACAAACCTGGCATGGCCCCAAAACTCTGTGAAACACCATACACACCTGGAACGTTCCCGATACTGCTGACTCACCATGCACACCTCTCAGGATCGCGAAACAGTATTAATCCCCATAAACACCTGGCCGGATCCAGATTCAATGTGAATCCCCGTACACACTTGGCAGGATCCTGATAAACTGGGAAACCCCATACACACCTGGCAGGATCCTGATACACTGGGAAACCCCATACACACCTGGCAGGATACTGAAACACTGTGAATCCCCATAAACTCCTGGCAGGATAATGATACACTGTGAAACCCCATACACGCCTGGCAGCATACTGAAACACTGTGAAACGCCATACACACCTGGCAGGATCATGATTCACTGCGAATCTCCATACAGACCTGGCAGGATCATGATTCACTGTGAATCCCCATATATATCTGAGAGATACTGATACTTTGTGACTCCCCATACACAACTGGCAGGATCCTGATTCACTGAGAGGCCCAGACACACCATGCAGGTTCCTAATAGTCTGTGAAGCTCCATACACAACTGGCTCGTTCCTCATAACATGTGAAGCGCCGTACACACCTGGCAGGTTCAAGAACCACTGTGAATCCCCAAACACACTTGGCAGGATCCTCATACACTCTGATTCCCCATACACACCTGGCAGCATCCTGTCACACTGTGTATCCCCATACACACCGAGCTGGATCCTCCTACACTCTGAAACCCCATGTACACCTGGCAGCACCCTGATTCACACTGAATGCCCATACACACCTGGCAGAAACGTGAAACACTTCGAATGCTCATGCTAACCTGACAGGATCCGGAGATATTGTCCATCGCCGGACACAACTGTCAGGATCCTGATTCACTGTGAGCCCCATACACACCTGGGAGGTTCCTGATACACTATGAAACGTCATAGACATCAGGGGTCTCCTGATATACAGTGAAGTCCCATACACTTCCCTCAGTTTCCAGACACACCATTAATCGTCATGCAAACCTGGCAGGATCCTGATACACTGTGAATCCCCATACACACTTGGCAAGCTCCTGATACATTCTGAATAACCATCGACACCTGGCAGGTTCCCGATAGATGGTGTTGACCGGAGGTCACCGGTTATACAAACCTGGCATGACCCCAAAACTCTGTGAAACACCATACACACCTGGAAGGTTCCCGATACATTCCGACACGCCATGCGCACCTCTCGGGATCGCGAAACGCTATTAATCCCCATACACACCTGGCAGGATCCTGATACACATTGAATCCGCATACTCACCTGTTAGGTTCCAGATTCACGGTGAAGCCCCATAAACACCTAGCAGGATCCTGATACAACGTGACTTCCCATCAACACCTCGCGGTATCCTGATACACTGTGAAAAATCATACAACAACTGGGGGGAAAATCCTGAAACACAGTAAAACACCATACAGACCTGGGGCGAAAATCCGGATGCGCTTTGAATCCCCATACACATCTGGCAGGATCCTGATACACTGTTAAACCCCATACACACCTAGCAAGATCCTGATAGCCGCTGAATCTACATACAAACCTGGCAGGATCCTGATACACTGTGAAAACCCATAAACACCTGGCAGGATCCAGATTCAATGTGAATCCCCACATACACCTGGCAGTATCCTCATACAATCTGAATCCTCATAAACAGCAGGCGGGATCCTGATTCACTCTGAAACCCCGTGCACACCTGATAGGATCCAGAAACACTATGAAACCCCAGGCACACCTGGCAGTTTCCTGATGCACAGTAAAACCCCATACACACCTGTCAGGACCCTGATCCGCCCTGAATCCCCATGCACACCTGGCAGGATCCTGATACACGCCGAATCCCCAGAAACAACTGGCAGGATCCTGATCAACTGTGAATCCTCATACACACCTGGCTGAATCCTGATTCACTGTGAATCCCAATACATTCCTGGCAGGTTCATGATTCACTGTGAATCCCCATAAACACCTGGCAGGATCACGATTTACTGTGAATCCCCATGCACACCTGGCAGGATCATGATTCACTGTAAGTCCCCATATATATCTGAGAGACCCTGATACTTTGTGACTCCCCATACACAACTGGCAAGATCATGATTCACTGAGAGCCCAGACACACCAGGCAGGTTCATCATAGTCTGTGAATCTCCATACACAACTGGCTGGTTCCTGATAACGTGTGAAGCCCCTTACACACCTGACAGGATCCCGATACATGGTCTATCCCCATATACAGCTGGCAGGTTCCAGAACCACTGTGAATCCACTTACATACCTGGCAGCATTCTGATACACTATATATCCTCAAACACACCTGGCCAGATCCTCATACACTCTGAAACCAATGTACACCTGGCAGCATCCTGATACACATTGAATCCCCATACTCATCTGGCAGGATCGTCATACACTGTGAGTCCCCATACACACCTGGCAGGATCCAGAAACACTGTGAATCCTCATACACACAGGGAAGGTTCCCGATATATTATGAATCACCATGCACACCTGTCAGGATGGCGAACACTATTAATCCCCACACAGACTTGGCAGAATCCCCGTACTAACCTGGTAGGTTGCAGATTCACTGTGAAACCCCATAAACAGCTGGCAGGATCCTGATACACTGTAACTTCCCATCCACAGCTGGCTGGTTCCTGATACACTGTGAATCCCCATACACTCATGGCAGGAACCTGATACAATGTGATACCCGATACACACCTGACAGTATCCTAATACACGGTGAATCACCATGCACACCTGGCAGGATCCGGATACACTTTGAATCCCCATGCACACCTGGCAGGATCCTGACACACTGTGAGTCCCCATACACACCTGGCAGGATCCTGATACACTGTGAATCCCCATACACACCTGGCAGGATCCAGAAACACTGTGAATCCCCATACACACCTGGCAGGATCCATTTAAACTGTCAAACCCCATACACACCTGGCAGGATTTTAATACACTATGAAAACCCACGCACACCTGGCAGTATCCTGATATATTCTGAATCCCCAGACCCATCTGTCAGGATCCTGTAACACTGTGAGACCCGATACACACCTGGTAGGATTCCGACACTCTGAACACTAATACACATATCCTTTGTGCCGCCCAGACGCTCTGGGCTCACAAGTAAAGAGCAGTGTTATGATCCAGACGTTAAGTGTTAACTGCGCCCCTAGAAATCTGACCCATCACAGACTGCAGGGGATGAGATGGAGAAATATTGAAATGTTATAATTTCACAGCACAGAATGAGACGTCAAAGTGTTCGATTTGATCTGTGACGATGTACAGATGTTCACACAATGGATCATTAATCCTTGGAGAAATGTGAGGGAAACACAATGTTCAGGGTAATTCGGAAGTTCTGGGCTGGCTTCCTAATGGCACAGAAAGAGAGAACCTTATAGTACTCAAACAATAGTCCTTTAACTCAGGGTCTTTTAGACCCAATTTAATGACTGACGAAAACAAATTTGTAATTTCCCAAACCTGCATTATAAGAAATTGAGACCAAAATGAAACAACGGAGTATAATTATTGGGAGAATCGTTGAAATGAACTGTGAATGTTTTCTGCTCTAACATTGCACTGAGTGATGTGGGCAGTAGTTCTAATTCTAATTCTAATCGGTGATATGACAGAACTGTTCGAAAAACACATTCAATGAAGGTGTAAAACTGCTGAAAAATTGTTTGCATTTTCTGAAACACAATATAACAGGAGAATGATTGGAGACTGGAAATGACTATTTGGCCCAAATAAGCCTGTCCCTGTTCGAAGAGGTGACCCCGCCGACCGCTCCTCTCAGTATATCCACAGAAACACGTCCGATTGTCTCTTGACCCCACTTGCACTGCCCCTTTCGTGTCCTACTCTGTTAACTGGGTGAGAAAATTGCTCTGATTTCCTTTCTTACTTCTGACTTCCAATTTTCTCCGTCTCTAATTATTTTCGTGAGTGTTAGCCTGTTTCCTGCATTAATATTGTGAATTACGTTGAAATGATTCAATACCGAAGTCTCTTGCTCAATCGAAATACATCAAACCCGCTCACCATTCCCTCACCCTAAACTCCTAATACCTTTAATCGTCTTTCTGATTCCCCTCTGTACTTTTAGAACGGCAGTAATATTTACCTGTGATATGGTGACTAAAGAAATACAGATCTGATGCAATAACAGTGGAACTGCTGTCCATTCACAGTCTGTCCCTCTCCCAGTGCCCACAATATCCCAGATAACCTGTCCGAGGTCTGATACAATAACAGTGGAACTTCTGTCCATTCACAGTCCGTCCCTCTCCCAGTACCCACAATATCCAAGATAACCTGCCCGAGGTCTGATACAATAACAGTGGAACTTCTGTCCATTCACAGTCCGTCCCTCTCCCAGTGCCCACAATATCCCAGATAACCTGTCCGAGGTCTGATACAATAACAGTGGAACTTCTGTCCATTCACAGTCCGTCCCTCTCCCAGTACCCACAATATCCAAGATAACCTGTCCGAGGTCTGATACAATAACAATGGAATTTCTGTCCATTCACAGCCTGTCCCTCTCGCAGAGCTCACAATACCCCAGATAACCTGCCCAGGATCTGATACATTAGAATCATAAAATGTTTACAGCACACAAGAGCCCACTCGGCCCCTCGAGCCCCTGCCGGCTCTTTTTAAGAGCTATCAGGTTAGTCCCATTCCCCTTCTCTTTCCTCGTTGCCCTGCAAAACTTTCCCTTCAAGCATTTAATGAATCCCTTTTTGAAAGCCACTATTGAATCTGCTTCCACAAACCCTTTCAGGCAAAGCATTCCAGATCATAACTTCTCGCTGCTTAAAAATAGTTTTTCCTCATCTCGCCTTCGGTTCTTTTGCCAATCACTTTAAATCTGTGCCCTGTGGTTCTCGACCCTCCTGCCAATGGGCAAAGTTTCTCCTTATTTAATTTATTTAAATCCTTCATAATTTTGAATACTTCTATCAAAGCTCCTCCCAACCTTCTCTGCTGTAAGGAGAACAACTCCAGCTTCTCCAGTCTATCCACTTAACTGAAGTCCCTCTTCCGTGCAACCATTCTAGTAAATCTTTTCTGCATTCTCTCCAAGGCCTTCACATCCTTCCTAAAGTGCGGTGCCCAGAATTGGACACAATACACCAGTTGTGGCCAAACCAGGGTATTATAAAGGTTCAACGTAACTTCCTTGTTTTTGTTGTCTATGCATCTATTTTTCAAGCCAAGTATCCCGTCTGCTTTTTTAACTGCTTTCTCAACTTGTCCTGTCACTTTCAAAGATTTGAGCACATACACCCCCAGGTCTCTCTGTTCCTGCACTCCCTTTAGAATTATACCATTTAATTTATATTACCTCTCCTCATTCTTCCTGCCAAAATGTATCACTTCGCAATTCTCTGCATTAAATTTCATCTGCCATGTGTCCGCCCATTCCGCCAGCCTTTCTATGTACTCATGAAGTCCATCACTATCCTCCTCACTATTTACTGCATTTTTACGTTTTGTGCCATCTGCAAATTTTGAAATTGTGCCTTGCACACTCAAATCCAAGTCATTAATATCTATCAAAAAAAGCAGTGGTCCTAGTACCGACCCTTGGGGAACATCACTGTATACCTTCCTCCAGGCCAAAAAACAACCGTTCACTACAACTCTCCATTTCTTGTCACTGAGCCAATTTCCCATCAATGCTGCCACTGCCCCTTTTATTCTATGGCCTTCAACTTTGCTAACAAGCCTATTATGCAGCACTTTATAAAACGCCTTTTGAAAGTCCATATACACATCAATCGCATTGCATTCATCAACGCTATCTGTCACCTCACTTAAAAACTCAATCAAGATAGTTAAACACGATTTGCCTTGAACAAATCGGTGCTGGCTTCAGTCAATTAATCCACACTTGATCAAGTGAAAATTAATTTTGTTCAGGATTATCGTTTCTAAAAGCATCCCCACAACTGATTTAAAACAATGGAATTCTGTCCATTCAGTCTGTCCGGTACACACAATATCCCAGATAACCTGCCCTAGACCTGATACAATAACAGTGGAATTTCTGTTCATTCAAAGTCTGTCCCTCTCCCAATGCCCACAACATCCCAGATAATCTGCCCGAGGTTTGATACAATAACAGTGGAACTTCTGTCCGTTCACAGTCTGTCCCTCTCCCAGTGCCCACAATACCAAAGATAACCTGCCCAAGGCCTGACGAAATAACACTGAATAGTAAAGTGATATTGAGAAGTTGTCAAAATAACTAAAATTGAGAACCATTTTGTCCGTTCTAATTGAAGCTGTTCAAAAGAAACACAAGGAAACACTTCGGGGACAAACTGAAACACTGAGAGTGAACACGATCCTAATAAAGGAGAAGGTTAAGATTTTCCAGCTGGTCACTCTATACACTGAGCTAACGGTCATTTCTACTGTTCGAGATCGGACACTTGTAGAACATGAACTGCTGGCAAGAGGCAGAGACCATGAAAAGTGGAGAGAGAAACATCTCCGGAGAGAACTGGAAAAAATCCGAACTGATCAATTGTTCCAGAGCAGCTTTTCAAGAAGTGGCAGTTTGGTGCAGAAAATGAGGAGCTCATTCCAGCGATCCAGTTCTGGGAGTTCAGCAGCAGTGAACGGAGTCCCGGGGATTGGAAAAACAACAATGGTACAAAAGATTGTTTATGATTGGGCCACTGGGAAAATATACCCACACTTTCAATTTGTTTTCAGCTTTAAATTCCGGGATTTGAACGCTATTAACTGTAGAATAAACCTGAAGAATCTGATACTGGATCTGTATCCTTACTTTGGGAATATTCTGGGAGAGCTCTGGAAGAATCCAGAGAGATTACTGTTCATATTCGATGGTTTAGATGAATTCAAGGACAGTATCGATTTTGGTGACAATCGGAGAAATACAGAGGCTGATTACATGTGCACAGATCCGGAAGACCAGTGCGAAGTGTCTGAAATTGTGTACAGTTTAATACAGCACAAGCTGCTCCCAGGATGTTCAGTGCTAGTGACCAGCCGCCCCACTGCATTACATTTATTGGAAAAAGCTGAGATCAGTGTCTGGGCTGAAATCCTGGGATTTGTTGGTGAAGAACGGAAGGAATATTTCAACAAGTTTTTTGAAGATCAGTCGGTGGCAGCAGCTGTTTTCAAACATGTGGAGGAGAACGAGATCCTGTACACCATGTGTTACAACCCTTCCTACTGCTGGATCCTCGGTCTGTCACTGGGTCCCTTCTTCACACAAAGAGACATAAAACAGCAACAAATTCCCAAGACCATCACCCAACTATATTCCTGCTATATTTACAACATTCTGAAAAACCATGGCCGAGAGATTGAATCCCCCCGTGATGTGTTACTGACGATCGGTATGATGGCCTTCACAGGAGTCTCCGAGAAGAAGATTGTGTTTGGAAATGGAGATTTGATCAAGTACAATCTGCAACCTTCCCAGTTCCTGTCTGGGTTCATGATGGAACTTTTGGAGAGAGATGATTCTGCCCAGAGTGTGGTTTACACATTCCCGCACCTCACCATCCAAGAGTTTGTAGCCGCACTCGCACAATTCCTGACTCCAAATCCATGGGACATCCGGAAACTCCTCAATGAAGCCCAGAACAAGGAAGATGGGCGATTTGAGATATTTCTCCGTTTTGTTGTTGGTCTCTCCTCCTCACAGTCAGCTCGGCCCCTGGAGGAGTTGCTGGGCCCATTCCTCCATCAAACAACCTGCGGAGTGATTGATTGGGTGAAGGAGAAGGTTGAAGGACAGATTGGAAATACAGAGAGTCAAGCTGGTAAAAGGGACCTCCTGAACACATTCCACTACCTGTTTGAGTCTCAGAATAAAACACTGGCTCAGGCCACAGTGGGATCTGTGGAAACACTTACATTTGGACACTGGGATTCACGGCGGGCATTACGACTGACCCCGATTGACTGTACGGTGCTGTCTCATGTTATTGGACTCTGTGATACAATAAAGCACCTCAATCTAGAGCACTGCTCCATTCAATCTGAAGGACTCCAGCGGCTGGGACCCGCATTACACAAATGCCAAGTGTTGAGGTAACTGTTTATTTGTCTCCAACTGTTCGGCCAAGTGTAGAACAGTCACGGATTGTATTCTTGCTCCGTAATGAAGGGAAACAAACAGTTCAGTAAAACCAGAGAGAAACAGATTCAACACAAATATTACAAACGATAAGAGGATTGGTTATTAATTCCCCAACACCAGTGCAGCTAAAAATAATTTTAAAAGTACGAATAATTTACCATATCAAGTACACAGAACACCAGGTAAAATAAGTCCTTTGTATCAGGATACATAAAATGGCTTCCGCCGAGGGCCAATAATGTGTGAGATTGAGAAAATGAGGTCAAGGGACGTTTTCGGCGGTTACTTGTTTAACATTTTACCCAATACTCTTCTTTAAATAACACAACATGCTATTGTTTTAAAGGCTCCAAAACTCCCCGGTTGCCCGATTGTATCGCAGGACACAGACTTACATAAGATAAGAACATAAGAAATAGGAGCAGGAGTAGGCCAATCGGCCCCTCGAGCCTGCTCCGCCAATCAATAAGATCATGGCTGATCTGATCCTAACCTCAAATTTAAATTCATGTCCAATTTCATGCCCGCTCCCCGTAACCCCTAATTCCCTTTACTTCGAGGAAACTCTCTATTTCTGTTTTAAATTTATTTAATGAAGTAGCTTCCACAGCTTCCTGGGGCAGCAAATTCCACAGACCTACCACCCTCTGAGTGAAGAAGTTTCTCCTCATCTCAGTTTTGAAAGAGCAGCCCCTTATTCTAAGATTATGCCCCCTAGTTCTAGTTTCACCCATCCTTTGGAACATCCTTACTGCATCCACCCGATCAAGCCCCTTCACAATCTTATATGTTTCAATAAGATGGCCTCTCATTCTTCTGAACTCCAATGAGTGGAGTCCCAATCGACTCAACCTCTCCTCCTTTGTCCACCCCCTCATCCCCGGGATTAACCGAGTGAACCTTCTTTGTACTGCCTCGAGAGCAAGTATGTCTTTTCTTAAGTATGGAGACCAAAACTGTATGCAGTATTCCAGGTGCGGTCTCACCAATACCTTATATAACTGCAGCAATACCTCCCTGTTTTTATATTCTATCCCCCTATCAATAAAAGCCAACATTCCGTTGGCCTTCTTGATCACCTGCTGCACCTGCAAACTAACTTTTTGATTTTCTTGCACTCGGACCCCCAGATCCCTTTGTACTGCAGTACTTTCCAGTTTCTCGCCATTAAGATAATAACTTGCTCTCCGATTTTTCCTGCCAAAGTGCATAACCTCATATTTTCCAATATTGTATTGCATCTGCCAAATCTCCGCCCACTCACCCAGCCTGTCTCTATCCCCGTGTAGGTTTTTTATGTCCTCCTCACTCTCTACTTTCCCTCCCATCTTTGTATCATCTGCAAACTTTGATATGTTACACTCGGTCCCCTCCTCCAAATCGTTAATATAGATTGTAAAGAGTTGGGGACCCAGCACCGACCCCTGCGGAACACCACTGGCTACAGGTTGCCCGTTCGAGAATGTACCATTTATCCCAACTCTCTGCTTCCTGTTAGATAACTAATCCTCCACCCATGTCAGAATATTACCCCCAATCCAGTGATTCTTTATCTTGAGCAATAATCTTTTATGTGGCACCTTGTCGAATGTCTTCTGGAAGTCCAAATACACTACGTCCACTGGTTCCCCTTTATCCACCCTGTACGTTCTATCCTCAAAGAACTCAAGCAAATTAGTCAGACATGACTTCCCCTTTGTAAAGCCATGTTGACTTTGTCCTATTAAATTATGTTTATCCAAATGTTCTGCGACTGTCTCCTTAATAATAGACTCCAAAATGTTACCCACCACAGATGTTAAGCTAACTGGTCTATAATTTCCATCCTTCTGCCTACTACCCTTTTTAAATAAGGGTGTTACATTGGCAGTTTTCCAATCTGCCGGGACCTTTGCCGAGAATTTTGGAAAATTATTACCAAAGCATCCACAATCCCCACTGCCGCTTCCCTCAAGACCCTAGGATGTAAGCCATCAGGTCCAGGGGATTTATCCGCCTTGAGTCCCATTAATTTACTGAGTACCAATTCCTTCGTGATTTTAATCGTATTTAGCTCCTCCCCCCTCGAGCCCCCTGTTTGTCCATTGTTGGGATATTCTTAGTGTCCTCTACCGTAAAGACTGAAACAAAATATTTGTTCAGCATTTTTGCCATCTCCAAGTTTCCCACCATTAATTTCCCGGTCTCATCCTCTAAGGGACCTACGTTTGCCTTAGCCACCCTTTTTCTTTTTATATAACTGTAGAAAATTTTGCTATCTGTTTTTATATTTTTGCTAATTTATTTTCATAATCTATCTTCCCTTTCTTAATCAATCCTTTCGTTACTTTTTGCTGTCTTTTGAAGACTTCCCAATCTTCTATCCTCCCACTAAGTTTGGCTACATTATATGTCCTTGTTTTTAGTCGGATTTCCTTACTGAGCCACGGATGGCTGTCATTTCTTTTACACCCTTTTTTCCTCAGTGGAATATATATTTTTTGAAAGTTGTAAACTAACTCCTTAAATGAACACCACTGATCATGTACCGTCTTACCCTTTAATCTATTTTCCCAGTCCACTTTAATCAATTCCGCTCTCATACCATCATAGTCTCCTTTATTCAAGCTCAGTACGCTTGTTTGAGAACCAACCTTCTCACCCTCTAATTGGATATGGAATGTAACCATGTTATGGTCACTTATTCCAAGGGGATCCTTAACTAGGACATTATTAATTAATCCTGGCTCATTACACAGGACCAGGTCCAAGGTTGCTTGCCCCCTTGTAGGTTCAGTTACATACTGCTCAAGAAATCCATCCCGAATACACTCAATAAACTCTTCCTCAAGGCTACCCTGCCCAATTTGATTTGTCCAGTTAATATGATAGTTAAAATCCCCCATAATTATAGTTGTTCCCTTATTACATGCCCCGACTATTTCCTGGTTAATACTTCTTCCAGCAGAGTTGCAACTATTATGAGGCCGATATACTACGCCCCTTATTATTCCTTATCTCTACCCAAACTGTTTCATTATCCTGATCCTTTGTCCCAATATCTTTTCTCTGTATTACAGTGATTCCTTCCCTTATTAACATAGCCATCCCACCTCCCCTTCCTTCCTGCCTGTCCTTCCGGATTGATAAATACCCTGGCATATTTAATTCCCAGTCGTTGTCACCCTGCAGCCGTGTTTCTGTAATGGCCACAAGATCATACCCATACGTCGTTATTTGTGCCGTTAACTCGTCCATTTTGTTACGAATGCGACGTGCATTCAGATGAAGAACTTTCAAATATGTTTTGTGACACTCAGTTCCTGCTTTTTCCTTTTTTAACAATTTACCTTTTACTCCATACCTTCTGTCCCTTCCTGATACGCTTTCCTCTGTCTCCCTGCTCAGGTTCCCAACCCCCTGCCACAGCTTTGATGCTGGGTTAATCGCCTTACGCCTTCTAGTTTTCATTTTATCTGTCGTGCCTAAAGTACCTAAAGTGCCTAAAGTACACTTTCTTTCCGCTGCTCTATGCTTTTCCCTTTCACTTGTTCTTGAACAACTGTTTGTACTATTTGTATTGTAGATTTCCCCTGGGTCTTCCCCTCTCTTGCTGCTCTCAACTTTATTCCCTTCTGACTCCCCGCTCAGGTTCCCATCCCCCGACCGGGTGACATTTTTGTACAATCAGCACCGCCAGCTGGGTTTCGTACACCGTAGACGGTTTCCAGTAAAACCGCCGGTAATGGATAAGGGATTTCCCGGTAATCCGCCCACCGTGTGCGAGGACCAAACATAACGGGGCTGATCACTGACCTCCAGGAGGGTAATTCTGATCATCAGGGACTTAGACCGGACTGAGGGACATTTAAAGGCTTCACACAGACAGCAGCTTATTTAATACATAATGAGAGGGGTGAGATTGGTCTTCACTAATAACGTGAAACCAGTGTTAGTGAATTGTCAGCGTGGCTAAAATTGCCCATGAACAGGGACGCAGAGCAGAACAGACGATATCCCATTGGTCTCTTGTTATTCACTCTGCTCAATATTCAGTCCCAGAGTTCTATGTTTTGCTCACATCTGACGGTATCCCATTTGTGTCTTGTTACGCCCGTCAGGAAATCCCCCGGGCCCCCTCTTCCCGTCTCCGTGTTAAAATTTCCCCCAATCTGTTTCTCACTCTCTGTCTGTGTTCAGTCTGCAGGCTATTAAACTGGAAGATTCAGGAGTGAAACTATTGTCTGCGGCTCTGAGGAACCCGGACTGTAAAATACAGAAACTGGGGTAAGTACCGGACTTTGTGAGATTGTGTTTATAATAACTGGATGTCTAACACTGTACATTATTACAAGTATCAGTAATTGTATAAAAAATGTTGCGAGTTTAATTGGACATGGGCGAGGACGCAAAATAGACGTAATCCCATTTGCAGCCCGTTATCGGACACACCCGATATCCAGTCCTATTGAAGTCAGTGGAACGGAATTTCGGACGGATCATATGAAAGGGACCCAATGTGATACCGTCTGTTCTGTGTCCCCGCACATGTAGAATCTCACCCAGGCTGTGCCTTACCCTGATATCCTTGATTTTTAATCTTTCCAATCTCCAGGCTGGAAGATGTTGGTCTTAAAAACTCTTGTACCAAGGATCTCGCCTCCGCTCTCAGTACAAACCAGTCACTGACGGTTCTGAACCTGGGGAGCAATAAACTGCGAGATTCAGGAGTGAAACTACTGTCTGCGGCTCTGAGGAACCCGGACTGTAAAATACAGGAACTGCGGTAAGTATCAGATTGTGTGAGATTGTGCCAATAATAACTGGATGGATGTCTAGCACTGCACATTATTATTCGTATCAGTAATAGTGTTATTAATAAAAACGGTACATTATTATTGGAATCAGTAATAGTGTTATTAATAAGCACTGGAGATTATTATTAGTGTCAGTAATAGTGTTATTTATAAACACTGTACATTATTATTAGTATCAGTAATAGTGTTATTAATAAACAATGTAAATTATTATTAGTATCAGCAATAGTGTTATTGAAAATACGGTACATTATTATTGATATCAGTTATAATGTTATTAATATACACTGTACATTATTATTATCGGTAATAGAGTTATTAATAAACACTGTACATCATTATTAGTATCAGTAATAATGTTATTCGTAAACATTGTACTTTAATGGAAGTATCAGTATCAGTAATAGTATTAATAAACACTGTACATTATCAGTATTAGTTGCAGTGTTATTAATGAACACTGTACATTAATAGTAGTATCAGTAATATTGTTGTCAATAACTCCTGGGTTTTACCCTGATTCGTGTTATTTCTCTCTCTCTCTCTCTCTCTCTCTGATCTCCAGGTTAGGGGCGAACGATCTTACAGCTTCTTGTACCGAGGATCTATCCTCCGCTCTCAGTACAAACCAATCACTGACGGTTCTGAACCTGGGTAATAATAAACTGGGAGATTCAGGAGTGAAACTACTGTCTGCGGCTCTGAGGAAACCGGACTGTAAAATACAGGAACTGGGGTAAATAACTGACTGTGCGAGCTTGCGTTTATAATAACTGGATGTCCAACACTGCATTATTATTTGTGTCAGTTATTAATAAACGCTTTACATTATTATTAGTATCAGTAATAGTGCCATTAATAAACACTGTACATTATTACTAGTATCATTAATTGTCTCATTAAGAAAGAGTGTAGATTATTCAGTATCAGTAATAGTGTTATTAATAAACACTCGACATTATCAGTATCAGTAATAGTGACACTAATAATAATGTACAGTGTTAATTAATATCAGTAATAGTAAAAACATAAGAACATAATAAATGGGAACAGGAGTAGGCCATCCGGCCCCTCGAGCCTGCTTCTCTATTCAATAAGATCATGGCTGACTGTCGACCTTAACTCCACTTTCACGCCCGATCCCTGTATCCCTTGATTCCCTTTGTGTCCAACAATCTATCGATCACAGCCTTGAATATAATCAAGGATTCAGCATCCACAGCCCTCTGGAGTAGAGAATTCCAAAGATTCACAAATCTCTGAATGAAGAAATTTTCCTAATCTCGGTGCTAAATTGCCGACCCTTTACCGTGAATCTATGCGCCCTAGTTCTAAACTCTCCAGCCAGGGGAAACAGCCTCTCGGCATCGACCCTGTCAAGCACTGTAAGAATTGTATGTGTTTCAATAAGATCACCTCTCATTCTTCGAAACTACGGAGAAAATAGGCCCATTCTACTTAATCACTCCTCATAGGACAACCCTCTCATCACAGGAATCAATCCAGTGAACCTTCGTTTCACCCACCCGAAGGCAAGTATATCCTTCCTTAGGTGCGGAGACCAAAACTGTACACAGGACTCCAGGTGTGGTCTCCCCAAAGCCCTGTACAATTGTAGCAAGACTTCCTTACTCTTGCACTCCAAACCCCTCGCGATAAAGTCTAATCGTGTTACTAATAAATATTGTACGTTATTATCAGTATCATTAGTAATGTTATTAGTAAACACAGTACATCATTATTATCAGCAATAGTATTATCAATAAACACTGTGTATTACTTTTAGTATCAGTAATAGGAAGATGGTAGTGGTTGTTGGAGGCCAATCATCTCAGCCCAAGGGCATTGCTGCAGGAGTTCCTCAGGGCAGTGTCCTAGGCCCAACCATCTTCAGCTGCTTCATCAATGACCTTCCCTCCATCATAAGGTCAGAAATGGGGATGTTCGCTGATAACTGAACAGTGTTCAGTTCCATTAGCAACCCCTCAGATAATGAAGCAGTCCGAGCCCGCATGCAGCAAGACCTGGACAACATCCAGGCTTGGGCTCATAAGTGGCAAGTAACATTCGCGCCAGATAAGTGCCAGGCAATGACCATAGAATCATAGAATCATAGAATCATAGAAGTTACAACATGGAAGCAGGCCCTTCGCACCAAAATGTCCATGTCGCCCAGTTTATACCACTAAGCTAGTCCCAATTGCCTGCACTTGGCCCATATCCCTCGATACCCATCTTACCCATGTAACTGTCCAAATGCTTTTTAAAAGACAAAATTGTACCCGCCTCTACTACTGCCTCTGGCAGCTCGTTCCAGACACTTACCACCCTTTGAGTGAAAAAATTGCCCCTCTGGATCCTTTTGTATCTCTCCCCTCTCACCTTAAATATATGCCCCCTCGTTATAGACTCCCCTACCTTTGGGAAAAGATTTTGACTATCGACCTTATCTATGCCCCTCATTATTTTATAGACTTCTATAAGATCACCCCTTAACCTCCTACTCTCCAGGGAATAAAGTCCCAGTCTGTCTAACCTCTCCCTGTAAGTCAAACCATCAAGTCCCGGTAGCATCCTACTAAATCTTTTCTGCACTCTTTCTAGTTTAATAATATCCTTTCTATAATAGGGTGACCAGAACTGTACACAGTACTCCAAGTGTGGCCTCACCAATGCCCTGTACAACTTCAACAAGACATCCCAACTCCTGCATTCAATGTTCTGACCAATGAAACCAAGCATGCCGAATGCCTTCTTCACCACCCTGTCCACCTGTGACTCCACTTTCAAGGAGCTATGAATCTGTACTCCTAGATCTCTATGTTCTATAACTCTGCCCAACGCCCTACCATTAACGGAGTAGGTCCTGGCCCGATTCGATCTACCAAAATGCATCACCTCACATTTATCTAAATTAAACTCCATCTGCCATTCATCGGCCCACTGGCCCAATTGATCAAGATCCCGTTGCAATCCCAGATAACCTTCTTCACTGTCCACAATGCTACCAATCTTGGTGTCATCTGCAAACTTACTAACCATGCCTCCTAAATTCTCATCCAAATCATTAATATAAATAACAAGTAACAGCGGACCCAGCACCGATCCCTGAGGCACACCGCTGGACACAGGCATCCAGTTTGAAAAACAACCCTCGACAACCACCCTCTTGTTACTTCTACGCATGCTAAGCGAGCGCTCGACAATTTGAAATAATCCCCCAATTAAAAGTTGCTTCCACTGACCGGGAATCGAACCCGGGCGGCGGCGAGAGCGCCGAATCCTAACCACTAGACCACCAGGGAGCCCATCTCCAACAAGGGAGAGTCTAACCACCTCCCCTTGACATTCAACGGCATTACCATCGCCGAATCCCCCACCATCAACATCCTGGGGGTCACCATTGACCAGAAACTGAACTGGACCAGCCATATAACTACTGTGGCTACGAGAGCAGGTCAGAGGCTGGGTATTCTGCGGCGAGTGACTCACCTCCTGACTCCCCAAAGCCTTTCCACCATCTACAAGGCACAAGTCAGGAGTGTGATGGAATACTCTCCACTTGCCTGGATGAGTGCAGCTCCAACAACACTCAAGAAGTTCGACACCATCCAAGATAAAGCAGCCCGCTTGATTGGCACCCCATCCACCACCCTAAACATTCACTCCCTTCACCACCGGCGCACTGTGGCTGCAGTGTGCATCATCCACAGGATGCACTGCAGCAACTCGCCAAGGCTTCTTCGACAGCACCTCCCAAACCCGTGACCTCTACCACCTAGAAGGACAAGAGCAGCAGGCGCATGGGAACAACACCACCTGCACGTACCCCTCCAAGTCACACGCCATCCCGACTTGGAAATATATCGCCGTTCCTTCATTGTCGCTCGGTAAAAATCCTGGAACTCCCTTCCTAACAGTGCTGTGGGAGAACCGTCACCACACGGACTGCAGCGGTTCAAGAAGGCGGCTCACCACCACCTTCTCGAGGGCAATTAGGGATGGGCAATAAATGCTGGCCTCGCCAGCGACGCCCACATCCCGTGAACGAATAAAAAAAAAGTATTAATTAATTTAGGCTGTGATTTACGCTGATTTCTGTCATTTCTCTCTCTCTTTCTCTCTGGTCCCCAGTTTGGATGATGTCGGTCTCACGGATTCTTGTACCAAAGATCTATCCTCCGCTCTCAGTACAAACCGGTCACTGACGGTACTGAATCTGGGTAAAAATAAATTGGGAGATTCGGGTGTGAAACTATTGTCTGCGGCTCTGAGGAACCCGGACTGTAAAATACAGAAACTGGGGTAAGTCCCAGACTGTGTGAGATTGTGTTTATAATAACTGGATCTCATCTGAGTTCTCTGTTTTCCTCTCTGACATAACCTCTCTCTCCATAAAAACTCTCCTACCCCGACACTTCTGCAGCTGCCTAAGTGCTCAACCACTCTCTCACCTCCACCTGTGATGCCCTTGTCCGCATTAAAACCATTACTCTCCCCGACCCTAGTCTTTCCCCATGGTACGGTCCCGATATCCGCTCCCTTGTTCAAGGGCTGCAGATTTGAACGTTTATTATGGACAACTAAATTACCATTCATCACCAGATCTGGCTGGACCATATAAAGCACTGCTCTCCTCTGCCAAAACTGCTCACTACTCCAGGATCATCCTGGAATGCAAAGATAACCCCGACTTTTCTTTTCCTGTACCAACCAGCTATTTAAACCCTTCACCCCTGCCCCCTCCAGCCTCACCTCCAACAACAGTTCCGAGGAACTCATCGACTTCTTTGTCACTAAGATTGAGACCATCCGTTCAGCTGCCTCGACCATTTCCCCCCTTCTCGCGCACCAAACTTCCCCAAGGTTCCCCCATGCCCTGTCCCTGAGCTCGAACCTATCTCCAGATTCTCCCCAATCGCCCCTCATGCCATCTCGGAGCTCATCTTATCCACGAGACGCACCTCTTCATCCCTTGACTTTATTCCCACTAAACTGCAAATCAACCAACTTCCATTCCTGGTCCTTATGCTCGCTGATGCTGTTAACAGTTCCCCCTCCTCAGGTATTGTAAAATGTGCCATCATCACCCCGCCTTAAAAAAAAGCATCCTTGCCCCATCTGTCCTTGCAAACAACCGCCCCATCCCCAATCTCTCTTTCCTCTCCAGATTTCCTGAACGTGTCGTCGCCTCCCAAATCCGTGCCCATCTTTCCCGCAACTCTTTGAATCCCTCCAATCATGTTTCCGCCCCTGCCACAGTATTGAAACGGCCATTATCAACGTTACAAACAACATCCTATGTGACTGTGACGATGAGAAACAATCCCTGCTCATCCTTCTCGACCTGTCTGCAGCCTTTGACACGGTTGACCACACCAACCACCTCCAACGCGTCTCTTCCATCGTTCAGCTGGGTGGGACTGCGCTCGCCTGTTTCCATTCTTAACTATCCAGTCATAGCCAGCGAATCACCTGAAATGGCTTCTCTTCCCGCTCCCGCAACATTACTTCTGGTTTCCCCCGAGGATCTATCCTTGACACCCTCCTATTTCGCATCCACATGCTGCCCCTCAGCGACATCATCCAAAAACACAACGTCAGGTTCCACGTGAACGCTGACGACATCCAGCTCTACCTCACCACCACCTCTCTCGTTCCCCCCACTGCCTCTGATTTATTCCTCTGCTTGTCCGACATTCAGCATTGGATGAGCAGAACTTTCATCCAATGAAATGTTGGAAAGACTGAACCCACTGTCTTCTGTCGCACTAATAACTCTGTTCCCTTGCCACCGACTCCATGCCCTTCCATGGCGACTATCAAAGTCTGAACTAGGGTGCTCTCAACATCAGGGGCCTATTTAACCCTGAGCTGAACTTTCAACTCAGTATCCACCATTAAGACCGTCATTTCCACCTACGTATTAATGCCCGTCCATGCCCCTGCTTCAGCCTATCTGCTGCTGAAACCTTCATCCATGCGTTTCTTACTTCCAGACCCGACTATTCCAATGGCCTCGACTCGACTTCATCCAAAACTCTGCTGCCTGTATCCTAACTCGCAACAAGTCCCATTTACCCAACCCCACTTTGCCCGCTGACCGACAATGTCACCCGGTCAAGGAACACCTCGAATTTAAAATTTTCATCTTCGTGTTTAAATCCCTGCATGGCCTCGCCCATCCCTATCTCTGTAACCCTCTCCAATTGTAGAACCCCCCGAGATCGCTGCGTTCCTCCAATTCTTGCCTCTTGTGCATCCCCAGTTTCCTCACGTCCACCACTGATGGCCGTGCCTTCAGCAGTCCAGACCCCAAGCTCTCGAATTCTCTCCTAAACCTCTCGACCTCTCTTTCCTCCTTTAAGAAGCTCCTTGAAACCGACCTCTTGTCTCAATATCTCCTCAAGTGACTCGGTGTCAAATTTTGCCTGATAACTCTCCTGTGACGCACCTGGGGGCGTTCTACGACATTAAACGCATTCCATAATTGCAAGTTGTTGTCGTTCTTGACTGTCCCACACTGTACATTATTATTAGTGTCAGTAATAATGCTAATAATAAACACTGTGCATTATTATTAGTGTCATTAATAGTGTTATTAATAAACACTGTACATAATTAGTATTGTCAGTAATAGTGTTAATAATAAACACTGTACATTATTATTAGTATCAGTAATAGAGTTATTAATAAACACGGTACATTATTATTAGAATCAGTAATATTGTTACTAATAAACATTGGATAATATTATTAGTGTCAGTAATAGTGTTATTAATGAAAACAGTACATTATTAGTATTAGTAATAGTGTTATTAATAAACACTAGAGATTATTATCAGCGTCAGTAATAGTGTTAGTAATAATAATGTACAGTGTTTATTATTAACACCATTACTCACGCTGATAATAATCTCGAGTGTTTATTAATAACACTATTACTAATACTAATAATGAAAAGCATTTATTAATAACACTATTACTGACACTAATAATAATATCCAGTGTTTATTAATAACACTATTACTGATACTAATAATAATGTACCGTGTTTATTAATAACTCTATTACTGATACTAATGTACAGTGTTTATTATTAACACTATTACTGACACTAATAATAATGTACAGTGTTTATTATTAACACTATTACTGATACTAATAATAACGTATAGTGTTTTTAATAACACTATTACTGATCGTAATAATGATGTACAGTGTTCATTATGATCAGTACCAGTGTTATTAATAAACAATGTACATTTTTATTAGTATCAGTAATAGTTCTAATAATAAACAGTGTACATTATTATTAGTATCAGTAATAGTGCTATTAATAAACCCAGAACATTATTATTAGTATTAATAATCGTCTTATTAATAAACACTGTACATTATTATTAGTATCAGTAATAGTGTTATTAATAAACACTGTAGATGATTATTAGTATCAGTAATAGTCGTATTAATAAACACTGCACATTATTCTTAGTAATAGTAATAGTGTTATTAAACACTGTACATTATTATTAGTATCAGTAACAGTGCTATTAATAAACACTGTATATCATTATTGGCATCAATAACAGTCTAATTAATAAACACTGTACACGATTATTAGTATCAGTAATAGTGCAATTAATAAACACTCTACATTATTCTTAGTATCAGTAGTAGTGTTATTAATAAACACTGTTTATTATTAGCATCAATAATAATGTTATTAATAAACAATGTACATTATTATTAGTATCAATAACAGTGTAATTAATGATCACTGTACATTATTATTAGTATCATTAATAGTGCTTTAAAAACAGTGTACATTCTTATTAGTATCATTAATAGTCTTATTAATAAACACTGTACACTATTATCAGTATCAGTAATAGTGTAATTAATGAACACTGTACATTATTATTAGTGATTGTAATCGTGTTATTAATGAACGCTGTACTTTATTAATAGTATCAGTAATAGTGTTACTAAAAAAAGTACTTTATTATTAGTATTACTAATAGTGTTATTAATAAACATTGTACAGTATTATCAGTAATAGTGTTATTAATAAACATGTAGATTATTATTCGTATCAGTAATAGTGTTATGAATAAAAACTGTACATTATTATTCGTATCATTAATAGAGTTATTATAAACACTGCACATTATTATTAGTGTCAGTAATTGTGTTATTAATAAACATGTAGTTTATTATTAGTATCAGTAATAGTGTTATTAATAAAAACTGTACGTTATTATTCGTATCATTAGTAGTGTTATCAGTAAACACTGCACATTTTTATTAGTGTCAGTAATGGTGTTATTAATAAACACTGTACATTATTACTAGTGTCAATAATAGTGTATTAATACACACTGAATATTTATCCTGCTTCCTGTTATTTCTCTCTCTCTCTGATCCTCAGTCTCGATGAGAACTTTCTCACAGATTCTTGTAGCGAGGATCTCTCCTCCGCTCTCAGTACAAACCGGTCACTGACGGTTCTGAACCTGAATAATAATGAACTGGGAGATTCAGGAGTGAAACTACTGTTTGGGGCTCTGAGGAACCCGGATTGTAAAATACAGGAACTGGAGTAAGTATTAGACTGTGTGAGGTTGTGTTTATAATAACTGGATGTCTAACATTGTACATTATTATTAGTATCAGTAATAGTGTTATTAATAAACCCTGTACATTATTATCAGTATCAGTAATAGTGTTATTAATAAGCAGTGTACATTATTATTAGTATCATTAATAGTATTAGTAAACACTGTACATTTTTATTAGTACCAGTAATCGTGTTATTAATAGAGACTGTACATTTTATTAATATCAGTGGTAGTGTTTTTTAATGAACACTGTACATTATTATTCGTATTAATAATAATGTTATTAACAAACATTGATTATTCCCTGTCATTTCTCTCTCTCTGATTCCCCAGTCTGGAATGTGTCGGTCTCACAGATTCTTGTACCGATGATCTTGTCACCGCTCTCAGTACAAACCGGTCACTGACGGTTCTGAACCTGAGATCAAACTCCTTCACAGACCGATCTGTCCCCGCTCTCCGCTCCCTCCTACAGACCTGCAGGAGTCTGGAGCGGATCTGGTGAGTGTTTGTGTTAATGTTTAACGTAATAAATAAAATATCAATGGGATTCAGTCCCTTTCATGGGTAATATTTGTCTGTAATTATTTTTGAAATATTAACCCCAGTCACCCTGTTATTTACACTGTTCAATCTGTTTATTTCCTGTTTACTCTTTCATCTCTTTCAGTCTGGGGGGGAATCAGTTCCGACCAAACGGAAAGAGAAACCTGGAGTCACTGCGGGAATCCAGACCCGGACTGAGTTTGACAGTGTGAACATTTCAATTTATAACCATTCCTGGTCTCAATATATGAACATTTTTGGCCGATTCTCTATCCCTCCCCTTTAACCGGCCGCGCTCCAGGTTTGAATCCGAACGGCCCTTTAACGTTTTCCCGCTCGAGCTGAGCGAGCGTCGTCTCAAATTGTGACGTCAGAGGCCCAGCGACAGGGTCACGAGACTCAGTCACCCGGTCCCACAGCGCTGATTCTGCCGGATATCCGGGGCTGGATGGTCACCAATGGGGCACTGGGTCAATGTACAGACAGGAAGGGCCCAGGGTGGGGCTCAGTCTGGGCTGCAGTGGGGCACTGGGTCAATGTACAGACAGCAAGGGCCCAGGGTGGGGGCTCAGTCTGGGCTGCAGTGGGACACTGGATCAATGTACAGACAGGAAGGGCCCAGGGTGGGGCTAAGTCTGTGCTGCAGTGGGACACTGGATCAATGTACAGACAGGAAGGGCCCAGGGTGGGGCTCAGTCTGGGCTGCAGTGGAGCACTGGGTCAATGTACAGGCAGGAAGGGCCCAGGGTGGGGGCTCAGTCTGGGCTTCAGTGGGACACTGGATCAATGTAAAGACAGGAAGGGCCCAGGGTGGGGCTCAGTCTGGGCTGCAGTGGGACACTGGGTCAATGTACAGACAGGAAGGGCCCAGGGTGGGGCTCATTCTGGGCTGCAGTGGGACACTGGGTCAATGTACAGAGAGGAAGGGCCCAGGGTGGGGCTGCATTCTTACATCCACTGAAACAAAGGGGGCCCTGATTTAACATCTCATCAGGGAACGCAGCGTTAAATGGAAAATAGAATCAGCAGAGTGGAAAACGAGCTGCCGATTCGCTGTCGCCCGTTTTGCTCTAACGCCCGAGGTGAATTTATTCTTTCAATCTGTTCCCCAGGCTGGCGATCTAATGGGGTTAAATTGTCAGATATCTGGATCGTGAATCTTAAATTCATCTCACCAATCTGCAGTCGTGTGAGATACTGATCTGAACTATAATGTGATCATCAGTGATCCAGCTAATGTGAAATTACGGTAATACTCTCAGCTGCTTTTACAATCGGTTATTCATTGTGTTAATTATCTGCTGATTGATTATTTGTTATTAAAATTGCTACTTGACCCTGTCTACAACTGTTTATATTTACTTATCATTGGCGTATTCAATGTTTATATTATAATAATTATGATTTTCAAGTCAATAAACCATTGTTGTGCATGATTTGCTGACTGACTTCTTTGAAGATTTGGTAAGAAAGCGTGAATCCATTCACTCAGTAGCTTGTGGGGATCCTAATTAATGGTTGGTGAGGTGAACTCATTCATTCTGAACTGGGAGATGCAACACAGTTCAGCGAGCAATATTAGGCTTCATTCACTTCCAGACATAGGCTGGGAGGTTAAACCCAGACGGTTCTTGGTGAGCAGGTAAGGTGAAGGGGTCAAAGGTTCATCTGGCCCCTTACCATGTATTTGTTGGGACACTGAATATCAGCGTTCCAACGGGCTAATAACACACAACCCTCTGGTTCAGAAGTGATTGTGCTCCCACTGAACCACAGCTAACACTAGTATGGAATGAAATCTAAATCCACCTGTATGAATGAGCCACGCTACAGATCTCAAGATATGAACCAGTTTGAAGATACAATGTACATGAAGATCTCAGAGTGACAGCACCTGGTCTCGGGGAAGACCCCAGTTTCAGGACTGAGAACTAAACCAGTGCATCGTGACAGTAGACAGGATGGGAAAAGCCGAATCTGTGGAGGTACAAACCCAGGATCAGTCTGCCCAGTGAGGAGAGGATACAGCTCTGTATCTCCTCAAGTTATCCAATCCTCCATTGGCATCATTAAATAAACCTCAATGTTTCTGGATCAAATTCAAAAAATGATTCATTGTTGGTTATCTGCTAAAAACGGAGAGCAAATGTCATACCTGGTTATCAAATAGTGTGTGTCTGACTCTATGTTCAGATGCAGCCCCTCCCCCCATTATAGAAAGAGAGTCTCTGCCTGATCTAAGCGAGCACTTTAAGCCGCAGTTATAACGCGATAGAAACAGTCTGCACTTTCCCTCCCCATTGCTTTCTCGAGGGAGGATGAGCTGTCTGTTTCTCTTGCTCCCCCTCTATCGGTTTCCACCTCTTTCTCCTTCTGTTTCTCCCTAATTCTCTGTTTTTATTTGTTATTTCTCGTTCTCTGATCTTCATAGAATCATAGAAGTAATAACGTCACAGATGATTGTAAAAATGAAAATGATAACTGAAACAGAGGGGAATAAAGTTACAGAAAGTAGTTAAATTGGACATGATAACTGGGTCAATGTGCAGACAGGAAGTGTTCAGGGTAACAAGTATCCCTCTGTACAGTGTGTGTCCCTCCCAATGAGGAGTCGGACTCTGCAACAAGTGACTCTACAACCCTCCAAAATCTCTGCGCTCCTCCAATTCTGGCCTCTTGCACATCCCCCACTCCCTTTGCTCCACCATTGGCGGCCGTGCCTTTAGCTGTCCAGGCCCTAATTTCTGGAATTCCCTGCCGAAACCTCTCCGCCTCTCTCTCCTCCTTTAATACTCTCCTTAAAACCTACCTCTTTGGCCAAGCTTTTGGTCACCTGTCCTAATAACTCCTTGTGTGGCTCGGTGTCACATGAATCGCTCCTGTGAAGCGCCCTGTGACGTTGTACTGCTACAAAGGTGCAATATAAATGTAAGTTGTTGTCTCTGTGCTGTGTTAATAAAATTCCACCGCTTACTTCAGCTCAGGCCTGACCTCGTTATTTCTTTTTAAATGGTGTTCGTGTTTTAAAATATTCAATAAAGGCCCCTGGAAATTCCATCCCTCCTCCTCCAAGCGGCATCGCAGACGTGACTGTTTGGTCTGGTGAACTGTGTGTGTCTGTGTGTTTGTGGGGGGTTTTAATCGGGAGGCTGGATATGCAGTTTACACAAAATGATGTGATGGACTGTGAGCAAAAGAGCTCAGCTGGGACCCCACAAAATGGCCTCCCGACATGCAACACAAAATGGCCTCCCGACATGCAACACAAAATGGCCGCCATGCACCTGTCGCAAAATGGCTGACGTGAACCCGTCGCAAAATCACAGAATGATACATCACAAAAGGAAGCCATTCGGCCCATCGTGCCGGTGTCGGCTCTTTTAAAAAGCTCACCAGATGGTCCCATTAACCTGATCTTTCCCCGTGGCCAAAACATTTTTCTTTTCCAGTAATTATCTAATTCACTTTTGAAAGTTACTATTGAATCTGCTTCCACCTCCCTTTCGGACACTCAACTGCAGATCATTTCAACTCGCTGCATAAAAAAATAATCCTTCCTCATGTCACCCCTGGCTCTTTTAACAATTATTTTGAATCTGTGTCCTCTGGTGACCGACCCCCTGCCACTGGAAACAATTTCTCCTTATTTACTCCATCAAAACCCCTCAAATGGCCGCTCTCCCCTCAAAGATGTCGAATCTCCCCGAAACACAAGCATCATTTTGAAATTATAACAAACCCTCAAAGCCCGTACAGGGGTTCACGTTTCTGTCGTTAATTTCCTCTCAGCCCCTGTTTGTCTCACTCTGGGTTCACGTGTTTGTATAACATTGCAGGCCGGGCTACTTTAACCCCAGGCTTTAACCTGATTAAATCACAACGGTCACAATCGAACAGGAACATGTTAAACCGAGGCCCCAAAACCAGGACCCAGAGAGGAAATTAAACCACAGGGCAATAAACAGACCGAACTCACGTGGACCTTATTTGAGTGCAGCCTGTGGGCAGGCCTCGGTCGGTTCCCTCTGGAGGCGGCCTCGGTCAGTCCACTCTGCGGGAGGAGGACTCGGTTGGTTCCCTCTGAGGGAGGCCTCCATCCGTCCCCTCCAGGGAAGGAGACCTCTGTTCGTCCCCACTGGGGGCGGCATCGGTCGCACTGGAGGTATTCCAGAATTACATTCTTTATATTAAGACCACCACAGCAACGACTAATGCAACAACAACAACTTGTATTGGTACGGTGGCCATCTTGGACAAAATTGCCGATGGTACGGCAGTCATCTTGGTCGAAATGGCGGCAGGTACCGCGCAGAGTGCCCCCAGTGATACCGCAGTGACCTCAGAATGTCGCAGTGAACCTACAGTGAATCCAGAGTGAACCCAGTGACCACAGAATGCAACCAGTCAACCGAGGGTCATCCCAGAGCGCATCCTGGGATTCCAGAGGGCACCCAGTCACCCCAGAGTGATCCTAGGGTGCACCCAGGGAACCCAGATTGCACCCAGTCACGCCATATTGATCTGAAAGTGCAGACAGGGATTCCTGAGTGCACCCAGGGATCCCAGACTTCACTTAGTGATCCCACACTGCACCCACTCACCCCAGATTGATCCAAGAGTGGCATTCTTTATATTTAGACTACCACCACGGCAACTTGAATTTATAATATATATATATGTGTATTTGCACACGGCCAGCATGGAGGCAAGAATGGCAGCCATCTTGGACAAAATGGTGGCAAGCATAGACACCATCTTGGACAAAATTGCGACAAGTATGTTGGCCATCTTGTACAAAGTGGCCGCAAGTGTGGCGGCCATCTTGCACTAAATGGCGGCAAGAACACCAGCCATCTTGGACGAATTGGCAGCAAGTACGTCAGCCATCTAGGACAAAATGGAGGCAAGAACAGCAGCCATCTTGGGATAAATTGGCGGCAAGTACGTAGGACATCTTGGACAAAATTACGGCATGTAGGGCAGCCACCTTGGAGAAAATGGCTGCACGTACGGCCATCTTCGAAAAAATGGTGGCAAGGAAGTCTGCCACCTTGGACAAAAGAACCACAAGAACAGTGGTCATCTTCGACAAATTTGTGGCAAGTGCATAGGCAACCTTGGACAAAATGGCGGCAAGTACGGCGGCCATAATCGACAAAATTGTGGCAAGTACGGCAGCCATCTTCAAGAAAATGAACGCAAGTGCGGCGGCCACCCTAGACAAAATGGCGGCAAGTACGGCGGCCAAAATGGAACAAATGGCGGCAAATATGGCGGCCTTCATGGACAAAAAGGCGGCAAATACGGCGACAATTTTCGACAAAATGGCGGCATTTACAGAGGCCATCTTGGACAAAATGGCGGCCAGTACGGCGGCCATCTTGGACCAATTGGCGGCAAGTACGGCGGCCATTTTGGACAAAATGGCCACAAGTACAGCGGCGCACTTTGAAACTGTAGCGGCAAGAACGGATGCCATCGTCGACAACATAGCAACTAGTACGGCGGACATCTTGAACAAAATGGCGGCAAGTACGGAGGCCAACTTGGTCAAAATGGCAGCAAATACGGCGACCATCTTGTACAAAATGGCGGGAAGCACAGCGGTCATCTTGGACAAAATGGCGACAAGTACGGCGGCAATCCTGGACAAAATTGCCTTAATTACGGTGGTCTTGCACAAAATGCCTGTTAGTACGGCCGCCATCTTGGAGAAAAGGTCAGCAAGTTGGAAGTCATATTGGACAAAATGGCGGCAAATACGCTGCCATGTAGGACTAAATGTCAGCAAGTACCGTGCAGATACCACAGTGACCCCAGAATGTCCCAGTGACTCCACAGTACACCAGAGTGCACCCAGTCCTGGAACTCCCTACCGAACAGCACTGTGGGAGAACCTTCACCACACGGGCTGCAGAGGTTCAAGATGTGGAGATGCCGGTGATGGACTGGGGTTGTCAAATGTAAGGAATCTTACAACACCAGGTTGTAGTCCAAAAGTTTTATTTGAAAATCACAAGCTTTCGGAGATTATCTCCTTCGTCAGGTGAGTGAATGGAAGGTTCTCAAATCGCATATCTTATATTAGGCTGGGACATGATCACACCAATCAAAGGTGTCGTTGGTGTTCAGACAGGTTAGCCACGGAAAACAGTACATACCAGAATACTGAATACACATTGGGTCAGATCACAAAGCCAGAGAGAGAAAGAGACCCGAAAGGCAGAGAGAGAGAGAGAGAATGTCCAGTTGTATTAAAAACAGATAACTTTTTTTTTGCTGGTGGGGTTACGTGTAGCGTAAAAAGTTATCTGTTTTTAATACAACTTTATATTTAGACCACCACCACAACAACTACTACTACAAGAACAACAACTTGTATTTATATTATACATATTTCATATATATATATATGGTATATATATATATATATATATGTATTTAAATAAGGCCAAAATGGCGGCATGTACGGCCGCCAACTGGGACAAAATGGCGGCAACTACGGCAGTTACGTTGGACACAATGACGGCAAATACCGCACAGGTTGTCCTCAGTGATCCGATAGTGACCCCAGAATGTCCCAGTGACCCCACAATGGCCCCAGTGTGCACCCAGTCAGCCGAGAGGGATCCCAAAGTGCATCCAGTCATCCCGGATTGATCCCAGAGCGCACCTAGGAATCCCAAATTGCACGCTGTCACCCCGGATTAATCGCAGAGTGCGCCCAGGGATCCAAGATTGCACACAGTCACCCAGAGTGAACTCAGGGTGCACCCAGTGACCCCAGAGAGCGCCCAGACACCCCAGAGTGATCCTAGAGTGGCAGTCTTTACATTTTGTCCACCACCACAACAACTACTATTACCAGAACAACAACTTGAATTAATGATATATATATACATATATATTTGTGTATTTAAGCAAGACTAGCGTGACGATAAATATGGCAGCCATCTTGGACAAAATGGTCACAAGTTTTGCGGCTCTCTGGCACAAATGTCGGCAAGTACGGCGGCCATTTTGGACAAAATGTTGGAAACCACGGCGGCCAGCTTGGAGAAAATATCAGCAAGTAAGGTGGCCATCTTGGGCAAAATGGCGGCAATTACAGCAGCCATCTTGGACGAAATAGCGGCAAGTATCTCACGGCTGGTCGACAGGAAGAGAGGAGGCCATTCAGCCCCTTGGGCCTGTTGCACAGTTAAGGGAGGCCATTCAGCCCCTCATGCCGGTTACACGGGAAAAGGAGAAGGCCATTCAGCCACTCGAGCCAGTTACAACAGTACTGGAGCCCGATCAGCCCATCAAGCATGTCACATAGGAACAGGAGGAGGCCATTCAGCCTTTCGAGCCTATTATAGAGGAACTGGAGGCCAACAAATCACTCAAGTCTGTCAGATAGCAACAGGAGGAGTCCATTCAGCTCCTCGATCCTGTTATCTGGGAACTGAAGGCCATTCAGCCCCTCAAACCAGTTACACAGGAACATGAGGAGGCCATTAAGCTCCTCGAGCCTGTTACACGGGTACAGGAGGAGGTCATTCAGCCCTTTGAGACTGTTATACAAGATCTGGATGCCATTCAGCCCCTCGAGCTTCTTACATACGAATAGGAGGAGACCATTCAGCTCCACGAGCCTGTTCCGCCATTCAGTTAGATCATGGCTGATCTGTGTCTTAACACCATGTACCTGCCTTGGTTCCTTAATCCTTAATCCCCTTGTCTAAAAAAAAATCTATCAATCTCATTTTTTAAAATTTCGTATTGACCCTCCGCCTCAACAGACTTTTGTGGGAGAGAGTTCCAGATTTCCAGTACCCTTAGTGTGAAGAAGTGTTTCCTGACATCACCCTGAACGACCTAGCTCCAATTTTAAGGTTATGCTCACTTGTTCTGGACTCCCTCACCAGAGGAAATAGTTTCTCTCTATCTACCCTACCAACTCCTTTAATCATCTTAAACACCTCATTAGATCACTCTTTAATCTTCTCTATTCAGGGGAATACAAGCTTAGTCTATGCAACCTGTCCTCATAATTTACCTCTTTTAGCTCCGAAATACAGACCGGCTGGCCTAACATCAATAGTGGGGAAAATGCTCGAGCCTATTATAAAGGATGTGATAACAGAACACTGAGAAAATATCAACGGGATTAGACAAAGTCAACATGGATTTATGAAAGGGAAAAGATATTTAACAAACCTACTGGAGTTTTTTGAGGATGTAACTGATAGACTAGATAAGGGAGAACCAGTAGATGTGTTTTATTTGGATTTTCAGAAGGCCTTTGATAAAGTCCCACGTAAGAGGTTATTGTGCAAAATTAAAGCACATTGGATTGGGGGTAATATACTGGCATGGATTGAAAATTGGTTAACAGACAGAAAACGGAGAGTAGGAATAAATGGGTCTTTTTCGGGGTGGCAGGCAGTGACTAGCGGGGTGTCGCAGGGATTAGTGCTTGGGCCGCAGCTATTCACAATATATATAAATGATTTGGATGAGGGAACCAAATGTAATATTTCCAATTTGCTGACGATACAAAACTCGGTGGGATCATGAGTTGTGAGGAGGATGCAAAGAAGCTTCAAGGCGATTTAGACAAGTTGAGTGAATGGGCAAATATTTGGCAGATGCAGTATACTGTGGATAAATGTGAAGTTAACCACTTCGGAAGGGAAAACAGAAAGGCAGAGTATTATTTAAATGGAGATAGATTGGGAAATGTTGATGTACAAAGGGACGTGGGTGTCCTTGTACACCAGTCACTGAAAGCAGTTAGGAAGGCAAATGGTATTTTGGCCATTATTGCAAGAGGATTTAAGTACAGGAGCAAGGATGTCTTACTGCAGTAATACAGGGCCTTGGTGAGACCACACCTTGAGTATTGTGTGCAGTTTTTGTCTCCATACATAAGAAAGGATATACTTGTCATAGACAGAACGCAGCGAAGATTCAACAGACTGATCCCTGGGCTGGCAGCACTGTCGTATGAGGAGAGACTGAATCGACTAGGCCTATGTTCACTAGAGTTTAGAAGAATGAGAGGGGATCTTATTGAAACGTATGAAATTCTGACAGCGCTAGACAGACTGGATGCAAGGAGGAAGTTTCCTCTGGCTGGGGTTCCAGAACGACGGGTCACAGTCTCAGGATACGGGGTACGACATTTTGGACTCAGATGAGGAGAAATTTCTTCACTTAGATGGTGGTGAACTTGTGGAATTCTCTACCACAGAAGGCTGTGGAGGACAAGTCACTGAATACATTTAAGAAGGAGCTAGATAGATTTCTAGACACAAAAGGCATCAAGCGGTATGGGGAGAGAGCGGGAATATGTTTTTTTGAGATAGAGGATCAGCCAGGATTATATTAAATTGTGGAGCAGGGTCCAAGGGCCGAATGGCCGACTCCTGCTCCTATTTTCTATGTTTCTCTGTTACTTGGTCAAACCTATTTATCTCTTTGTGCCATTAATTCGTCTATCTTGTTCTGAATGCTTCATGCATTCAGATAAAGAACCTTTAATTTTAACTTTTTACTATTTTCCCCTGATTTGACCTTATTCACTGAAGTACTATTCCCGTTACACTCTCTGTCTCTTCCTCACACACTCTGCTTAGCTTTACCAAATCGCTGCACTGCACTCTGGCCTTGACTCTTCTCTTTAGATTTATACATTTAATCTGACTCGAACCTTCCCCCTCTCTTTTTATTTTTATGCCCAAACTACCGCCCTAATTATTGAATTCGCCAGCACACTGGTCCCAGTCTTGTTTAAGTGGAGCCCGTCCCAACGGAACAGCTCCCTGTTTTCTCAGGACTGGGACAAGTGTCCCATAAATCGAAACCTTTGTCTCCCACACCACTCTTTGAGCCACGCATTTAACTCTCTGATCTGTTTGACCCTTTGCCAATTTGTGCGTGGCTCAGGGAGTAATCCAGAGATTATTATCTTTGAGGTTCTTCTTATTCATTTGGACCCAAGCTGCTCAAACTCACCCAGCAGAATCTCATCCCTAGTTCTAGATATGGTGCTGGTACCAACGTGGACCACGAAAACCCGCCCCTTTGCCCTGGCACCGTCAGGCAACACAGCCTTCGGGACTCCTGGTCACGGCTGCAGAGAACAGTATCTATCCCACTGAATAGATTATCATCTAACACTCCCACATTAATTTTCCCTCCCCTCCCCCACTTGAATTGCCTCTTGTATCACGGTGCCGTGGTCAATTTGCCCTTCCTCCCTGCAGTCTCTGTTCTCATCCACACAGGTAACAAGCACCTCCTACCTGTTGGACAAGGGCAAAGGCTGAGGCTCCTCCACCACTGCATCTGGGGTCCCCTTACCTGCCTGACTTGCAGTCACATCCTCCTGTCCCTGACCACAAACCAAATCTAAACCATTACCTAATCTAAGGGGAGTGACTGCCTCCTGGGTTAAAGTGTCCAGATAACTCTCCCCCTCCCTGATGCATCGCAATGTCTGCACGTCGGACTCCAGCTCAACAACTCAGAGCCGAAGTTATTCGAGTTGCAGACACTTATTGCAGATGTGGATCCCTGGGATCACGCTGCTCTCCACAATCTCCCACATGCTGCAGATACGGCACATCACCTGCCCTGCCATCTCTACCTAACCTTGTTTTATTTATTTACCTCATTAAAGTTTTAATGCAAGCAATTCACTTGGTTTAGTTTTGGTATTTTAAGAATTAATTAATTAATCTAGCTTAAATTAATAATTGAATGAAGTGTTAGCAAGTTATAGGTCCCGAGTTTAAAACACTCCCCTAGCTAAGAGAGCAAGAAAATGTATCACTCACCAACCAGTCACTAAGCTGCTGACCTCCGATTTTATCTGATAATCTTCCTGTGACGCGTCTTAGAATCAAAGAATCGCAGTAAATTTACGGCACAGAAGGAGACCATTCGGCCCGGCTGTCCGCACCAGCTGAAAATGAGCCACCCAGCCTAATCCCACTTTCCACCAATCGGTCCATAGCCATGCAGTTTAGGTACACATCCAGATACGTTTTAATTGAGTTGACAATATGAAATAAGTACATTTATTGAAAATGATTTTAAAAAATTCCAAAAACCACGAAAATGTACTGGATTGGAAGATAAAATGTTGACCCATTAAAGAAAAAAGCTTTATCTCAGTGAAATGAGTGCATTTAATGAAAACAATGAAATAGTGATTCGAAACTTGGGAAGTTTCATTACGTTAAAAGCGTTATATAAATGCAAGTTGTTGTTAATTGTAAGGTCTCCCACCATTTAATAAAGTAAGGATATGACAGTAAGCTTTGTATCACCGAAGCATCTATTGCTGTACCTGATTCGCCGTTCCCATCACCAGCCCAGATGCACCCTCTCGAAAGGATGTCTATAGTGAGACTGAGGGTATATGACAGGGTGAAACACCGAGAACGAGTGAGCAGGAAGAGCTGGAAATAATTCTTTATTTCTCTCCTGGGGAGGCCGAGAAACAACTGCCCTTGGATGAAGAGCCCAAGGTCCCAAATCTCAGGACCCCAGTCTTCAACAGAACTAAGACATGGTGGCACAGACCTAATGTGCAGGCCCTGGAGACAGTCACCTCCCACATTCTGGAGAAGGCCGATCAGTTGTAGAAGTCCAAGAACCGCATTTGCAAGACAACGCAGCAGGTGTAGAGCATGAAGAGCACCCTGGACAGCAATTTTTATGTTCTTATGTTGTCCCTTTCAAGGTGATATTTACGGATAATTCTCTTCTTATCTCCACATGCAGTCCCCTGCACCCTATTATTCTACATCTGCTCCCTGAGGTGAGTATTATTTTGAAGTCCTTGTTTATTCCCAGTATTTGTCCCTTTCTACATGTTTTCCCTCACCACCTGCTACCCTGATTTTGCTGTTTAAATCTGTATTCCCACTTTCAGACCCGATCTCCGGGATTTTCCTTGTTTCCCTCGAGAAGTCATTTTTAGATTTAAATCTTTGCTGATTCCCAGTATCAGATCTTGTACTAATTTATTCGCTCTCTTCTTCCTGAGGTGATTTACATATTAATCTCTGTTCATTCTTAATTTCTCTGTGGCTTATTCCCAGTCTCTCTCCTGAAGTGCCCGTGGTCAGTTTCAGGTTCTCCCCAAATGTTATTTCCTTTTTCTTGCCTTTCTTTTATATTTTTATTTTTTTTGTTTATTCCCCAGTTTCAGAGCGTCTCTCCATGCTTCCTCTCCCTCCTTCGTGAGGACAATTATTTTATATTTAAATCTCTGTACCCATGTGTAGAATAGTGTGTAATACAATCAGAAAAATAGATTAAGAATAAAAAAGTCAGTATTAATGTTTTATGAGAATGCATTTTGTATGATAGAGGCTACACGTGATTTAGATTAGGTCGTTAGGATTCCAGAGGAAGGCAAAGTAGGGAGAAGGAGTCAGGTTAATGCAATTTAATGAAGCATCAAAGGGCTTGTGTAAAATTATAGCTAGTTTGTAGAAAAACTGTCCATGTTCCAGTTGTTATTATGCTACTAAATTGTGAGGTTCATCACCATGCAAAATTGTCTCATCTTCTACATGAGCAAAACACAAATGTACACGTTACACATTTAGAAAATAATAAAGATATTTATGATGGTTCACAGCAATTTACAGATGATGAAACATTTTAAGTAAATGCATCAAATTAGATTGCATTTCTTATTTATATTTGACAATGTATTAATTGTTCTGCAAAGTGCAGAGCCCTGATCTTCAACAAAATGACAGGCAGTAAGGTAGCCATCTTACGTGGGGGCTGGGGGGTGGGGGGCAAGACAGCCATGCAGCTTAATCAAAATGGCCGCTCTGAGCCTGAAACAAAATGGCCACCAGTAAGGTAGCCATCTTACTGAGGGGCAAGGCGGAGCTTGTTGTGGTGAGAGACACGGAGAGGGTTCATTTCCTTTCCTGTTACATCACTGTTGCACTATAGTTAACGATACAAACTGTATGAGACTGACACTAGCTGGTGTTTAACACAAAGCTGTTGACTCAGTTAGGGAATTAAACACCAAAATGTGAACTTCTGCAAAAGAATGGATTAACATTTGGTTATTCCTACTTCACAACAGTGGCAACATTTCCTGTACAGAATGTCAATCTAACTTCTATTAAATAAATCAGAATGAAATTGGACTCAATTGGAATGTGGTTCTGATCTGGGATTTGATTTATTTCTCCATTATTCATATTTTCTGTAATCTGAAACAATAACAGTATTTATAACAGTTACAGAGCAGAAACGTGCTGCGGGACCCTGTCCAGATTTTGATGAATACTGTTGTAGTGTAGCGTGACTTTCTCTTGCAGCCAGTTCATGTGCTTCACAGGCAATCTGTAAACCAGCATCTAGGCATCAAGCCGGGAGATAGCGAACAGTCAGGAAGATTCCAGGTGCTGCGAGGAAGCGAAATGTGAGTTTGGAGCAGTCGTGTTGGATCTGTGTCTCTCCCCACTCAACTTCTGCCCCGATCTAAAATACTTTTTAACAGAAAATCACACCTTTGGGACGGTGACTTGCAACAATAGGTTCCTACAAATACAACCCACGATTGATTGACACTTCACTTGTTTTCTCCAAGTGTCCACAACATAACCACGTTAAGCCGGCAGGTGTTCAAACGACCTCTAGCCCTCCTGGAATCGTTCTTATTGCAATGTATATTCTTTATATCCTCTGCCGTATGGTCTGTCACGAAGTGTCATGAACAATCCTTTTAACATTCTTTCCACCTTTTAACAGTCCCTTTCCTTCAGACATGCTGAAGCCGATTTAGTCTTAGGCGTTAGTTTAACTGATGAATTTTAACTACACAGAGCAGCTGGGAATCTCCTGCAGTAAGTAATGGTCAGGGTCAGGTACACAAGACTGAGTGACCTTATTGTGCAGCCTCCAGGCATCACCTTTAGAAATGTCAAAATTAAATCCACAAGAGTGTTACTCCAGAAGAAACATGAAGTGTCTGGCCTGCTTCATCTGCTGCTGTTCTGCTGGTCAGCACTCTCACACACTCCAGGCTGATCACACAGTTTGTTTGCTTATTTAATGCTTTCTGTGTTCTATTCTCACTCTTGTCTCTACCCTCCTTTCACTGTATATGCTTGTTCACCTTTCATTGTGTCCGTTCTCTGTTATATCGTTTATCTCTGTTTATTGTCTGTGTTTTTCTATGTTGTCATTTCCACTTTAATTTCAGTCTCTGTCGCTGTTCATGTCTCTATCTTTTTCTATCTGTTACTCTTGGCGTTTGTTCTCTGCCTTCCCTGTCTTCCTTTAAATCTGCATTCATGCCCCTCTCGCTCATTCTCTTTCGATCTTTTTTATACTTCCACCTCTGTCTCTGTATCCTTCTCTCTCTTTATGTTTGCCTCTGTCTATCTCAGTCTTTGTTACTCGCCGTGTATGTACTTTTTCACTTTCTTTCTCTCATCCCCTTCTTCATCCTTTTCATCTATCTTTGATCCATTCTGTCTGTTTCTCACTCTCTCCAGCTCTGCTTCTGTATACTTCTTTCTCTCTATTTCTATTTGACTTCTCTATCTCTTCGTTGCTCCTGTTTCTGTATTTCATTCAATTTCTTTCAATCTCTGTTTTAATCTTTGTATTTCTCCCTCTCTCCTGTTTTCTATTCGTCTCCATGCTTTCTATTCCACTTTTTCTCTTTCTGTTACTGTCTTTTATGTCCTACACTCTCCTGCTTTGCCGCGCACTCAGTCTCTAGTTATACTGAATTGATTTCTTCCGTCTATTTACCTCTCAGTTTCTATCACTTTTTAATTCTTTATCAGTGTCTCTCTCTCGTTCCATCCATGTCTGTTTTCTCTCTCTCTGCCTGTTTCTCCCACTGTCTTGCTCTATCTTGGCCTCTCTCTGTCGTTCTCTCTTTCACTCTCTCTCTCCCTTCCCCTCTCGCTATCTGTCTGTTTGTCTGACTCTTTCTTTCTGTCTCTCAATCTCCCCTCTATATCTCTCTCTGTCTCTCTCTCCAGCTGACTCTCTGTCTCCGGCTGTCCCTCAGTCACTCTCTCTCCCTCTCTCTCTTTTTCTCTCTCTCTCTGTCTCTCTCTCTGTCTGTCTCACACTCGTTCTCTGTCTCTGTCTCTCCCTCCTTCTCTCTCCTTCTGTATCTCTCTATCTGCCTCTCTCTCCCTCTCTCAGTCTCTCTCGCCCCGTCTCTCTCCTTTTCTCCCTCTCTGCCTCTGGCTCTGTCTCTCTCTCTCTGTCTCTACCTCCCTCTTTCAGTCTCTCTCTGGCTCTCTCGCCATATGTTTCCCTCCCTCTCTGACTGCCTCCCTCTATCTTTCTCTCCCATGGTCTCTCCCGCTTCCTCTCTCTCTCTTTCCACCTTTCTGAATCTCTCTCTGTCTCTCTCTCCCTCTCTCCCTTTCTCTATCCATTTATATGGAGTGCACACTTTCTAATTAGGCCCACAACAGTGACTTTGATAACCAGCTTTGTCCAACTTTGGAACAGTTCCTACAGATTGGTGTGTGGCAAATGTAACCCCACTATTTAAAAAAAGGAGGGAGAGAAAAAACAGGGAATTACAGACCAGTAAGCCTAACATCAGTAGTATGGAAAATTCTGGAGTCTATTATAAAGGATGTGATAACAGAACATTTGGAAGGCATTAATGGGATTGGACAAATCAGCATGGGTTTATGAAAGGAAAATCATGCTTAACAAATCTACTGGAGTTTGTTTGAGGAGGCAACTGGTAGAATAGATAGGGGAGAACCAGTAGATGTGGTGTACTTGGATTTTCAGAAGGCTTTTGATAAGGTCCCACACAAGAGGTTATTGTGCAAAATTGAAGCACATGGGATTGGGGGGAATATACTGGCATGGATTGAGAATTAGTTGACAGACAGGAAACAGAGAGTAGGAATCAACGGCTCTTTTGCCGGGTGGCAGACAGTGACGAGTGTGGTACCGCAGGGATCAGTGCTTGGGCCCCAGTCATTCACAATATATCTCAATGATTTGGATGAGGGAAGTGAATGTAACATTTCCAAGTTTGCAGAAGACAAAAAGCTGGGGTTGAATGAGAGCTGTGAGGAGGATGCAAAGAGGCTCCGATGTGATTCAGACAAGTTGGGTGAGTGGGCAAGAACATGGCAGATGCAGTATAACGAGGGTAAATGCGAGTTTTTCCACTTTGGTTGGAAAAACAGAAAGGCAGATTATTATCTGAATGTTGATAGGTTGGGAAAAGGCGGGGGCGGTGCAACGAGACCTGGGTGCCCTTGAACACCAGTCGCTGAAAGCGAGCATTCAGGTGCAGCAAGCAGCTAGGAAGGCGAATGGTATGTTGGCGTTTATTGCAAGAGGATTTGAGTACAGGAACAGGGATGTCTCACTGCAGTTGTATAAGGCCTTGGTGAGACCACATCTGGAGTATTGTGTGCCGTTTTGGTCTCCTTATCTGAGGAAGGATTTCCTTGCCATGGAGGTACTCAGTAAATTAATGGGACTCAAGGCGGGGACTGAATCCAGGGGATTTACACACCAGTTGCCAGTGGTGTTCCGCAGGGGTCGTTGCTGGGTCCCCAACTCTTTACAATCTATATTAGCGATTTGGAGGAGGGGACCGAGTGTAACATATTAAAGTTTGCAGATGATACAAAGGTGGGAGGGAAAGTAGCGAGTGAGGAGGACATAAAAAACCGACAAGGGGATACAGACAGGCTGGGTGAGTGGGCGGAGATTTGGCAGATGAAATACAGTATTGGAAAATGTGAGGTTATGCACTTTGGCAGGGAAAATCAGAGAGCAAGTTATTACCTTAATGGCGAGAAACTGGAAAGTACTGCAGTACAAAGGGATCTGGGGGTCCTAGTGCAAGAAAATCAAAAAGTTAGTATGCAGATGCAGCTGGTGATCAAGAAGGCCAACGGAATGTTGGCTTTTATTGATGGGGGATAGAATATAAAAACAGGGAGGTATTGCTGCAGTTATATAAGGTATTGGTGAGACCGCACCTGGAATACTGCATACAGTTTTGGTCTCCATACTTAAGAAAAGACATACTTGCTCTCGAGGCAGCACAAAGAAGGTTCACTCGGTTGATCCCGGGGATGAGGGGGCGGACATATGAGGAGAGGTTGAGTAGATTAGGACCCTACTCATTGGAGTTCAGAAGAATGAGAGGCGATCTTATTGTAACATATAAGATTGTGAAGTGGCTTGATCGGGTGGATGCGATAAGCATGTTCCCAAGGATGGGTGAAACTAGAACTAGGGGGCATAATCTTAGAATAAGGGGCTGCTCTTTCAAAACTGAGATGAGGAGAAACGTCTTCACTCAGAGGGTGGTAGGTCTGTGGAATTTGCTGCCCCAGGAAGCTGTGGAAGCTACATCATTAGATAAATTTAAAACAGAAATATACAGTTTCCTAAAAGTAAAGGGAATTAGGGGTTACGGGGAGCGGGCAGGAAATTGGACATGAATTTAGATTTGAGGTTAGGATCAGATCAGCCATGAACTTATTGAATGGCGGGGCAGGTTCGAGGGGCCGATTGGCCTACTCCTGCTCCTATTTCTTATGTTCTTATGTTCTAGTGCAACGAAGGTTTACCAGACTGATTTCTGGAATGGCAGGACTGACTTATGAGGAGAGATTGGGTCACTCGAGTTTAGAAGAATGAGAGGTGATCACATCGAAATATATAAAATTCGAACAGAGTTAGACAGACTAGATACAGGGAGGATGTTCCCGATGGCTGAGGAATCCAGAACCCGGGATCACAGTCTCAGGACACGGAGTATGCCATTTAGAAACGAGATGAGGAGAAATGTCTTCACTCAGAGGGTGGTGAACCTGTGGAGTTCTCTATCACAGAAGTCAGTGGAGGACAAGGCATTAGAAGTATTCAAGAGGGAGATAGATATATTTCTTAATACTAAAGGGATCAAGGGATACGGGGAAAAGCGGGAACAGGATACTGAGTTCGATGATTAGCCATGATCATTTTGAATAATGGAGCAGTCCCGAAATGCCGAATGGCCTACTCTTGCTCCTATTTTCTATGATTCTATGACTGCCCACCAGCCATTTCGTTGAAGTCCAGCTGAGCTCTATGGAGTCGCCATTGTGAGCAACTATTCACGTGTCTTCAGCAGAGCAAATCCTGCCTCAACAAGTCAGATTACCAAAAAAAATTTAGTCAGAATCAGATTTATGATCATTTCATGGCTGTCAGCTGCTAACATACAATGTATTTTCCGTCCCCTGGGAAGTGTAGGGGATGGAGAGTGAAATGGGATTTATTTCTAGTGCTTGAAACCCTTCAGTTCTGTCTATGATTTCACGAATTTAGCAATTAGATTGCATGGGTATTTCACCGCGTTCTTCAGCTCCTCTCTGAATTTAGTCTGGGTCAGGACATAAATACACGTGTTTGTGCAGGAACTGAGAAGCTGCAGCATAACTGATGTCTCTTGTGTGATATAACCAGTGTCAGTGTAGGAGTAGTAATATCGCATGTCTGCAATTCGCTCATAAATGTTAAATACAACCTTTGTCAACCATAATAATATAAAACTGCCCGATATACTGAAGAGTAAAATGATGGATTTCTTTCGGTTCTCCATCTCTGGGTCTTTGCGATTCTTTCCATTGCTCTGGCCCCGGAGTCCCCTGCGGACTCGACTGGACACTAAAATACGCCTGACAGTTAGAACATTGAGCAGCAAAATCAGACAGACTGGGGCACAAGGAGTGAAAATGAGACGAAACATCTCAAATGCGGCCAATGCGGGGGAAGCACGGAAGTTCGATTTTGTCGCACAACCCCAGCGAACATTATCGATTATATGGTAAGGTTTAAATGTAAAGTACCAGGGGACACTCTCTAAACAGCCCAGCACACTCACTGTTCCCAGAACCACAGCCGCCGTTCTCTCGGTGCAATAATTAGTTTTCAGCTTCTCACAACAAATGGCCACAAATCGATCAAAGGTGAAAGCGACTGTGAACCAGACAGAAACATTTGTGGCTGCATTACTCAAGGAGGCAATGAAACTACACACTGGAGTAATGAGCAGGAATGACACTGGGAAATACATTGCATTAATTTGGCTCAATATCACCTCAGAGATAACGACCATGAGATCGGCCACTGCCATTCCGACCAGGTAGACACTGATACATTTGGAGAGACCGCACTTTCCTCGGGACAGGATCACAATCGCCACCAAGTTAACTGTACGAGAGAGAAAATGAAGCAGAGAAATTACTGATCAGACCTGGAGCCAAAGCAGCAGTTTAAGAGGATCTGGGGTGAAATTTCCAGCTTTGTTGCTGCATCGAAGGGTGGAAAGTGATTGATTGACCTGGGCTGCGTTTTCAGAGAGACGTTTTTAAACACAATGATCAACAATGAATTGGGAGATGGACAGAGAAAGTGAACCAAGTGAGCACTGGATCCACTGGAAGGGCCGAGTGAGGAAGCAGTGCCGGAGGGGAAGGATCAGGATTATTACACAGTGGGAATCCAGAGGATTAAAGCCGGATATGGGCTCCAGATGCATGGGAAAAGAGAGCGAAGGGTTTTGAAGTTAAGGGGACATGGGGAGGAGCAGCTGGTTTGTTGCTCTGGGTTAAGTGAGCCGACAGGGGCTGGCACGAAACGGGAAAGGCAGCTGCAGACTGAGCCAGTGAGTGAGATTGGGAGGGAGACAAGGAAAAATACATGTAGGAGCTGGAGGGGAGTCAGGAGTCGTAGGTTTGGGAAAGTGGACCAACTGAAGTAAGGGATGAGGAGACAGAGGATTCAATGCAATAGGGGGAGAGGCTGGGATTCACAGGGAGAGAATGCAGCAGAGTGTTAGAGGAAATCTAATCTCTTGGTCCCAGTAACACAATCCAACAAATACATTCAACAGCTCATTTCTGTGGTTATTGATGTCAGGGAACCTGTATCGGTATACAATGTGTTGAATAAATTTACTTTGTGCATTCAAATATAATTACATTTGTACGTATTAATAAAATCAACCTCATTGTTTACTGAATTCAGCTGAGCTTTAAAAATACAGCATCGGAATAATTCATTACGATTAAGAAATTTCTGATGCTATTTTTGAAGTAAATTTTAATTATGTTTTGTGTTAAGTTGGAAAACAAGGAACATTCACAAAAACAGACCGAGGACCTGACAGGGATATAAACATGAGGAGCGAGTCCCACAATAAAAACTCACCCAATCTGACCACATCATAATAACACCTTCAAATCACATTTTCTCTGTTTAATTGTGCTGGAAGTTTCAGCAGTTCATTCTGATGAATTATTCACACCACAGCCTCTCGCTTTCCCTCTCACTCGCCCTCTCTATCACTCACTCTCTTCTCTATCTCAAATCCGTTTTATATCCGATTAAATCCTATCATCCTGTGCCTGCATTCTGGTCACCAGCCCCGTGATCCACCGATCCTATTCTCAGTGTCGGTTTGTTAAACAGTGAAGCCTCTGTGCAATAGTTTAATGTTTCTACAGATCATCAGATTCTCCACCTGTTCACCTACACTGTTCACTTCATCTGCAAATCATGGAATAAACAGAATCGAAAGCCTCTTCCAGACAGACCTCTCAAAAATTGAGATTCCTTCTCCTGTAATTATAAAGTAAAGGGATAGATGGCGGGATTGTTCAATTAACAAAACCCCAAAATCACACTTATAATATACAGATACATAGAAGGTGTCCTGATTCTAACAGGGACAATGCAAACTTATACAACATAACATCAAAACATTTCAATTTACAATCAAGTTCAGTGAGAGACAATGAATTCATCCACAGTTAATCAGAGAAGGAGATGTGAAAGTGTCAGCAGCAAACTCAGTTCAGTAACCAGACATCTGAAGCGGCGTCAGATACACACACAATGAAATAATATTTCATAACAGTGATCACCAATAAATACAATGAAATCCCAGTTAAACTGAAGCATGTTATTGGGTAGGGAGGACAATGCACTTGTATCACTGAGACCTTGAGCTGTCTTATTATTAATCACTGAAAACACTTTGATGAAAAGATATTCCAGGACAGGTTAGTTCCACAACATGAAACTATTAAAAGTTCCTGATGGTCTGATACCATCTCTTAGGCCAGACATCTGATTCCAATACATTCAGTAAAGAGAATAATCCAGTAACAATGCCAATGTTGGATATAGAAAGATCACGACCGATACAATGTAACTCCTTCAGACCGAAGTTTTAGAAGTCAAGGACATACCATAAGAACATAAGAACATAAGAAATAGGAGCAGGAGCAGGCCAATCGGCCCCTCGAGCCTGCTCCGCCATTCAATAAGATCATGGCTGATCTGATCCTAACCTCAAATCTAAATTCATGACCAATTTCCTGCCCGGTCCCCGTAACCCCTAATTCCCTTTACTTATAGGAAACTGTCTATTTCTGTTTTAAATTTATTTAATGATGTAGCTTCCACAGCTTCCTGTGGCAGCAAATTCCATAGACCTACTACCCTCTGAGTGAAGAAGTTTCTCCTCATCTCAGTTTTGAAAGAGCAGCACCTGATTCTAAGATTATGCCCCCTAGTTCTGGTTTCACCCATCCTTGTGAACATCCTTACCGCATCCACCCGATCACCCCCTTCACAATCTTATATGTTTCAATAAGATCGCCTCTCATTCTTCTGAACTCCAATGAGTAGAGTCCCAATCTACTCAACCTCTCCTGATATGTCCACCCCCTCATCCCCGGGATTAACCGAGTGAACCTTCTTTGTACTGCCTCGAGAGCAAGTATGTCTTTTCTTAAGTATGGAGAACAAAACTGTATGCAGTATTCCAGGTGCGGTCTCACCAATACCTTATATAACTGCAGCAATACCTCCCTGTTTTTATATTCTATCCCCCTAGCAATAAAAACCATCATTCCTTTGGCCTTCTTGATCACCTGCTGCACCTGCAAACTAACTTTTTGATTTTCTTGCACGAGGACCCCCAGATCTCTTTGTACTGCAGTACTTTCCAGTTGCTCGCCATTAAGATAAGAACTTGCTCTCCGATTTTTCCTGCCAAAGTGCATAACCTCACATTTTCCAATATTGTATTGCATCTGCCAAATCTCCGCCCACTCACCCAGCCTGTCTATATCCCCTTGTAGGTTTTTTATGTCCTCCTCACTCTCTACTTTGCCTCCCATCTTTGTATCATCTGCAAACTTTGATATGTTACACTCGGTCCCCTCCTCCAAATCGTTATTATAGATTGTAAAGAGTTGGGGACCCAGCACCGACCCCTGCGGAACACCACTGGCTACAGGTTGCCAGTCCGAGAATGAACCATTTATCCCAACTCTTTGCTTCCTGTTAGATAACCAATCCAAAACCAATCCAAAAGACTCCAAAATTTTACCCACCACAGATGTTAAGCTAACTGGTCTATAATTTCCAGCCTTCTGCCTACTACCCTTTTTAAATAAGGGTGTTACAATGGCAGTTTTCCAACCTGCCGGGACCTTTGCCGAGTCCAGAGAATTTTGGAAAATTATTACCAAAGCATCCACAATCCCTGCTGCCACTTCGTTCAAGACCCTAGGATGCAAGCAATCAGGTCCAGGGGATTTATCCGCCTTGAGTCCCATTAATTTACTGAGTACCAAATTCCTTCGTGATTTTAATCGTATTTAGCTCCTCCCCCCCTAGAGCCCCCTGTTTGTCCAGTGTTGGGATATTCTTAGTGTCAAAATACCATTATTCAAAATACCATTATTCAAAATATATTCAGTACAGAGAATAAGCAAGTAACAATGGCAGGGCTGGATATACAAAAATCATTGCAGATATATTGCAGCAGCAACAGTGCTGAAAGAGCAGAGACTTAACACATTCAATCACTCAATCGACAGAACAGTACAGGCGACTGCGTGGAACACGTAGGGAGAAAATACAATTTGCCAAGCACAGCAGCAAAGTTAACAGCGATTTACACAAATAACAGCTCAGATAACGGCTTACCCGGAACTCCAACGGCTGCAAGAACAGGATAATAAATGCGTTGTATCTGAGGAATCACTAAATCATGCATTTCTATGAGAAGCACTGACTTCTGTTGGTCTGGAAAACAAGGCTCCAGCAGGCACTCTGAGCTGATCCATTCCAACAAGCCCTGATTTATACAGGGGATAAGTCTCCACTGACACGGTTTTACCCCTGATCATTGCTATTAGTTACAGTCAGTTTAACAAACAAATTACTTCAGCAGCTTTGACTCCAATGTAAATAATGTGGTGAATAAAACACAAACATCTCAAAGTCCAGGTCATTATCTTAATCAGATCTCTCTCAGGAATAAAGTTTCAATCTGTTCTCGTACAAGACTGATCCAGTAATAATGAGCGGCTCCATTTACAGTTTTTATATAATTGTATTGATAATGTTCAGTCCTGGTGATTCATTTATAAATGTTACCGATTCTCTGCGGTGTGCACTGAACCCAGGGACACAAGCAGACCAGTTTTACTCTGTTCCTGCAGTTTCCCAGTTAAAATATGAATTGTGAGTCTCTGACACGAGGACAGTTAAAGGGCAGGTTGAGGATTGCAGCCTGGAAATGACTGTGGGTGATATTTGGGGACGGACACTGAACGTGTCCCATTGACATTCCTCTCTCCGCTATTTTACTGCAGATGTTTACCCGTTTATTCTACACTGGTTAACGGCTCCAGCAAAATTGTTCCCCTGTAAAACCGAGCTGAGTTCATGATCCGATTTGATCTCCATCACAAAGGCCACGTGATTCCCTCACCCGCCTCCATTCCTTCCTCGGCCCATTGCCATTGAAACCCTCATCAATGGCTCTGTCCCCCGAGACTCCATTGCTCCAATGCACTCCTGACCGGCCACCCAATACCCACCTTCTATAAACATGAGCTCGTCCAAAACTGTGTAGTCCGTGTCCAACCAGCACCAGGTCCTGCTCGGCCTCACTGACCCTCACTGGCTCCCAGTTCCATATCCCTTAAATTTAAAATTCTCATCCTTGGGTTTAAATTCCTCCATGTTCCTCCCCTCCCCGTCTCCAAACCTGGAGACAAACCACCCGTCACCTCCTCATTCATCGAACACTGGCCTCTTTTGCTGGGACTACCGTCACTTGGTTCCACTCACCTCTCTGATCACAGCCAGGAGAAGCTTCTCTTCCCGCCCTATCACCGTTATCTCTGATCTTTCTAAAGGTTCAATCCTTGGTTCCCTCCTCTTCCTCATCTACATGCTGCCCTTTGGTGACACAGTCCGCAGACACGGACCAGCTTTCAGATGGACGCTGACAAAACCACCGCCTCTCTTGACCCTTCCAATGTCTTTGTGTTGTCAGATCCACATTCTGATTTAGATGAGCCACAATTTCCTCCTGGTAAAAATTGGGAAGTCATGATCTTTGGCCCCAAAATCTCCACATCCGTGCCACAGATTCCGTCCCCATCGCAGGCTTTTTGATTGGTGAGCGGATCGCCAATCACCAAAGCCCTTACTGACCTGCATTGGATCCCATCCTCCTTAGCATGTAGCTTATTTTTATTATTTCTTATATTTATTCCATGAGGGCCTCACCCCTCTCTATCTCTATAACCTCCTCCAGTCCAACACCCCCTCCCAAACACTCTGCTCCTCCACCTGTGGTCGCTTGTGCATCCGTAGTCCATTTGTCCTACTTTTGACAGCCATAGATAAGGTAGATAGTCAATTTTTTTTCCCAAAGGTAGGGGAGTCTATAACGAGGGGGCATAGATTTAAGGTGGGAGGGGAGAGATACAAAAGGGTCCAGAGGGGCAATTTTTTCACTCAAAGGGTGGTGAGTGTCTGGAACGAGCTGCCAGAGGCAGTAGTAGAGGCGGGTACAATCTTGTCTTTTAAAAAGCATTTGGACAGTTACATGGGTAAGATGGGTATGGAGGGATATAGGCCAAGTGCAGACAATTGGGACTAGCTTAGTGTTATAAACTGTGCGACATGGACATGTTGGGCCGAAGGGCCTGTTTCCATGTTGTAACTTCTATGATTCTATGATTCTATGATTCTATATCCACGTTGCAGATTGCACAACCTGAGCCCTTCCATCTCCCTCTCCCCCTTTCAGGTGTCAGAAGAGGCTCAGTGGTCGCATTCTCGCCTCTGAGTTGGAAGGTTGTGAATGCAAGTCCAACTACAGATACTTGTACACATAATACGGGCAGACACGACAGTGCCATTCTGAGGGAGCTCTGTACTGTCGGAGGGTCAGTCCTGTGGGAGTGCTGCACTGTCGGAGGGTCAGTAGTGAGGGAGTTCTGCACTGTCGGAGGGGCAGTAGTGAGGGATTACTGTACTGTCGGAGGGTCAGTACTGAGTGAGTGCTGCACTGTCGGAGGGGCAGTATTGATGGAGTGCTGGACTAAGGGAACACAGCACTGATGGAGGATTAGTACTGAGGGAGCTCAGTACTCTCGGAGGGTCAGTACTGAGGGAGTGATGCACTGTCGCAGGGTCAGTACTAAGGGAGGGCTGCATTGTCGCATGAGCTGTATGGACGGAGTGCTGCACTGTCAGAGGGTCAGTCCTGCAGGAATGCTACACTGTGATAGGGTCAGTTGTGAGGGAGTGCTGCACTGCCGGAGGGGCAGTACTTAGGCAACGTTGCACTGTCAGAGGGTCAGTACTGAGGGAGCACTCCACTGTCGAAGGATCATTACGCAAGGAGCGCTGTACTGTCGAAGGGGCAGTATTGACGGTGCGCTGCACTGTCAGAGGGTCAGTACGGAGGGTGTTCTGCACTGTCGGACGGGCAGTACTGAGGGAGTGCTGCACTGTCGGTGGGTCAGTACTGAGGCAACGCAGCACTGTCAGATGGTCAGTACTGAAGGAGCGCTGTACTGTCGAAGGGGCAGTATCGAGGAAGTGCTGCACTGTCGGAGGGTCAGTAGTGAATGGACACTGTACTTTTGAAGGGGTAGCATTGAGGAAGTGCTGCACAGTTGTGGATGTCGCCTTGAAGACGAGACGTTAAACTGAAGCCCCATCTGCCTTCCCAGGTAGATGTAAAAGATCCCACGGCATTATTCGAGAAAGTGCAAGCGAGTTCTCCCCGGTGTTCTGGGCAATATTTATCCCTCAACGAACATCACTAAGACCGATTTTCTGGTCATTCATCTCATTGCAGTATGTGGGATCTGCTGTGTACAAATTGGCTGCAGCGTTTCCTACATTACCACAGTGACTACACTTCAAAATCAGAGAATCATAGAATTGTTACAGCACAGGAGGAGGCCATTCGGCCAATCGAGCCAGTGCCGGCTCTTTTGAAGAGCATTCCAGTTGTCCCCAATCCCCCGCTCTACCCCGTAGCCCTGCAAAGTTTTTCACTTCAAGTATTTTTACAATACATTTTTGAAAGCCATGGTTGAATCTGTGTCCACCACCATTTCAGGCAGCTCATTCCAGAACATAATAACTCGCTGCTTAAAAAAAGTTTTTCCTCATGTCGCCTTTTGTAATTTTGCCAATCACATGAAATGATTTTGAACGCTTCTATCAAATCACCTCTTCACCTTCTCTGCTCTAAGGAGAACCTCAGCTTCTCCAGACTCTCCATATAACTGAAGTCCCTCATCCCTGGAACCATTGTAGTAAATCTTTTCTGCACCCTCTCTATCTTCTTCACATCCTTCCTAAAGTGTGGTGCCCAGAATTGGACACAATATTCCAGTTGTGGTCGAACCAGTGTTTTATAAAGGTTCAACATAACTTCCTTGCTTTTGTACTCCATATCTGTATTTATAAAGCCCTTGACGCCACATGCTTTTTTAACCGATTTCTCAAACTATCCTGCCACCTTCAACGATTTGTGCACATATAGCCCCAGGTCTGACTGTTCCTGCATCTCCTTTAGAATTGTACCATTTAGCTTATATTGATTCTCCTCTTTCTTCCTGCCAAAATGTGTCACTTCGCACTTCTCTGCGTAAAATTTCATCTGCCACGTGTCCGCCCATTCCACCAGCCTGTCTTTGTCCTCTTGAAGTCCATCACTATCCTCCTCACTGTTCACAACACTTCCAATTTTTGAGCCATCTGCAAATTTTTGAAATTGTGCCCTGTACACCCAATTCCAAGTCATTAATATATATCAAGAAAAACAGTGATCTTAATACCGACCTCTGGGGAACACTTCCTCAAGTCAGAAAAACAATCGTTCACTACTACTCTCTGTTTACTGTCACTTCGCCAATTTCATGTCCATGCTCCCACTGCCCCTTTTATTCCTTGCACTTCAATTCTGCCGACAAGCATATTATGTGGAACATTATCAAACAACTTTTAAAAGTCCATATACACATCAATTGCATTGCCCTCATCAACCCTCTGTTACCTCATCAAAAAACTCAGTCAAGTTAGTTAAACACGATTTGCCCATAACCAATTCGTGCTGTCTTTCCTTTATTAATCCACACTTGTCCAAGTGACTGTTAATGTTGTCCCGATTATCGTTTCTAAAAGCTTCCCCACCACCGATGTTAAACTGACTGGCCTGTATTTGCCAGGTTTATCCTTACAACCTTCTTTGAATAAGGGTGTAACATTTGCAATTCTCCGGTCCTCGGACACCAGCACCATATCTAAGGATGATTGGAAGATTATGGTCAGAACCTCTGCAATTTCCACCCTTACTTCCCTCAGCAATCTTGGTTGCATCCCAGCCGGACCGGGTGACTTATTTATTTAAGTACAGCCAGCCTTTCCAGTAGTTCCTCGATCAATTTTTAGCCTATCCTGGATCTGAACTACCTCCCTTGTTTCTGTGACTTGGCAGCATCTTCTTCCTTGGTAACGACAAATGCAAAGAACTCATTTATTACCTCAGCTCGGACGCGGTGACTTAGCCTAATATTTCGAGCCGGGACGTGCAGGAGTGAAGTTAGCAAATACTTCCACGCACAAAGGGTGGGAGAAGTTTGGAACGCAGTTCTGCAAACGGCAGTTGATGTTAGCTCAATCGAGAATTCTAAATCTGAGATTGATGGATTTCTGTGAACCAAGGGTATTAAGGGATATGGTGCTAAGGCGGGTATATTGAGTTAGGTCACAGGTCCACCCTGATCTGATCGAATGGTGGAAAAGGCTCGAGGGGCAAAATGACACCGCCACTTGCTGCCTCCTGATATGTGTCAGCTTCTCCTGAAAGAAAGCGCCATGTGTGTCTGGGTGATGTTACTATCATGTTTGAATAGCTGCCAGTGTGTGTGGCCTGTGAGTTGTAACGGTGATAATGTGTAATGGTGAGAGGGTTGATTACTGAAAGAAAGAGTTTGTTGCTATGTGGGTGATGGGGGGTGTAGTGCGTGGAGCAATGGGTGCGGCTGGTGGTGTAGTTGGTTGGAGGCGCTACTTGACAGTTGACCTCACTCACCTTGACCACACATGTCAAAGCATTGAATTTCTTCCTGTACTGCATCCATGTTCATGATATTGAGCACCTGGCATTGACCTCATCCCCGACTGCCTCCCACTACCTTTTGGGTGTATGCCTGAAGGACCTCTTGCCCACTTCGGATATAGGATGTCCCTCCTTCAGTCCACCTCTTATACCAAGGCCTCTGGTGCATCAGCAGAGAACCTTGGTGCACGGAGTCTCAGGCCAGCAGATTGGTGAGGTCTGGCCTGCAGATTGGAGGATGTGGGATTTACTGGTGTGCAACCTTTATTCAATATTTCAAATTAACTCATCAGTATTTTAAAATAGGGATGGGACCTGCATCTGTGCTTTACATGTGCGATGTCTGATCTCCGTTCAGACTCCGTGCAGACAGCAGGCTGTTATATTCAGCAAATAACAGGTACCAGCTACCTTTAATAGATTTCTAACAGACAGCCTGCCTTTAAGAGATAAGAGCTTCCCCCTGCTGGTGGAAAGTGCGAATTGCATGGAATCCTCGTTCAACGCTGATTGCCAACGCAGATTGCAGGTGAGTCCTCAGCGCTGACGAAAATCTCGACCTGCCTGCGCAGGGCCCATTGGGCGCGGGGTAATAGCGGATCGTGCTGCTCCCGCCCAAAAACAGGCCCTATCCAATTTCCCCACTCAGTGTCCAGGTAACATTCCAGCAAATCTGCGTTGCACTCCCAAGGCCAATGTGACCTTCCTAAAGTGTAGTACCCACAACTGAACACAGTACTCCAGGTGTGGTCTAACGAGGGCTTTGCACAGTTGTCGTATAACTTCTACCCCATTGTATTCTGGTCCTCTATATATAAAGGCCAGCATCCCATTATCCTTTATTGATTATTTTCTGTACCTGTCCATAATATTTTAATGATCTATACACATGGACCTCTAAGTCTCTTGTGATTTTGTGATTTCCGTTCCCACTGCTGTTTCCCTGCACCAGTTACAAAGTACAGTCCTGGTCCCACTGCTGCTGAGACCCTGTGCTTCTGCCATCTCAAGCCTTCATTTCTCCAACACTCTCGTCACCTCACATATTTAAATTAGCCGAGCTAGGAAATACCACCTGGAATCACAGAGCCTTACCCTAATATCGCTCGGTGTGACCTGTCCATTTAAAGGGGCATCACCCTGTCATCTCACGGTGTGACCCGTCCGGTTAAAGGGGCCTCATCCTGAGATCTAACGTTGTGACACATCCAGCTAAAGGGACTTCACCTCATGATCTCACGGTTTGACACATCCAGTTCAAGCGGTCTCACCCTGAGATCTCACGGTGTGACCCATTCAGTTAAAGGGGCCTCACCCTGAGATCTAACGTTGTGACTCGTCCAGTTAAATGGACCTCACCCTGAGATCTGACGTAGTGACTCGTCCAGTTAAAGGGACTTCACCCCGTGATCTCACGGTGTGACCCATCCAGTTAAAGCAGTCTCACCCTGAGATCTCACCGTGTGACCCGTCCGGTTCAAGAGGCTTCACCCTCTGACCTCACGGTTTGACCCGTCCAGTTAAATGAGCCTCACCCTCTGATCTCACGGTTTGACATGTCCAGTTAAAGGGGCCTCACCCTCTGATCTCACGGTTTGACCAGTCCAGTTAAAGGGACGAGAGAGGAATAGAGGAAATTGTCCCAGATCCAGAAAAGCATGCAGGATCTGCTCCAGCTGCAGTCGATGGGGATCGATGTCGGGGAGGAACTCAGAGAGTTGAAGGGCCAGCAAGTCTCGATCTTCACCTCCGAGGCCTCGAAGATCACCTTTCGGTCTAGAGTCCACTCCGTGCAGCAGGGTGAGAAGTGTTCGCGTTTCTTCGTCCAGAAGCTGCACAGAGAGACCTCTGGTGATCAGCAGCCTGAAGGAGGAAGACGGCTCGGTGACGCCTTTACAGGCCAACATACTGAGGATCAGCAAATCTTTATATGCCGGGCTGTATGACGCAAAGCCCAGAGACAGCACGGCCTCCCAACCCTTCCTGTCCTCTATTACGGAGGTCTTAGAGGACAGCGAACAGGAGAGCCTGGGTCGGCCATTGACCTTGGCGAAGCTGACAAAGGCTGTCTGGTCCTTCGAGAAGAGTAGAACTCCGGGGAGTTCTACTCTTCTCGAAGGTTTACCGGTTGAGTTGCACTCGGCTCTGTGGGATTAGATTGGCCCAGAGCTACTGGATGTGTACGGGGGTATGCTTCTGATAGGCAGCATTTCAGAGTCCATGAGGAAAGGCATCATCACTGTCATCTACAAGCAGAAGAGGGAGAGGGGGAAATCAAAAATTGGCGACCCATTTCCTTGGTAAATGTCAACTACAAGATTCTGTCGAAGGCCATCGCCAACAGGCTCGAGTCCGCTCTGGAGCAGGTGATCCACCCGGATCAGACCTGTACTGTACCCGGCAGGAAGGTCTCTGATAGCCTGGTACTGTCTAGGTATACGATCGTCTCCATGTCGGAAAGGGGGTGAACACCTGCCTCATCAGCCTAGACTTGGACAAGGCCTTTGACAGAATATCCCACACATACATGATGGACGTGCTGTCCAAAATGGGCTTTGGGGAGGAAATGTTCAATTGGACCTGACTGCGCAGTCCTAATCAATGAGCGGGAGTCGGAGAGTTTTCTGATCAGATTTGGAGTCAGGCAGGGTTGTCTTCCCTCCATGGTCTTGTTCATATGTGGTATCGAGACGTTTGCCCCGTCCGTCAGGAAGGACACAAGTATCAGGGGGATGACGATCCCAGGCAGCGGAGGCTTTCAGATTACGGCCGCCCGTACATGGATGACGTCACTGTCTTTTGCTCCGATCAGCAGTCGGTCCACAGATTGATGGGCGTCTGCGATCGTTTCGAACTGGCCTCGGTGTCCAGAGTGAACTACAGTAAGGGTGAGGCCATGTTCTATGGCAGGTGGGAGACCCGATCCTTTGTCCCCTTCACCGTCAGGTCTGACGAACTGATGGTACTTGCGAGCTGGTTCAGTGGGGCACAGGCCTCCATCAAGAAATGGGAGGAGCGGTTCACCAAAGCGAAACAGAAGCTTGGTATGTTGGGGGGACGCTGTCTCTCTCAATAACGGGCAGAAACCTGGTGATAACGTGTGAGGTACTCGCGGTGTTGCTCTACATGGCCCAGGTCTGGCCCATTCCCCACAACTCCGTCACCACAGTCACCCGAGCTATCTTCCACTTTGTCTGGAGGTCCAAGGTAGAACGCGCCCACAGGGACACCATGTATAAGCCCCCCAGACAAAGGGGACAGAAGCGTCACCAATGCTGCCCTTTTCCTGATGGCCAGCTTTGTGTGTGGCTGCCTCAGGGTGTGTGTAGAGTCCCGGTACACAAACATCAAGTGTCTCTACGTGCTGAGCTGCTACCTGTCCAAAACATTGAGAAAACTGGGTCTGGCCATGCTAGCCGAGGAGACGGATGACGTCCCGTCCAGCTCGACCACCCCACCCTACCTGTCCCAGGTGCAGAAGATCCTGAGGAGAAACCACTTCGACCACAAGGCCGTCAGACAGTGGTCGACGAGGAACGTTCTGGGGGTCCTGCAGGAAAAGGAGAGGATGAATCCGATCGGGCAGTTCCCCGACCAGACGGTCGATGCCATTTGGCAGAACATCTCGTCGCCGGAACTGACCAACAGGCACCAGGATGTGGTCTGGAGGGTGGTGAGATCCGCGCTCCCAGTGCGGGCATTCCAACATGGACAAATTCTCAGCACCACCTCGAGCTGCCTTCAAGGCTGCAACGGGGATGAGACCATCGTCCGTCTCCTGATGGATTGGTCCTTCACGCAGAATATGTGGAGAGAAATGCGCAGGCCTCTGTCCCCATTCATCCCCAACAACTCGGTCACACAGGACGCTGTGCTCTATGGGCTGTTCCCCGGGACGGACACCGAGACAGATATCAACAGCTGCTGGAAGGCCATCAACTTGGTGAAGGAGGCCCTTTGGTCCTCCCGAAACCTTCTGGTCTCCCAGCTCAAGGAGCGGTCCACGAGCGAGTGTTGCCGACTGACATACTCCAAGGTCCAGGGGAATGTGCTGCGGGATGCACTGAGGCACGGTGCGGCCTATGCAAGGGCTCTATGGGGAAAGAGCACCGTGTAAAGCCATCCCACCTTTTATTATACAGAATGTATTTAAAGACATGTACTGTGTATTGTATTGAAATAATGGGATCATAGTGTGTGCGATCTGTTTTGTATTGTTTTGAATTGAAATTGTGACTTTTACCCTGAACTTTATGTATCCTTAAATTTTATGAAATAAAGTATATTTTGAAAATAAAAAAGCATTGCTGCTCAAAGGCACTCCTTTGATCAGCGAGAGACCTGTCCGAAAGACTGACAGAAGTCTTTTTTTGCCTGAAAGTGATGTCCGGTTTGACGTGTTGTTGCTGAAAGGCACTCCCTGCTGGTGAGCAGAGGCAAATGCTCGAGTAAAACAGCTTCAAGGTTTGAGAAAGGAAAAGCGCCAACATTTTAAGCAGCAAACAGTCTGTAAAGTTAAGAGAGCGGCCTTGAGCTCAATACCGCTTAATCCAAAAGCACGTTCGTTATTTTGAGCCAGAATTAAACCAACGATTTAAGAGTGATTTTGCTTTCAAGTTTTAATCTCTACAAGTTTTCCACACTACCAGCTGAGCTATCGAAGGGAAGCAGCAAAGGTCTCTCTCTTTGGTGATTGTTCACCGTGTGCCTTTTGACACTCCCCGCCTCGTGGAGACGCGTGGGCATGACCGAGACTGACTCGGGACCTGCTCATACCGCAGCGCTGTGAGAGTGTGAGCTCCGACTTACTCGACACACCTTTGGCCAGTCGAGCAATGGGGAACGTGTCTGACCAAAATTCAGAAGATTGTTGGTTCGATTTCCACCTGGATGGAGAGTTTTTGCAAACTGCCGATTAGTTTATGATTTTACACCTTGCAAACTGTCCTACTTGATAGAGCTGCCTGGAGATTTATACATCAAGTGTCTTCTTAGCGCAGTCGGCAACGCGTCAGTCTCATAATCTGAAGGTCTTGAGTTCAATCCTCAGAGAAGGCATCATTAAGCTTTTATTTTCCATCTTTGCTCAAGACCAAAATCAATATTTTTTTCGTCCTGCAGCACACCAAAAGATTTGCTGCCCCTTGACCTCTCTGTACCGTAGCACGCAGTGAAGCTTAAGAAGTACATGGACCATGGGCTCGCTGAAAACTGACGCCACTTTTGTTTCTGGACAATTGACCCAAGTCAAAAGGTGAGTGGAGAATGCAAGAATCTATCTTGCTATCTCTCACCTGCTCAGCGAGCATTCGACTTGAATCATAGAAAGATTACAGCACGGAAGGAGGCCATTCGGCCCATCGAGACCACACCAGCTCTATGCAAGAGCAATCCAGCTAGTCCCACTCCCCCGCCCCATCGTTTTTCCTCATGTCATCTTTGGTGCTTTTGCCAATCACCCTAAATCTATGTCCTCTGGTCCTTCACCCTTCTGCAAATGGGAACGATTTCTCTCTATATACTCTGTTTAAACCCTTCATGGTTTTGAAAATCTCTCTCAAATCTCCAGCTTCTCCAGTCTATCCACGTAACTAAAGTCCCTCATCGCTGGAATCATTCTAGTAAATCTCTTCTGCACCCTCTTTAATGCCTTCATATCTTTCCTAAAGTGCGGCGCCCAGAAGTGGACATAATACTCCAGTTGTGTCTGAACCAGTGTTTTCTAAAGGTTCATCATGACTTCCATACTTTAGTACTCTCTGCCTCTATTTATAAAGCCCAGGATCCCGTATGCTTTTTTAACCGCTTTCTCAACCTGCCCTGCCACTTTCAATGATATGTGCACATATACCCCCAGATCTCTCTGTTCCTGTATCACTGTTAGAATTGTGCCCTCCGGTTTATTTTGCATCTCCTCGTTCTTCCTACCGAAATGCATGAATTCGCATTTTTCTTCGTTAAGTGTCATTTGCCATGTGTCCGCCCATGCAACCAGTCTGTATATATTCTCTTCAACTCTATCACTATCCTCCTCACTGTTCATTACCCTTACAAGTTTGGTGTCATCTGCAAATTTTGAAGTTGTGCCCTGTGCACCCAAGTCCAAGTCATTAATATATATCAAGGAAAGAAGTGGTCACAGCACCGACCCCTGGGGAACATCACTGTCCACCTCCCTCGAGTCCGAAAAAAAACCGTTCAGCACTACTCTGTTTCCTGTCCCTTAGCCGATTCTGTATCCATGTTGCTACTGCTCCCTTTATTCAGTGCCCTTCACAGTAGTTGTTTCGCACTCGCCTCCAAGCAGCTCCACGATCAGCAGAGAAATCTTGCCTTGGGTTGGCCCCCTCCCTGACGATAATCAATACTTTGCTCCAATCGGTAGTATCGAGAATAAGCAAGTGAGCAACAGCAGAACGGGAAGCCACAGTAATCGTGAATGATGCTGAGAAGAGCACGAGCCTGCGGAAGGTAGATGAGATCACAGGAAAGGAACAGCGGCCCCGAGCTTGAGGGAGCAGCGAGAGCCCTGTCTGTCTGATCGAAGACATTTTTGCCTGAAAGCGGTTTGAAGTGTTGTTGCGCAAAGGCACTCCCTGCTGGTGAGCAGAGGCAAATGCTCGATCTGAACAGCCGTGTTCTGACAGACACAGAAAGCTTTCAGGTTTGACAAAGGAAAAGTGCTCTCCTGTGCCTCAGCGCCAACATGTTAAGCCGCAGGCTGCCTGTAAAGTTAAGAGAATGGCCTAGAGCTACTTACTCCAAAAGCAAGTTTATTACTTCGAACCAGCAAACTTTGATCTGTTAATTGTACTATAGTCCTCCGCTCTACAAGCTGAGCGATCGAAAGGAAGCAGCTTCTGTCTCTCTCTTTGGTGATTGTTCACCGTGCACCTTTTGACACTTCCGGACTCGTGGAATCGCGTGGGCATGACCGAGACTTACTCGGAAACTGCTCATTCTCCAGCTTTGTGGAAGTGTGAGTTACTGCATGCTTTTTGAAAACTGGGCCAATGGAGCAATGGATAACGTGTGGAGGTTCAATTCCCGTTTGATTCGAAAGTTTCTGTGAATTTTTTTTATTACAAAACATACATTACTGCATAAAATTTAAGAATACATAGAGTTAAAACTAAATTTCACAATTTCGAAGCAATACAGTACAATACAGACCGTATCTCACGGTATGAACCGTCCAGTTAAAGGGACCTCATACTGTGATCTCACGGTGTGAACCGACCAGTTAAGGGGGCCTCATCCTGTGATCTCATGCTGTGAACCGTCCAGTTAAAGGGGCCTCACCTTGTGATCTCACGGTGTGATCCATCCAGTTAAAGGGGCCTCATCCTGTGATCTCACGGTGTGATCCATCCAGTTAAAGGGGCCTCACCTTGTGATCTCACGGTGTGATCCATCCAGTTAAAGGGGCCTCAAAGATTATCTTTCGTTCCAGAGTCCGCTCCGTGGAGCAGGACGAGAAGTGCTCGCGTTTCTTCTTCCAGAAGCTGCTCAGGGAGACTTCTGTGATCAGCAGCCTGAAGGAGGAAGAGGGCTCGGTGACGTCTTCACAGACCAACATACTGAGTCCACCCCACCTTGTAATTGGCTAATTTACCTCATGCTCATGCATTAATGTCGCATTTTTTTTTGATAAAGATTAGAAAGTTATTTGAAAAATGTGAGTAATGAAGGAGGAGAGACAGAAAGCGATATAGAATCAACAACAGAGCAATAAACAGGTGGAGGGAGAAACAAATATAGAGAGATAGTGAGATAAAGGTCGATAGATAGATAGATAGATAGCTATATCGATAGATAGATAGATAGATGGATAGATAGATAGATGGATAGGTAGATAGATGGATAGATAGGTGGATGGAGAGATTTATAGATAGATAGATAGATAGTTAAACAGATGGATGGATAGATAGATTGATAGGAGATATATCGATAGATAGATAGATAGATAGATAGATAGATAGATAGATAGATAGATAGATAGATAGATAGATGGATAGAGAGGTAGATGGATAGATAGATAGATGGATAGAGATATATATAGATAGAGAGATAGATGGATAGTGAGATAGAGCAATAGATAGATAGATAGATGGATAGAAAGATTGATAGATGGATGGATAGATAGATCGATGGAAAGAAAGATAGATAGATAGATAGATAGATACATTTAAAGCAGTGGAGAGACAACGATACATACGAATCGGTCGAAGGAGATTTATATTGATTTTAATAAGGTGAAAAGAACAATGGATATAGTTGAAAGAGGTAAAGAAACATAAAATTAGTCGAAAGAGAGCATGATCGGCAGATTTATAATTAGAGACAGAGGTGGAGATTGGCAGAAGCAGCGATGGAGAAGTGGAGTAAGTTGGAACATTGGGTGGGGGATCGTCGGGGAGTGGGAGCAGGAATAGTCCGTCTTTTTGTGATAGTTTAATTGAAATATATTGATTCAATTGAAGATCAATTAGCAATGGGCACCTACAAATTGCCCGGTACAAACTCAAATACCCCTCGCCCCAATAAAGCTATGCTGGTAAAGAAACAACTCTATTTAAACCCAAACTGAACTGCAACAAATCAGCAAAGATTACTTGAAAGGCATCTGGTGATGAGCTTGAGACGAAATGTACTGGGGATGTTGTACTGAATTAGGCCGACCATGGAAGGCCCTGCGGTGATATTACGTACCACGTGTTTCTCTGTTCCAATGTTGAGAAAAGACTCGAAATTAATTGAATACAACTGCAGTTCCTGAACGGGACTTCCTCCTGCAGCTTAATATCCTCTTAACAGATTCGCCGCCTGTCAAGGTCAACCTGCTTGTCCTGTTCGGACTTTGACATTTCAGTTAATGATTAATTTTGAGGTACTGTATTCGTTTGAGGTGCTGGATTAGTTTGAGGAACACTATTAGTTTGAGGTGCTGTATTTGTTTGAGGAACACTATTAGTTTGAGGTGCTGTATTTGTTTGAGGAACATTATTAGTTTGAGTTGCTCTATTGTTTGAGGAACACTATTAGTTTGAGGTGCTGTATTTGTTTGAGGAACACTATTAGTTTGAGGTGCTGTATTTGTTTGAGGAACATTATTAGTTTGAGTTGCTCTATTGTTTGAGGAACACTATTAGTTTGAGGTGCTGTATTTGTTTGAGGAACACGATTAGTTTGAGGTGCTGTATTTGTTTGAGGTATTGTATTAATTCGAGATACTGTATTAGCTTGAGGTACTGTATTAGTTTGAGGTACTGTATTTGTTTGAGGTACTGTATTTGTTTGAGGCACTGAGTTAGTTTGAAGTGCTGTGTTAGTTTAAGATGCTGTACTAATTTGAGGTAATATATTAGTTTGGGGTACTGTATTAGCTTGAGGTGTTGTATTAGTTTGAGGTGTTCTATTAGTGTGAGGTGTTGTATTAGTGTGAGGTACTGTATTAGTGTGAGGTGTTGTATCAGTTTGAGGTGTTGTATCAGTTTGAGGTGTTGTATCAGTTTGAGGTGTTGTATCAGTTTGAGGTGTTCTATTAATGTGAGGTACTGTATTAGTGTGAGGTGCTGTATTAGTGTGAGGTGTTGTATTAGTGTGAGGTGTTGTATCAGTTTGAGGTGTTGTATCAGTTTGAGGTGTTGTATCAGTTTGAGGTGTTCTATTAATGTGAGGTACTGTATTAGTGTGAGGTGCTGTATTAGTGTGAGGTGTTGTATTAATGTGAGGTGCTGTATCAGTTTGAGGTGTTGTATCAGTTTGAGGTGTTGTATCAGTTTGAGGTGTTGTATCAGTTTGAGGTGTTCTATTAATGTGAGGTACTGTATTAGTGTGAGGTGCTGTATTAGTGTGAGGTGTTGTATTAGTGTGAGGTGTTGTATTAGTGTGAGGTGCTGTATTAGTGTGAGGTGCTGTATCAGTTTGAGGTGTTGTATCAGTTTGAGGTGTTGTATCAGTTTGAGGTGTTCTATTAATGTGAGGTACTGTATTAGTGTGAGGTGCTGTATTAGTGTGAGGTGCTGTATTAGTGTGAGGTGTTGTATTAGTGTGAGGTGCTGTATCAGTTTGAGGTGCTGTATCAGTTTGAGGTGTTCTATTAATGTGAGGTGTTGTATTAGTGTGAGGTGCTGTATTAATTCGAGGTGTTGTTGTAGTTTGTGGTGTTATATTATTTTCAGAATCTGTGTCAGTTTGAGGTGCTGTGTTAGATTAAGGTGTTGTATTCGTTTGAGGTACTGTATTAGTTTGAGATACTGTATTAGTTTGAGGCACTTTATTAGTTTGAGATACTGTATTAGATTGAGATGCTGTATTAGTTTGAGGTATTCTATTAGTTTCAGGTTCTGTATCGGTTTGAGGTACTGTATTAGTGTGAGGTATTTATTAGTTTGAGATGATGTATTAGTTTGAGGTATTATATTAGTTTCAGATTCTTTATCGTTTGAGGTACTTTATTAGTTTGAGCCACTGAATTAGATTAAGATGCTGTATTAGTTTGAGGTATTATATTAGTTTCAGGTTCTGTATCGGTTTGTATTACTTTAAGGTGTTGTATTTGTTTGAGGTACTGTATTAGTATGAGATGATGTATTAGCTTGAGATATTATATTAGTTTCAGAATCTCTATACGTTTGAGGTACTGTATTAGTTTGAGGTACTGTATTAGTTTGAGGTACTGTATTAGTTTGAGAAACTTGATCAATTTGAGGTGTTATATTAGTTTGGGGTATCTGTATTGTAAGGAAAGAGTTAATCTTTATATTGAAGTAATACAAACCTTTAGCTTTTGCCTCTTAAGTAAGGAAGTATAAATCTCTGTTGGGAGAATGAAACTACAATCATAAGACAGATTTGCTTCATTTTATATGCATGCATATGTTTAATATAGAGACGAGTAGATTCTGAAGTCCAGAAACTCTTGGACTGCAGCTGATATCATAATACTCGTAAGTTTAATTATCCTTTTGATACAAACAATTCTCTGACAATCATAACAAGGCCTTTAAATTATTCAGAGCTGGTGTGTATGTGTTTCAGACAGCATTGTGTGCTATTCGTCTTAGCAGCTTCACAGGGAAGCAGGAGAGGTGTGACATCTGTACGATTGCTCCGTATAATTCCATACTGACGCAGCGGGAAAGGGCTGTACTGGTGAGAGATAAACCCCATTCTGCAGAACACGTGGCTGTGTGGAAGGAGCCTGTTTGCAACATAAGGCGACATATAGTGGAGGATTGTAGTTAGGTGATGAGGGAAGTGATACTCTGATAACATAGAAAATGCTGGAAACCCTCAGCAGGTCAGGCAGAATCTGTGGAGAGAGAAACCGAGTTAATGTTTCAGCTCAATGACCTTTCATCAGAACCAAGTTGGGCAGTTGTGTTAGGTAATGGTATGAAACATCGGAATTGTTTCACTCATGTGAGGTGATTTGGGTACTTTTCTGTCTTTGGACGTTCAAGATCAAAAGTAAAATAAGGGCTCGTCCGGGATCTCTCACATATTTGGACAAACAACCCCGAAGCGAGAATCATAACCCTGGACCAACATGCCCATTGGCAAAAGCCAATGCACTCAAAAGCCATCGTAAAACCCCTTTTGGTGGCTATCCTTGATAAGAAATTATGAGGACAGGTTGCATAGACTGGACTTGCATTCCCTTGAGTATAGAATATTAAGGGGTGATCTAATTGAGGTGTTTAAGATGATTAAAGGATTTGACAGGGCAGATAGAGACTATTTTCTCTGGTGGGGAAAGTCCAGAACAAGGGGGTGTAACCTTAAAATTAGAGCTCGGCTGTTCAGGAGTGATGTCAGGAAACATTTCTTCACACAAAGGGGAGTGGAAATCTGGAACACTCACCCCCAAAAAGCTGTTGAGGCCGGGGGTCAATTGAACATTGCAAAACTGAGATTGATTGATTTTGGGGCTAATTCGGGAGTTAAATGACTTTGACATTTTTCCCTGTGACTTGTATAGTTTCGATCGATGAAATATTCGTGAAAAGAGTCAGTGTGAAGAGACTCGGCAGTTCATGTTTCCCCGAGACACTTCCTTCAGACCTGAGACCGACAAGTTTGTCCTTTCCGTAGTGTAGCGGTTATCATGTTCACCAGTTACACGCAGAAAGTCACCGATTTGACCTCGGAGGGAAACATTTTGTTGGGACTTGCTCCCCATAAACCTCCAGGGTCGAGTTTGTTCATGCGTGAAAGGGGCGACAAACCTTTTTAAATTTAACAGCGGCTGCACCGGATTCCTTGTATAATAAGCACTAAACATTTTTAAGCAGACTCCTAAAATACAGTATGTAAAATGGGAAGGGATAAAAGTTCATGACATGCAAAGCTCAAAGATTTATTGACGTTTTAATTGTCACTTGGCAAACAAGTTAACATTTCCTTCAGTGTGCAACAGAACGTATTAATGGCGATTAAAAAAAATATTAAATGTCTCACAGACTTGAATTATTTTTGTGCAATGAACTATTCCCAACCACAAGGGAACACTGCATCAAACATATATATTTAAGGATATAATAAGTTTTTATACATATATAATCTATGCCATCAGTAGACCCCGTGGAGAAACGGCAGCGCGTCTGACTCCAGTTTCTGAAGGCTGCGTATTGAAATCATGTCGAAATCACTATTTATCTTACCATTCATATCAGCCTGGATAATTTCGGAATCACTGCTTTTTAATAATAAACGGAACTTTGGTCACTCGTTCATTGTTCATTGCTCCCTGTCATTGATAATTGAAATGAAATGTTAATCTGGCAAAACCGGAGAACAAAATATTAAACAAGCGAAACAAATACTCAGCAAAATTATTTGCAATGTTTTGGGGAAGTGCAGCTGAAAAGCAGAAGATCTGAATGGAATTATCAATGATTGAGCGGAATACATTGCTCGACTTGTTACTCGATTGCCTTCGACACCATGGAATTCAGGAGAACCTGTTTCATGGTTTGCACTGAACCCTTGGAGCGGAGCCAAAAGCCGGCTCGCTGCAACAACAGACAAGGAAGTAACAGTTTCCTCAGGCTTGGCTAGCTCAGTCGGGAGAGGCATTCCCCTCGGGATCGTGGGTGCGAGTTGCATCTTTTACGCTGCACTCATGAGCGGACCCCAGCGCTCCATTTTCGCTGAAATGGAGAATTTCTCCGCCATCTTTTTCTTGATATCACAATTGCTGGCGTGCGAGGGAAAAGGGCCCTCCGCTTCACTGTGAGTGCAAGAGACAAGTCTGTCGGTGCCGCGTGGCGTCCAATGAATGTCAAAACTTTGAAAGAAGAGTTAGCGATTCAGGTACACAAACCTCGCTGGTGGGCAAGAGATTTTTTTTTTGCCAGAGGTTCCAGCCTTGCCTTCATCTCTTGCCCTTTGCGAGGCACTTGTTCCGGTTTAAATTTACAAACTGGGTGAGTTGGTGATCGTGGGGACTGCAGGAGACTCAGCGGCCCCGGGTGAGACACAGAAAAATCCGCCCAAGCCCTGTCCCAATGTACGTATGTGGAAGTAAAGACGGGAGGGAACGGTGTGACGCTCCAGTCAAACCGCCTGTCGGGGAACGCCTTGATTTTAAAATTCTCATCCTTGCTTTCAAATCCCACCAGAACCTCGCTACCCCACCCTATCATGTGGCTACAAGAGCAGGTCAGAGGCTGGGTATTCTGCGGCGAGTGACTCACCTCCTGACTCCCCAAAGCCTTTCCACCATTTACAACGCACAAGTCAGGAGTGTGATGGAATACTCTCCACTTGCCTGGATGAGTGCAGCTCCAACAACACTCAAGAAGCTCGACACAATCCAGGACAAAGCAGCCCGCTTGATTGGCACCCCATCCACCACCCTAAACAGTCACTCCCTTCACCACTGGCACAATGTGGTTGCAGTGTGCACCATCCACAGGATGCACTGCAGCTGCAGCAACTCGCCAAGGCTTCTTCGACAGCACCTCCCAAATCCGCGACCTCTACCACCTAGAAGGACAAGGGCAGCAGGTACATGGGAACAACACCACCTCCACGTTCCACTCCAAGTCACACACCATCCAGACTTGGAAATATATTGCCGTTCCTTCATCGTCGCTGGGTCAAAATCCTGGAACTCCCTTCCTAACGGCACTGTTCACCACACGGACTGCAGCGTTTCAAGAAGGCGGCTCACCGCCATCTTCTCAAGGGCAATTAGGGATGGGTAATAAATGCCGTCCTCGCCAGCGACGCCCACATCCCATGAACGAATAAAAAAAATCTCTGTGCTCCTCCAATTCTTGCCTCTTGCGCATCCCCGATTTTAATCGCTCCACCATTTGCGGCTGTGTCTTCAGCTGCCTAGGCCCTAAGCTCTGGAATTCCATCCTTAAACCTCTCCGCCTCTCTCTCCTTTAACACATACCTTAAAACCTAACTCTTCGACTAAGCTTTTGGTCACCTGTCCCAATATCTCCTTATGTGGCTTAGTGTCAAGTTTTGTTCAAAAACTCTTCCTGTGAAGCACTTTGTGAGGTTTTACTGCATTAAAGGTGCTATATAAATGCAGGTTGTGTCCTCTGGTTATCGACCCTCCTGCGAATGGAAACAGCTTCTCCCAATCCATTCTATCAAAATCCCCTCATAATTTTGAACACCTCTATTAAATCTCCCCTTAACCTTTTTTTTTGCTCGAAGGAGAACAATCCCAGCTTCTCCAGTCTCTCCACATAACCCATCCCTGGACACGATGGAAGGCGGAGGGCTGCAACCAGGTTTGCAAATTATTGCCAATCGGGAGCTGGACAAATCGAAAGGAACCGAAATGACAAAGAGCTTTGTGTATCTGTAGATACGCTTTGGGAAACGGAATTGGAGACGAATAAAGGACTGAGCAGACAGGCGGCCAAGACGCAGTTGAGTCGGCATGTCCCCCTGGAACAGTTACTCTGATGTTGTGGGTGAAATTAAGAGGTCGGAGCCATTTAAAGCGCTCCCAGTTACTGCAGATCAGGCATCAAAACCTGATAACAGCGTCAGGACGCTCAGAATACTTTTTCTTCATTCGTTCATGGGTTGTGGGCGTCACTGGCGAGGCCGGCATTTATTGCCCATCCCTGATTGCCCTTGAGAAGGTGGTGGTGAGCCGCCTACTCGAATCGCTGGAGTCCGTGTGGTGAAGGTTCTCCCATAGTCCGACTCAATAACAGACAAAGCACCGGTGGGCGCGCCGGTTGCAGGAGAGCTGGTTGGCGGTGATATCGATGCTGTGAGTGAGACCAGACCGTTTCCATGTTTCCATAAACAATGTCCCATCATTTATTTCTGGAAAAGTAAGACTGATAGTGGACAATTGCATTTCTGTGCCTGCAACATGTAACTTTGGCTCGGTGACACGCTGCTTTAGTGTATCTTGCAAGAAAAAGCACCGGGCGGTTTCTGTGGCGCAATCGGTTAGCGCGTTCGGCTGTTAACCGAAAGGTTGGTGGTTCGAGCCCACCCAGGGACGAAAATTGCGCTTTTTTTCTTCCCACTTTCGGATTCATTGTCTCATTCTGATCGACCTGAAGCCGGTGCCAGGTTTTAATTCCTGATCTGCAGTAACTGGGAGCACTTTAAATGGCTCCGATCTCTTCATCTCATTGCACGTTTTCTAATGTGTGATTTGGCTGCAAGAAAACACTCTGTGAACAATGTCATCTGAGCATGCCTGATTCGCCATAATTTACACTGCCATCGGATATCAGGCACATGAAAAAAACAGTGAAATGTTTGTGTGGGCGCGATGCTCTGGGATTCCCCGCCTGACCATCGTCACCGATCCTTCTCTGCAGCCTTCCGAAATACAGCGCAGGAAATGTATCTCTGTGAAATGAGCTCCTGGACAGTAATACGGAAATTAGTTTGGCTGAGGGGTTATATCCCTAACACGGAGTTTGCAGTATCAGGTTTCCGTAGTGTAGTGGTTATCACGTTTGCCTTACACGCGAAAAGTCCCCGGTTCGAAACCAGGCGGAAACATTTTAAAACCTTGTCCCCATTAAAAATTAGTAAATATTTAACGATTCACATTGCTGAATAATATGAACAAAGTCCATATCTCCCATCCCTGTTAATGCAGTCCGCTGAGAGCAGGCGATGAAAGCCAGCGTGATCGTGGGGGTGAAGGCTGCTTCCAATACTGTCTCATTCCCGGTGGGATCTGGCGGAGATTTGATAAGCCCCATCGATTCAACCAAGGTGGGAGAAATGAAACGGTGTTTGAGAAACATTCATATAAATGATAACATCCAGGATCCTGTCTTCAGAGCGCGTGGTGCAAAGGTCTGACTCCAGATCAAAAGGCTGCGTGTTCACATCACATCGGGGTCAGTGTTTCTTTCACCGCTCACATGAGACTGGATAATTCCCGAATGAAGGTTTTAATTGCTTTTTCACAAAAAAACCCAGAAGTTTGGTCTAAACCCTGACTCAGTACCGACCCAATGGCAGGGAGGGGAGCGCCTGATACTCTCATTTATTTCATGCAACAAACTGACACGAACACTGGTATTGATTCAAAATTGACCTGCAGATGGACACACATATAAAAAAGACAGCCACAGAAACAGACAGCAACGACTTGCATATATTACATATATATATACATATTTATATATATGTATATAGCGCCTTTAACGTGGCCAGACGATTTAAGCTCGGTGAACTTGCTTCAGCTTTCTGAAATGTACTTGTACATCCTTCAGAGGTCACGGGAAATATATTTTTTTCCCTTTCGAAAAAAGACGCGAAAAGCAGAGACATGTTTTGTTTTCAAAACGGCTGGAGAAATGGCGGACGATCATAAATTAGGAGTCGCCTTTGAAACATTTAAAGGCGACTACCTAAAAATCACTTAGTGCAAATTTCAAATCACGGTTACTATTTATTTAGGTCTGAAATAAATATCAATAAACATGTCAGTCAGCGCCCGCGGTGAGACGGTGATGAACTTGTTTGTTGTGAAGTTCACCGCTGGGCTAAAGTTGACGCCGTTTAAAGGACGTGAACCCACTCAATGTAAAGGATGAGCTCATAACCAACAGGTCCCGTCATCGTCAAACACCTCCTTTCTTGTTTAATAGAGGGAGCAGAGGCGTGTACATCATCAGACACCAGCAACTTTAAGAAATGGAACAGATAAAGGCACAGATGCAAGTTCCAAATCTTTTCAATGCAAAGTTATTTCACTTTACTTAAAGTGCCGTGAGGCTGAAAACGGGTCCCAGATGATTTGCGTTCACTCGTGACTTGCTTTCCAGTGTTGGTCCGTCAGGTTTGCAATTCAATTTGTGTTGGATATTGAAGATATTTCAGGATGATTGCACAACATACCATGTGTAAAGAAACATCTTGATAACTTCATTGACGCTGCAGAGGCCCCAGCACCCCTTTCAATATTGTTTTTTTAACTCACAGTTTTCAAAAGGGAATTGGATAAACGCTTGAATGGAAACATTTTCAGGGCTATGGGGAAACAGCAGGCGAGTGGGACTAACTGGACAGCTCTTTCAGAGAGCTGGCACAGGCACGATGGGACGAATGCCATTCGAATGGCGCTGTCCTATTCCATGATTCTATTAATAGGTCAATTTCCGCCTTTCACTGAGCCTCTCTAAATGGTGCACAGTAATCGTGTCCCTGTGAAATGAATCTGAACAGTAATACGGAAATTAGCGTGGGTGAGCGGTTTAAAACTCTGGTTAGGCACCTAACAGGAAATTTCCCCTCTCAGTTTGATGAGATTATCAATTATCTCCCCCCCTTTCGATCTTAAATGTTTTTATATTTTTTTGATCTCTTCTTCCACTGTCATGCACTCAATGCTGGTCTCCCTGGTAAATACTGAAGAAAAGTGATTATTTAATATTTCTGCCATTTCGCTGTCATTGCCTGTGAGTTTGTCGTGTGTATCCCTTAGTGACCCTATTCCTATCCTAAACTTTCTTTGGCTGTTGATGTGTCCAGAATACTTTGCTTTTTTTGATATTCCTTTTTGCCTTTCTAATAGTTCTTTAGACTTCTTTCCCAGTCTTTTCACATTCCCCCTCTCCTTTATTGTCCAGTGTGGGCCTTTTTCTTCAGTTTCAATTTTGACCTTATTTCTTTATTCATCCATGGTGTGTCATTTCTGGCTAGTTTGTTCTTACTTTTCAGTGGGATATATTTCTCCTGGACTCCATTGATCACCGTTTTAAATGTTTCCCACTGCTGTTCTATTTCTTTGTCCAGGTCATTAATATGTCAACCATTTCACCGTTCGAAACTTCTCAAGTCACATTTCCATCACAAAGCCAGTTGCTTTTGTGGGAGGAGCAAATCGACTTGGCAGGAAAATCAGCTGCAGCCCAATCCACAAATAAAATATTTCCACGCAACAGTAAAGATAACAAATGTCAGAAGTGGGATTCGAACCCACGCCTCCAGAAGAGACTGCGACCTGAACGCAGCGCCTTAGACCACTCGGCCATCCTGACGACCGATTTCATGTTTCATTCTGCATCATTTCTGCACTGTTGGCCAGTGAAAGCATCATAAAAGTTTAAAATGGCACTCGCCGAAAGTGGGGCTCGAACCCACGATTAAGAGCTTCGTGCTCTGTCCGACTGAGCTTGCCGGGCCTGAGTATTGTTCACCGCCTGATCTGTCGTTGCAGCAAGCAGGAGAAAGACTCCATTTCGAATTATTGCAATCAATTCTGAGGGATCGGATGAACTGTCACTTCGAAAGTCACGGATTAATCAAGGGCAGTCAACATGGATTTGTCAAGGGGAGGTCGTGTCTGACTAACCTGATTGAATTTTTCGAGGAGGTGACAAGAAGGATCAATGAGGGTAGCGCAATTGATGTAGTCTACGTGGATTTTAGCAAGCCTTTTGAAAAGTTCCCACATGGCAGATTGGTCAAAAAAGTAAAGGCCCATGGGATACAAGGGAATGCGGCTTGTTGGATCCAAAATTGGCTCAGTGGCAGGAAGTTAATGGCCGACGGGTGTTTTTGCGGCTGGAAGGCTGTTTCCAGTGGGGTGCCGCAGGGCTCGGTACTTGGTCCTTTGATTTTTGTGGTATCCATGAACGATTTGGACTTAAACGTAGGGGGCATGATGAAGACATTTGCGGGTGACACAAAAATAGGCCGTGTGGTTGATAGCGAGGAGGAAAGCTGTAGACTGTGGGGGTTCAGGCATTTTTCTGATAACAAAGCACTCAATCTATCTCTGAACGAATCTTGAACGAATACGTGTGTTTGACCCGGCACAGGCACGATGGGCCGAATGATCTCCTCTTGTGGACTAACATAATACGATGATATCAAGTGTTATCAGATGGAAAAGCAACACATTCCAAATAAGAGCAGAGAGAGGAAACTAGTCTAACAGCATAACAGCACGGTGAGATATTGTATTTGAGAAGGATGAGGAGGGTTAGTTTTTCATGGTGGTCGTCACATAGGGTATCAATTGTGACTTTGATAAGGACCATTTCATGCTGCGACAGTCTCTGGTACTGTGTGTGAGTGTGGGATTCATTCTGTATCTGTCTGTCTCTGGTACTGTGTGTGAGTGTGGGATTCATTCTGTATCTGTCAGTCTCTGGTACTGTGTGTGAGTGTGGGATTCATTCTGTATCTGTCAGTCTGTGGTACTGTGTGTGAGTGTGGGATTCATTCTGTATCTGTCAGTCTCTGGTACTGTGTGTGAGTGTGGGATTCATTCTGTATCTGTCAGTCTCTGGTACTGTGTGTGAGTGTGGGATTCATTCTGTATCTGTCAGTCTCTGGTACTGTGTGTGAGTGTGGGATTCATTCTGTATCTGTCTGTCTCTGGTACTGTGTGTGAGTGTGGGGTTCATTCTGCATCTGTCAGTCTCTGGTACTGTGTGTGAGTGTGGGATTCATTCTGTATCTGTCAGTCTCTGGTACTGTGTGTGAGTGTGGGATTCATTCTGTATCTGTCAGTCTCTGGTACTGTGTGTGAGTGTGGGATTCATTCTTTATCTGTCAGTCTCTGGTACTGTGTGTGAGTGTGGGATTCATTCTGTATCTGTCAGTCTCTGGTACTGTGTGTGAGTGTGGGATTCATCTGTATCTGTCACTCTCTGATACTGTGTGTGAGTTTGGAATTGATTCTGTATCTTGTCAGCAGTGTGTGTGAGAGTTTGTGATTAATTCCTTATATAAAACTGTGTGTTAGTGTGGGAATCTTTCGGTATCTGTCAGTCTCTGGTACTCCATGTGTGTGTGGGATTCATTCTGTATATACAGTCTCCAGTACTGTATGTGGGAGTTGAATTCATCCTAGATATGCAGTTACTCATACTGCATGTGATTGTGGGATTCATTCTGTATATACAGTCTCCAGTACTGTATGTGGGAGTTGAATTCATCCTAAATATGCAGTTACTCATAATGCATGTTAGTGTGGGATTCATACTGTACCTGTCAGTCTCTGGCACTGTGTGTGAGTGTGGGATTAACTGTGTGTCTGTCAGTCTCTTGTACTGTATGTGAGTTTGGGATTCCTTCTGCATCTGTGAGAGTTGGAGTCATTCTGTGTCTCTGTGTCTCTGGTACTGTCTCTGAATGTGAGATTCATTCTGTATCTGTACGTAATTATTCTGTACAGATTACATTATGGCGTTCAATATTGTAGCTTTAATATCTCGATGTTTAAATAGTTTTACTCATTGTTTAATTGGTAAATATGGACATACTTTAGGATATGATGCTGCAGGTTTTAATCCGACAATTTGTGTGCTTTTTGGAGTACTATTAAATCTGTATCTCTGTGAGTACTGTTGTGGATATTAATGTATCTTTCAAACTGATAAGGTGACATTTTTGAATTGGTATGTAATGTGTAGATCAGTCTGTAGAAATAGAATTGACACCGTATCTTTCAATCTAATATTGTATGAGATTTTTGGACTGGTATGTAATGTGTATCTCAGTCTGCACTAATAGAATTGACAATCTATCTTTAAATCTCATTCTACGAGTACATTCTGAACAAGTATCTAATTTGTTTCTCAGGTTTACTATCTTTCAATATTTCTCAATCTGATACTCGACCTGAGTTTTGGACTTGTGTGCAATTTGTATCATATGATACACTTTTCGAATGGATATTGCATGTATTAAAGTCATGTGTGAGAGTTCTGGGCTAGTATTCAATTTGAATCTCGGGGTACATTATTGGGATTCATTCTGTACCTTTGAATCGGGTACCATGTGTGATTTCTATCTGGTATTTAATTCGTAGCTAATTTTGCTCTATTGTGAGATTGACACAGTGCCTTTCACTCTGAGAGTGTGATTTTGGACTGGGATTTTTGTATCTACCTGTCAGCAGGACTGAGTTAGGGGGAATGGAACAGTGCCAGCCTCACCTACTCTGCTTGACTGTTGGATTGAAAATGTGTCTCTGGAAATTGTGATCAGTGTGGGACTGACTACTTCTGCTGTCTGAGACTGTGGAACTGATGACCTGTCTGTGTCTCTGTGCTCTGTGAGTGATAATATACCGACTGTGTGTGAGAAGGAGCTGGCTGCATTGTTCCTTCTGCCTCGGATGGAGGAAGCATCACATTTATTCTGGATTGTTCCAGGGTTTGCCTGGAGAAAGAAAACTATCTCTTGTTACTCAGGAACACGTGAGGTAGAAAATACAGAAGTGATCAGTTTAATATCTCTGTTAATGATCAGTTTGAATATCCACAAATGAAATCCAGTGATACAAACAGTGTCAGTGTCTGACTCCACTGCAGTACTGCAGCACTCAGCTTCTGCATACCAGGTGTGTTGGGCTGTTTTACAACAATTTAATGACATCCAGACACGGCCCAACCCCTGCACCGATCCATGAATGGGACGACCCGATGGGGCAGGGATCTTTGTACAGGTCAGGTTTCTAATCCCCTCTCCCATGGGACTAACCGTTCAACCGAAACCAAACAGCCGCTGTTTAAAATGTGAGCTTCACACTTCTCAGCTGAAGCCTGCAATAGATGCTCTTTGTATAACTCCCCACATCCTTACTGTCCGGCTCTGTTTCCACTCTTCACTATCCAATCACAATAAATAGGGTGAGGCTGGAAATAAACCAGGGCCATTCATTACTGGTTTGGGGAGAGAAAGCAGCAATGATTTTAATAGCAGGTTCTTCCCATTCTCTCTCCCTTCCCCTGGACACACCCTGTACACACACAGCCCGAGAATGACCTCTCCCTTCCCCCCTCTCAATCCATGTTCAGGGACCAGTTCCTGATCCACTCCGCCTCTTACAAACAGCCCCCCGGACTCCCCCTGAACTTCCCCCGGACTCAATGCCGATCTCTGAGCCCACCCGCGGACACGGTCCCGAAGCGATGAACTGCTGTAACGAGGCTGCTCTTTGCTCCCTTCCCGCGGGGGCCGTGATCTCTCCATTCCCGGCTGCTTCAAACCATCTTCTTCCGCTCACTGAGGGAATGGCGCCCACAATTCCCAATCCAAAAATCGATGGAAACTTTCCCAAATTGGAATTTTTCCGAGTCTGATCAAAGGAAGTGGGTCTGGGGGAAAGGTCAGAGGGAATGGAGTCCACAGGCAGTGCAGGAACAGGCACCAGAATGGGAAACAGATATGATTCCACCAGTGCCTAACGCTGGAATCCAGACTGACTTTACAATCTCCAACGATGAAACTAGATGTTTCCATCCCTGCTGTTTCTCTCGGGGTCTTTTGATGGTAAAGAGCCTTTCAGAGATAAAGTGAGCGGCTGTGAAATCAGCCAATGGATTCTCTTCATTAATGGCCCCGATAATGTGTGACTGAGAGAGGATTTCTCAAACCAATCCTGGAGAAACATGGGAGGAAAGTGGGAGTCGGTGTATTTGCTGGGACCGTGTAGGGTTAATATCAGGCAGCAACAGTCGCAGATTAATTTAACCGGAGTGAAACTGTAGGTCACTGAGAGTAATATCGAACAGCCCTGAGCTGCAAAACTGCAGATAGTACAACAGGCATCAGAGGGTTAAATGTGACCCATTGTTTCTGTCCCTCTCTGTACTGTCCCTGAGTGTGGGATTAATAGTGTGTCTGACCCTTGTACAATATCAGTGAGAGATCAGATTGCATCTTCTGTCTCTCCAACGCAATCTTTCTGGAAAAAACGGCACTTTACCGGTCAGTCCGGAACTAATACTGTTAACGTCTGTCTGTCACTGTGTCTCACCGCTCTCTCTGTCTCTCTCACCGTGTCTGCCTCCCCCTCTCTCTCTGGTGCTGTATATGAAGGTGGATACTGATATTGAGCGTGATTTGGACACAGTTCGGAAGTGTAAGACTGATACTGTCTCTCTCTCTCTCTCTCTATTGCTGGACATGAAAGTGGGATACTGTCTGATATAAAATAGAGAGAATGAGATGTCCGGGCCGGGCCTCACTGTAACTGGGGATGTGTTCGGCTCCAGTCCCAGTTGATGGTCATAATCTTTTCACAGATTCAGGGCGAGAGTCTCTGTGAGATGGTAACACTGGCGGAGAAACTCCGCGTCATAACTCAAACCCCAACACATGAGATTCTCCAAATAAGCTGGAATAAGGTGTTTGTGAAACGCTGAACCCGTCTGGGAGGGGATGTGTGGGGAGATAGAACAGGGAAACAGACTGAAATGGAGGAGCCGAGTTCACTTGTTATTGAATGGACTGTATTTAGGCAGGAATATTAACGATTTCTCATTGTAACGGGGCTTATTTGAAAGCTTCGGGTTTTGAGAATCCTTGAATATGAAGCCCGGGTCTGTCAGGGTTTGTGCGGAGCGCTGAGGTTCGGTTCTATTATCGATAAACGGTTTGAAACTGTCGGATGGAGAGAACTGGAGGTGGAGCTGGAAGATCAGAGGCCGCTCTCCGCTCTGTCACTCTGACTGTCTCCTCCCCTCCCGATTTCTCTGTTTAATCCCCCATATGGAACCAAAGCGGGTCGGTGGACTCTAAACACGGTTTACTCGTTAACAGGACGAAAGGCGAGTAATGTTCCTGATCTCCTGGGCACCAGGCAATTCACTGTTATTTGTTTCTGTACAGAGTTACATTTCAGTGATTCCCCAGTGAGTTTGATGCGTTCTGTAAATAATCCAACAAAATAGAACAGAAACGGAGCGAAGCGCTGAATTCCACAGATGTAGAAAGGTTATTCGAGCAGTTCTGGTGATTCTTTACGAGCCCAGCATGGCAAGTAGTTTAAATAAATACAAGAAATCTGGTGATGTCTGGGCTGGGGTCTATAAGTCACCGTTTAAAGTCCCGGACTGAGGTCACTGCCCCGACTCCAGTCCCATTAACACCTCATCTCGTCCACAACGAGACAAAAGCAGCTCAAAGCCACACTGGTAGCATGATATCAGGGTCTCCCTTCACACAGTAACCAGTCCTTTCACAGATACAGAGGGTGGCTCTGAAAAGAGCCTTTACATCGAGTTACATTGAAACTACAGCACAGAAACAGGCCATTCGGCCCAACTAGTCTATGCCGGCGTTTATGCTGCTCATGAGCCTCCTCCTTCCTTACTTCATCTAACCCTATCGGCATATCCTTCTATCCCTTTCTCCCTCATGTGCTGTTCTATCTTCCCCTTAAATGCCCCTCTGTTATTTGCCTCAGCTGCTCCTCGTAGTTGCAAGTTCCACATTCTAACCACTCTCTGGGTAAAGCAATTTCTCCTGAATTCCCTATTTGATTTATTAGCGACTATTTCATATTTATTACCTGAAGGTTTGGACTCCCCACAAGTGGAAACATTTTCTCTACGTCTATCCCAGCAAACCCTATCATTATCTTAAAAACGTCGATCAGATCAACCCTCAGCCTTCTCTTTTCTACTGAAACGAGACCCAGTCTGTTCAGTCTTTCCTGATAAGAATATCCTCTCATTTCTGGTATCATCCTTGTGAATCTTGTTTGCACCTTCTCCAATGCCCCTATGTCTATAATATGGAGACGAGACCTGTTCACAGTATTCCAAGTCTGGTCTAAACAAGGTTCTGTACAAGTTTAATATAACTTCTTTGCTTTTGAACTCTATCCCTCTAGAAATGAATCCTAGTGTTTGATTTGTCTTTTTATGACCTGATGAACCTGGGTCGCTACTTTCAGTAATTTGTGTATCTGTCCCACGAGATCCCTTTGCTCCTCTATCCCGTTTAGACTCTTATTATCCAAGCAGTGTGTGACCTCCTGATTGTTCATTCTGCAAGTTTATTAATGTCCTCTTGCATTTTGATGCATTCTTCCTTTGTATTAACTAAATCCCCCAATTTGGTGTCGTCCACAAATTTTGGAATTGTCCTTCCGATTCCCGAATCCAAATCGTTCATGTAAATTGTGAAGAACAGTGGTCCCAGCAACTGGAACTCCACTTCCCACCTTTTGCCAGTCTGAGTAGTGACGCTTAACCTCTATTCTCGGCTTTCAGTTTTGTCGCCAACTTACTATCCATTCTGCCACCTGACCTGACTCCACGTGCTCTGAACTTAGCCATGAGTCTACAATGTGGTACATTATAGAAGACCTTCGGAAAATCCAAATATATCACCTCTACTGCATTAAACTTGTCTACACTTTCTGTTCCTTCTTCAAAGATTTCAATCAGGTTGGTCCTGTCCTTTGGGTTATCAGGTTAAGCCTTGGCCGGTTTACTTGCTCTTGGAGCTCACAATGCTGGTTTTCTTCGGCAGCAGCACGGCCTGGATATCAGACAACACCCTGAGTGATGTTCACCCGTCCCAGCAGCTTGTTGAGCTCCTCGTCGTTGCGGATGGCCAGCTGCAGGTGTCTGGGGATGATGCGGGTCTTCTTGTTTGTCCCGGGCCGCGTTGCCGGGCAGATCGAGGATTTCAGCCGTCAGATACTCGATGCACAGCAGCCAGATAGACCGGGGCTCCGGCACCCACACGTTCAGCATAGTTCCCCTTTCGCAGGAGCCTTCACACACGGGTAACAGGGAACTGCAGTCCGCCCCGGGATGAGCGAGACTTGGCCTTGGACCGAGCTTTACCGCCGGTTTTTCCTCTTCCAGACATTTCCACAATCTCACAAACACTTTCACAAAGAATGAAGAAATCCTCCCGCACTCGCCCTTCTTCTACCTTCTGGAGGAGTACAGTGGGGACACTTGTGATGGGTCTCTCTCAGAGTGTTTACACTGCCCGCTCACCCTCACTGATATTCTATCTTTGAACTGCTGTAATATTGTCCTTTAGTAATATTGCTGCTCCTCCTCCTTTCCCTATTTCCCTGTCCTTTCCAAAGATCTTATAGACTTGAATATTAAGCTGCCATTCCTGCCCAGTTGGTAGTCAGGTCTCTGTAATGATTTAATGTAATTATTTAACTTTACTCAATGGCTGATGTGAGCTGTGGTAAAATGTATTTCCAGCTGGTCAAGTATTGCAGTTATCGACTGTCTCTTCAGTCCGATATCAGGTGAAGAATTACTGGCTGGTGTGGAATTTCCATTGATTGGGGGTTGGCGAAATCTACTGGGCGGAAACAGGAACTGCAACAGAGCGAGAAAGGATCCGTCAGAAACCAGTGAAAATGAAGAACAAAATCCAACAGCCTGCAGTGTCTGTTCAGGATCTGATGTTTGGGAAATATTTTATTGTTGGTTATTTTCAGCGATGGTGGTATAGTGGTGAGCATAGCTGCATTCCAAGCAGTTGACCCGGGTTCGATTCCTGGCCATCGCAATTAAGTGTTCTTATTAGTTTATTTCAATCAGAAACTCTTAAGTTTACAATCGAATTTGATGCAGCTCAGTTGGATATTGTTTCCAAAACATAATCGGGTGTAATTAAAGTAAAATGTTTTCAACCTTCATTTATTTTCCCTAAAGAAGGAAAAGAGGAAAAACATGCTGGAAATACTGAGTTACCAAGGGTCTAATGAGAGTGAGGAAGGGAAATGATATGTTAGCCTTTATTGTCAGGGTGTTGGAATATAAGAGTAAGGAGGTCTTGCTGCAATTGTAGTATGAGGAAATATTGTGTAAAATTGGCCAATATTCGGTGGAGTTTCGAAGAATGAGAGGTGATCGCATTGAAATGTATAAAATTCTTAGACGGCTTGACAGGGTAGATGCTGAGAATCTGATTCCCCTGGCTGGAGAGTCAAGAACTCGAGCTCATAGTCTCAAGATAAGGGGTCGGTCATTTCGGACCGACATGAGGAAACATTTCTTCACTCAAAGGATTGTGAATCTTTGGAATTCTCTACACCCCAGAGGGCTGTGGATGCTCAGTCGTTGAGTTATATTCAAAGCTGAGATCGATAGATTTTTGAACTCGAGGGGAATCAAGGGATATGGGGATCAGGCGGGAAAGTGGAGTTGAGATCGAAGAACAGCCATGATCTTATTGAATGGCGGAGCAGGCTCGATGGGCCATTTGGCCTATTCTGCTGCTATTTCTTATGTTCTTATGCAGAGAGCTTTATTTACAAGTGTGCTGACGACAATTTAGGTAGCACAGTAAACATTGTCGATGGGAGCAGAAATTTGCAAAGGGACATTGATAGATGAAGTGAGTGGGTGAAACTGTGGCAGATGGAGTTCAACGTGGGGAAGTGTGAGGTCATCCCTTTGGACCTGAAAACGATAGATCAGTGTATTTTCTAAATGGCAAGAAGCTAGGAAATGTGGGGGAGGAGAGCGATTTAGGGATCCAAGTATAGAAATCACTAAAAGTGATTACTAAAATATTAAAATGGAGATTAAATTTTGATCTTTATCTCAAGAGAATTCGAATAAAAAGCAGTGGAAGTTATGTCACCGTTATACAGAGCTCTGGTTCGGCATCATTTAGAGTTCAGTGCTCAGTTTTGGGCACCGCACTCTCTATAATGGCTTGGAATGAGAAGGGGTTTTTCATTAAAGGAAGCTCACTGAACTGCAGGGTTTTTGAAGAGTTATGCTCAGAAATGGGAGCGGAGCTCATTTACTGCTTCACACTGTTACAACACATTGAGGAGAACAGCATCAATGAAGAAAAAGGGAATGAAATGAAATGAGTCACACAGTTGCATCTCGCTGCTCTGTCTGACCATTTTAGTCGCTACTTCCCTGCAGAGGGATTTGAAAATTTGAAGGAAAAGCGTTGGGTGAAAGATCCTTTTGCTTTTATAAGAACATAAGAACATAAGAAATAGGAGCAGGAGTAGGCCAATCGGCCCCTCGAGCCTGCTCCGCCATTCAATAAGATCATGGCTGATCTGATCCCAACCACAAATCGAAAGAACACAAGAAGTAGGAGCAGGACCCGGCCACACAGGCCCTGGGCCCTCTCCGCCACCCACAGGGCATTGACCGATCCGAACTCAGCTTCATGTCCAATTTCCTGCCCGCTCCCCATAACCCCTAATTCCCTTTACTTCTAGAAAACTGTCTATTTCTGTTTTAAATTTATCTAATGATGTAGCTTCCACAGCTTCCTGGGGCAGCAAATTCCACAGACCTACCACCCTCTGAGTGAAGAAGTTTCTCCTCATCTCAGTTTTGAAAGAGCAGCCCCTTATTCTAAGATTATGCCCCCTAGTTCGAGTTTCACCCATCTTTGGGAACATCCTTACTGCATCCACCCGATCAAGACCCTTCACAATCTTATATGTTTCAATAAGATCGCCTCTCATTCTTCTGAACTCCAATGAGTAGAGTCCCAATCTACTCAACCTCTCCTCATATGTCCGCCCCCTCATCCCCGGGATTAACCGAGTGAACCTTCTTTGTACTGCCTCGAGAGCAAGTATGTCTTTTCTTAAGTATGGAGACCAAAACTGTATGCAGTATTCCAGGTGCGGTCTCACCAATACCTTCTATAACTGCAGCAATACCTCCCTGTTTTTATATTCTATCCCCCTCGAAATAAAAGCCAACATTCCGTTTGCCTTCTTGATCACCTGCTGCACCTGCATACTAACTTTTTGATTTTCTTGCACTAGGACCCCCAGATCCCTTTTTACTGCAGTACTTTCCAGTCTCTCGCCATTAAGAAAATAACTTGCTCTCTGATTTTTCCTGCCAAAGTGCATAACCTCACATTTTCCAATATTATATTGCATCTGCCAAATCTCCGCCCGCTCACCCAGCCTGTCGATATCCCCTTGCAAGTTTTTTATGTCCTCCTCACTCTCTACTTTCCCTCCCATCTTTGTATCATCTGCAAATTTTGATATGTTGCACTCGGTCCCCTCCTCCAAATCGTTAATATAGATTGTAAAGAGTTGGGGACCCAGCACCGACCCCTGTGGAACACCACTGGTTACTGGTTGCCAGTCCGAAAATGAACCATTTATCCGAACTCTCTGCTTCCTGTTCGATAACCAATCCTCCACCCATGCCAGAATATTACCCCCAATCCCGTGAATTTTTATCTTAAGTAATAATCTTTTATGTGGCACCTTGTCGAATGCCTTCTGGAAGTCTAAATACACTACGTCCACTGGTTCCCCTTTATCCACCCTGTACGTTATATCCTCAAAGAACTCAAGCAAATTTGTCAGACATGACTTCCCCTTCATAAAGCCATGCTGACTTTGTCCTATTAAATTATGCTTATCTAAATGTTCCGTTACTGTCTCCTTAATAATAGACTCCAAAATTTTACCCACCACAGATGTTAAGCTAACTGGCCTATAATTTCCAGCCTTCTGCCTAATACCCTTTTTAAATAACGGTGTTACATTAGCAGTTTTCCAATCTGCCGGGACCTCTCCTGAGTCCAGGGAATTTTGGAAAACTATCACCAAAGCATCCACAATCCCTACTGCCACTTCCCTCAAGACCCTAGGATGGAAGCCATCAGGTCCAGGGGATTTATCCGCTTTGAGTCCCATTATTTTACTGAGTACCATCTCCTGAGTGATTTTAATCGTATTTAGCTCCTCCCCCCGTAGAGTCCTCTGTTTGTCCAGTGTTGGGATATTCTTAGTGTCCTCTACTGTAAAGACTGAAACAAAATATTTGTTCAGCATTTTTGCCATCTCCATGTTTCCCACCATTAATTTCCCGGTCTCATCCTCTAAGGGACCTACGTTTGCCTTAGCCACCCTTTTTCTTTTTATATAACTATAGAAACTCTTGCTATCTGTTTTTATATTTTTTGCTAATTTCTTTTCATAATCTAACTTCCCTTTCTTAATCAATCCTTTAGTTACTTTTTGCTGTCTTTTGAAGAATTCCCAATCTTCTATCCTCCCACTAAGTTTGGCTACCTTATATGTCCTTGTTTTTAGTCGGATACTATCCTTGATTTCTTTACTTAGCCACGGATGGCTGTCATTTCTTTTACACCCTTTTTTCCTCAGTGGAATATGTTTATTTTGAAAGTTGTAAAATAACTCCCGAAATGAACACCACTGCTCATGTACCGTCTTACCCTTTAATCTATGTTCCCAGTCCACTTTAGTCAATTCCGCTCTCTTACCATCATAGTCTCCTTTATTCAAGCTCAGTACGCTTGTTTGAGAATCAACCTTCTCACCGTCTAATTGGATATGGAATTCAACCATGTTGTGGTCGCTCGTTCCAAGGGGATCCTTAACGAGGACATTATTAATTAATCCTGACTCATTTCACAGGACCAGGTCCAAGGTTGCCTGCCCCCTAGTAGGATCAGTTACATACTGCTCAAGAAATCCATCCCTGATGCACTCAATGAACTCGTCCTCAAGGCTGCTCTGCCCAATTTGATTTGTCCAGTTAATATGATAATTAAAATCCCCCATAATTATAGCTGTTCCCTTATTACATGCCCCGACTATTTCCTGATTAATACTTCTTCCAGCAGAGTTGCAACTATTAGGAGGCCTATATACTATGCCCACTAATGTTTTTTTTTCCCCTTATTATTCCTTATCCCCATCCAAACTGTTTCATTATCTTAATGCTTTGTCCCAATATCATTTACCTGTATTACAGTGATTCCTTCCTTTATTAACATAGCCACCCCACCTCCCCTTCCTTCCTGCCTGTCCTTCCTGATTGTTAAATACCCTGGCATATTTAATTCCCAGTCGTTGTCACCCTGCAGCCATGTTTCTGTAATGGCCACAAGATCATACCCATACGTAGTTATTTGTGCCGTTAACTCGTCCATTTTGTTACGAATGCTACGTGCATTCAGATAAAGAACTTTCAAATCTGTTTTGTGACGCTTAGTTCCTGCTTTTTCCTTTTTTAACACTTTACCTGTTACTCCATACCTTCTGTCCCTTCCTGTTACGCTTTCCTCTCTCTCCCTGCTCAGGTTCCCAACCCCCTGCCACTTTAGTTTAAACCCTCCCCAACAGCACTAGCAAACACTCCTCCTGGGACAGCGGTCCCGGCCCTGCCCAGGTGCAGACCGTCCGGTTTGTACTGGTCCCACCTCCCCCAGAACCGTTTCCAGTGTCCCAGGAATTTGAATCCCTCCCCCTTGCACCATTCCTCTAGCCACGTATTCATTTGAAATATCCTCCTATTTCTATTCTGACTAGCACGTGGCACTGGCAGCAATCCTGAGATTACTACCTTTGAGGTCCTATTTTTTAATTTACCTCCTAACTCCCTATATTCTGCTTTTAGGACCTCATTACCTATATCGTTGGTGCCTATGTGCACCGCGACAGCTGGCTGTTCGCCCTCCCCCTCCAAAATGTTCTGTAGCCGCTCCGAGACGTCCTTGATCCTTGCACCAGGGAGGCAACACACCATCCTGGAGTCTCGGTTGCGGCCGCAGAAACGCCTGTCTATTCCCCTTACAATTGAGTCCCCTATCACTATATCTCTTTCACTCTTTTTCCTCCCAGCCTGTGCAGCAGAGCTACCCGTGGTGCCAGGAAGTTGGCTGCTGCTGCCTTCCCCTGATAAGTCATCCCCCCCAACAGCATCCAAAGTGGCATATCTGTTTGAGAGGGGGATGGCCACAGGGGACCCCTGCACTACCTGCCTGCATCTCTTACTCTTCCTGATGGTCACCCATTCACTTCCTGCCTGTATACCCTTTACCTGCGGTGTGACCAACTCGCTAAACGTGCTATCCACGAGTTTCTCTGCATCGCGAATGCTCCACAGTGAGTCCACCCGCAGCTCCAGCTCCGAGATACGATCGGTCAGTAGCTGCAGGTGGACACACTTCCCGCACACATGGTCGGCAGGGACACTGGTAGTGTCCATGACTTCCCACATCTTGCAGGAGGAGCATATCACGGGTGCGAGGTCTGCTGCCATGACTTGCCTTAGCTTAGTTACCCCTTTTAAATTACGTTGAAATTAGAAAATGTTAACTATACTAGGGACCTAGGTTCACTAAAAAAAAAACACTATCTGCTATAAAACCTGCAGATCTTCCCTTCCTTATTACTTTACTTACAGTAAAATGGTAGAAATACTCACCTGAACCTACTCACCAATCAGCTGCCTCCCCTGTGCCGCGTCACTTTCTGACTGGTGATGTCACCCCGAACTGCCGCTGGTCTCAGAGTCTCGCTCTCAGAGTAAGCTCTGGTCTCACTCTCTCCGCACTGTTTATATCCCCGCTCTGGTCTCGCTCTCTCCGCGCTGTTTATATCCCCGCTCTGGTCTCGCTCTCTCCACACTGTTTATATCCCCGCTCTGGTCTCACTCTCTCCGCGCTGTTTATATCCCCGCTCTGGTCTCACTCTCTCCGCGCTGTTTATATCTCCGCTCTCGTCTCGCTCTCTCCGCACTGTTTATATCCCCGCTCTGGTCTCACTCTCTCCGCGCTGTTTATATCCCCGCTCTGGTCTCACTCTCTCCGCGCTGTTTATATCCCCGCTCTGGTCTCGCTCTCTCCGCGCTGTTTATATCTCCGCTCTGGTCTCACTCTCTCCGCACTGTTTATATCCCCGCTCTGGTCTCGCTCTCTCCGCGCTGTTTATATCCCCGCTCTGGTCTCCCTCTCTCCGCGCTGTTTATATCCCCGCTCTGGTCTCGCTCTCTCCGCGCTTTTTATATCCCCGCTCTGGTCTCGCTCTCTCCGCGCTGTTTATATCTCCGCTCTGGTCTCGCTCTCTCCGCGCTGTTTATATCTCCGCTCTGGTCTCGCTCTCTCCGCACTGTTTATATCCCCGCTCTGGTCTCACTCTCTCCGCGCTGTTTATATCCCCGCTCTGGTCTCGCTCTCTCCGCGCTGTTTATATCCCCGCTCTGGTCTCGCTCTCTCCGCGCTGTTTATATCCCCGCTCTGGTCTCGCTCTCTCCGCGCTGTTTATATCCCCGCTCTGGTCTCGCTCTCTCCGCACTGTTTATATCCCCGCTCTGGTCTCACTCTCTCCGCACTGTTTATATCCCCGCTCTGGTCTCGCTCTCTCCGCGTTGTTTATATCTCCGCTCTGGTCTCGCTCTCTCCGCACTGTTTATATCTCCGCTCTGGTCTCACTCTCTCCGCGCTGTTTATATCCCCGCTCTGGTCTCGCTCTATCCGCGCTGTTTATATCTCCGCTCTGGACTCGCTCTCTCCGCACTGTTTATATCTCCGCTCTGGTCTCACTCTCTCCGCGCTGATTATATCCCCGCTCTGGTCTCGCTCTCTCCGCGCTGTTTATATCCCCGCTCTGGTCTCGCTCTCTCCGCACTGTTTATATCCCCGCTCTGGTCTCACTCTCTCCGCGCTGTTTATATCCCCGCTCTGGTCTCGCTCTCTCCGCACTGTTTATATCCCCGCTCTGGTCTCCTTCTCTCCGCGCTGTTTATATCCCCGCTCTGGTCTCACTCTCTCCGCGCTGTTTATATCCCCGCTCTGGTCTCACTCTCTCCGCGCTGTTTATATCCCCGCTCTGGTCTCGCTCTCTCCGCACTGTTTATATCCCCGCTCTGGTCTCACTCTCTCCGCGCTGTTTATATCTCCGCTCTGGTCTCACTCTCTCCGCGCTGTTTATATCCCCGCTCTGGTCTCGCTCTGTCCGCGCTGTTTATATCCCCGCTCTGGTCTCACTCTCTCCGCGCTGTTCATATCCCCGCTCTGGTCTCCCTCTCTCCGCGCTGTTTATATCCCCGCTCTGGTCTCGCTCTCTCCGCACTGTTTATATCCCCGCTCTGGTCTCACTCTCTCCGCGCTGTTTATATCCCCGCTCTGGTCTCGCTCTCTCCGCGCTGTTTATATCCCCGCTCTGGTCTCGCTCTCTCCGCGCTGTTTATATCCCCGCTCTGGTCTCGCTCTCTCCGCACTGTTTATATCCCCGCTCTGGTCTCACTCTCTCCGCGCTGTTTATATCCCCGCTCTGGTCTCCTTCTCTCCGCGCTGTTTATATCCCCGCTCTGGTCTCACTCTCTCCGCGCTGTTTATATCCCCGCTCTGGTCTCACTCTCTCCGCGCTGTTTATATCCCCGCTCTGGTCTCCCTCTCTCCGCGCTGTTTATATCCCCGCTCTGGTCTCACTCTCTCCGCGCTGTTTATATCTCCGCTCTGGTCTCACTCTCTCCGCGCTGTTTATATCCCCGCTCTGGTCTCGCTCTGTCCGCGCTGTTTATATCCCCGCTCTGGTCTCACTCTCTCCGCGCTGTTCATATCCCCGCTCTGGTCTCCCTCTCTCCGCGCTGTTTATATCCCCGCTCTGGTCTCGCTCTCTCCGCACTGTTTATATCCCCGCTCTGGTCTCACTCTCTCCGCGCTGTTTATATCCCCGCTCTGGTCTCGCTCTCTCCGCGCTGTTTATATCCCCGCTCTGGTCTCGCTCTCTCCGCGCTGTTTATATCCCCGCTCTGGTCTCCCTCTCTCCGCGCTGTTTATATCCCCGCTCTGGTCTCCCTCTCTCCGCGCTGTTTATATCCCCGCTCTGGTCTCGCTCTCTCCGCGCTGTTTATATCCCCGCTCTGGTCTCGCTCTCTCCGCGCTGTTTATATCTCCGCTCTGGTCTCGCTCTCTCCGCGCTGTTTATATCTCCGCTCTGGTCTCGCTCTCTCCGCGCTGTTTTTATCCCCGCTCTGGTCTCGCTCTCTCCCGCCGCTCACCGCTCTCAGGTCCACTACCGCTCTGCAGGAAAAGCAAGGCAAAGCAGCACCTCCTTCCCCCACTTCACCTAACTCCCACACGTACCGAACTCTCAGCACACTGTGTAATATCCGCACACCGTGCAGTCCGCACTGACAGGCCCCTGTATTTCTACAGTTGAGACTCAGATAAAGTTAATTTGGTAGATGTAATATATTTGGATTTTCAGTAGGCATTCGATGATGTCCCGCATTGTAGACTCATGGCTAAGTTCAGAGCATCTGGAGGCAAGGGACAGGTAGCGGAATGGATAGTAAGCTGGCTACAAAACAGAAAATAGAGAATGGGGTAAAGGGTTGCTACTCAGACTTGCAAAATGTGGGAAGTGCTTTAACACAGGGATCAGTGCTGTTCACATTTTACGTTAACGATTTGGATTCATGAATCGGAAGTACAATTACAAAATTTGCTGATGACACTAAATTGGGGGGTGTAGTTAATACTGAGAAACTATGCGTCAAAATACAAGAGGACATTAATAAACTTGCAGAATGATGGATAAGTAGGTCACATGCTTGGATAATAGGAGTCTAAACGGGATAGAGGAGCAAAGGGGTACAGATACAAAAATAACTGAAAGTAGCGGCGCAGGTTAATAAGGCCATAAAAAGGCAAATCAAACACTAGAGTTCATTTCCAGAGAGATAGAATTGAAAAGAAAAGAAGTTATGTTAACTTGTATAGAACTACAGCGAACCGCGCGTCACTTTCTAAGTAAACAAGTGGGCTTTCTGCTTCCTCTCTCCAGGACAACGAGATGCCCAGCGGTTCCGTGTGCTCACAATGTTCAACCTCTGCTTCAGTTCACGGGGTTTCTGCTCCTCTACATTGAACTTTCAAAAAAACAATTTAGCGGGAAAAAACAATTGCTAATAGTCAGTGATTTGGCTGAAATCAAAACTCTGAATCATTGAAACATAGAAAGGTTCCAGAACCAGGGGTAACAGTCTCAGGATATGGGGTATACCATTTAGAACCGAGATGAGGAGAAATCTTTTCACTCAGAGGGTGGTGAAGCTGTGGAATTCTCTACCACAGAAGGCAGTGGATGCCAAGTCATTAGATGTATTCAAGAAGGAGATAGATATGTTTCTTAATGCCATAGGAATCAAGGGATATGGGGAAAAAGCGGGAACAGGGTACTGAGTTAGAAAATCAGCCATGATCATTTTGAATGGTGCAGCATGCCCGAAGGGCCGAATGGCCAACTCTTGCTCCTATTTTCTATGTTTTTATGTGACAGCACAGAAGGAAGCCATTTAGCCCATCGAGTCCACGCCAGCTCTATGTTAGAGCAATCCAGCCAGTCCCACTCCCACGCCCAATCCCCAGAGCCCTGCAAATATTTTCCTCGAAGTACGACATTCAAGGGACATGCAAGAATGACGGAGGGTCAAACAGGAACAAGAGCTGGGACGACTCGCTCGACATTGCACCGTCACACATTCCGGTCAGTCGGCGGCTGCTCTGAGCTGAGCAGCTGAGGGGACCGTGAGATGAAGTCCTCCTCCGGGACAATTTAACGCTTGTGGAGCCTCAGAAGTTGCAACTCGCTGCATTGCGATTCATCTTTCTGGGGGTAATTCAGGTGCAAAAACATTCTAGGAGATGCTGGGGATTGAACCCAGGACCTCATACATGCAAAGCATGTGCACTACCACTGAGCTACATCCCCAGCCGAAGCAACGTTTTAACCAAGGAAAGAAGAACTGATTGCCTTCAGTTTATGCGGCCACCCAATGATTTACTGGGCCGAAAATCATCTCATTTTCTGCTCCAACAAGACAATTAAACATGGAGTTTGCGGACCTCATATAACTGTGGGTGAATGGAAGAAACCAGGCCTCGGCACTCAGAGTAATGAGAAAGGGGGCTTGGAGAAGAAAGGCTGGGAGAGGGGGTGAGAATCCTTGGGCTGTGCTCTCACCATCCTTCCTGTTTCAGGGCACATTTTCAAATACTCCCGTTATCAGTCACTTTGCTTACGGTTGGACGGGACTAGAAATGCTCAGGCACATTGTAGCAGAGGCCGGCAAGAATATGTCAAGCCCTTGAGATTAAGAAGAGGGCAACGTGAGGCGCGGAGACACTCTCCCTCCTTACCCCTATTAAGCTGTAAATCCCCCGTCCCCACACTCTCCCTCCTTACCCCTATTAAGCTGTAAATCCCCCGTCCCACTCATTCTCCCTCCTTACCCCTATTAAGCTGTAAATCCCCCGTCCCACTCATTCTCCCTCCTTGCCCCTATTAAGCTGTAAATCCCCCGTCCCACACTCTCCCTCCTTGCCCCTATTAAGCTGTAAATCCCCCGTCCCACACTCTCCCTCCTTGCCCCTATTAAGCTGTAAGTCCCCCGTCCCACATTCTACCTCCTTGCCCCTATTAATCTGTAAATCCCCCGTCCCACACTCTCCCTCCTTGCCCCTAATAAGCTGTAAATCCCCCGTCCCACACTCTCCCTCCTTGCCCCTAATAAGCTGTAAATCCCCCGTCCCACACTCTCCCTCCTTGCTCCTATTAAGCTTTAAATCACCCGTCCCACACACTCTCTCCCTCCTTGCTCCTATTAAGCTTTAAGTCACCCGTCCCACACACTCTCTCCCTCCTTGCCCCTATTAATCTGTAAATCCCCCGTCCCACACTCTCCCTCCTTGCCCCTATTAAGCTGTAAATCCCCCATCCCACACACTCTCCCTCCTTGCCCCTATTAATCTGTGAATCCCCCGTCCCACACACTCTCTCCCTCCTTGCCCCTATTAATCTGTAAATCCCCCGTCCCACACACTCTCCCTCCTTGCCCCTATTAATCTGTAAATCCCCCGTCACACACTCTCCCTCCTTGCCCCTATTAATCTGTAAATCCCCCGTCCCTCACACTCTCCCTCCTTGCCCCTATTAATCTGTAAATCCCCCGTCCCACACACTCTCCCTCCTTGACACGTCCTCGCTGTTTGAAATCCAGATTCATCACAGCCTCTATTTTTCTCCCTTTCTCTCCTGAATGTTCTGCATTATGGTGGGTTTCGGCCCCAGTCACTGTTTACCCTCCAGTACCCGGGCAAATGGAAATTCTGCACTTGTGAGTCTTTCCAGCGAACTGCCGGCATTTCGACCACGGGGAGCAGCACAGCCGCCGTCCCTGGCTGATTCTGTCCGGCAAAGCTGAGGCCAACTTTAGCAGATCAACAACAACCTGCGCCTTTAACGTCGTAAAATGTTCCAAAGCACTTCACAAGAGCGTAATCAGAAAAACAATTGACTCTGAGCCAAAGAAGGACACATTAGGACTAAGCTTGGTCAAAGAGCGAAGGAAGTTGGCCATGAACAAGATGCCAGATTTGGAAAACGCAGAGTTCTCAGAGGTGACATGGAAAGAGGGAATTTGAACAGTTGATCCACTTGGCACTGAAGTGTCTGAAACTAATGATAGGAACTCCAGATAAAATAAATACTGACAAATGTTAAAACTACTTTCTTGACAAAAGAAATCTCGATTGAGCTTTTCAAAGATAAATTATTAACAGGGGTTCCCACTAACTCACCTGACTCACCGACCCAGGTTCCACCCGTCAAGCACCACGATTGGTGCAGAACACGCTGCTCCCTTGGCCCTCCAGCCTGGGCTCTCTTCCTGTTGGTTCTTCGGGCAATCAATCACAACTCGCCAACATTACGCTGCCGGGTGAAGTTGAGGGGCTCAGAGAAAGAAAATAAAATGAGGCCTTGAATCTGAATTGGAAAATTAGAGAAACAAGATTCAGTTCATCAACTTAGCGATTTAAAATCGAATCAAATGAAAAGCTGCAATTATTATTGGCGTGTCTTTGGCTCTCTGCTTCAAATGCATTTCTTTCGGTTCACGATATCATTTACACATCGAGCTGACTTTAAAGCTCCTCTCCACCCATCTTTTGTTTCTTTACTTGTCCCATTACCACACTCATTCCCTTGCACCATCATCCCTTTTATCATTTACACATCGAGCTGACTTTAAAGCTCCTCCAGACCCATCTTTTGTTTCTTTGCTTGTCCCATTACCACCCTCCTCCCCTTGCACCATCATCCCTTTTGTCACATTATCACTCCTGCCCTCCACCTCACACAGACCTTCCATTTTGTACTTCCCCTGCCCGCGCCTTTTGCCTGGCTCTGTACCTGATTTAAAAACTATTAACTCTTTAACTTCTTCCAGTTCTGACGAAACCTTAACTTTGACCTGAAACGTTAACTCTGTTTCTTTGTCCACAGACGCTGCCTCACTTGCTTTCCAGCATTTTCTGTTTTTATTTCACATTTCCAGCATCCGCAGTATTTTGCTTTTGATTAGATAAACTTCGCCCTTCTGAACCAAATCACTGAAATATCAGCAAGAGGGGTTTACAATGGCTGATGATCTTACCCAGAATGCCCCGCGGGGTAGAATACGGTCTATCTCCATTCGAAGGGGCGCAATGCGCAGTCGCGGCCAGGGCCGCTGGCCGGAGAAATCAGCGCCTCTGAGAGATAGAGGGGTTTCTGGGGCGCGGGGGATTGTGGGGCATCCGGCCGCCATTAGTCGCAGGTTGTGGGTCAGTGCTTTATTGCGCGCGTCGCCCACAGAACCGTTTCTGGAAATACAGACTGAGGAATTCAGAGCGGGTTTGCTGAACAGACACTGACCGTACAATGTGGAACAGAGTTTATCAAACTATTTTTCTCGTGACACAGTGGAAGAAAAAACACTTCCCCCAGGGACCCCAAACAATAATAACTTCAGACTGGAGTTTGCATCAAATCCCAATAAAGGTCAGTCCATGCTCGCTCTTCACTTCACTTCAAGTAATAACTAAAATTAGACATCGACGTTGCTTGAAAAGCATTTTAAATACAGTATAAATACAGCAAAAGAAGATCAGGTTGAGTTTCGCTTCCTTAATGTGAGGGGTGGGTCTGTCAGTTGGTCATGATCTCGTTCCAATCTGGATCACAGGATGAAAGTGCTTCACGCATCTCAGGTGCGCTGTAAAGTTTCTTTCTCTTGTATTTAACCTTGTCAAAGTCGAAAATCCCAGTTCGCACATGTAGGTTGTTGTGAACGGCAGCAACAACAGAACAGTAATCATAACAGAGGATATTCTTTGAAAGCACTGATCCAAAAAGATGACAAACTGAATGACTTGTGGCGTGTTTTCAGTGTGCTCACAGGTGAGTCGCACCGGCTCGTTTTCTTGCTCAGGCATCAAGTTTAGCCTCATTATTGATTCAGGATTTTCGAAAGCAAAAGGATCTTTCACGCAACGCTTTTCCTTCAAATTTTCAAATCCCTCTGCAGGGAAGTAGCGACTAAAATGGTCAGACAGAGCAACGAGATGTAACTGTGTGACACATTTCATTTCATTCCCTTTTTCTTCATTGATGCTGTTCTCCTCAATGTGTTGCAACAGTGTGAAGCAGTAACTGAGCTCCGCTCCCATTTCTGAGCGTAACTCTTCAAAAACCCTGCAGTTCAGTGAGTTCCTTCAATGAAAACCCCCTTCTCATTCCAAGCCATTATAGAGAGTGCGGTGCCCAGAACTGAGCACTGAACTCTAAATGATGCCTAACCAGAGCTCTGTATAACTGGGACATAACTTCCACTGCTTTTTATTCCAATTCCCTTGAGATAAAAATCAAAATTTAATCTCCATTTTAACATTTTTTTGTGATTTAGTGATCACTTTTATTGATTTCTGTACTTGGTCACTTAAATCTCTCTCCTCCCCCACAGTACCTGGCTTCTTGCCATTTAGAAAATACACAGATCTATCGTTTTATGGTCCAAAGGGATGACCTCACACTTCCCCACGTTGAACTCCATCTGCCACAGTTTCACCCACTCACGTAATCTATCAATGTCCCTTTGCAAATTTCTGCTCCCATCTACAATGTTTACTGTGCTACCTAAATTATTGTCGTCAGCACACTTGGAAATAAAGCTCTTTACATAAGAACATAAGAAATATCAGCAGAATAGGCCATATGGCCCATCGAGCCTGCTCCGCCATTCAATAAGATCATGGCTGATCTTCGATCTCAACTCTACTTTCCCGCCCGATCCCCATATCCCTTGATTCCCCAAGAGTCCAAAAATCTATCGATCTCAGCTTTGAATATAACTCAACGACTGAGCATCCACAGCCCTCTGGGGTGCAGAGAATTTCAAAGATTCACAATCCTTTGAGTGAAGAAATGTTTCCTCATGTCGGTCCTAAATGGCCAACCCCTTATCTTGAGACGATGAGCTCCAGTTCTTGACTCTCCAGCCAGGGGAATCAGACTCTCAGCATCGACCCTGTCAAGCCGTCTAAGAATTTTATACATTTCAATGCGACCATCTCTCATTCTTCTAAACCCCACCGAATATTGGCCAATTTGACACAATATTTCCTCACACGACAATTGCAGCAAGACCTCCTTACTCTTATATTCCAACACCCTTACAATAAAGGCAAACATATCATTTCGCTTCCTCACTCTCATTAGACCCTTGGTAAATCAGTATTTCCAGCATGTTTTTCCTCTTTTCCTTCTGTCGGGAAAATAAATGAAGTTTGAAAACATTTTACTATAATTACACCCGATTATGTTTTGGAAACAATATCCAACTGAACTGCATCAAATTCGATTATAAACTTAAGAGTTTCTGATGGAAATAAACTAATAAGAACACTGAATTGCGATGGCCGGGAATCGAACCCGGGTCAACTGCTTGGAAGGCAGCTATGCTCACCACTATACCACCATCGCTGAAAATAATCAACAATAAAATATTTCCCAAACATCAGACCCTGAACAGACACTGCAGGCTGTTGGATTTTGTTCTTCATTTTCACTGGTTTCTGACGGATCCTTTCTCGCTCTGTTGCAGTTCCTGTTTCCGCCCAGTAGATTTCCCCAACCCCCAATCAATGGAAATTCCACACCAGCCAGTAATTCTTCACCTGATATCGGACTGAAGAGACAGTCGATACCTGCAATACTTGACCAGCTGGAAATACATTTTACCACAGCTCACATCAGCATTTGAGTAAAGTTAAATAATTCCATTAAATCATTACAGAGACCTGACTACCAACTGGAAAGGAATGGCAGCTTAATATTCAAGTCTATCAGATCTTTAGAAAGGACAGGGAAATAGGGAATGGAGGAGGAGCAGCAATATTACTAAAGGACAATATTACAGCAGTTCAAAGATAGAATATCAGTGAGGGTGAGCGGGCAGTGTAAACACTCTGAGAGAGACCCATCACAAGTGTCCCCACTGTACTCCCCCAGAAGGTATAAGAAGGGCGAGTGCGGGAGGATTTCTTCATTCTTTGTGAAAGTGTTTGTGAGATTGTGGAAATGTCTGGAAGAGGAAAAACCGGCGGTAAAACTCGGTCCAAGGCCAAGATTCGCTCATCCCGGGCCGGACTGCAGTTCCCTGTTACCCGTGTTCACAGGCTCCTGCGAAAGGGGAACTATGCTGAACGTGTGGGTGCCGGAGCCCCGGTCTATCTGGCTGCTGTGCATCGAGTATCTGACGGCTGAAATCCTCGAGCTGCCCGGCAACGCGGCCCGGGACTAACAAGAAGACCCGCATTATCCCCAGACACCTGCAGCTGGCCATCCGCAACGACGAGGAGCTCAACAAGCTGCTGGGACGGGTGACCATCGCTCAGGGTGTTGTCTGATATCCAGGCCGTGCTGCTGCCGAAGAAAACCCGCATTGTGAGCTCCAAGAGCAAGTAAACCGGCCAAGGCTTAATCTGATAACCCAAAGGACAGGACCAAACTCATTGAAATCTTTGAAGAAGGAACAGAAAGTGCAGACAAGTTTAATGCAGTAGAGGTGATATATTTGGATTTTCCGAAGGCATTCTATGTTGTACCACATTGTAGACTCATGGCTAAGTTCAGAGCACGTGGAGTCAGAGTCAGGTGGCTGAATGGACAGTAAGTTGGCGACAAAACTGAAACCGGAGAATAGAGGTTAAGGGTCGCTACTCAGACTGGCAAAAGGTGGGAAGTTGAGTTCCAGTTGCTGGGACCACTGTTCTTCACAATTTACATTAACGATTTGGATTCGGGAATCGGAAGTACAATTCCAAAATTTGGGGACGACACCAAATTGGGGGATTAAGTTAATACAAAAGAAGAATGCATCAAAATGCAAGAGGGAATTAATAAACTTACAGAATGAAGAATCAGGAGGTCACACACTGCTTGGATAATAAGAGTCTAAACGGGATAGAGGAGCAAAGGGATCTCGTGGTACAGATACACAAATTACTAAAAGTAGCGACCCAGGTTACTCAGGTCATAAAAAGACAAATCAAACAGTAGGATTCATTTCTAGAGGGATAGAGTTGAAAAGCAAAGAAGTTATGTCAAACTTGTATAGAACCTTGTTTAGACCAGACTTGGAATACTGCGAAAAGGTCTCGTCTCCATATTATAGACATAGGGGCATTGAAGAAGGTGCAATCAAGATTCAAAAGGATGATACCAGAAATGAGAGGATATTCTTATCAGGAAAGACTGAACAGACTGGGTCTCGTTTCACTCGAAAAGAGAAGGCTGAGGGTTGATCTGATCGAGGTTTTTAAGATAATGATAAGGTTTGTTGGGACAGATGTAGAGAAAATGTTTCCACTTGTGGGGAGTCCAAAACTTCAGGTAATAAATATAAAATAGTCGCTAATAAATCAAATAGGGAATTCAGGAGAAATTGCTTTACCCAGAGAGTGGTTCGAATGTGGAACTTGCAACTACGAGGAGTAACTGAGGCAAATACCATAGGGGCATTTAAGGGGAAGATAGATCAGCACATGAGGGAGAAAGGTATCGAAGGATATGCCGATAGAGTTAGATGAAGTAAGGAAGGAGGAGGCTCATGAGCAGCTTAAACACCGGCATAGATTAGTTGGGCCGAAAGGCCTGTTTCTGGGCTGTAGTTTCAATGTAACTCGGTGCAAAGGCTCTTTTCAGAGCCACCCTCTGTATCTGTGAAAGGACTGGTTACTGTCTGAAGGGAGACGCTGATATCATGCTACCAGTGTGGCTTTGAGCTGCTTTTGTCTCGTTGTGGACGAGATGAGGTATTAATGGGACTGGAGTCGGGGCAGTGACTACAGTCCGGTACTTTAAACGGTGACTTATAGATCCCAGCCCACACATCACCAGATTTCTTGTATTTATTTAAACTACTTGCCATGCTGGGCTCGTAAAGAATCACCAGAACTGCTCGACTATCCTTTCTACATCTGTGGAATTCAGCGCTTCACTCCGTTTCTGTTCTATTTTGTTGGATTATTTACATAACGCATCAAACTCACTGGGGAATCACTGAAATGTAACTCTGTATAGAAACAAATAACAGTGAATTGCCTGGTGCCCAGGAGATCAGGAACATTACTCACCTTTCGTCCTGTTAACGAGTAAACCGTGTTTAGAGTCCACCGACCCGCTTTTGTTCCATATGGGGGATTAAACAGAGAAATCGCGAGGGGAGGAGACAGTCAGAGTGACAGAGGGGAGAGCGGCCTCTGATCTTCCAGCTCCACCTCCAGTTCTCTCCATCCCACAGTTTCAAACCGTTTATCGATAATAGAACCGAACCTCAGCGCTCCGCACAAACCCTGACAGACCCGGGCTTCATATTCAAGGGTTCCCAAAACCCGAAGCTTTCAAATAAGCCCCGTTACAATGAGAAATCGTTAATATTCCTGCCTAAATACAGTCCATTCAATAACAAGTCAACTCGGCTCCTCCATTTCAGTCTGTTTCCCTGTTCTATCTCCCCACACATCCCCTCCCAGACGGGTTCAGCGTTTTACAAACACCTTATTCCAGCTTATTTGGAGAATCTCATGTGTTGGGGTTTGAGTTATGACGAGGAGTTTCTCCGCCAGTGTTACCGTCTCACAGAGACTCTCGCCCTGAATCTGTGAAAAGATTATGACCAGGAACTGGGACTGGAGCCGAACACATCCCCAGTTACAGTGAGGCCCGGCCCGGACATCTCATTCTCTCTATTTTATATCAGACAGTATCCCACTTTCATGTCCAGCAATAGAGAGATACGGAGACAGTATCAGTCTTACACTCACTATCTGTGTCCAAATTACGCTCAATAGCAGTATCCACCTTCATATACAGCACCAGAGAGAGAGAGGGAGGCAGACACGGTGAGAGAGACAGAGAGAGCGGTGAGACACAGTGACAGACAGACGTTAACAGTATTAGTTCCAGACTGACCGGTAAAGTGCCGTTTTATCCAGAAAGATCGCGTTGGAGAGACAGAAGATGCAATCTCATCTTTCACTGATATTGTACAAGGGTCAGAAACACTATTAATCCCACACTCGGGGACAGTACAGAGAGGGACAGAAACAATGGGTCACATTTAACCCTCTAATGCCTGTTGTACTATCTGCAGTTTTACAGCTCAGGGCTGTTCGATATTACTCTCAGTGACCTACAGTTTCACTCCGGTTAAATTAATCTGAGACTGTTGCTGCCTGATATTAACCCTACACGGTCCCAGCAAATACACCGACTCCCACTTTCCTCCCATGTTTCTCCAGGATTGGTTTGGGAAATCCTCTCCCAGTCACACATTATAGGGGCCATTAATGAAGAGAATCCATTGGCTGATTTCACAGCCGCTCACTTTATCTCTGAAAGGCTCTTTACCATCAAAAGACCCCGAGAGAAACAGCAGGGATGGAAACATCTAGTTTAATAGTTGGAGATTGTAAAGTCAGTCTGGATTCCAGCGTTAGGCACTGGTGGAATCCCATCTGTTTCCCATTCTCGTGCCTGTTCCTGCACTGCCTGTGGACCCCATTCCCTCTGACCTTTCCCCCAGACCCACTTCCTTTGCTCAGACTCGGAAAAATTCCAATTGGGGAAAGTTTCCATCGATTTTTGGATTGGGAATTGTGGGCGCCATTCCCTCAGTGAGCGGAAGAAGATGGTTTAAAACAGCTGGGAATGGAGCGATCACGGCCCCCGGGGGAAGGGAGCAAAGAGCAGCCTCGTTACAGCAGATCATCGCTTCGGGACCGTGTCCGCAGATGGGCTCAGACATCGGCATTGAGTCCGGGGGAAGGTCAGGGGGAGTCCGGGGGCTGTTTGTAAGAGGCGGAGTGGATCAGGAACTGGTCCCGGAACGTGGAGTGAGAGGGGGGAAGGGAGAGGTCATTCTCGGACTGTGTGTGTACAGGGTGTGTCCAGGGGAAGGGAGAGAGAATGGGAAGAACCTGCTATTAAAATCATTGCTGCTTTCTCTCCCCAAACCAGGAGTGAATGGTCCTGGTTTAGTTCCAGCCTCACCCTGTTTATTGTTATTGGACAGTGAAGAGTGGAAACAGAGCCGGACAGTAAGGATGTGGGGAGTTATACAAAGAGCATCTATTGCAGGCATCAGGTGAGAAGTGTCAAGGACACATTTTAAACAGCGGCTGTTTGGTTTCCGTTGAACGGTTAGTCCCATGGGAGAGGGGATTAGAAACCTGACCTGTACAAAGGTCCCTGCTACATCGGGTCGTCCCATTCATGGATCGGTGCAGGGGTTGGGCCGTGTCTGGATGTTATTAAATTGTTGTAAAACAGCCCAACACACCTGGTATGCAGAAGCTGAGTGCTGCAGTACTGCAGTGGAGTCAGACACTGACACTGTTTGTATCACTGGATTTCATTTGTGGATATTCAAAATGATCATTAACAGAGATATTAAACTGATCACTTCTGTCTTTTCTACCTCACCTGTTCCTGAGTAACAAGAGATCATTTTCTTTCTCCAGGCAAACCCTTGAACGATCCAGAATAAATGTGATGCTTCCTCCACCCGAGGCAGAAGGAACAGTACAGCCAGCTCCTTCTCACACACAGTAAGTATATTATCACTCACAGAGCACAGAGACACAGACAGGTCATCAGTTCCACAGTCTCAGACAGCAGGAGTAGTCAGTCCCACAATGATCACAATTTCCAGAGACACATTTTCAATCCAACAGTCAAGCAGAGTAGGTGAGGCAGACACTGTTCCATTTCCCCCTAACTCAGTCCCGCTGACAGGTAGATACAAAAATCCCAGTCCAAAATCACACTCTCAGAGTGAAAGGCACTGTGTCAATCTCACAATAGAGCAACATTAGCTACGAATTAAATACCAGATAGAAATCACACATGGTACCCGATTCAAAGGTACAGAATGAATCCCAATAATGTACCCCGAGATTCAAATTGAATACTAGCCCAGAACTCTCACACACATGACTTTAATCCATGGAATATCCATTCGAAATGTGTATCATATGATACAAATTGCACACAAGTCCAAAACTCAGGCAGAGTATCAGATTGAGAAATATTGAAAGATAGTAAACCTGAGAGACAAATTAGATACCTGTTCAGAATGAACTCGTAGAATGAGATTTAAAGATAGAGTATCAATTCTATTAGTGCAGACTGAGATACACATTACATACCAGTCCAAAAATCTCATACAATATTAGACTGAAAGATACGGTATCAATTCCATTTCTACAGACTGATCTACACATTACATACCAATTCAAAAATGTCACCTTATCAGTTTTAAAGATACATTATCATCCACAACAGTACTCACAGAGATAGAGATTTAATAGTACTCCAAAAAGCGCACAAATAATCTGGTTAAAACCTCCAGCATCAAATCCGAAAGTATGTCCATATTTACCAATTAAACAAGGAGTAAAACTATTTAAACATTGAGATATAAAAGCTGCAATATTGAACACCATAATTTAATCTGAGAGAATAATTACGTACAGATACAGAATGAATCTCACATTCAGAGACAGTACCAGAGACACACAGACACAGAATGACTCCAACTCTCACAGATGCAGAACGAATCCCAAACTCACATACAGTACAAGAGACTGACAGACACACAGTTAATCCCACACTCACACACAGTGCCAGAGACTGACAGGTACAGTATGAATCCCACACTAACATGCAGTATGAGTAACTGCATATATAGGATGAATTCAACTCCCACATACAGTACTGGAGACTGTATATACAGAATGAATCCCACAATCACATGCAGTATGAGTAACTGCATATATAGGATGAATTCAACTCCCACATACAGTACTTGAGACTGTATATACAGAATGAGTCCCACAGTCACATGGAGTACCAGAGACTGACAGATACCGAAAGAATCCCACACTAACACACAGTTTTATATAAAGAATTAATCACAAACTCTCACACACACTGCTGACAAGATACAGAATCAATTCCAAACTCACACACAGTATCAGAGAGTGACAAGATACAGAATGAATCCCACATTCACACACAGTACCAGAGACTGACAGATACAGAATAAATCCCACACTCACACACAGTACCAGAGACTGACAGATACAGAATGAATCCCACACTCACACACAGTACCAGAGACTGACAGATACAGAATGAATCCCACACTCACACACAGCACCAGAGACTGACAGATACAGAATGAATCCCACACTCACACACAGTACCAGAGACTGACAAATACAGAATGAATCCCACACTCACACACAGCACCAGAGTCTGACAGATACAGAATGAATCCCACATTCACACACAGTACCAGAGACTGACAGATACAGAATAAATCCCACACTCACACAGTACCAGAGACTGACAGATACAGAATGAATCCCACACTCACACACAGTACCAGAGACTGACAGATACAGAATGAATCCCACACTCACACAGTACCAGAGACTGACAGATACAGAATGAATCCCACACTCACACACAGTACCAGAGACTGACAGATACAGAATGAATCCCACACTCACACACAGTGCCAGAGACTGTCGCAGCATGAAATGGTCCTTATCAAAGTCACAAATGATACCCTATGTGACCACCACCATGATAAACTAACCCTCCTCATCCTTCTCAAATACAATATCTCACCGTGCTGTTATGCTGTTAGACTAGTTTCCTCTCTCTGCTCTTATTTGGAATATGTTGCTTTTCTGTCTGACAACACTTGGTATCATCGTATGATGTTCGTCCACAAGAGGAGATCATTCGGCCCATCGTGCCTGTGCTGGGTCAAACACACGTATTCGTTCAAAATTCATTCAGAGATAGATTGAGTGCTTTGTTATCAGAAAATTGCCTGAACCCCCACAGTCTACAGTTTTCCTCCTCGCTATCAACGACACGGTCAATTTTTGTGTCACCGGCAAATTTCTTAATCATGCCCCCGACGTTTAAGTCCAAATTGTTAATGTATACCACAAAAAGCATAGGACCAAGTACGGAGCCCTGCAGCACCCAACTGGAAACAGTCTTCCAGCCACAAAAAAACACCCGTCGACCATTACCCGTTGCTTCCTGCCACTGAGCCAATTTTGGCTCCAATAAGCCACATTCCCTTGGATCCTATGGGCCTTTACTTTTTTGACCAATCTGCCATGTGGGAATTTTTCAAAAGCCTTGCGAAAATCCATGTCGACTGCATCAATTGCGCTACCCTCATCGATCCTCCTTGTCACCTCCTCGAATAATTCAATCAGGTTAGTCACACACGACCTCCACTTAAAAAATCCATGCTGACTGTCCTTGATTCGTCCGTGCCTTTCGGAGTGACAGTTGATCCTGTCACTCAGAATTGATTCCAATAATTTGAAATGGAGTCTTTCTCCTGCTTGCTGCAATAATAGATAAGGCGGTGATGTACCATCAGGCCCGGCTAGCTCAGTCGGTAGAGCATGAGACTCTTAATCTCAGGGTCGTGGGTTCGAGCCCCACGTTGGGCGAGTATCATTTAAAACTTTTATGTTGCGTTCACTGGCCAACGGTGCAGAATTGATGCATAATGAAACGTTAAATTTGTAGTCAGGATGGCCGAGCGGTCTAAGGCGCTGCGTTCAGGTCGCAATCTCTTCCGGTAGGCGTGGGTTCGAATCCCTCTTCTGACATTGCTTATTTTTACGAAGACGTGAAAATATTTTATTTGTGGATTGGGCTGCAGCTGATTTTTAGACCAAGTTGATTTGCTCCTCCCACAAAAGCAACTGGCTTTGTCATGGAAATGTGACTTGAGAAGTTTCAAACGGTGATATGTTTGACATATTAATGACCTGGACAAAGAAATAGAACAGCAGTGGGAAACATTTAAAACGGTGATAAATAGAGTCCAGGAGAAATATATCCCACTAAAAAGCAAGAACAAACTAGCCAGAAATGACACACCAAGGATGAATAAAGAAACAAGGGCAAAATTTAAACTGAAGAAAAGGGCACACACTAGCCAATAAAGGAGAGAGGGGAATGTGATAAGACTGGGAAAGAAGTCTGAAGATCTATTGGAAAGGCAAAAAAAGGAATATCAAAAAAAGCAAAGTATTCGAGACACATCAACAGCCAAAGAAAATTTAGGATAGGAATATTTGCACGAAGTGATTTTTAGGTAGTCGCCTTTAAATGTTTCAAAGGCGACTGCGAATTTATGATCGTCTGGCCATTTCACCAGCCGTGTTGAAAACAAAACATGTCTCTTAAGGGGAGTCTATAACGAGGGGGCATAGATTTAAGGTGAGAGGGGAGAGATACAAAAGGGTCCAAAGGGGCAATTTTTTCACTCAAAGGGTGGTGAGTGTCTGGAACGAGCTGCCAGAGGCAGTAGTAGAGGCGGGTACAATTTTGTCTTTTAAAAAGCATTTGGACAGTTACATGGGTAAGATGGGTATAGAGGGATATGGGCCAAGTGCAGGCAATTGGGACTAGCTTAGTGGTATAAACTGGGCGACATGGACATGTTGGGCCGAAGGGCCTGTTTCCATGTTGTAACTTCTATGATTCTATGATTCTATGATAATAGGGCCACTAAGGGAGACACACGACAAACTCACAGGCAATGACAGCGAAATGGCAGAAATATTAAATAATCACTTTGCTTCAGTATTTACCAGGGAGACTGGTATTGTGGGCATGACAGTAGAAGAAGAGATCAAAAAGATATGTAAAGACATTTAAGATCGAAAGGGGGAGATAATTGATAAACTAATCAATCTTAGAGAGGAAATTTCCTGTTAGGTGCCTAACCAGAGTTTCAAACCGCTCAGCCACGCTAATTTCCGTATTACTGTTCAGGAGCTTATTTCACAGGGACACGATTACTGCGCTCCATTTAGGGAGGCTCAGTGAAAGGCGGAAATTGATCTATTAATAGAATCATAGAATAAGATAGCGCCATTCAGCCCATCGTGCCAGTGCCAGCTCTCTGAAAGAGCTGTCCAGTTCGTCCCACTCGCCTGCTGTTTCCCCATAACCCTGAAAAAGTTTGATCCAAGCGTTTATCCAATTCCCTTTTGAAAACTGTGAGTTAAGAAAAACAATATTGAAAGGGGTGCTGGGGCCTCTGCAGCGTCGATGTAGAGTGTGTGATGATTGAAGTTATCAAGATGGTTGCTTTACACATGGTATGTTGTGCAATCATCCTGAAATATCTTCAATATCCAATACAAATTGAATTGCAAACCTGACGGACAAACACTGGAAAACAAGTCACGAGTGAACGCAAATCATCTCGGACCCGTTTTTAGCCTCACGGCACTTCAAATAAAGTGAAATAACTTGACATTGAAAAGATTTGGAACTTGCATCTATGCCTTTATCTGTTCCATTTCTTAAAGTTGCTGGCGTCTGATGATGGACACGCCTCTGCTCCCTCCATTGAACAAGAAAGGAGGTGTTTGACGATGACGGGACCTGTTGGTTATGAGCTCATCCTTTACATTGAGTGGGTTCGCGTCCTTTAAACGGCGTCAGCTTTAGCCCAGCGGTGAACTTCGCAACAAACAAGTTCATCACCGTCTCACCGCGGGCACTGACTGACACGTTTATCGTTATTTCTTTCAGACCGAAATAAATAGGAACCGTGATTTTAAATTTGCACGAAGTGATTTTTAGGTCGTCGCCTTTAAATGTTTCAAAGGTGACTGCGAATTTATGATCGTCTGGCCATTTCACCAGCCGTGTTGAAAGCAAAACATGTCTCTAACTTTCGCGTCTTTTTTCGAAAGGCAAAAAACATATTTCCCGTGACCTCTGAAGGATGGACAAGTACATTTCAGAAAGCAGAAGCAAGTTCACCAGCCTTTTAACCCGGAGTCAGACCTTTGCGCCACGCACTCTGAAGACAGGCTCCTGGATGTTATTATATTTTTTGAATGTTTCTCAAACACCGTTTCATATATTGGTTGAATGGATGAGGCTGATCAAATCTCCGCCAGATCCCACCGGGAATGAGACAGCATTGGAAGCAGCCTTCACCCCCAATATCACACTGGCATTCATCGCCTGCTCTCAGCGGACTGCATTAACAGGGCTTGGAGATATGGACTTTGTTCACATTTAATCAGCAATGTGAATCGTTCAATATTTAATCATTTTTAATGGGGACAAGGTTTCAAAATATTTCCGCCCGGTTTCGAACCGGGGACTTTTCGCGTGTGAGGCGAACGTGATAACCACTACACTACGGAAACCTGATACCTTCAACCTCGTGATAGGGATATAACCCCTCAGCCAAACTAATTTCCGTATTACTGTACAGGAGCTGATTTCACAGGGATACATTTACTGCGCTGTATTTCGGAAGGCTGCAGAGAAGGATCGGTGGAGATGGTCAGGCAGGGAATCCCAGAGCATCGCGCCGACACAAACATTTCACTGTTTTTTTTTCATGTGCCTGATATCCGACCGCAGTGTAAATTATGGCGAATCAGGCATGCTCAGATGACATTGTTCACAGAGTATTTTCTTGCAGCCAAATCACACATTGGAAAACTTGAAATGAGATGAAGAGATCGGAGCCATTTAAAGTGCTCCCAGTTACTGCTGATCAGGAATTGAAACATGGCACCGGCTTCAGTGCTATCAGAATGAGGCAATGAATCCAAAAGTGGGACGAAAAAGGTGCAATTTTCGTCCCTGGGTGGGCTCGAACCACCAACCTTTCGGTTAACAGCCGAACGCGCTAACCGATTGCGCCACAGAGACCGTCTGGTCCTTTTTCTTGCAAGATACACTAAAGCAGCGTGTCACCGAGCCAAAGTTACATGTTGCAGCCACAGAAATGCAATTGTCCACCATCAGTGTTACTTTTCCAGAAACAAAGGATGGGACATTGTTTGTGGAAACATGGAAACGGTCTGGTCTCGCTCACAGCGTCGATATCACCGACAACCAGCTCTCCTGCAACCGGCGCGCCCACCGGTGCTTTGTCTGTTAGTTCGTTGCACTGTGGGAGATCCTTCGCCACACTGACTGCAGCGGTTTAAAAAGCCGGCTCACCACCACCTTCTCAAGGGCTTTTTGGGATGGGCAATAAATGCCGGCCTCGCCAGCGACGCCCACATCCCATGAACGAATAAAAAGAAAATATTCTGAGCGTCCTGATGCTGATGTCAGGTTTTGATCCCTGATCTGCAGTAACTGGGAGCTGAAATATTAATTGTACCGAATGCAAACACTCCCTGATATATTTAACACTCTTACATGCCTTCCCTGCTGGCCTCGTCGTTCGGCTTCGGTGTTTTCATCACGGCGGCCTGGGTTGGGAATATGCTGTTACAAAAAAGAATTGCCAATTTTGTCGAATCACAGCAAACTTACGGCACAAAAGCAAGCCATTCGGCCCATCCTGTCCGCACCGGCCGGAAATGAGCTACCCAGCCGAATGCCACTTTCCAGCACTCGGTCTTTAACCTTGTAGGTTACGCCACTTCAAGTGCATATCCAAGTATTTTTTTAAATGTCACGAGGGATTCTGCCTCGACCACCCAGTCAGGCAGTGAGTTCCAGACCCCTACCACCCTCTGGGTGAAAAAAATTATCCTCAGCTCCCCTTAAATCATTCCACCAATCATTTAAAATCTATGCCCCCGAGTTATTAACCTCCCTGCTATGGTAAATAGGTCCTTCCCATCCACTCTATCTCGGCCCTTCATAAATTTGTACACCTCAATTAAATCACCACTCAGCCTCCTCTGTTCCAAAGAAAACAACCCCTGACTATCCAATCTTTCCTCACAGCCAAAATTCTCCAGCCATGGCAACCTCCTCGTAAATCTCCTCTGTACCCTCTCTATTGCAATCGCAGCTTTTTTGACCAGTCTGTCATTTGGGACCTTGTCAAAAGCCTTGCTAAAATCCATGTAGACGACATCAAAGTACTCCAGGTGTGTTCTCACCAAAGCCCTATTTAATTGCAGCAAGACTACCTCACTCTTATACTCCAACCTACTTTCAAAACGGCCAACATACCATTTTTCTTCCTAATTGATTGCTGTTCCTGCATGTTAACTTTCTGTGATTTGTTTACAAGTACACCCAACTCCCTCTGAATACCAACATTTATTGGACTCTCAACTTTTAAGAAATATTCTGCTTTTCGATTCTTCCTACCAAAGTGGACAATTTCACATTTTCCCACCTTATACTCCAACTGCCACCTTCTTACCCAATCACTTAACCTGTCCACCTCCCTTTGCGTCCTCCTCACGGCTTACTTTCCCACCTGTATCATCAGCAAACTTGGAGACATTACACTCAGTACCCTCATTTAAGTCAGTAATATAGAATGTAAACAGCAATTGCAACAAAAATTGTCTGCCCAGGATCGAAAGCAGGGTCGTTCGCGTGTAAAGCGAACTGGTAATCACTGCACCACAAAAAGCCGCTGCTTACTTATACTGGACAGAGGGGAACTGACCGGACACCTCTCTCTGCTCTGAGTGGGACAGTTGAACTTCTCTTTAAACAACATCTCTCCTGTCCCACACTAAAATCATGGAATAGAATCATAGAATATTACAGCACAGAAGGAGGCCATTCGGCCTTGTTGCCTGCTACTCTTTGAAAGTGCTGTCCAAATTCGTCCAAAAAACCCAGCCATTTCCCGTAACCTTTCAAATCAGTTCTCTTCAAGTACCTGTCCAATTGCCTTTTGAAAGTTCCTATGAAAGCTGCTTCCACCAGCCTTTCAGGGAGTAGCTACCAGTTCGTAACAACCCTCTGTGTGAAAAAAACTCCTCATTTCCCCTCTAGTCCTAAAAGCTCTCAATCCTTCTCCACGGATGCCTTTTTACAAACATTTCATTCATCAAAACCACACAAGTTACACAGGAAAAAGACTTCATTTTCAAGTAATGAACGTTCCGAAGGAGCTCCCTAATTTCCCTCCCCTAACATTATGAATCAGATCATTCTCGTCCGGATCCTTTTCCACATGAACCGGCCACGCCCACCCCCGTCAGGAAACAGCCATTCTGATTCTGTGACTGTGGCCAGCTTTGTTCGGGCAGTTGGTTTGACAGGGACCTCACACCGCACCCTCCTCCCGTGTTTTCTTCCACATCCGCAGATTGGGGCCGGGCCTGGACTGATTTTTTTTCTCTGTCTCACCCGGGGCCGCTGAGTTTCCTGCTCAGATCACAAACCAGCTCTCCGACACCCGATCACCAACTCACCCAGTTTGTAAATTGAAACTGGAGCAAGTGCCTCGAAAGAAGGCAAGAGATGTAGGGGAGGCAGCAACCTCTGACAAAATCTCAGGCTCATCAGAGAGGTTTGTGTATCTGAACCCCTAATAACATTCTGCTCCTTTTAAAGTTTTGATCATTGCACACTACGCGGCACTGACAGACTCGTCTCTTGCACTGACAGTCAAGCAAACGGAGGGTTCACTCGTGAAAGCAGCGTAAAAGTTTAAAACAGAATTCGCTCAACGTGGGGCTCGAACCCACGACCCTGAGTTTAAAAGTTGCATGCTTAACCGACTGTATGAGCCGGGCCAGCTGAAGCTTCGCCATTTTGTTTGTTATTGCAGCGAGGCGGCTGCTGGCTCCGCCCCAGGGGCTGAGTTTAGAATCGGAGAAGGATGCAGCTCAGAAGCAGGCCATTCGGGCCATCGCGCCTGTGCCTTGTCCGACAAACCATGCACCAGATTCTCCTGAATTCCAAGGTGTGGAACGAAAGCGATCAACAAAAGCCCTTACATTCGACCGTGGAGGTACAGGCAATTCTCCAAGAAACCGGTTTGTCCATTTCCCGGTGTTTACCTGTCTCTCTGGCTGTGATTATCTCTGTGCGTGTCGAGCTGCAGGCTGATTTTGAATTAATAAGTGTGTTTGTGTGTGTTTCTTTCAATAAATAAATCGGGGAATCAGACGCTTCTCTCACTAACACTGGGGAACTAGTGAGGCAGAATTCAGAGCAGTGTTCTGTTTATTGTGAAAAAGGGAATGCAATATGAATTCCGGAATTATTCAGACTCCTGAACCAGCGCTGAGAACAAGTGTGACCCCGACGTGATTTGAACACGCAACCTTGAATCAGACGCGCTGCGATTGCGCCTGGAGGTCGAATGGGAGGGACCTGGATGTTGACCTTGATGAAAGTTTCTCATGCACCGTTCAATTCATTTCAGATTGCCAAATCCCCGCCCACTCCCACCGGGTGTCAGGCAGCCTCAGAAGCAGCCTTCACCTGTTCGCGGCAGCATGACTGCAGCAAATCCAATTACACACACCGGGCACCCAGAATCATCACATCACAGGAAAGGAACTGGACGGGCAGCATCTGAAAAAACGCGGAGACTTTCGGTGTGTGGACTTTGTTCAGGACTGCTAACAGGACGGTGTGAAAATTTAAACTATGGATGTGTATAAATGGATGTCATGCTTCTTTATAAAGTGAGTGTTTATGTTATGTGTGCCATTTATAAATTTATTTTGATTATTTTTACAATGTGGTATATCTTGTTATAAATATATATCATTGCATCTGTGACACTTATAAATATATTTGGGTGTAATTGTGTGGTGGTTATCATTATATCTCTGTGTATCTGTGTTATGTATTTGTGTGTAATGAAAAATAAGAGAAAGAGTAATAAATATCCAGAAAACACATTTACAATATATACACCCCAATGAATGAATAAATAATACAGATGCATGTAAATACATTTACAATATATACACACCAATAAATGAATAAATAATACAGATACATGTAAATACATTTGGAAGCAGCAGTCATGAAATGCATTTGCATCCAACAAATCAGAAATATGTTTTTAATCTAACACGGCTGCAGCCCAATATATTTATAACTGTGGTAATCGTGTGTTAACGCGCTCTCTGGTGGTCCAGTGGTTGGCATCCGGCGCTTTCACCACCGTAACTCGCGTTCGATTCTCGGTTATCGCACTTGTTTTTACGAAACAGTTCACTTAATTGCGCAAAATAATTCAAGTCTCTGAGATGATTCTTTTAATAAACAACTTTCTGTTTCGCACTGAACGAAATGCTAACAATTTTGCCGAGTGACTGTCGAAACTACGCTATCTTTTCTGACTTTCATCCCTTCTCATTTTACGCAATTTATTTTAGGAGTCTGCTTAAAAGTGTTCAGTGGTTATGAGACCAGGAATCTGGTGCAGCCGTTGTTGAATGTGAAAGGATTGCAGCCCAATTTACATGAGAGAAAGCTCGCGCTTGGAAGTTTGTGAGGAGCAAGTTCCAACAAATTGTTTCTGACCCGGGATTAAAGCGAGAGTTTTTCGCGTGTGGGGTGAACATGATAAACATTACACCCCGAAAACATCTATTTAGTCCAGCCCAGGTCAGATGGAAGTGTTAAGGGAGAAAGTGAACTGCTGACTTCCACTTCTGGGGGATATCCCAAAGCGCTTCATAGAGGGGTAATCAAAAACATAGAATCATAGAATCACAGGAGGCCATTCGGCCCATCGTGCCTGAGCCAGCTCTTTAACTTAAATGGTGCAATTTTAAAGGGGGTGCAAGAACAGTGAGACCTGCGGGTATACGTACACTAATCTTTGAAGGTGGTAGGACAAGTTGAATAGATTGTAAAAAAAAGTATTCGGAATCGTTGACTTTATTAATAGAGGCACAGAGTACAAAAGCAAGGAACTTATGCTGAACCTTTATGAATCAGTGGTTAGGCCCCAGCTGGCCATCACACAATTCTGCCCACCACAATTTTGGAAGGATGTCAAGTCCTTGCAGAGGGTGCAGAGGAGATTTACTAGAATGGTGCCAGGGATGAGTGACTTCAGTGAGGTGGAGAGACTGGAGAAGCTGGGGTTGTTCGCCTTCGAGCAGAGACGGTTAAGGGGAGATTTAACAGAGGTGTTCAAAATCATGAACGGTTTTGATAGAATAAATAAGGAGAAACTATTTCCAGTGCGAGAAAGGATGGTAACCAGAGGACACAGATTTAAGGTGATTGGCAACAGAGGTGAGATGAGGAGAATTTTTTTAAGCAGCGAGTTGCCATGATCTGGAATGCGCTGCCTGAAAGGGTGGTGGAAACAGATTCAATAATAACATTCAAAGAGGAACTGGGTAAAAACTTGAATGGGAACATTTTGCAGGGCGATAGGGAAAGGGAAAGGGAGTGGGTCTAATTGGATAGCTCTTTCAAAGAGTTGCACAGGCACGATGGGCCGAATGGCCTCCTTCTGTGATGTTTCCATGCTGTGATTCTATGTTATGGAGGATTTTCTGATGCAGTGGATATTCGGGGCAGAGGACCAAGTGGGGATTGAGCTCGACGGCAAGTGTATACAGTTCAAAGGACTGAAGCCGATGGTTTCATTCTTCCCGTCGTTCAGCAGCAGGAAATTACTCGGCCATGCAGGCGACATTTTTGTCTTTATTCATGGGATGTGGGTGTCAATGGCAAGGTCAGCATTTATTGCCCATCCATAATTGCTCTTGAGAAGGTGCTGGTGAGCCGCCTTCGTGAACTGCACCTTTCATTGACTGTGTCATTGACATTTCCTGGATCGAGAAAATTTATTTCCGCTGGTTGGAGATTCGAGGACGAGGGGGCACAGTCTAAAAAATAGAGCCAGATCTTTCAGGAGTGAGATTAGAAAACACTTCTGCACACAAAGGGTGGTAGAAATTTGGGAACTCTCTTTTGCAAATGGCAATTGATGCTAGCTTAATTGCTAATTTTAAATCTGAGATAGAAAGCTTTTTGCCAAGCTAAGGTATTACGGGGTACGGGCCAAAGGCAGGTATATGGAGTTAGATCACAGATCAGCCATGATCTTATCAAATGGCGGAGTGGGCTCGAGGTGCTGAATAGCCTACTCCTGTTCCTATGGTACATTTCCCCAAGTGTCTGTTCTCTCCATAGTTGGTGAATGACCGCCTTGTGTTTCCAACATATTTTCGTTTAAAGCTCGGTTTAGGGATGAGCCGGTCGGCGTCAAAACGTGCCGTGGATCGAGACCGAGTTGGTTATTGCGGGAAGAGCAAATCAACTGGGCCGAAAAATCAACTGCAGCTCAAGCAACAAATAAAATAGGAGTCAAAATGACCAATGTCAGAAGTGGGGTTCGAACCCATGTCTCCAAGGAAGATGCACGCAGCGCCTTAGACCGCTCGGCGATCCTTACTAACCGATGGCTCCTTCATTCGAAACCCTTTCCACACCGAGACGCCCCCCGGTGAACGTGTCACTCACTCCAGTGCTTGGAAAGATAAATGCTGCTGGAAAGGCTGGGTGAGCGGGATGCCACCTCCCCGGGTTTTCCTGAGCCTATTGTTCCGATTTAATCACGGGAATATTCGCAATCAGAAGCTAAAAAGAATTAAAAGCTGAATCACAGAGAAAGGGAAATCCATCTGGTAATACTGCAAACGGAGTTCCCAGGTGGGTGGACTCGGCGCTTTTACCACCACCGCCCGGGTTGGATTCCGGGTCAGAAAAGCAGCTTTTGAACGACTTGTTATTAATCGCATGAACTCACTCAAAGTCTGTGGGAAGAGAAAAAACAATCATTGTTTTAATCACCATTAATTAACCGATAACGTTATTTTGCAGAATGAAACGCTACTGAGGGATGTTGGAAAACTTTAATAATTTCTTTTGTTTGATGAACTTTTTATCCCTTCTCATTTTACACACTGTATTTTAAAGGGCTCGGTTTAAAATGTTCAGTGCTCGTGAGACCACGGATTTGGGATAAATTTAACAGGACTGGCTGTTTCACAGAGAGAAAAAAATTGCCTCAACATAATGTTGCTGCCTGGGATCCATTCGCATGTAAGGCAAACGTGATAACCACGACACTACAGAAACCTCTGCTCCAATCATTAGCCAGAAGTTCGAATGACTGCATTGATTCTCTTTCATAATTATTCAATTGATCGAAGTTGCACAAGTCACAAAATAAAAATGTTCATTTCAAAGTTATTAAACTCCCAAATGTGACCTGCCTTGTGTGGACAGGGGTTGACCCTGACGTCACAGCCTCAACAAAACATATTCTCAACATTTCCATTGGGAACAGGAGGAGGCCATTCAGCCCCTTGAACCTGTTCCGCCATTCAATTAGATCAGAGATGACCCGTGCCTCAAATCCATTTACTCTCCTTTGCTCCCTATCCCTCGATACCCTTACACAACAAAAATCTATCGATCTCAGTCTTGAAAGCTTCAATTGACCCCCAGCATCCACAGCCTTTTGGGGGACAGAGTTCCAGACTTCTACTGCCCTTTGTGTAAAAAAGTGCTTCCTGATTTCGAACCTGAATGGCATGGTTCTAATTTTAAGGTTATGTCCCCCTTGTTCTTGATTCCCCAGAGGAAATTGATTCTCTCTCTCTATTCTATCGAATCATTTAAACATGTTAAACACCTCGATCAGACGCCCCTCAATCTTCTATACTCGAGGGAATACGAGCCTAGTCTCTGCAGCCTGTCCTCATAATTTAACCTTTTTAGCCCCAGTAACATTCTGGTGAATCTGCTCTGCACCCCCTCCAAGGCCAATCTATCCTTCCTGCGGTGCAGTGTCCAAAACTGAACGCAGTTACTCCAGACGCAGTCCAACCAGAGCTTTATATAACTGGAACATAACTTCCACTTCTTTATATTCCAGCCCCCTGAGATAAAGGCTAACACTCCGTTAGCCTCTTAAATTATTTTTGGACCCGTTCGTTAGCTTTTACTGATTTATGTAAATGAACCGTTAATTCTCTCTGCTTCTCCACAGTTCCGACCTTCTTACCATTTGGAAAATACCCTGACCATAGGTCCAAAGTGGATTACCCCACATTGAACTCCATCTGCAATAGTTTGGCCCACTCACTTAATCTATTAAAGTCCCTTTGCAACTTTCCAATCGCATTCCACACTACTTACTGTACCACCTAACTTAGTGTCATCAGCAAACTTGGATATACGACTCCCTGTTCCTTCATCTAAGTCATAAGAACATAAGAACATAAGAAATTGGAGCAGGAGTAGGCCAATCGGCCCCTCGAGCCTGCTCCGCCATTCAATAAGATCATGGCTGATCTGATCCCAACCACAAATCTAAAGAACACAACAAGTCGGAGCAGGACCCGGCCACATAGCCCCTGGGCCCTCTCCGCCACCCACAGGGCATTGACCGATCCGAACTCAGCTTCATGTCCAATTTCCTGCCCGCTCCCCATAACCCCTAATTCCCTTTACTTCTAGGAAACTGTCTATTTCTGTTTTAAATTTATCTAATGATGTAGCTTCCACAGCTTCCTGGGGCAGCAAATTCCACAGACCTACCACCCTCTGAGTGAAGAAGTTTCTCCTCATCTCAGTTTTGAAAGAGCAGCCCCTTATTCTAAGATTATGCCCCCTAGTTCTAGTTTCACCCATCTTTGGGAACATCCTTACTGCATCCACCCGATCAAGACCCTTCATAATCTTATATGTTTCAATAAGATCGCCTCTCATTCTTCTGAACTCCAATGAGTAGAGTCCCAATCTACTCAACCTCTCCTCATATGTCCGCCCCCTCATCCCCGGGATTAACCGAGTGAACCTTCTTTGTACTGCCTCGAGAGCAAGTATGTCTTTTCTTAAGTATGGAGACCAAAACTGTTTGCAGTATTCCAGGTGCGGTCTCACCAATACCTTATATAACTGCAGCAATACCTCCCTGTTTTTATATTCTATCCCCCTAGCAATAAAAGCCAACATTCCGTTGGCTTTCTTGATCACCTGCTGCAACTGCATACTAACTTTTTGATTTTCTTGCACTAGGACCCCCAGATCCCTTTGTACTGCAGTACTTTCCAGTCTCTCGCCATTAAGAAAATAACTTGCTCTCTGATTTTTCCTGCCAAAGTGCATAACCTCACATTTTCCAATATTATATTGCATCTGCCAAATCTCCGCCCACTCACCCAGCCTGTCTATATCCCCTTGCAGGTTTATTATGTCCTCCTCACTCTCTACTTTCCCTCCCATCTTTGTATCATCTGCAAATTTTGATATGTTGCACTCGGTCCCCTCCTCCAAATCGTTAATATAGATTGTAAAGAGTTGGGGACCCAGCAACGACCTCTGTGGAACACCACTGGTTACTGGTTGCCAGTCCGAAAATGAACCATTTATCCCAACTCTCTGCTTCCTGTTCGATAACCAATCCTCCACCCATGCCAGAATATTACCCCCAATCCCGTGATTTTTTATCTTAAGTAATAATCTTTTATGTGGCACCTTGTCGAATGCCTTCTGGAAGTCTAAATACACTATGTCCACTGGTTCCCCTTTATCCACCCTATACGTTATATCCTCGAAGAACTCAAGCAAATTTGTCAGACATGACTTCCCCTTCATAAAGCCATGCTGACTTTGTCCTATTAAATTATGCTTATCCAAATGTTCCGTTACTGTCTCCTTAATAATAGACTCCAAAATTTTACCCACCACAGATGTTAAGCTAACTGGCCTATAATTTCCAGCCTTCTGCCCACTACCCTTTTTAAATAACGGTGTTACATTAGCAGTTTTCCAATCTGCCGGGACCTCTCCTGAGTCCAGTGAATTTTGGAAAACTATCACCAAAGCATCCACAATCTCTACTGCCACTTCCCTCAAGACCCTAGGATGGAAGCCATCAGGTCCAGGGGATTTATCCGCCTTGAGTCCCATTATTTTACTGAGTACCATCTCCTGAGTGATTTTAATCGTATTCAGCTCCTCCCTCCCGAGAGTCCCCTGTTTGTCCAGTGTTGGGATATTCTTAGTGTCCTCTACTGTAAAGACTGAAACAAAATATTTGTTCAGCATTTTTGCCATCTCCATGTTTCCCACCATTAATTTCCCGGTCTCATCCTCTAAGGGACCTATGTTTGCCTTAGCCACCCTTTTTCTTTTTATATAACTATAGAAACTCTTGCTATCTGTTTTTATATTTTTTGCTAATTTCTTTTCATAATCTAACTTCCCTTTCTTAATCAATCCTTTAGTTACTTTTTGCTGTCTTTTGAAGAATTCCCAATCTTCTATCCTCCCACTAAGTTTGGCTACCTTATATGTCCTTGTTTTTAGTCGGATACTATCCTTGATTTCTTTACTCAGCCACGGATGGCTGTCATTTCTTTTACACCCTTTTTTCCTCAGTGGAATATATTTATTTTGAAAGTTGTAAAATAACTCCCTAAATGAACACCACTGCTCATGTACCGTCTTACCCTTTAATCTATTTTCCCAGTCCACTTTAATCAATTCCGCTCTCATACCATCATAGTCTCCTTTATTCAAGCTCAGTACGCTTGTTTGAGAATCAACCTTCTCACCCTCTAATTGGATATGGAATTCAACCATGTTGTGGTCGCTGTTCCAAGGGGATCCTTAACTAGGACATTATTAATTAATCCTGACTCATTACACAGGACCAGGTCCAAGGTTGCCTGCCCCCTTGTAGGATCAGTTACATACTGCTCAAGAAATCCATCCCTGATGCACTCAATGAACTCGTCCTCAAGGCTGCTCTGCCCAATTTGATTTGTCCAGTTAATATGATAATTACAATCCCCCATAATTATGGCTGTTCCCTTGTTACATGCCCCGACTATCTCCTAATTAATACTTCTTCCAGCAGAGTTGCAACTATTAGGAGGCCTATATACTACGCCCACTAATGTTTTTTTTCCCTTATTATTCCTTATCTCCACCCAAACTGTTTCATTATCTTGATGCTTTGTCCCAATATCATTTCTCTGTATTACAGTGATTCCTTCCTTTATTAACATAGCCACCCCACCTCCCCTTCCTTCCTGCCTGTCCTTCCTGATTGTTAAATACCCTGGCATATTTAATTCCCAGTCGTTGTCACCCTGCAGCCATGTTTCTGTAATGGCCACAAGATCATACCCATACGTAGTTATTTGTGCCGTTAAATCGTCCATTTTATTACGAATGCTACGTGCATTCAGATAAAGAACTTTCAAATCTGTTTTGTGACGCTTAGTTCCTGCTTTTTCCTTTTTTAACACTTTACCTATTACTCCATACCTTCTGTCCCTTCCTGTTACGCTTTCCTCTCTCCATGCTCAGGTTCCCAACCCCCTGCCACTTTAGTTTAAACCCTCCCCAACAGCACTAGCAAACACTCCTCCTAGGACAGCGGTCCCGGCCCTGCCCAGGTGCAGACCATCCGGTTTGTACTGGTCCCACCTCCCCCAGAACCGTTTCCAGTGTCCCAGGAATTTGAATCCCTCCCCCTTGCACCATTCCTCTAGCCACGTATTCATTTGAAATATCCTCCTATTTCTACTCTGACTAGCACGTGGCGCTGGCAGCAATCCTGAGATTACTACCTTTGAGGTCCTATTTTTTAATTTACCTCCTAACTCCCTATATTCTGCTTTTGGGACCTCATCCCCTTTTTTACCTATATCGTTGGTGCCTATGTGCACCACGACAGCTGGCTGTTCGCCCTTCCCCTCCAAAATGTTCTGTAGCCGCTCCGAGACATCCTTGATCCTTGCACCAGGGAGGCAACACACCATCCTGGAGTCTCGGTTGCGGCCGCAGAAACGCCTGTCTATTCCCCTTACAATTGAGTCCCCGATCACTATAGCTCTGCCACTCTTTTTCCTCCCAGCCTGTGCAGCAGAGCTACCCGTGGTGCCAGGAAGTTGGCTGCTGCTGCCTTCCCCTGATAAGTCATCCCCCCCAACAGCATCCAAAGTGGCATATCTGTTTGAGAGGGGGATGGCCACAGGGGACCCCTGCACTACCTGCCTGCATCTCTTACTCTTCCTGGTGGTCACCCATTCACTTCCTGCCTGTATACCCTTTACCTGCGGTGTGACCAACTCGCTAAACGTGCTATCCACGAGTTTCTCTGCATCGCGGATGCTCCACAGTGAGTCCACCCGCAGCTCCAGCTCCGAGATACGATCGGTCAGTAGCTGCAGGTGGACACACTTCCCGCACACATGGTCGGCAGGGACACTGGTAGTGTCCATGACTTCCCACATCTTGCAGGAGGAGCATATCACGGGTGCGAGGTCTGCTGCCATGACTTGCCTTAGCTGAGTTACCCCTTTTAAATTACGTTGAAATTAGAAAATGTTAAATATACTAGGGACCTAGGTTCACTAAAAAAAAAACACTATCTGCTATAAAACCTGCAGATCTTCCCTTTCTAATTACTTTACTTACAGTAAAATGGTAGAAATACTCACCTGAACCTACTCACCGATCAGCTGCCTCCCCTGTGCCGCGTCACTTTCTGACTGGTGACGTCACCCCGAACTCTGCCGCTGGTCTCAGAGTCTCACTCTCAGAGTGAGCTCTGGTCTCACTCTCTCCGCACTGTTTATATCCCCGCTCTGGTCTCGCTCTCTCCGCACTGTTTATATCCCCGCTCTGGTCTCACTCTCTCCGCGCTGTTTATATCCCCGCTCTGGTCTCGCTCTCTCCGCACTGTTTATATCCCCGCTCTGGTCTCACTCTCTCCGCGCTGTTTATATCCCCGCTCTGGTCTCACTCTCTCCGCGCTGTTTATATCTCCGCTCTGGTCTCGCTCTCTCCGCGCTGTTTATATCTCCGCTCTGGTCTCACTCTCTCCGCACTGTTTATATCTCCGCTCTGGTCTCGCTCTCTCCGCACTGTTTATATCTCCGCTCTGGTCTCGCTCTCTCCGCGCTGTTTATATCCCCGCTCTGGTCTCACTCTCTCCGCGCTGTTTATATCCCCGCTCTGGTCTCACTCTCTCCGCGCTGTTTATATCCCCGCTCTGGTCTCACTCTCTCCGCACTGTTTATATCTCCGCTCTGGTCTCGCTCTCTCCGCACTGTTTATATCTCCGCTCTGGTCTCGCTCTCTCCGCGCTGTTTATATCCCCGCTCTGGTCTCGCTCTCTCCGAACTGTTTATATCCCCGCTCTGGTCTCGCTCTCTCCGCACTGTTTATATCCCCGCTCTGGTCTCTCTCTCTCCGCACTGTTTATTTCCCCGCTCTGGTCTCGCTCTCTCCGCACTGTTTATATCCCCGCTCTGGTCTCACTCTCTCCGCGCTGTTTATATCCCCGCTCTGGTCTCACTCTCTCCGCGCTGTTTATATCTCCGCTCTGGTCTCGCTCTCTCCGCGCTGTTTATATCGCCGCTCTGGTCTCACTCTCTCCGCACTGTTTATATCTCCGCTCTGGTCTCGCTCTCTCCGCACTGTTTATATCTCCGCTCTGGTCTCGCTCTCTCCGCGCTGTTTATATCCCCGCTCTGGTCTCACTCTCTCCGCGCTGTTTATATCCCCGCTCTGGTCTCACTCTCTCCGCGCTGTTTATATCCCCGCTCTGGTCTCACTCTCTCCGCACTGTTTATATCTCCGCTCTGGTCTCGCTCTCTCCGCACTGTTTATATCTCCGCTCTGGTCTCGCTCTCTCCGCGCTGTTTATATCCCCGCTCTGGTCTCGCTCTCCCCGCGCTGTTTATATCTCCGCTCTGGTCTCGCTCTCTCCGCGCTGTTTATATCCCCGCTCTGGTCTCGCTCTCTCCGCGCTGTTTATATCCCCGCTCTGGTCTCGCTCTCTCCACACTGTTTATATCCCCAGCTCTGGTCTCCCTCTCTCCGCACTGTTTATATCCCCGCTCTGGTCTCGCTCTCTCCGCGCTGTTTATATCCCCGCTCTGGTCTCCCTCTCTCCGCGCTGTTTATATCCCCGCTCTGGTCTCGCTCTCTCCGCGCTGTTTATATCCCCGCTCTGGTCTCCCTCTCTCCGCGCTGTTTATATCCCCGCTCTGGTCTCACTCTCTCCGCGCTGTTTATATCCCCGCTCTGGTCTCACTCTCTCCGCACTGTTTATATCTCCGCTCTGGTCTCGCTCTCTCCGCACTGTTTATATCTCCGCTCTGGTCTCGCTCTCTCCGCGCTGTTTATATCCCCGCTCTGGTCTCGCTCTCTCCGCGCTGTTTATATCCCCGCTCTGGTCTCGCTCTCTCCGCACTGTTTATATCCCCGCTCTGGTCTCGCTCTCTCCGCGCTGTTTATATCCCCGCTCTGGTCTCACTCTCTCCGCGCTGTTTATATCCCCGCTCTGGTCTCACTCTCTCCGCGCTGTTTATATCCCCGCTCTGGTCTCGCTCTCTCCGCGCTGTTTATATCCCCGCTCTGGTCTCGCTCTCTCCGCGCTGTTTATATCCCCGCTCTGGTCTCGCTCTCTCCGCGCTGTTTATATCCCCGCTCTGGTCTCGCTCTCTCCGCGCTGTTTATATCTCCGCTCTGGTCTCGCTCTCTCCGCGCTGTTTATATCCCCGCTCTGGTCTCGCTCTCTCCGCGCTGTTTATATCCCCGCTCTTGTCTCGCTCTCTCCACACTGTTTATATCCCCAGCTCTGGTCTCCCTCTCTCCGCACTGTTTATATCCCCGCTCTAGTCTCGCTCTCTCCGCGCTGTTTATATCCCCGCTCTGGTCTCCCTCTCTCCGCGCTGTTTATATCCCCGCTCTGGTCTCGCTCTCTCCGCGCTGTTTATATCCCCGCTCTGGTCTCGCTCTCTCCGCGCTGTTTATATCTCCGCTCTGGTCTCGCTCTCTCCGCGCTGTTAATATCCCCGCTCTGGTCTCGCTCTCTCTGCACTGTTTATATCCCCGCTCTGGTCTCGCTCTCTCCACACTGTTTATATCCCCGCTCTGGTCTCCCTCTCTCCGCACTGTTTATATCCCCGCTCTGGTCTCGCTCTCTCCGCAATGTTTATATCTCCGCTCTGGTCTCGATCTCTCCGCGCTGTTTATATCCCCGCTCTGGTCTCGCTCTCTCCGCGCTGTTTATATCTCCGCTCTGGTCTCGCTCTCTCCGCGCTGTTTATATCCCCGCTCTGGTCTCACTCTCTCCGCAATGTTTATATCCCCGCTCTGGTCTCGCTCTCTCCGCGCTGTTTATATCTCCGCTCTGGTCTCGCTCTCTCCGCGCTGTTTATATCCCCGCTCTGGTCTCGCTCTCTCCGCGCTGTTTATATCCCCGCTCTGGTCTCGCTCTCTCCGCGCTGTTTATATCCCCGCTCTGGTCTCGCTCTCTCCGCGCTGTTTATATCTCCGCTCTGGTCTCGCTCTCTCCGCGCTGTTTATATCTCCGCTCTGGTCTCGCTCTCTCCGCGCTGTTTATATCCCCGCTCTGGTCTCACTCTCTCCGCACTGTTTATATCCCCGCTCTGGTCTCGCTCTCTCCGCACTGTTTATATCCCCGCTCTGGTCTCGCTCTCTCCGCGCTGTTTATATCCCCGCTCTGGTCTCGCTCTCTCCGCGCTGTTTATATCCCCGCTCTGGTCTCGCTCTCCCCGCGCTGTTTATATCCCCGCTCTGGTCTCGCTCTCTCCGCGCTGTTTATATCCCCGCTCTGGTCTCGCTCTCTCCGCGCTGTTTATATCCCCGCTCTGGTCTCGCTCTCTCCGCGCTGTTTATATCCCCGCTCTGGTCTCGCTCTCTCCGCACTGTTTATATCCCCGCTCTGGTCTCGCTCTCTCCGCGCTGTTTATATCCCCGCTCTGGTCTCGCTCTCTCCGCGCTGTTTATATCCCCGCTCTGGTCTCGCTCTCTCCGCACTGTTTATATCCCCGCTCTGGTCTCGCTCTCTCCGCACTGTTTATATCCCCGCTCTGGTCTCACTCTCTCCGCGCTGTTTATATCCCCGCTCTGGTCTCGCTCTCTCCGCGCTGTTTATATCCCCGCTCTGGTCTCGCTCTCTCCGCACTGTTTATATCTCCGCTCTGGTCTCACTCTCTCCGCGCTGTGTATATCCCCGCTCTGGTCTCGCTCTCTCCGCGCTGTTTATATCTCCGCTCTGGTCTCTCTCTCTCCCGCCGCTCACCGACTGGACTCTCGCTCTCTCCGCGCTGTTTATATCTCCGCTCTGGTCTCGCTCTCTCCCGCCGCTCACCGACTGGACTCTCGCTCTCTCCGCGCTGTTTATATCCCCGCTCTGGTCTCGCTCTATCCCGCCGCTCACCGCTCTCAGGTCCACTACCGCTCTGCAGGAAAAGCAAGGCAAAGCAGCACCTCCTTCCCCCACTTCACCTAACTCCCACACGTACCGAACTCTCAGCACACCGTGCAGTCCGCACTGACAGGCCCCTGTATTTCTACAGTTGAGACTCAGATGAGTCAGGCCTGCCCCACCTTCAGGGACCAATTGAATCCAGCTAACCAATTAACTTGCTACAGCAGCTCTCTGCTGAAGCCTGACAGAAACTTAGAAATTTAAACTTTTAAATTGACCTTAAACAGTTGAAGCAATATGCACTAGATTTAAAGAGATTAACCAAAGACTGATTCCAGACTGCACCCAGGGATCGGACAGAGCACGCAGTCACCCCAGACTGATCGCAGACTGTACCCACGGATCCTGCAGTGCACGCAGTCACCCCGGACTGATCCCAGACTGCACCCAGGGATCCCAGACGGCACCAAGTCACCCAGACTGATCGCAGACTGCAACCATGAATCCTACAGTGCACGCAGTAACCCCAGACTGATCCCAGACTGCACTCAGGGAGCCTTCAGTGCACGCAGTCACCCCAGACTGCACCCAGTGATCCTACAGTGCACGCAGTCACCCCAGACTGCACCCAGGAATCCTGCAATGCACGCAGTCACCCCAGACTGATCCCAGACTGCACCCATGGAAGCGACAGTGCACGCAGTCACCACAGACTGATCCCAGACTGCACCCAGTGATCCTACAGTGCACGCAGTCACCCCAGACTGATCCCAGACTGCTCCCAGGAATCCTACTTTGCACGCAGTCACCTCAGACTGATCCCAGACTGCACCCAGGGATCCTACAGTTCACGCAGTCACCCCAGACTGATCCCAGACTGCACCCAGGGATCCTACAGTGCACGCAGTCAACCCATACTGATCCCAGACTGCACCCAGGGACCCGACAGTGCACGCAGTCATCCCAGACTGATCCCTGACTGCAGCTACGGATCCTACAGTGCACCCAGTCACCCCAGACTGATCCCAGACAACACCCAGGAATCCTACAGTGCAGGCAATAATCCCAGACAAATCCCAGACTGCACCCATGGATCCTACAGTGCACGCAGTCACCCCAAACTGATCCCAGACGGCACCCAGGAACCCGACAGTGCACGCAATCACCCCACACTGATCCCAGACTGCACCCAGGAAACCTGCAGTGCACGCAGTCACCCCAGACTGATCCCAGACTGAACCCAGGAATCAAACAAAGCACGCAGTAACCCCAGACTGATCCCAGACTGCACCCAGGGATCCTGCACTGCACGCAGTCACCCCAGACTGATCCCAGACTGCACCCAGGGATCCGAGAATGCACCCAGTCTCGCCAGACTGATCCCAGACTGCACCCAGGAATTCTACAGTGCACGCAGTCACCCCAGACTGATCCCAGACTGCACCCAGGGATCGCACAGTCCACGCAGTCTCCCCAGACTGATCCCAGACTGCACCCAGGGATCCTACAGTGCACTCAGTAACCCCAGACTGATCCCAGACTGCTCCCAGTAATCCTACATTGCAGGCAGTCACCCAAGACTGATCCCAGACTGCACCCAGGGATCCGAATGTGCACGCAGTCACCCCAGACTGATCCCAGACTGCTCCCAGGAATCCTACTTTGCACGCAGTCACCCCAGACTGATCCCAGACTGCACCCAGGGATCCTACAGTGCACGCAGTCACCCCAGACTGATCCCAGACTGCACCCAGGGATCCTACAGTGCACGCAGTCATGCCAGACTGATCCCAGAATGCAGCCACGGATCCTACAGTGCACCCAGTCACCCCAGACTGATCCCAGACAACACCCAGGAATACTACAGTGCAGGCAATAATCCCAGACGAATCCCAGACTGCACCCATGGATCCGAGAGTGCGCGCAGTCACCCCAGACTGATCCCAGATTGCACCCAGTAATCCTACATGCACCCAGTCACCCCAGACTGATCCCAGACGGCACCCAGGAACCCGACAGTGCACGCAATCACCCCACACTGATCCCAGACTGCACCCAGGAAACCTGCAGTCCATGCAGTCACCCCAGACTGAACCCAGACTGCACCCAGTGATCCTGCACTGCACGCAGTCACCCCAGACTGATACCAGACTGCACCCAGGGATCCCAGAGTGCTCCCAGTCTGGCCAGACTGATCCCAGACTGCACGCAGGAATTCTACAGTGCACGCGGTCACCCCAGACTGATCCCAGACTGCACCCAGGGATCGCACATTCCACGCAGTCTCCCCAGACTGATCCCAGTCTGCAACCAGGGATCGGACAGTGCACGCCGTCTCCCCAGACTGATCCCAGACTGCACCCAGGGATCCTACAGTGCACTCATTAACCCCAGACTGATCCCAGACTGCACCCATGAATCCTACATTGCAGGCAGTCACCCCAGACTGATCCCAGACTGCACCCAGGGATCCTACTGTGCACGCAGTCACCCCAGACTGATCACAGACTGAACCCAGGGTTCCCAGTGTGCACGCAGTCCACCTGGACTGATCCCAGACTGCACCCAGGGATCTGAAAATGCACCCAGTCACCCCAGACTTATCCCAGACTGCACCCAGGGATACCAGAGTGCACCCAGTTTCGCCAGACTGATCCCAGACTGCACCCAGGAATTCAACAGTGCACGCAGTCTCCCCAGACTGATCCCAGTCTGCACCCAGGGATCGGACAGTGCACGCAGTCACCCCAGACTGATCTCAGACTGCAACCCGGGATCATGGAGTGCACGCAGTCACCACAGACTGATCCCAGACTGCACCCAGGGATCGGACAGAGCACGCAGTCACCCCAGACTGATCGCAGACTGTACCCACGGATCCTGCAGTGCTCGCAGTCACCCCAGACTGATCCCAGACTGCACCCAGGGATCCCAGACGGCACCAAGTCACCCAGACTGATCGCAGACTGTAACCATGAATCCTACAGTGCAAGCAGTAACCCCAGACTGATCCCAGACTGCACTCAGGGAGCCTACAGTGCACGCAGTCACCCCAGACTGATCCCAGACTGCACCCAGTGATCCTACAGTGCACGCAGTCACCCCAGACTGCACCCACGAATCCTGCAATGCACGCAGTCACCCGAGACTGATTCCAGACTGCACCCAGGGATCCTACACTGCACGCAGTCACACCAGTCTTTCCCCAGACTGCAGCCATGGATGCTACAGGGCACGCAGTCACCCAAGACTGATCCTAGACTGCACCCAGGGATCCTACTGTGCACGCAGTCACCCCAGACTGATCCCAGACTGCTCCCAGGAATCCTACTTTGCACGCAGTCACCCCAGACTGATCCCAGACTGCACCCAGGGATCCTAAAGTGCACGCAGTCACCCCAGACTGATCCCAGACTGCACCCAGGGATCCTACAGTGCACCCAGTCACCCCAGACTGATCCCAGACAACACCCAGGAATACTACAGTGCAGGCAATAATCCCAGACTAATCCCAGACTGCACCCATGGATCCTACAGTGCACGCAGTCACCCCAGACTGATCCTAGATTGCACCCAGTAATCCTACATGCACCCAGTCACCCCAGACTGATCCCAGACGGCACCCAGGAACCCGACAGTGCACGCAATCACCCCACACTGATCCCAGACTGCACCCAGGAAACCTGCAGTCCACGCAGTCACCCCAGACTGAACCCAGACTGCACCCAGTGATCTTGCACTGCACGCAGTCACCCCAGACTGATCCCCGACTGCACCCAGGGATCCCAGAGTTCTCCCAGTCTGGCCAGACTGATCCCAGACTGCACGCAGGAATTCTACAGTGCACGCGGTCACCCCAGACTGATCCCAGACTGCACCCAGGGATCGCACATTCCACGCAGTCTCCCCAGACTGATCCCAGTCTGCAACCAGGGATCGGACAGTGCACGCCGTCTCCCCAGACTGATCCCAGACTGCACCCAGGGATCCTACAGTGCACTCATTAACCCCAGACTGATCCCAGACTGCACCCGTGAATCCTACATTGCAGGCAGTCACCCCAGACTGATCCCAGACTGCACCCAGGGAGCCTACAGTGCACGCAGTCACCCCAGACTGATCCCAGACTGCACCCAGTGATCCTACAGTGCACGCAGTCACCCCAGACTGCACCCACGAATCCTGCAATGCACGCAGTCACCCGAGACTGATCCCAGACTGCACCCAGGGATCCTACACTGCACGCAGTCACACCAGTCTTTCCCCAGACTGCACCCATGGATGCTACAGTGCACGCAGTCACCACAGACTGATCCCAGACTGCACCCAGTGATCCTACAGTGCACGCAGTCAACCCAGACTGATCCCAGACTGCACCCAGGAAACCTGCAGTGCACGCAGTCACCCCAGACAGATCCCAGACTGAACCCATGAATCCACCAAAGCAAGCAGTAACCCCAGACTGATCCCAGACTGCACCCAGGGATCCTGCACTGCACGCAGTCACCCCAGACTGATCCCAGACTGCACCCAGGGATCCAAGAGTGCACCCAGTCTCGCCAGACTGATCCCAGACTGCACCCATGAATCCTACAGTGCACGCAGTCACCCCAGACTGATCCCAGACTGCTCCCAGTGATCGCACATTCCACGCAGTCTCCCCAGACTGATCCCAGTCTGCAACCAGGGATCGGACAGTGCACGCCGTCTCCCCAGACTGATCCCAGACTGCACCCAGGGATCCTACAGTGCACTCATTAACCCCAGACTGATCCCAGACTGCACCCATGAATCCTACATTGCAGGCAGTCACCCCAGACTGATCACAGACTGAACCCAGGGTTCCCAGTGTGCACGCAGTCCACCTGGACTGATCCCAGACTGCACCCAGGGATCTGAAAATGCACCCAGTCACCCCAGACTTATCCCAGACTGCACCCAGGGATACCAGAGTGCACCCAGTTTCGCCAGACTGATCCCAGACTGCACCCAGGAATTCAACAGTGCACGCAGTCTCCCCAGACTGATCCCAGTCTGCACCCAGGGATCGGACAGTGCACGCAGTCACCCCAGACTGATCTCAGACTGCAACCCGGGATCATGGAGTGCACGCAGTCACCACAGACTGATCCCAGACTGCACCCAGGGATCGGACAGAGCACGCAGTCACCCCAGACTGATCGCAGACTGTACCCACGGATCCTGCAGTGCTCGCAGTCACCCCAGACTGATCCCAGACTGCACCCAGGGATCCCAGACGGCACCAAGTCACCCAGACTGATCGCAGACTGCAACCATGAATCCTACAGTGCAAGCAGTAACCCCAGACTGATCCCAGACTGCACTCAGGGAGCCTACAGTGCACGCAGTCACCCCAGACTGATCCCAGACTGCACCCAGTGATCCTACAGTGCACGCAGTCACCCCAGACTGCACCCACGAATCCTGCAATGCACGCAGTCACCCGAGACTGATCCCAGACTGCACCCAGGGATCCTACACTGCACGCAGTCACACCAGTCTTTCCCCAGACTGCACCCATGGATGCTACAGTGCACGCAGTCACCCAAGACTGATCCCAGACTGCACCCAGGGATCCTACTGTGCACGCAGTCACCCCAGACTGATCCCAGACTGCTCCCAGGAATCCTACTTTGCACGCAGTCACCCCAGACTGATCCCAGACTGCACCCAGGGATCCTAAAGTGCACGCAGTCACCCCAGACTGATCCCAGACTGCACCCAGGGATCCTACAGTGCACGCAGTCATGCCAGACTGATCCCAGAATGCAGCCACGGATCCTACAGTGCACCCAGTCACCCCAGACTGATCCCAGACAACACCCAGGAATACTACAGTGCAGGCAATAATCCCAGACTAATCCCAGACTGCACCCATGGATCCTACAGTGCACGCAGTCACCCCAGACTGATCCCAGATTGCACCCAGTAATCCTACATGCACCCAGTCACCCCAGACTGATCCCAGACGGCACCCAGGAACCCGACAGTGCACGCAATCACCCCACACTGATCCCAGACTGCACCCAGGAAACCTGCAGTCCACGCAGTCACCCCAGACTGAACCCAGACTGCACCCAGTGATCCTGCACTGCACGCAGTCACCCCAGACTGATCCCAGACTGCACCCAGGGATCCCAGAGTTCTCCCAGTCTGGCCAGACTGATCCCAGACTGCACGCAGGAATTCTACAGTGCACGCGGTCACCCCAGACTGATCCCAGACTGCACCCAGGGATCGCACATTCCACGCAGTCTCCCCAGACTGATCCCAGTCTGCAACCAGGGATCGGACAGTGCACGCCGTCTCCCCAGACTGATCCCAGACTGCACCCAGGGATCCTACAGTGCACTCATTAACCCCAGACTGATCCCAGACTGCACCCATGAATCCTACATTGCAGGCAGTCACCCCAGACTGATCCCAGACTGCACCCAGGGATCCTACTGTGCACGCAGTCACCCCAGACTGATCACAGACTGAACCCAGGGTTCCCAGTGTGCACGCAGTCCACCTGGACTGATCCCAGACTGCACCCAGGGATCTGAAAATGCACCCAGTCACCCCAGACTTATCCCAGACTGTACCCAGGGATACCAGAGTGCACCCAGTTTCGCCAGACTGATCCCAGACTGCACCCAGGAATTCAACAGTGCACGCAGTCTCCCCAGACTGATCCCAGTCTGCACCCAGGGATCGGACAGTGCACGCAGTCACCCCAGACTGATCTCAGACTGCAACCAGGGATCATGGAGTGCACGCAGTCACCACAGACTGATACCAGACTGCACCCAGGGATCCTACAGTGCACTCAGTAACCCCAGACTGATCCCAGACTGCTCCCAGTAATCCTACATTGCAGGCAGTCACCCAAGACTGATCCCAGACTGCACCCAGGGATCCGACTGTGCACGCAGTCACCCCAGACTGATCCCAGACTGCTCCCAGGAATCCTACTTTGCACGCAGTCACCCCAGACTGATCCCAGACTGCACCCAGGGATCCTACAGTGCACGCAGTCACCCCAGACGGATCCCAGACTGCACCCAGGGATCCTACAGTGCACGCAGTCATGCCAGACTGATCCCAGAATGCAGCCACGGATTCTACAGTGCACCCAGTCACCCCAGACTGATCCCAGACAACACCCAGGAATACTACAGTGCAGGCAATAATCCCAGACTAATCCCAGACTGCACCCATGGATCCGAGAGTGCACGCAGTCACCCCAGACTGATCCCAGATTGCACCCAGTAATCCTACATGCACCCAGTCACCCCAGACTGATCCCAGACGGCACCCAGGAACCCGACAGTGCACGCAATCACCCCACACTGATCCCAGACTGCACCCAGGAAACCTGCAGTCCATGCGGTCACCCCAGACTGAACCCAGACTGCACCCAGTGATCCTGCACTGCACGCAGTCACCCCAGACTGATCCCAGACTGCACCCAGGGATCCCAGAGTGCTCCCAGTCTGGCCAGACTGATCCCAGACTGCACGCAGGAATTCTATAGTGCACGCGGTCACCCCAGACTGATCCCAGACTGCACCCAGGGATCGCACATTCCACGCAGTCTCCCCAGACTGATCCCAGTCTGCAACCAGGGATCGGACAGTGCACGCCGTCTCCCCAGACTGATCCCAGACTGCACCCAGGGATCCTACTGTGCACGCAGTCACCCCAGACTGATCCCAGACTGCTCCCAGGAATCCTACTTTGCACGCAGTCACCCCAGACTGATCCCAGACTGCACCCAGGGATCCTAAAGTTCACGCAGTCACCCCAGACTGATCCCAGACTGCACCCAGGGATCCTACAGTGCACGCAGTCAACCCATACTGATCCCAGACTGCACCCAGGGACCCGACAGTGCACGCAGTCATCCCAGACTGATCCCTGACTGCAGCTACGGATCCTACAGTGCACCCAGTCACCCCAGACTGATCCCAGACAACACCCAGGAATCCTACAGTGCAGGCAATAATCCCAGACAAATCCCAGACTGCACCCATGGATCCTACAGTGCACGCAGTCACCCCAAACTGATCCCAGACGGCACCCAGGAACCCGACAGTGCACGCAATCACCCCACACTGATCCCAGACTGCACCCAGGAAACCTGCAGTGCACGCAGTCACCCCAGACTGATCCCAGACTGAACCCAGGAATCAAACAAAGCACGCAGTAACCCCAGACTGATCCCAGACTGCACCCAGGGATCCTGCACTGCACGCAGTCACCCCAGACTGATCCCAGACTGCACCCAGGGATCCGAGAATGCACCCAGTCTCGCCAGACTGATCCCACACTGCACCCAGGAATTCTACAGTGCACGCAGTCACCCCAGACTGATCCCAGACTGCACCCAGGGATCGCACAGTCCACGCAGTCTCCCCAGACTGATCCCAGACTGCACCCAGGGATCCTACAGTGCACTCAGTAACCCCAGACTGATCCCAGACTGCTCCCAGTAATTCTACATTGCAGGCAGTCACCCAAGACTGATCCCAGACTGCACCCAGGGATCCGAATGTGCACGCAGTCACCCCAGACTGATCCCAGACTGCTCCCAGGAATCCTACTTTGCACGCAGTCACCCCAGACTGATCCCAGACTGCACCCAGGGATCCTACAGTGCACGCAGTCACCCCAGACTGATCCCAGACTGCACCCAGGGATCCTACAGTGCACGCAGTCATGCCAGACTGATCCCAGAATGCAGCCACGGATCCTACAGTGCACCCAGTCACCCCAGACTGATCCCAGACAACACCCAGGAATACTACAGTGCAGGCAATAATCCCAGACGAATCCCAGACTGCACCCATGGATCCGAGAGTGCGCGCAGTCACCCCAGACTGATCCCAGATTGCACCCAGTAATCCTACATGCACCCAGTCACCCCAGACTGATCCCAGACGGCACCCAGGAACCCGACAGTGCACGCAATCACCCCACACTGATCCCAGACTGCACCCAGGAAACCTGCAGTCCATGCAGTCACCCCAGACTGAACCCAGACTGCACCCAGTGATCCTGCACTGCACGCAGTCACCCCAGACTGATACCAGACTGCACCCAGGGATCCCAGAGTGCTCCCAGTCTGGCCAGACTGATCCCAGACTGCACGCAGGAATTCTACAGTGCACGCGGTCACCCCAGACTGATCCCAGACTGCACCCAGGGATCGCACATTCCACGCAGTCTCCCCAGACTGATCCCAGTCTGCAACCAGGGATCGGACAGTGCACGCCGTCTCCCCAGACTGATCCCAGACTGCACCCAGGGATCCTACAGTGCACTCATTAACCCCAGACTGATCCCAGACTGCACCCATGAATCCTACATTGCAGGCAGTCACCCCAGACTGATCCCAGACTGCACCCAGGGATCCTACTGTGCACGCAGTCACCCCAGACTGATCACAGACTGAACCCAGGGTTCCCAGTGTGCACGCAGTCCACCTGGACTGATCCCAGACTGCACCCAGGGATCTGAAAATGCACCCAGTCACCCCAGACTTATCCCAGACTGCACCCAGGGATACCAGAGTGCACCCAGTTTCGCCAGACTGATCCCAGACTGCACCCAGGAATTCAACAGTGCACGCAGTCTACCCAGACTGATCCCAGTCTGCACCCAGGGATCGGACAGTGCACGCAGTCACCCCAGACTGATCTCAGACTGCAACCCGGGATCATGGAGTGCACGCAGTCACCACAGACTGATCCCAGACTGCACCCAGGGATCGGACAGAGCACGCAGTCACCCCAGACTGATCGCAGACTGTACCCACGGATCCTGCAGTGCTCGCAGTCACCCCAGACTGATCCCAGACTGCACCCAGGGATCCCAGACGGCACCAAGTCACCCAGACTGATCGCAGACTGCAACCATGAATCCTACAGTGCAAGCAGTAACCCCAGACTGATCCCAGACTGCACTCAGGGAGCCTACAGTGCACGCAGTCACCCCAGACTGATCCCAGACTGCACCCAGTGATCCTACAGTGCACGCAGTCACCCCAGACTGCACCCACGAATCCTGCAATGCACGCAGTCACCCGAGACTGATTCCAGACTGCACCCAGGGATCCTACACTGCACGCAGTCACACCAGTCTTTCCCCAGACTGCAGCCATGGATGCTACAGGGCACGCAGTCACCCAAGACTGATCCTAGACTGCACCCAGGGATCCTACTGTGCACGCAGTCACCCCAGACTGATCCCAGACTGCTCCCAGGAATCCTACTTTGCACGCAGTCACCCCAGACTGATCCCAGACTGCACCCAGGGATCCTAAAGTGCACGCAGTCACCCCAGACTGATCCCAGACTGCACCCAGGGATCCTACAGTGCACCCAGTCACCCCAGACTGATCCCAGACAACACCCAGGAATACTACAATGCAGGCAATAATCCCAGACTAATCCCAGACTGCACCCATGGATCCTACAGTGCACGCAGTCACCCCAGACTGATCCCAGATTGCACCCAGTAATCCTACATGCACCCAGTCACCCCAGACTGATCCCAGACGGCACCCAGGAACCCGACAGTGCACGCAATCACCCCACACTGATCCCAGACTGCACCCAGGAAACCTGCAGTCCACGCAGTCACCCCAGACTGAACCCAGACTGCACCCAGTGATCTTGCACTGCACGCAGTCACCCCAGACTGATCCCCGACTGCACCCAGGGATCCCAGAGTTCTCCCAGTCTGGCCAGACTGATCCCAGACTGCACGCAGGAATTCTACAGTGCACGCGGTCACCCCAGACTGATCCCAGACTGCACCCAGGGATCGCACATTCCACGCAGTCTCCCCAGACTGATCCCAGTCTGCAACCAGGGATCGGACAGTGCACGCCGTCTCCCCAGACTGATCCCAGACTGCACCCAGGGATCCTACAGTGCACTCATTAACCCCAGACTGATCCCAGACTGCACCCATGAATCCTACATTGCAGGCAGTCACCCCAGACTGATCCCAGACTGCACCCAGGGATCCTACTGTGCACGCAGTCACCCCAGACTGATCACAGACTGAACCCAGGGTTCCCAGTGTGCACGCAGTCCACCTGGACTGATCCCAGACTGCACCCAGGGATCTGAAAATGCACCCAGTCACCCCAGACTTATCCCAGACTGTACCCAGGGATACCAGAGTGCACCCAGTTTCGCCAGACTGATCCCAGACTGCACCCAGGAATTCAACAGTGCACGCAGTCTCCCCAGACTGATCCCAGTCTGCACCCAGGGATCGGACAGTGCACGCAGTCACCCCAGACTGATCTCAGACTGCAACCAGGGATCATGGAGTGCACGCAGTCACCACAGACTGATCCCAGACTGCACCCAGGGATCGGACAGAGCACGCAGTCACCCCAGACTGATCGCAGACTGTACCCACGGATCATGCAGTGCTCGCAGTCACCCCAGCCTGATCCCAGACTGCACCCAGGGATCCCAGACGGCACCAAGTCACCCAGACTGATCGCAGACTGCAACCATGAATCCTACAGTGCAAGCAGTAACCCCAGACTGATCCCAGACTGCACTCAGGGAGCCTACAGTGCACGCAGTCACCCCAGACTGATCCCAGACTGCACCCAGTGATCCTACAGTGCACGCAGTCACCCCAGACTGCACCCACGAATCCTGCAATGCACGCAGTCACCCGAGACTGATCCCAGACTGCACCCAGGGATCCTACACTGCACGCAGTCACACCAGTCTTTCCCCAGACTGCACCCATGGATGCTACAGTGCACGCAGTCACCCAAGACTGATCCCAGACTGCACCCAGGGATCCTACTGTGCACGCAGTCACCCCAGACTGATCCCAGACTGCTCCCAGGAATCCTACTTTGCACGCAGTCACCCCAGACTGATCCCAGACTGCACCCAGGGATCCTAAAGTGCACGCAGTCACCCCAGACTGATCCCAGACTGCACCCAGGGATCCTACAGTGCACGCAGTCATGCCAGACTGATCCCAGAATGCAGCCACGGATCCTACAGTGCACCCAGTCACCCCAGACTGATCCCAGACAACACCCAGGAATACTGCAGTGCAGGCAATAATCCCAGACTAATCCCAGACTGCACCCATGGATCCTACAGTGCACGCAGTCACCCCAGACTGATCCCAGATTGCACCCAGTAATCCTACATGCACCCAGTCACCCCAGACTGATCCCAGACGGCACCCAGGAACCCGACAGTGCACGCAATCACCCCACACTGATCCCAGACTGCACCCAGGAAACCTGCAGTCCACGCAGTCACCCCAGACTGAACCCAGACTGCACCCAGTGATCCTGCACTGCACGCAGTCACCCCAGACTGATCCCAGACTGCACCCAGGGATCCCAGAGTTCTCCCAGTCTGGCCAGACTGATCCCAGACTGCACGCAGGAATTCTACAGTGCACGCGGTCACCCCAGACTGATCCCAGACTGCACCCAGGGATCGCACATTCCACGCAGTCTCCCCAGACTGATCCCAGTCTGCAACCAGGGATCGGACAGTGCACGCCGTCTCCCCAGACTGATCCCAGACTGCACCCAGGGATCCTACAGTGCACTCATTAACCCCAGACTGATCCCAGACTGCACCCATGAATCCTACATTGCAGGCAGTCACCCCAGACTGATCCCAGACTGCACCCAGGGATCCCAGACGGCACCAAGTCACCCAGACTGATCCCAGACTGCACCCAGGAATTCAACAGTGCACGCAGTCTCCCCAGACTGATCCCAGACTGCACCCAGGGAACGTAAGTGCACGCAGTCACCCCAGACTGATCCCAGACTGCACCCAGTGATCCTACACTGCACGCAGTCACACCAGACTGATCCCAGACGGCACCCAGGGATCCTACTGTGCACGCAGTCACCCCAGACTGATCACAGACTGAACCCAGGGTTCCCAGTGTGCACGCAGTCCACCTGGACTGATCCCAGACTGCACCCAGGGATCTGAAAATGCACCCAGTCACCCCAGACTTATCCCAGACTGTACCCAGGGATACCAGAGTGCACCCAGTTTCGCCAGACTGATCCCAGACTGCACCCAGGAATTCAACAGTGCAAGCAGTCTCCCGAGACTGATCCCAGTCTGCACCCAGGGATCGGACAGTGCACGCAGTCACCCCAGACTGATCTCAGACTGCAACCAGGGATCATGGAGTGCACGCAGTCACCACAGACTGATCCCAGACTGCACCCAGGGATCGGACAGAGCACGCAGTCACCCCAGACTGATCGCAGACTGTACCCACGGATCCTGCAGTGCTCGCAGTCACCCCAGACTGATCCCAGACTGCACCCAGGGATCCCAGACGGCACCAAGTCACCCAGACTGATCGCAGACTGCAACCATGAATCCTACAGAGCACGCAGTAACCCCAGACTGATCCCAGACTGCACTCAGGGAGCCTACAGTGCACGCAGTCACCCCAGACTGATCCCAGACTGCACCCAGTGATCCTACACTGCACGCAGTCACCCCAGACTGCACCCACGAATCCTGCAATGCACGCAGTCACCCGAGACTGATCCCAGACTGCACCCAGGGATCCTACACTGCACGCAGTCACACCAGTCTTTCCCCAGACTGCACCCATGGATGCTACAGTGCACGCAGTCACCACAGACTGATCCCAGACTGCACCCAGTGATCCAACAGTGCACGCAGTCAACCCAGACTGATCCCAGACTGCACCCAGGAAACCTGCAGTGCACGCAGTCACCCCAGACTGATCCCAGACTGAACCCATGAATCCAACAAAGCACGCAGTAACCCCAGACTGATCCCAGACTGCACCCAGGGATCCTGCACTGCACGCAGTCACCCCAGACTGATCCCAGACTGCACCCAGGGATCCAAGAGTGCACCCAGTCTCGCCAGACTGATCCCAGACTGCACCCATGAATCCTACAGTGCACGCAGTCACCCCAGACTGATCCCAGACTGCTCCCAGGGATCGCACAGTCCACGCAGTCTCCCCAGACTGATCCCAGACTGCACCCAGGGATCCTACAGTGCACTCAGTAACCCCAGACTGATCCCAGACTGCTCCCAGTAATCCTACATTGCAGGCAGTCACCCAAGACGGATCCCAGACTGCACCCAGGGATCCTACTGTGCACGCAGTCACCCCAGACTGATCCCAGACTGCTCCCAGGAATCCTACTTTGCACGCAGTCACCCCAGACTGATCCCAGACTGCACCCAGGGATCCTACAGTGCACGCAGTCACCCCAGACTGATCCCAGACTGCACCCAGGGATCCTACAGTGCACGCAGTCATGCCAGACTGATACCAGACTGCACCCAGTGATCCAACAGTTCACGCAGTCACCCCAGACTGCACCCAGCAATCCTGCAATGCACGCAGTCACCCCAGACTGATCCCAGACTGCACCCAGGGAACGTAAGTGCACGCAGTCACCCCAGACTGATCCCAGACTGCACCCAGTGATCCTACACTGCACGCAGTCACACCAGACTGATCCCAGACGGCACCCAGGAATCCTGCAGTGCACGCAGTCACCCCAGATTGATCCCAGACTGCACCCAGGGATCCTACAGTGAACGCAGTCAACCCAGACTGATACCAGACTGCTCCCAGGAATCCTACTTTGCACGCAGTTACCTCAGACTGATCCCAGACTGCACCCTGGGATCCTACAGTTCACGCAGTCACCCCAGACTGATCCCAGACTGCACCCAGGGATCCTACAGTGCACGCAGTCAACCCAGACTGATCCCAGACTGCACCCAGGGACCCGACAGTGCACGCAGTCATCCCAGACTGATCCCAGACTGCAGCCACGGATCCTACAGTGCACGCAGTCACCCCAGACTGCACCCACGAATCCTGCAATGCACGCAGTCACCCCAGACTGATCCCAGACTGCACCCAGGGAACGTAAGTGCACGCAGTCACCCGAGACTGATCCCAGACTGCACCCAGGGATCGTACACTGCACGCAGTCAGACCAGTCTTTCCCCAGACTGCACCCATGGATGCTACAGTGCACGCAGTCACCACAGACTGATCCCAGACTGCACCCAGTGATCCTACAGTGCACGCAGTCAACCCAGACTGATCCCAGACTGCACCCACGGATCCTGCAGTGCTCGCAGTCACCCAAGACTGATCCCAGACTGCACCCAGGGATCCCAGACGGCACCAAGTCACACAGACTGATCGCAGACTGCAACCATGAATCCTACAGTGCACGCAGTAACCCCAGACTGATCCCAGACTGCACTCAGGGAGCCTACAGTGCACGCAGTCACCCCAGACTGATCCCAGACTGCACCCAGTGATCCTACAGTGCACGCAGTCACCCCAGACTGCACCCACGAATCCTGCAATGCACGCAATCACCCGAGACTGATCCCAGACTGCACCCAGGGATCCTACACTGCACGCAGTCACACCAGTCTTTCCCCAGACTGCACCCATGGATGCTACAGTGCACGCAGTCACCACAGACTGATCCCAGACTGCACCCAGTGATCCTACAGTGCACGCAGTCAACCCAGACTGATCCCAGACTGCACCCAGGGACCCTACAGTGCACGCAGTCATCCCAGACTGATCCCAGACTGCACCCACGGATCCTACAGTTCACCCAGTCACCCCAGACTGATCCCAGACAACACCCAGGAATCCTACAGTGCAGGCAATAATCCCAGACAAATCCCAGACTGCACCCATGGATCCTACAGTGCACACAGTCACCCCAGACTGATCCCAGACGGCACCCAGGAACCCGACAGTGCACGCAATCACCCCACACTGATCCCAGACTGCACCCAGGAAACCTGCAGTGCACGCAGTCACCCCAGACTGATCCCAGACTGAACCCAGGAATCCAACAAAGCACGCAGTAACCCCAGACTGATCCCAGACTGCACCCAGGGATCCTGCACTGCACGCAGTCACCCCAGACTGATCCCAGACTGCACCCAGGGATCCAAGAGTGCACCCAGTCTCGCCAGACTGATCCCAGACTGCACCCAGGAATTCTACAGTGCACGCAGTCACCCCAGACTGATCCCAGACTGCACCCAGGGATCGCACAGTCCACGCAGTCTCCCCAGACTGATCCCAGACTGCACCCAGGGATCCTACAGTGCACTCAGTAACCCCAGACTGATCCCAGACTGCTCCCAGTAATCCTACAGTGCACGCAGTCACCCCAGACTGATCCCAGACTGCTCCCAGGAATCCTACTTTGCACGCAGTCACCCCAGACAGATCCCAGACTGCACCCAGGATCCTACAGTGCACGCAGTCACCCCAGACTGATCCCAGACTGCACCCAGGGATCCGACAGTGCACGCAGTCATGCCAGACTGATCCCAGACTGCACCCAGTGATCCAACAGTGCACGCAGTCACCCCAGACTGCACCCAGGAATCCTGCAATGCACGCAGTCACCCCAGACTGATCCCAGACTGCACCCAGGGAACGTAAGTGCACGCAGTCACCCCAGACTGATCCCAGACTGCACCCAGTGATCCTACACTGCACGCAGTCACACCAGACTGATCCCAGACGGCACCCAGGAATCCTGCAGTGCACGCAGTCACCCCAGATTGATCCCAGACTGCACCCGGGGATCCTACAGTGAACACAGTCACCCCAGACTGATACCAGACTGTTCCCAGGAATCCTACTTTGCACGCGGTCACCTCAGACTGATCCCAGACTGCACCCAGGGATCCTACAGTTCACGCAGTCACCCCAGACTGATCCCAGACTGCACCCAGGGATCCTACAGTGCACGCAGTCAACCCAGACTGATCTCAGACTGCACCCAGGGACCCGACAGTGCACGCAGTCATCCCAGACTGATCCCAGACTACAGCCACGGATCCTACAGTGCACCCAGTCACCCCAGACTGATCCCAGACTGCACCCAGTGATCCTACAGTGCACGCAGTCACCCCAGACTGCACCCACGAATCCTGCAATGCACGCAGTCACCCCACACTGATCCCAGACTGCACCCAGGGAACGTAAGTGCACGCAGTCACCCGAGACTGATCCCAGACTGCACCCAGTGATCCTGCAGTGCACGCAGTCAACCCAGACTGATCCCAGACTGCACCCACGGATCCTGCAGTGCTCGCAGTCACCCCAGACTGATCCCAGACTGCACCCAGGGATCCCAGACGGCACCAAGTCACCCAGACTGATCGCAGACTGCAACCATGAATCCTACAGTGCACGCAATAACCCCAGACTGAACCCAGACTGCACTCAGGGAGCCTACAGTGCACGCAGTCACCCCAGACTGATACCAGACTGCACCCAGTGATCCTACAGTGCACGCAGTCACCCCAGACTGCACCCACGAATCCTGCAATTTACGCAGTCACCCGAGACTGATCCCAGACTGCACCCAGGGATCCTACACTGCACGCAGTCAGACCAGTCTTTCCCCAGACTGCACCCATGGATGCTACAGTGCACGCAGTCACCACAGACTGATCCCAGACTGCACCCAGTGATCCTACAGTGCACACAGTCAACCCAGACTGATCCCAGACTGCAACCAGGGACCCTACAGTGCACGCAGTCATCCCAGACTGATCCCAGACTGCACCCACGGATCCTACAGTGCACCCAGTCACCCCAGACTGATCCCAGACAACACCCAGGAATCCTACAGTGCAGGCAATAATCCCAGACAAATCCCAGACTGCACCCATGGATCCTGCAGTGCACGCAGTCACCCCAGACTGATCCCAGACGGCACCCAGGAACCCGACAGTACACGCAATCACCCCACACTGATCCCAGACTGCACCCAGGAAACCTGCAGTGCACGCAGTCACCCCAAACTGATCCCAGACTGAACCCAGGAATCCAACAAAGCACGCAGTAACCCCAGACTGATCCCAGACTGCACCCAGGGATCCTGCACTGCACGCAGTCACCCCAGACTGATCCCAGACTGCACCCAGGGATCCAAGAGTGCACCCAGTCTCGCCAGACTGATCCCAGACTGCACCCAGGAATTCTACAGTGCACGCAGTCACCCCAGACTGATCCCAGACTGCACCCAGGGATCGCACAGTCCACGCAGTCTCCCCAGACTGATCCCAGACTGCACCCAGGGATCCGACAGTGCACTCAGTAACCCCAGACTGATCCCAGACTGCTCCCAGTAATCCTACATTGCAGGCATTCACCCAAGACTGATCCCAGACTGCACCCAGGGATCCTACAGTGCACGCAGTCACCCCAGACTGATCCCAGACTGCTCCCAGGAATCCTACTTTGCACGCAGTCACCCCAGACTGATCCCAGACTGCACCCAGGGATCCTACAGTGCACGCAGTTACCCCAGACTGATCCCAGACTGCACCCAGGTATCCTACAGTGCACGCAGTCATGCCAGACTGATCCCAGACTGCACCCAGTGATCCAACAGTGCACGCAGTCACCCCAGACTGCACCCAGGAATCCTGCAATGCACGCAGTCACCCCAGACTGATCCCAGACTGCATCCAGGGAACGTAAGTGCACGCAGTCACCCCAGACTGATCCCAGACTGCACCCAGTGATCCTACACTGCACGCAGTCACACCAGACTGATCCCAGACGGCACCCAGGAATCCTGCAGTGCACGCAGTCACCCCAGATTGATCCCAGACTGCACCCAGTGATCCTACAGTGAACGCAGTCACCCCAGACTGATACCAGACTGCTCCCAGGAATCCTACTTTGCACGCAGTCACCTCAGACTGATCCCAGACTGCACCCAGGGATCCTACAGTTCACGCAGTCACCCCAGACTGATACCAGACTGCACCCAGGGATCCTACAGTGCACGCAATCAACCCAGACTGATCCCAGACTGCACCCAGGGACCCGACAGTGCACGCAGTCATCCCAGACTGATCCCAGACTACAGCCACGGATCCTACAGTGCACCCAGTCACCCCAGACTGATCCCAGACTGCACCCAGTGATCCTACAGTGCACGCAGTCACCCCAGACTGCACCCACGAATCCTGCAATGCACGCAGTCACCCCAGACTGATCCCAGACTGCACCCAGGGAACGTAAGTGCACGCAGTCACCCGAGACTGATCCCAGACTGCACCCAGGGATCCTACACTGCACGCAGTCACACCAGTCTTTCCCCAGACTGCACCCATGGATGCAACAGTGCACGCAGTCACCACAGACTGATCCCAGACTGCACCCAGTGATCCTACAGTGCACGCAGTCAACCCAGACTGATCCCAGACTGCACCCAGGGACCCTACAGTGCACGCAGTCATCCCAGACTGATCCCAGACTGCAGCCACGGATCCTACAGTGCACCCAGTCACCCCAGACTGATCCCAGACAACACCCAGGAATCCGACAGTGCAGGCAATAATCCCAGTCAAATCCCAGACTGCACCCATGGATCCTGCAGTGCACGCAGTCACCCCAGACTGATCCCAGACGGCACCCAGGAACCCGACAGTGCACGCAATCTCCCCACACTGATCCCAGACTGCACCCAGGAAACCTGCAGTGCACGCAGTCACCCCAGACTGATCCCAGACTGAACCCAGGAATCCAACAAAGCACGCAGTAACCCCAGACTGATCCCAGACTGCACCCAGGGATCCTGCACTGCACGCAGTCACCCCAGACTGATCCCAGACTGCACCCAGGGATCCCAGATTGCACCCAGTCTCGCCAGACTGATCCCAGACTGCACCCAGGAATTCTACAGTGCACGCAGTCACCCCAGACTGATCCCAGACTGCACCCAGGGATCGCACAGTCCACGCAGTCTCCCCAGACTGATCCCAGACTGCACCCAGGGATCCTACAGTGCACTCAGTAACACCAGACTGATCCCAGACTGCTCCCAGTAATCCTACATTGCAGGCAGTCACCCAAGACTGATCCCAGACTGCACCCAGGGATCCTACTGTGCACGCAGTCACCCCAGACTGATCCCAGACTGCTCCCAGGAATCCTACTTTGCACGCAGTCACCCCAGACTGATCCCAGACTGCACCCAGGGATCCTACAGTGCACGCAGTCATGCCAGACTGATCCCAGACTGCACCCAGTGATCCAACAGTGCACGCAGTCACCCCAGACGGCACCCAGGAATCCTGCAGTGCACGCAGTCACCCCAGACTGATCCCAGACTGCACCCAGGGATCCTACAGTGAACGCAGTCACCCCAGACTGATACCAGACTGCTCCCAGGAATCCTACTTTGCACGCAGTCACCTCAGACTGAACACAGACTGCACCCAGGGATCCTACAGTTCACGCAGTCACCCCAGACTGATCCCAGACTGCACCCAGGGAACCTACAGTGCACGCAGTCAACCCAGACTGATCCCAGACTGCACCCAGGGACCCGACAGTGCACGCAGTCATCCCAGACTCATCCCAGAATGCAGCCACGGATCCTACAGTGCACCCAGTCACCCCAGACTGATCCCAGAGAACACCCAGGAATCCTACAGTGCAGGCAATAATCCCAGACAAATCCCAGACTGCACCCATGGATCCTACAGTGCACGCAGTCACCCCAGACTGATCCCAGACGGCACCCAGGAACCCGACAGTGCACGCAATCACCCCACACTGATCCCAGACTGCACCCAGGAAACCTGCAGTGCACGCAGTCACCCCAGACTGATCCCAGACTGAACCCAGGAATCCAAGAAAGCACGCAGTAACCCCAGACTGATCCCAGACTGCACCCAGGGATCCTGCACTGCACGCAGTCACCCCAGACTGCACCCACGAATCCTGCAATGCACGCAGTCACCCCACACTGATCCCAGACTGCACCCAGGGAACGTAAGTGCACGCAGTCACCCGAGACTGATCCCAGACTGCACCCAGGGATCCTACACTGCACACAGTCACACCAGTCTTTCCCCAGACTGCACCCATGGATGCTACAGTGCACGCAGTCACCACAGACTGATCCCAGACTGCACCCAGTGATCCTGCAGTGCACGCAGTCAACCCAGACTGATCCCAGACTGCACCCACGGATACTGCAGTGCTCGCAGTCACCCCAGACTGATCCCAGACTGCACCCAGGGATCCCAGACGGCACCAAGTCACCCAGACTGATCGCAGACTGCAACCATGAATCCTACAGTGCACGCAGTAACCCCAGACTGAACCCAGACTGCACTCAGGGAGCCTACAGTGCACGCAGTCACCCCAGACTGATCCCAGACTGCACCCAGTGATCCTACAGTGCACGCAGTCACCCCAGACTGCACCCACGAATCCTGCAATGCACGCAGTCACCCGAGACTGATCCCAGACTGCACCCAGGGATCCTACACTGCACGCAGTCAGACCAGTCTTTCCCCAGACTGCACCCATGGATGCTACAGTGCACGCAGTCACCACAGACTGATCCCAGACTGCACCCAGTGATCCTACAGTGCACGCAGTCAACCCAGACTGATCCCAGACTGCACCCACGGATCCTGCAGTGCTCGCAGTCACCCAAGACTGATCCCAGACTGCACCCAGGGATCCCAGACGGCACCAAGTCACACAGACTGATCGCAGACTGCAACCATGAATCCTACAGTGCACGCAGTAACCCCAGACTGATCCCAGACTGCACTCAGGGAGCCTACAGTGCACGCAGTCACCCCAGACTGATCCCAGACTGCACCCAGTGATCCTACAGTGCACGCAGTCACCCCAGACTGCACCCACGATTCCTGCAATGCACGCAATCACCCGAGACTGATCCCAGACTGCACCCAGGGATCCTACACTGCACGCAGTCACACCAGTCTTTCCCCAGACTGCACCCATGGATGCTACAGTGCACGCAGTCACCACAGACTGATCCCAGACTGCACCCAGTGATCCTACAGTGCACGCAGTCAACCCAGACTGATCCCAGACTGCACCCAGGGACCCTACAGTGCACGCAGTCATCCCAGACTGATCCCAGACTGCACCCACGGATCCTACAGTTCACCCAGTCACCCCAGACTGATCCCAGACAACACCCAGGAATCCTACAGTGCAGGCAATAATCCCAGACAAATCCCAGACTGCACCCATGGATCCTACAGTGCACACAGTCACCCCAGACTGATCCCAGACGGCACCCAGGAACCCGACAGTGCACGCAATCACCCCACACTGATCCCAGACTGCACCCAGGAAACCTGCAGTGCACGCAGTCACCCCAGACTGATCCCAGACTGAACCCAGGAATCCAACAAAGCACGCAGTAACCCCAGACTGATCCCAGACTGCACCCAGGGATCCTGCACTGCACGCAGTCACCCCAGACTGATCCCAGACTGCACCCAGGAATCCTACTTTGCACGCAGTCACCCCAGACTGATCCCAGACTGCACCCAGGGATCCTACAGTGCACGCAGTCATGCCAGACTGATCCCAGACTGCACCCAGTGATCCAACAGTGCACGCAGTCACCCCAGACTGCACCCAGGAATCCTGCAATGCACACAGTCACACCGGACTGATCCCAGACTGCACCCATGGAACGTAAGTGCACGCAGTCGCCCCAGACTGATCCCAGACTGCACCCAGTGATCCTACACTGCACGCAGTCACACCAGACTGATCCCAGACGGCACCCAGGAATCCTGCAGTGCACGCAGTCACCCCAGACTGATCCCAGACTGCACCCAGGGATCCTACAGTGAACGCAGTCACCCCAGACTGATACCAGACTGCTCCCAGGAATCCTACTTTGCACGCAGTCACCTCAGACTGAACACAGACTGCACCCAGGGATCCTACAGTTCACGCAGTCACCCCAGACTGATCCCAGACTGCACCCAGGGAACCTACAGTGCACGCAGTCAACCCAGACTGATCCCAGACTGCACCCAGGGACCCGACAGTGCACGCAGTCATCCCAGACTCATCCCAGAATGCAGCCGCGGATCCTACAGTGCACCCAGTCACCCCAGACTGATCCCAGAGAACACCCAGGAATCCTACAGTGCAGGCAATAATCCCAGACAAATCCCAGACTGCACCCATGGATCCTACAGTGCACGCAGTCACCCCAGACTGATCCCAGACGGCACCCAGGAACCCGACAGTGCACGCAATCACCCCACACTGATCCCAGACTGCACCCAGGAAACCTGCAGTGCACGCAGTCACCCCAGACTGATCCCAGACTGAACCCAGGAATCCAAGAAAGCACGCAGTAACCCCAGACTGATCCCAGACTGCACCCAGGGATCCTGCACTGCACGCAGTCACCCCAGACTGCACCCACGAATCCTGCAATGCACGCAGTCACCCCACACTGATCCCAGACTGCACCCAGGGAACGTAAGTGCACGCAGTCACCCGAGACTGATCCCAGACTGCACCCAGGGATCCTACACTGCACACAGTCACACCAGTCTTTCCCCAGACTGCACCCATGGATGCTACAGTGCACGCAGTCACCACAGACTGATCCCAGACTGCACCCAGTGATCCTGCAGTGCACGCAGTCAACCCAGACTGATCCCAGACTGCACCCACGGATACTGCAGTGCTCGCAGTCACCCCAGACTGATCCCAGACTGCACCCAGGGATCCCAGACGGCACCAAGTCACCCAGACTGATCGCAGACTGCAACCATGAATCCTACAGTGCACGCAGTAACCCCAGACTGAACCCAGACTGCACTCAGGGAGCCTACAGTGCACGCAGTCACCCCAGACTGATCCCAGACTGCACCCAGTGATCCTACAGTGCACGCAGTCACCCCAGACTGCACCCACGAATCCTGCAATGCACGCAGTCACCCGAGACTGATCCCAGACTGCACCCAGGGATCCTACACTGCACGCAGTCAGACCAGTCTTTCCCCAGACTGCACCCATGGATGCTACAGTGCACGCAGTCACCACAGACTGATCCCAGACTGCACCCAGTGATCCTACAGTGCACACAGTCAACCCAGACTGATCCCAGACTGCACCCAGGGACCCTACAGTGCACGCAGTCATCCCAGACTGATCCCAGACTGCACCCACGGATCCTACAGTGCACCCAGTCACCCCAGACTGATCCCAGACAACACCCAGGAATCCTACAGTGCAGGCAATAATCCTAGACAAATCCCAGACTGCACCCATGGATCCTACAGTGCACGCAGTCACCCCAGACTGATCCCAGACGGCACCCAGGAACCCGACAGTACACGCAATCACCCCACACTGATCCCAGACTGCACCCAGGAAACCTGCAGTGCACGCAGTCACCCCAAACTGATCCCAGACTGAACCCAGGAATCCAACAAAGCACGCAGTAACCCCAGACTGATCCCAGACTGCACCCAGGGATCCTGCACTGCACGCAGTCACCCCAGACTGATCCCAGACTGCACCCAGGGATCCAAGAGTGCACCCAGTCTCGCCAGACTGATCCCAGACTGCACCCAGGAATTCTACAGTGCACGCAGTCACCCCAGACTGATCCCAGACTGCACCCAGGGATCGCACAGTCCACGCAGTCTCCCCAGACTGATCCCAGACTGCACCCAGGGATCCTACAGTGCACTCAGTAACCCCAGACTGATCCCAGACTGCTCCCAGTAATCCTACATTGCAGGCATTCACCCAAGACTGATCCCAGACTGCACCCAGGGATCCTACAGTGCACGCAGTCACCCCAGACTGATCCCAGACTGCTCCCAGGAATCCTACTTTGCACGCAGTCACCCCAGACTGATCCCAGACTGCACCCAGGGATCCTACAGTGCACGCAGTTACCCCAGACTGATCCCAGACTGCACCCAGGTATCCTACAGTGCACGCAGTCATGCCAGACTGATCCCAGACTGCACCCAGTGATCCAACAGTGCACGCAGTCACCCCAGACTGCACCCACGATTCCTGCAATGCACGCAATCACCCGAGACTGATCCCAGACTGCACCCAGGGATCCTACACTGCACGCAGTCACACCAGTCTTTCCCCAGACTGCACCCATGGATGCTACAGTGCACGCAGTCACCACAGACTGATCCCAGACTGCACCCAGTGATCCTACAGTGCACGCAGTCAACCCAGACTGATCCCAGACTGCACCCAGGGACCCTACAGTGCACGCAGTCATCCCAGACTGATCCCAGACTGCACCCACGGATCCTACAGTTCACCCAGTCACCCCAGACTGATCCCAGACTGCACCCAGGAATCCTGCAATGCACGCAGTCACCCCAGACTGATCCCAGACTGCATCCAGGGAACGTAAGTGCACGCAGTCACCCCAGACTGATCCCAGACTGCACCCAGTGATCCTACACTGCACGCAGTCACACCAGACTGATCCCAGACGGCACCCAGGAATCCTGCAGTGCACGCAGTCACCCCAGATTGATCCCAGACTGCACCCAGTGATCCTACAGTGAACGCAGTCACCCCAGACTGATACCAGACTGCTCCCAGGAATCCTACTTTGCACGCAGTCACCTCAGACTGATCCCAGACTGCACCCAGGGATCCTACAGTTCACGCAGTCACCCCAGACTGATCCCAGACTGCACCCAGGGATCCTACAGTGCACGCAGTCAACCCAGACTGATCCCAGACTGCACCCAGGGACCCGACAGTGCACGCAGTCATCCCAGACTGATCCCAGACTACAGCCACGGATCCTACAGTGCACCCAGTCACCCCAGACTGATCCCAGACTGCACCCAGTGATCCTACAGTGCACGCAGTCACCCCAGACTGCACCCACGAATCCTGCAATGCACGCAGTCACCCCAGACTGATCCCAGACTGCACCCAGTGAACGTAAGTGCACGCAGTCACCCGAGACTGATCCCAGACTGCACCCAGGGATCCTACACTGCACGCAGTCACACCAGTCTTTCCCCAGACTGCACCCATGGATGCTACAGTGCACGCAGTCACCACAGACTGATCCCAGACTGCACCCAGTGATCCTACAGTGCACGCAGTCAACCCAGACTGATCCCAGACTGCACCCAGGGACCCTACAGTGCATGCAGTCATCCCAGACTGATCCCAGACTGCAGCCACGGATCCTACAGTGCACCCAGTCACCCCAGACTGATCCCAGACAACACCCAGGAATCCGACAGTGCAGGCAATAATCCCAGTCAAATCCCAGACTGCACCCATGGATCCTGCAGTGCACGCAGTCACCCCAGACTGATCCCAGACGGCACCCAGGAACCCGACAGTGCACGCAATCTCCCCACACTGATCCCAGACTGCACCCAGGAAACCTGCAGTGCACGCAGTCACCCCAGACTGATCCCAGACTGAACCCAGGAATCCAACAAAGCACGCAGTAACCCCAGACTGATCCCAGACTGCACCCAGGGATCCTGCACTGCACGCAGTCACCCCAGACTGATCCCAGACTGCACCCAGGGATCCCAGATTGCACCCAGTCTCGCCAGACTGATCCCAGACTGCACCCAGGAATTCTACAGTGCACGCAGTCACCCCAGACTGATCCCAGACTGCACCCAGGGATCGCACAGTCCACGCAGTCTCCCCAGACTGATCCCAGACTGCACCCAGGGATCCTACAGTGCACTCAGTAACACCAGACTGATCCCAGACTGCTCCCAGTAATCCTACATTGCAGGCAGTCACCCAAGACTGATCCCAGACTGCACCCAGGGATCCTACTGTGCACGCAGTCACCCCAGACTGATCCCAGACTGCTCCCAGGAATCCTACTTTGCACGCAGTCACCCCAGACTGATCCCAGACTGCACCCAGGGATCCTACAGTGCACGCAGTCATGCCAGACTGATCCCAGACTGCACCCAGTGATCCTACACTGCACGCAGTCACACCAGACTGATCCCAGACGGCACCCAGGAATCCTGCAGTGCACGCAGTCACCCCAGACTGATCCCAGACTGCACCCAGGGATCCTACAGTGAACGCAGTCACCCCAGACTGATACCAGACTGCTCCCAGGAATCCTACTTTGCACGCAGTCACCTCAGACTGAACACAGACTGCACCCAGGGATCCTACAGTTCACGCAGTCACCCCAGACTGATCCCAGACTGCACCCAGGGAACCTACAGTGCACGCAGTCAACCCAGACTGATCCCAGACTGCACCCAGGGACCCGACAGTGCACGCAGTCATCCCAGACTGATCCCAGACTGCAGCCACGGATCCTACAGTGCACCCAGTCACCCCAGACTGATCCCAGACAACACCCAGGAATCCTACAGTGCAGGCAATAATCCCAGACTAATCCCAGACTGCACCCATGGATCCTACAGTGCACGCAGTCCCCCAGACTGATCCCAGACTGCACCCAGTAATCCTACATGCATCCAGTCACCCCAGACTGATCCCAGACGGCACCCAGGAACCCAACAGTGCACGCAATCACCCCACACTGATCCAAGACTGCACCCAGGAAACCTGCAGTCCACGCAGTCACCCCAGACTGAACCCAGACTGCAGACACGGATCCCAGAGTTCACCCAGTCAACCCAGACTGATCCCAGACTGCACCCACGGATCCCAGATTGCACCCAGTCACCCCAGACTGATCCCAGACTGCACCCACGTATACTACAATGCACCCAGTCAACCCAGACTGATCCCAGACTGCACCCTGGGATCCTACAGTGGACACAGTCATCCCAGACTGATCCCAGACTTCACTCACGGATCCTACAATGCACCCAGTCACCACAGACTGATCACAGACTGCACCCACGGATCACAGAATGCACCCAGTCACCCCAGACTGTTCACAGACTGCACCCAGGGATCCTGCAGTGCACGCAGTCACCGCAGATTGATCTCATACTGCACCCAGGGATCCTACAGTGCACGCAGTCGCCCCAGACTGATCCCAGACTGCACCCAGTAATCCTACATGCATCCAGTCACCCCAGACTGATCCCAGACGGCACCCAGGAACCCGACAGTGCACGCAATCACCCCACACTGATCCCAGACTGCACCCAGGAAACCTGCAGTCCACGCAGTCACCCCAGACTGAACCAAGACTGCAGATACGGATCCCAGAATTCACCCAGTCAACCCAGACTGATCCCAGACTGCACCCACTGATCCCAGATTGCACCCAGTCACCCCAGACTGATCCCAGACTGCACCCACGGATACTACAATGCACCCAGTCAACCCAGACTGATCCCAGACTGCACCCTGGGATCCTACAGTGGACGCAGTCATCCCAGACTGATCCAAGACTTCACTCACGGATCCTACAATGCACCCAGTCACCCCAGACTGATCACAGACTGCACCCACGGATCACAGAATGCACCCAGTCACCCCAGACTGTTCACAGACTGCACCCAGGGATCCTGCAGTGCACGCAGTCACCGCAGATTGATCTCATACTGCATCCAGGGATCGTACAGTGCACGCAGTCACCCCAGACTGATCCCAGACTGCACCCAGGGATCCTACAGTGCACGCAGTCACCCCAGACTGATCCCAGACTTCACCCACGGATCCTACAATGCACCCAGTCACCGCAGACTGATCACAGACTGCACCCAGGGATCCCAGAAAGCACCCAGTCACCCCAGACTGTTCACAGACTGCACCCAGGAATCCTGCAGTGCACGCAGTCACACCAAATTGATCCCAGACTGCACCCAGGGATCGTACAGTGCACGCAGTCACCCCAGACTGATCCCAGACTGCACCCAGTGATCCTACAGTGCACGCAGTCACCCCAGACTGCACCCACGAATCCTGCAATGCACGCAGTCACCCGAGACTGATCCCAGACTGCACCCAGGGATCCTACACTGCACGCAGTCAGACCAGTCTTTCCCCAGACTGCACCCATGGATGCTACAGTGCACGCAGTCACCACAGACTGATCCCAGACTGCACCCAGTGATCCTACAGTGCACACAGTCAACCCAGACTGATCCCAGACTGCACCCAGGGACCCTACAGTGCACGCAGTCATCCCAGACTGATCCCAGACTGCACCCACGGATCCTACAGTGCACCCAGTCACCCCAGACTGATCCCAGACAACACCCAGGAATCCTACAGTGCAGGCAATAATCCTAGACAAATCCCAGACTGCACCCATGGATCCTACAGTGCACGCAGTCACCCCAGACTGATCCCAGACGGCACCCAGGAACCCGACAGTACACGCAATCACCCCACACTGATCCCAGACTGCACCCAGGAAACCTGCAGTGCACGCAGTCACCCCAAACTGATCCCAGACTGAACCCAGGAATCCAACAAAGCACGCAGTAACCCCAGACTGATCCCAGACTGCACCCAGGGATCCTGCACGGCACGCAGTCACCCCAGACTGATCCCAGACTGCACCCAGGGATCCAAGAGTGCACCCAGTCTCGCCAGACTGATCCCAGACTGCACCCAGGAATTCTACAGTGCACGCAGTCACCCCAGACTGATCCCAGACTGCACCCAGGGATCGCACAGTCCACGCAGTCTCCCCAGACTGATCCCAGACTGCACCCAGGGATCCTACAGTGCACTCAGTAACCCCAGACTGATCCCAGACTGCTCCCAGTAATCCTACATTGCAGGCATTCACCCAAGACTGATCCCAGACTGCACCCAGGGATCCTACAGTGCACGCAGTCACCCCAGACTGATCCCAGACTGCTCCCAGGAATCCTACTTTGCACGCAGTCACCCCAGACTGATCCCAGACTGCACCCAGGGATCCTACAGTGCACGCAGTTACCCCAGACTGATCCCGGACTGCACCCAGGTATCCTACAGTGCACGCAGTCATGCCAGACTGATCCCAGACTGCACCCAGTGATCCAACAGTGCACGCAGTCACCCCAGACTGCACCCAGGAATCCTGCAATGCACGCAATCACCCCAGACTGATCCCAGACTGCATCCAGGGAACGTAAGTGCACGCAGTCACCCCAGACTGATCCCAGACTGCACCCAGTGATCCTACACTGCACGCAGTCACACCAGACTGATCCCAGACGGCACCCAGGAATCCTGCAGTGCACGCAGTCACCCCAGATTGATCCCAGACTGCACCCAGTGATCCTACAGTGAACGCAGTCACCCCAGACTGATACCAGACTGCTCCCAGGAATCCTACTTTGCACGCAGTCACCTCAGACTGATCCCAGACTGCACCCAGGGATCCTACAGTTCACGCAGTCACCCCAGACTGATCCCAGACTGCACCCAGGGATCCTACAGTGCACGCAGTCAACCCAGACTGATCCCAGACTGCACCCAGGGACCCGACAGTGCACGCAGTCATCCCAGACTGATCCCAGACTACAGCCACGGATCCTACAGTGCACCCAGTCACCCCAGACTGATCCCAGACTGCACCCAGTGATCCTACAGTGCACGCAGTCACCCCAGACTGCACCCACGAATCCTGCAATGCACGCAGTCACCCCAGACTGATCCCAGACTGCACCCAGGGAACGTAAGTGCACGCAGTCACCCGAGACTGATCCCAGACTGCACCCAGGGATCCTACACTGCACGCAGTCACACCAGTCTTTCCCCAGACTGCACCCATGGATGCTACAGTGCACGCAGTCACCACAGACTGATCCCAGACTGCACCCAGTGATCCTACAGTGCACGCAGTCAACCCAGACTGATCCCAGACTGCACCCAGGGACCCTACAGTGCACGCAGTCATCCCAGACTGATCCCAGACTGCAGCCACGGATCCTACAGTGCACCCAGTCACCCCAGACTGATCCCAGACAACACCCAGGAATCCGACAGTGCAGGCAATAATCCCAGTCAAATCCCAGACTGCACCCATGGATCCTGCAGTGCACGCAGTCACCCCAGACTGATCCCAGACGGCACCCAGGAACCCGACAGTGCACGCAATCTCCCCACACTGATCCCAGACTGCACCCAGGAAACCTGCAGTGCACGCAGTCACCCCAGACTGATCCCAGACTGAACCCAGGAATCCAACAAAGCACGCAGTAACCCCAGACTGATCCCAGACTGCACCCGGGGATCCTGCACTGCACGCAGTCACCCCAGACTGATCCCAGACTGCACCCAGGGATCCCAGATTGCACCCAGTCTCGCCAGACTGATCCCAGACTGCACCCAGGAATTCTACAGTGCACGCAGTCACCCCAGACTGATCCCAGACTGCACCCAGGGATCGCACAGTCCACGCAGTCTCCCCAGACTGATCCCAGACTGCACCCAGGGATCCTACAGTGCACTCAGTAACACCAGACTGATCCCAGACTGCTCCCAGTAATCCTACATTGCAGGCAGTCACCCAAGACTGATCCCAGACTGCACCCAGGGATCCTACTGTGCACGCAGTCACCCCAGACTGATCCCAGACTGCTCCCAGGAATCCTACTTTGCACGCAGTCACCCCAGACTGATCCCAGACTGCACCCAGGGATCCTACAGTGCACGCAGTCATGCCAGACTGATCCCAGACTGCACCCATGGAACGTAAGTGCACGCAGTCGCCCCAGACTGATCCCAGACTGCACCCAGTGATCCTACACTGCACGCAGTCACACCAGACTGATCCCAGACGGCACCCAGGAATCCTGCAGTGCACGCAGTCACCCCAGACTGATCCCAGACTGCACCCAGGGATCCTACAGTGAACGCAGTCACCCCAGACTGATACCAGACTGCTCCCAGGAATCCTACTTTGCACGCAGTCACCTCAGACTGAACACAGACTGCACCCAGGGATCCTACAGTTCACGCAGTCACCCCAGACTGATCCCAGACTGCACCCAGGGAACCTACAGTGCACGCAGTCAACCCAGACTGATCCCAGACTGCACCCAGGGACCCGACAGTGCACGCAGTCATCCCAGACTGATCCCAGACTGCAGCCACGGATCCTACAGTGCACCCAGTCACCCCAGACTGATCCCAGACAACACCCAGGAATCCTACAGTGCAGGCAATAATCCCAGACTAATCCCAGACTGCACCCATGGATCCTACAGTGCACGCAGTCCCCCAGACTGATCCCAGACTGCACCCAGTAATCCTACATGCATCCAGTCACCCCAGACTGATCCCAGACGGCACCCAGGAACCCGACAGTGCACGCAATCACCCCACACTGATCCAAGACTGCACCCAGGAAACCTGCAGTCCACGCAGTCACCCCAGACTGAACCCAGACTGCAGACACGGATCCCAGAGTTCACCCAGTCAACCCAGACTGATCCCAGACTGCACCCACGGATCCCAGATTGCACCCAGTCACCCCAGACTGATCCCAGACTGCACCCACGGATACTACAATGCACCCAGTCAACCCAGACTGATCCCAGACTGCACCCTGGGATCCTACAGTGGACGCAGTCATCCCAGACTGATCCCAGACTTCACTCACGGATCCTACAATGCACCCAGTCACCACAGACTGATCACAGACTGCACCCACGGATCACAGAATGCACCCAGTCACCCCAGACTGTTCACAGACTGCACCCAGGGATCCTGCAGTGCACGCAGTCACCGCAGATTGATCTCATACTGCACCCAGGGATCCTACAGTGCACGCAGTCGCCCCAGACTGATCCCAGACTGCACCCAGTAATCCTACATGCATCCAGTCACCCCAGACTGATCCCAGACGGCACCCAGGAACCCGACAGTGCACGCAATCACCCCACACTGATCCCAGACTGCACCCAGGAAACCTGCAGTCCACGCAGTCACCCCAGACTGAACCCAGACTGCAGACACGGATCCCAGAATTCACCCAGTCAACCCAGACTGATCCCAGACTGCACCCACGGATCCCAGATTGCACCCAGTCACCCCAGACTGATCCCAGACTGCACCCACGGATACTACAATGCACCCAGTCAACCCAGACTGATCCCAGACTGCACCCTGGGATCCTACAGTGGACGCAGTCATCCCAGACTGATCCAAGACTTCACTCACGGATCCTACAATGCACCCAGTCACCCCAGACTGATCACAGACTGCACCCACGGATCACAGAATGCACCCAGTCACCCCAGACTGTTCACAGACTGCACCCAGGGATCCTGCAGTGCACGCAGTCACCGCAGATTGATCTCATACTGCACCCAGGGATCGTACAGTGCACGCAGTCACCCCAGACTGATCCCAGACTGCACCCAGGGATCCTACAGTGCACGCAGTCACCCCAGACTGATCCCAGACTTCACCCACGGATCCTACAATGCACCCAGTCACCGCAGACTGATCACAGACTGCACCCAGGGATCCCAGAATGCACCCAGTCACCCCAGACTGTTCACAGACTGCACCCAGGAATCCTGCAGTGCACGCAGTCACACCAAATTGATCCCAGACTGCACCCAGGGATCGTACAGTGCACGCAGTCACCCCAGACTGATCCCAGACTGCACCCAGTGATCCTACAGTGCACGCAGTCAACCCAGACTGATCCCAGACTGCACCCAGGGACCCTACAGTGCACGCAGTCATCCCAGACTGAACCCAGACTGCAGCCACGGATCCTACAGTGCACCCAGTCATCCCAGACTGATCCCAGACAACACCCAGGAATCCGACAGTGCAGGCAATAATCCCAGTCAAATCCCAGACTGCACCCATGGATCCTGCAGTGCACGCAGTCACCCCAGACTGATCCCAGACGGCACCCAGGAACCCGACAGTGCACGCAATCACCCCACACTGATCCCAGACTGCACCCAGGAAACCTGCAGTGCACGCAGTCACCCCAGACTGATCCCAGACTGAACCCAGGAATCCAACAAAGCACGCAGTAACCCCAGACTGATCCCAGACTGCACCCAGGGATCCTGCACTGCACGCAGTCACCCCAGACTGATCCCAGACTGCACCCAGGGATCCCAGATTGCACCCAGTCTCGCCAGACTGATCCCAGACTGCACCCAGGAATTCTACAGTGCACGCAGTCACCCCAGACTGATCCCAGACTGCACCCAGGGATCGCACAGTCCACGCAGTCTCCCCAGACTGATCCCAGACTGCACCCAGGGATCCTACAGTGCACTCAGTAACACCAGACTGATCCCAGACTGCTCCCAGTAATCCTACATTGCAGGCAGTCACCCAAGACTGATCCCAGACTGCACCCAGGGATCCTACTGTGCACGCAGTCACCCCAGACTGATCCCAGACTGCTCCCAGGAATCCTACTTTGCACGCAGTCACCCCAGACTGATCCCAGACTGCACCCAGGGATCCTACAGTGCACGCAGTCACCCCAGACTGATCCCAGACTGCACCCAGGGATCCTACAGTGCACGCAGTCATGCCAGACTGATCCCAGGCTGCACCCAGTGATCCAACAGTGCACGCAGTCACCCCAGACTGCACCCAGGAATCCTGCAGTGCACGCAGTCACCCCAGACTGATCCCAGACTGCACCCAGGGATCCTACAGTGAACGCAGTCACCCCAGACTGATACCAGACTGCTCCCAGGAATCCTACTTTGCACGCAGTCACCTCAGACTGAACACAGACTGCACCCAGGGATCCTACAGTTCACGCAGTCACCCCAGACTGATCCCAGACTGCACCCAGGGAACCTACAGTGCACGCAGTCAACCCAGACTGATCCCAGACTGCACCCATGGACCCGACAGTGCACGCAGTTATCCCAGACTGATCCCAGACTGCAGCCACGGATCCTACAGTGCACCCAGTCACCCCAGACTGATCCCAGAGAACACCCAGGAATTCTACAGTGCAGGCAATAATCCCAGACAAATCCCAGACTGCACCCATGGATCCTACAGTGCACGCAGTCACCCCAGACTGATCCCAGACGGCACCCAGGAACCCGACAGTGCACACAATCACCCCACACTGATCCCAGACTGCACCCAGGAAACCTGCAGTGCACGCAGTCACCCCAGACTGATCCCAGACTGCACCCAGGGATCCCAGAGTGCACCCAGTCCGGCTGACTGATCCCAGACTGGACCCAGCAATTCTACAGTGCACGCAGTCACCCCAGACTGATCCCAGACTGCACCCAGGGATCGCACATTCCACGCAGTCTCCCCAGACTGATCCCAGACTGCACCCAGGGATCCTACAGTGCACTCAGTAACACCAGACTGATCCCAGACTGCTCCCAGTAATCCTACATTGCAGGCAGTCACCCAAGACTGATCCCAGACTGCACCCAGGGATCCTACTGTGCACGCAGTCACCCCAGACTGATCCCAGACTGCTCCCAGAGATCCTACAGTGCACGCAGTCATGCCAGACTGATCCCAGAATGCAGCCACGGATCCTACAGTGCACCCAGTCACCCCAGACTGATCCCAGACAACACCCAGGAATACTACAGTGCAGGCAATAATCCCAGACTAATCCCAGACTGCACCCATGGATCCTACAGTGCACGCAGTCACCCCAGACTGATCCCAGACTGCACCCAGTAATCCTACATGCATCCAGTCACCCCAGACTGATCCCAGACGGCACCCAGGAACCCGACAGTGCACGCAATCACCCCACACTGATCCCAGACTGCACCCAGGAAACCTGCAGTCCACGCAGTCACCCCAGACTGAACCCAGACTGCAGACACGGATCCCAGAGTTCACCCAGTCAACCCAGACTGATCCCAGACTGCACCCACGGATCCCAGATTGCACCCAGTCACCCCAGACTGATCCCAGACTGCACCCACGGATACTACAATGCACCCAGTCAACCCAGACTGATCCCAGACTGCACCCTGGGATCCTACAGTGGACGCAGTCATCCCAGAATGATCCCAGACTTCACTCACGGATCCTACAATGCACACAGTCACCCCAGACTGATCACAGACTGCACCCACGGATCACAGGATGCACCCAGTCACCCCAGACTGTTCACAGACTGCACCCAGGGATCCTGCAGTGCACGCAGTCACCGCAGATTGATCTCATACTGCACCCAGGGATCGTACAGTGCACGCAGTCACCCCAGACTGATCCCAGACTGCGCCCAGTAATCCTACATGCATCCAGTCACCCAAGACTGATCCCAGACGGCACCCAGGAACCCGACAGTGCACGCAATCACCCCACACTGATCCCAGACTGCACCCAGGAAACCTGCAGTCCACGCAGTCACCCCAGACTGATCCCAGACTGCACCCAGGGATCGAAATGTTCACGCATTTACCCCTAACTGATCACAGACTGCACCCAGTCAACCCAGACTGATCAAAGACTGCACCCAAGGATCCTGCAGTGCACACAGTCACCCCAGACTGATCCCAGACTGCACCCAGGAATCCAACAGTGCACGCATTAACCCCATACTGATCCCAGACTACACCCAGGGAGCCGACAGTGCACGCAGTCACCCCAGACTGAACCCAGACTGCACCCAGTGATCCTACATTGAACGCAGTCACCCCAGACTGCAGATAGGAGTCCTGCAGTACACGCAGTCATCCCAGTCTGATCCCAGACTGCACCCAGGAATCCTACAGTGCACGCAGTCACCCCAGACTGATCCCAGACTGCACCCAGAGATTCTACAGTGCACGCAGTCACCCCAGACTGATCCCAGACTGCACCCAGTAATCCTACATGCACCTTGTCACTCAAGACTGATCCCAGACTGCACCCAGGAACCCGACAGTGCTCGCAGTCACCGCAGACTGATCCCAGACTGCACCTCGGGATCCTACAGTGCACGCAGTCACCCCAGACTGATCCCAGACTGCACCCAGTGATCCCAGATTGCACGCAGTCCACTCAGACTGATCCCAGACTGCACCCAGGGATCCTAAAATGCACCCAGTCACCCCAGACTGATCCAAGACTGCACCCAGGGATTCCAGAGTGAACCCAGTCACGCCAGACTGATCCCAGACTGCACCCTGGAATTCTACAGTTCACACAGTCACTCCTGACTAAACGCAGACTGCACCCAGGGATCGTACAGTGAACGCAGTCTCCCCAGACTGATCCCAGACTGCACCCAGGGATCCTACAGTGCACTCAGTAACCCCAGACTGATCCCAGACTTCACTCACGGATCCTACAATGCACCCAGTCACCCCAGACTGATCACAGACTGCACCCAGGGATCACAGAATGCACCCAGTCACCCCAGACTGTTCACAGACTGCACCCAGGGATCCTGCAGTGCACGCAGTCACTGCAGATTGATCTCATACTGCACCCAGGGATCGTACAGTGCACGCAGTAACCCCAGACTGATCCCAGACTTCACCCACGGATCCTACAATGCACCCAGTCACCCCAGACTGATCACAGACTGCACCCAGGGATCCCAGAATGCACCCAGTCACCCCAGACTGTTCACAGACTGCACCCAGGGATCCTGCAGTGCACGCAGTCACACCAAATTGATCCCAGACTGCACCCAGGGATCGTACAGTGCACGCAGTCACCCCAGACTGATCCCAGACTGCACCCAGGGATCCAAATGTTCACGCATTTTTCCCTAACTGATCACAGACTGCACCCAGTCAACCCAGACTGATCAAAGACTGCACCCAAGGATCCTGCAGTGCACACAGTCACCCCAGACTGATCCCAGACTGCACCCAGTCATCCTACATGCATCCAGTCATCCCAGACTGATCCCAGACTGCACCCAGGAATCCAACAGTGCACGCATTAACCCCATACTGATCCCAGACAACACCCAGGGAGCCGACAGTGCACGCAGTCACCCCAGACTGAACCCAGACTGCACCCAGTGATCCTACATTGAACGCAGTCACCCCAGACTGCAGACAGGAATCCTGCAGTGCACGCAGTCATCCCAGACTGATCCCAGACTGCACCCAGGAATCCTACAGTGCACGCAGTCACCCCAGACTGATCCCAGACTGCACCCAGAGATTCTACAGTGCACGCAGTCACCCCAGACTGATCCCAGACTGCACCCAGGAACCCGACAGTGCTCGCAGTCACCGCAGACTGATCCCAGACTGCACCTCGGGATCCTACAGTGCACGCAGTCACCCCAGACTGATCCCAGACTGCACCCAGTGATCCCAGATTGCACGCAGTCTACTCAGACTGATCCCAGACTGCACCCAGGGATACTAAAATGCACCCAGTCACCCCAGACTGATCCAAGACTGCACCCAGGGATTCCAGAGTGCACCCAGTCACGCCAGACTGATCCCAGACTGCACCCTGGAATTCTACAGTTCACACAGTCACTCCTGACTAAACCCAGACTGCACCCAGGGATCGTACAGTGAACGCAGTCTCCCCAGACTGATCCCAGACTGCACCCAGGGATCCTACAGTGCACTCAGTAACCCCAGACTGATCCCAGACTGCACCCATGAATCCGACAGTGCAGGCAGTAACCACTGACTTATCCCAGACTGCACCCATGGATGCTACAGTGCACGCAGTCACCCCAGACTGATCCCAGTCTGCACCCAGGAAAACTACAGTGCACGCAGTCACCCCAGACTGACCCCAGACTGCAGACACGGATCCCAGAGTTCACCCAGTCAACCCAGACTGATCCCAGACTGCACCCACGGATCCCAGATTGCACCCAGTCACCCCAGACTGATCCCAGACTGCACCCACGGATCCTTCAATGCACCCAGTCAACCCAGACTGATCCCAGACTGCACCCTTGGATCCTACAGTGGACGCAGTCATCCCAGACTGATCCCAGACTTCATTCACGGATCCTACAATGCACCCAGACACCCCAGACTGATCACAGACTGCACCCAGGGATCACAGAATGCACCCAGTCACCCCAGACTGTTCACAGACTGCACCCAGGGATCCTGCAGTGCACGCAGTCACCGCAGATTGATCTCATACTGCACCCAGGGAACGTACAGTGCACGGAGTCACCCCAGACTGATCCCAGACTGCACCCAGGGATCCTACAGTGCAAGCAGTCACCCCAGACTGATCCCAGACTTCACTCACGGATACTACAATGCACCCAGTCACCCCAGACTGATCACAGACTGCACCCAGGGATCCCAGAATGCACCAAGTCACCCCAGACTGTTCACAGACTGCACCCAGGGATCCTGCAGTGCACGCAGTCACCACAAATTGACCCCAGACTGCACCCAGGGATCGTACAGTGCACGCAGTCACCCCAGACTGATCCCAGACTGCACCCAGGGATCCAAATGTGCACGCATTCACCCCTAACTGATCACAGACTGCACCCAGTCAACCCAGACTAATCAAAGACTGCACCCAAGGACCCTGCAGTGCACACAGTCACCCCAGACTGATCCCAGACTGCACCCAGTCATCCTACATGCATCCAGTCATCCCAGACTGATCCCAGACTGCACCCAGGAATCCTACAGTGCACGCAGTCACCCCAGACTGATCCCAGACTGCACCCAGGGATTCTACAGTGCACGCAGATATCCCAGACTGATCCCAGACTGCACCCACGGATCACAGAATGCACCCAGTCACCCCAAACTGTTCACAGACTGCACCCAGGGATCCTGCAGTGCACGCAGTCACCGCAGATTGATCTCATACTGCACCCAGAGATCGTACAGTGCACGCAGTCACCCCAGACTGATCCCAGACTGCACCCAGGGATCCTACAGTGAACGCAGTCACCCCAGACTGATCCCAGACTTCACCCACGGATCCTACAATGCACCCAGTCACCCCAGACTGATCACAGACTGCACCCAGGGATCCCAGAATGCACCCAGTCACCCCAGACTGTTCACAGACTGCACCCAAGAATCCTGCAGTGCACGCAGTCACACCAAATTGATCCCAGACTGCACCCAGGGATCGTACAGTGCACGCAGTCACCCCAGACTGATCCCAGACTGCACCCAGGGATCCAAATGTTCACGCATTTACCCCTAACTGATCACAGACTGCACCCAGTCAACCCAGACTGAACAAAGACTGCACCCAAGGATCCTGCAGTGCACACAGTCACCCCAGACTGATCCCAGACTGCACCCAGGAATCCAACAGTGCACGCATTAACCCCATACTGATCCCAGACTACACCCAGGGAGCCGACAGTGCACGCAGTCACCCCAGACTGAACCCAGACTGCACCCAGTGATCCTACATTGAACGCAGTCACCCCAGACTGCAGACAGGAATCCTGCAGTGCACGCAGTCATCCCAGACTGATCCCAGACTGCACCCAGGAATCCTACAGTGCACGCAGTCACCCCAGACTGATCCCAGACTGCACCCAGAGATTCTACAGTGCACACAGTCACCCCAGACTGATCCCAGACTGCATCCAGTAATCCTACATGCACCTAGTCACTCAAGACTGATCCCAGACTGTACCCAGGAACCCGACAGTGCTCGCAGTCACCGCAGACTGATCCCAGACTGCACCTCGGGATCCTACAGTGCACGCAGTCACCCCAGACTGATCCCAGACTGCACCCAGTGATCCCAGATTGCACGCAGTCCACTCAGACTGATCCCAGACTGCACTCAGGGATCCTAAAATGCACCCAGTCACCCCAGACTGATCCAAGACTGCACCCAGGGATTCCAGAGTGAACCCAGTCACGCCAGACTGATCCCAGACTGCACCCTGGAATTCTACAGTTCACACAGTCACTCCTGACTAAACGCAGACTGCACCCAGGGATCGTACAGTGAACGCAGTCTCCCCAGACTGATCCCAGACTGCACCCAGGGATCCTACAGTGCACTCAGTAACCCCAGACTGATCCCAGACTTCACTCACGGATCCTACAATGCACCCAGTCACCCCAGACTGATCACAGACTGCACCCAGGGATCACAGAATGCACCCAGTCACCCCAGACTGTTCACAGACTGCACCCAGGGATCCTGCAGTGCACGCAGTCACTGCAGATTGATCTCATACTGCACCCAGGGATCGTACAGTGCACGCAGTAACCCCAGACTGATCCCAGACTGCACCCAGGGATCCTACAGTGCACGCAGTCACGCCAGACTGATCCCAGACTGCACCCAGGGATCCTACAGTGCACGCAGTCACCCCCGACTGATCCCAGACTTCACCCACGGATCCTACAATGCACCCAGTCACCCCAGACTGATCACAGACTGCACCCAGGGATCCCAGAATGCACCCAGTCACTCCAGACTGTTCACAGACTGCACCCAGGGATCCTGCAGTGCACGCAGTCACACCAAATTGATCCCAGACTGCACCCAGGGATCGTACAGTGCACGCAGTCACCCCAGACTGATCCCAGACTGCACCCAGGGATCCAAATGTTCACGCATTTACCCCTAACTGATCACAGACTGCACCCAGTCAACCCAGACTGATCAAAGACTGCACCCAAGGATCCTGCAGTGCACACAGTCACCCCAGACTGATCCCAGACTGCACCCAGTCATCCTACATGCATCCAGTCATCCCAGACTGATCCCAGACTGCACCCAGGAATCCTACATGCACCTTGTCACTCAAGACTGATCCCAGACTGCACCCAGGAACCCGACAGTGCTCGCAGTCACCGCAGACTGATCCCAGACTGCACCTCGGGATCCTACAGTGCACGCAGTCACCCCAGACTGATCCCAGACTGCACCCAGTGATCCCAGATTGCACGCAGTCCACTCAGACTGATCCCAGACTGCACCCAGGGATCCTAAAATGCACCCAGTCACCCCAGACTGATCCAAGACTGCACCCAGGGATTCCAGAGTGCACCCAGTCACGCCAGACTGATCCCAGACTGCACCCTGGAATTCTACAGTTCACACAGTCACTCCTGACTAAACCCAGACTGCACCCAGGGATCGTACAGTGAACGCAGTCTCCCCAGACTGATCCCAGACTGCACCCAGGGATCCTACAGTGCACTCAGTAACCCCAGACTGATCCCAGACTTCACTCACGGATCCTACAATGCACCCAGTCACCCCAGACTGATCACAGACTGCACCCAGGGATCACAGAATGCACCCAGTCACCCCAGACTGTTCACAGACTGCACCCAGGGATCCTGCAGTGCACGCAGTCACTGCAGATTGATCTCATACTGCACCCAGGGATCGTACAGTGCACGCAGTAACCCCAGACTGATCCCAGACTTCACCCACGGATCCTACAATGCACCCAGTCACCCCAGACTGATCACAGACTGCACCCAGGGATCCCAGAATGCACCCAGTCACCCCAGACTGTTCACAGACTGCACCCAGGGATCCTGCAGTGCACGCAGTCACACCAAATTGATCCCAGACTGCACCCAGGGATCGTACAGTGCACGCAGTCACCCCAGACTGATCCCAGACTGCACCCAGGGATCCAAATGTTCACGCATTTACCCCTAACTGATCACAGACTGCACCCAGTCAACCCAGACTGATCAAAGACTGCACCCAAGGATCCTGCAGTGCACACAGTCACCCCAGACTGATCCCAGACTGCACCCAGTCATCCTACATGCTTCCAGTCATCCCAGACTGATCCCAGACTGCACCCAGGAATCCAACAGTGCACGCATTAACCCCATACTGATCCCAGACTACACCCAGGGAGCCGACAGTGCACGCAGTCACCCCAGACTGAACCCAGACTGCACCCAGTGATCCTACATTGAACGCAGTCACCCCAGACTGCAGACAGGAATCCTGCAGTGCACGCAGTCATCCCAGACTGATCCCAGACTGCACCCAGGAATCCTACAGTGCACGCAGTCACCCCAGACTGATCCCAGACTGCACCCAGAGATTCTACAGTGCACACAGTCACCCCAGACTGATCCCAGACTGCATCCAGTAATCCTACATGCACCTAGTCACTCAAGACTGATCCCAGACTGTACCCAGGAACCCGACAGTGCTCGCAGTCACCGCAGACTGATCCCAGACTGCACCTCGGGATCCTACAGTGCACGCAGTCACCCCAGACTGATCCCAGACTGCACCCAGTGATCCCAGATTGCACGCAGTCCACTCAGACTGATCCCAGACTGCACCCAGGGATCCTAAAATGCACCCAGTCACCCCAGACTGATCCAAGACTGCACCCAGGGATTCCAGAGTGAACCCAGTCACGCCAGACTGATCCCAGACTGCACCCTGGAATTCTACAGTTCACACAGTCACTCCTGACTAAACCCAGACTGCACCCAGGGATCGTACAGTGAACGCACTCTCCCCAGACTGATCCCAGACTGCACCCAGGGATCCTACAGTGCACTCAGTAACCCCAGACTGATCCCAGACTTCACTCACGGATCCTACAATGCACCCAGTCACCCCAGACTGATCACAGACTGCACCCAGGGATCACAGAATGCACCCAGTCACCCCAGACTGTTCACAGACTGCACCCAGGGATCCTGCAGTGCACGCAGTCACTGCAGATTGATCTCATACTGCACCCAGGGATCGTACAGTGCACGCAGTAACCCCAGACTGATCCCAGACTGCACCCAGGGATCCTACAGTGCACGCAGTCACGCCAGACTGATCACAGACTGCACCCAGGGATCCTACAGTGCACGCAGTCACCCCCGACTGATCCCAGACTTCACCCACGGATCCTACAATGCACCCAGTCACCCCAGACTGATCACAGACTGCACCCAGGGATCCCAGAATGCACCCAGTCACTCCAGACTGTTCACAGACTGCACCCAGGGATCCTGCAGTGCACGCAGTCACACCAAATTGATCCCAGACTGCACCCAGGGATCGTACAGTGCACGCAGTCACCCCAGACTGATCCCAGACTGCACCCAGGGATCCAAATGTTCACGCATTTACCCCTAACTGATCACAGACTGCACCCAGTCAACCCAGACTGATCAAAGACTGCACCCAAGGATCCTGCAGTGCACACAGTCACCCCAGACTGATCCCAGACTGCACCCAGTCATCCTACATGCATCCAGTCATCCCAGACTGATCCCAGACTGCACCCAGGAATCCTACATGCACCTTGTCACTCAAGACTGATCCCAGACTGCACCCAGGAACCCGACAGTGCTCGCAGTCACCGCAGACTGATCCCAGACTGCACCTCGGGATCCTACAGTGCACGCAGTCACCCCAGACTGATCCCAGACTGCACCCAGTGATCCCAGATTGCACGCAGTCCACTCAGACTGATCCCAGACTGCACCCAGGGATCCTAAAATGCACCCAGTCACCCCAGACTGATCCAAGACTGCACCCAGGGATTCCAGAGTGCACCCAGTCACGCCAGACTGATCCCAGACTGCACCCTGGAATTCTACAGTTCACACAGTCACTCCTGACTAAACCCAGACTGCACCCAGGGATCGTACAGTGAACGCAGTCTCCCCAGACTGATCCCAGACTGCACCCAGGGATCCTACAGTGAACTCAGTAACCCCAGACTGATCCCAGACTTCACTCACGGATCCTACAATGCACCCAGTCACCCCAGACTGATCACAGACTGCACCCAGGGATCACAGAATGCACCCAGTCACCCCAGACTGTTCACAGACTGCACCCAGGGATCCTGCAGTGCACGCAGTCACTGCAGATTGATCTCATACTGCACCCAGGGATCGTACAGTGCACGCAGTAACCCCAGACTGATCCCAGACTTCACCCACGGATCCTACAATGCACCCAGTCACCCCAGACTGATCACAGACTGCACCCAGGGATCCCAGAATGCACCCAGTCACCCCAGACTGTTCACAGACTGCACCCAGGGATCCTGCAGTGCACGCAGTCACACCAAATTGATCCCAGACTGCACCCAGGGATCGTACAGTGCACGCAGTCACCCCAGACTGATCCCAGACTGCACCCAGGGATCCAAATGTTCACGCATTTACCCCTAACTGATCACAGACTGCACCCAGTCAACCCAGACTGATCAAAGACTGCACCCAAGGATCCTGCAGTGCACACAGTCACCCCAGACTGATCCCAGACTGCACCCAGTCATCCTACATGCTTCCAGTCATCCCAGACTGATCCCAGACTGCACCCAGGAATCCAACAGTGCACGCATTAACCCCATACTGATCCCAGACTACACCCAGGGAGCCGACAGTGCACGCAGTCACCCCAGACTGAACCCAGACTGCACCCAGTGATCCTACATTGAACGCAGTCACCCCAGACTGCAGACAGGAATCCTGCAGTGCACGCAGTCATCCCAGACTGATCCCAGACTGCACCCAGGAATCCTACAGTGCACGCAGTCACCCCAGACTGATCCCAGACTGCACCCAGAGATTCTACAGTGCACACAGTCACCCCAGACTGATCCCAGACTGCATCCAGTAATCCTACATGCACCTAGTCACTCAAGACTGATCCCAGACTGCACCCAGGAACCCGACAGTGCTCGCAGTCACCGCAGACTGATCCCAGACTGCACCTCGGGATCCTACAGTGCACGCAGTCACCCCAGACTGATCCCAGACTGCACCCAGTGATCCCAGATTGCACGCAGTCCACTCAGACTGATCCCAGACTGCACCCAGGGATCCTAAAATGCACCCAGTCACCCCAGACTGATCCAAGACTGCACCCAGGGATTCCAGAGTGAACCCAGTCACGCCAGACTGATCCCAGACTGCACCCTGGAATTCTACAGTTCACACAGTCACTCCTGACTAAACCCAGACTGCACCCAGGGATCGTACAGTGAACGCAGTCTCCCCAGACTGATCCCAGACTGCACCCAGGGATCCTACAGTGCACTCAGTAACCCCAGACTGATCCCAGACTTCACTCACGGATCCTACAATGCACCCAGTCACCCCAGACTGATCACAGACTGCACCCAGGGATCACAGAATGCACCCAGTCACCCCAGACTGTTCACAGACTGCACCCAGGGATCCTGCAGTGCACGCAGTCACTGCAGATTGATCTCATACTGCACCCAGGGATCGTACAGTGCACGCAGTAACCCCAGACTGATCCCAGACTGCACCCAGGGATCCTACAGTGCACGCAGTCACGCCAGACTGATCGCAGACTGCACCCAGGGATCCTACAGTGCACGCAGTCACCCCCGACTGATCCCAGACTTCACCCACGGATCCTACAATGCACCCAGTCACCCCAGACTGATCACAGACTGCACCCAGGGATCCCAGAATGCACCCTGTCACCCCAGACTGTTCACAGACTGCACCCAGGGATCCTGCAGTGCACGCAGTCACACCAAATTGATCCCAGACTGCACCCAGTGATCGTACAGTGCACGCAGTCACCCCAGACTGATCCCAGACTGCACCCAGGGATCCAAATGTTCACGCATTTACCCCTAACTGATCACAGACTGCACCCAGTCAACCCAGACTGATCAAAGACTGCACCCAAGGATCCTGCAGTGCACACAGTCACCCCAGACTGATCCCAGACTGCACCCAGTCATCCTACATGCATCCAGTCATCCCAGACTGATCCCAGACTGCACCCAGGAATCCTACTTGCACCTTGTCACTCAAGACTGATCCCAGACTGCACCCAGGAACCCGACAGTGCTCGCAGTCACCGCAGACTGATCCCAGACTGCACCTCGGGATCCTACAGTGCACGCAGTCACCCCAGACTGATCCCAGACTGCACCCAGTGATCCCAGATTGCACGCAGTCCACTCAGACTGATCCCAGACTGCACCCAGGGATCCTAAAATGCACCCAGTCACCCCAGACTGATCCAAGACTGCACCCAGGGATTCCAGAGTGCACCCAGTCACGCCAGACTGATCCCAGACTGCACCCTGGAATTCTACAGTTCACACAGTCACTCCTGACTAAACCCAGACTGCACCCAGGGATCGTACAGTGAACGCAGTCTCCCCAGACTGATCCCAGACTGCACCCAGGGATCCTACAGTGCACTCAGTAACCCCAGACTGATCCCAGACTTCACTCACGGATCCTACAATGCACCCAGTCACCCCAGACTGATCACAGACTGCACCCAGGGATCACAGAATGCACCCAGTCACCCCAGACTGTTCACAGACTGCACCCAGGGATCATGCAGTGCACGCAGTCACTGCAGATTGATCTCATACTGCACCCAGGGATCGTACAGTGCACGCAGTAACCCCAGACTGATCCCAGACTTCACCCACGGATCCTACAATGCACCCAGTCACCCCAGACTGATCCCAGACTGCACCCAGGGATCCTGCAGTGCACGCAGTCACACCAAATTGATCCCAGACTGCACCCAGGGATCGTACAGTGCACGCAGTCACCCCAGACTGATCCCAGACTGCACCCATGGATCCAAATGTTCACGCATTTACCCCTAACTGATCACAGACTGCACCCAGTCAACCCAGACTGATCAAAGACTGCACCCAAGGATCCTGCAGTGCACACAGTCACCCCAGACTGATCCCAGACTGCACCCAGTCATCCGACATGCTTCCAGTCATCCCAGACTGATCCCAGACTGCACCCAGGAATCCAACAGTGCACGCATTAACCCCATACTGATCCCAGACTACACCCAGGGAGCCGACAGTGCACGCAGTCACCCCAGACTGAACCCAGACTGCACCCAGTGATCCTACATTGAACGCAGTCACCCCAGACTGCAGACAGGAATCCTGCAGTGCACGCAGTCATCCCAGACTGATCCCAGACTGCACCCAGGAATCCTACAGTGCACGCAGTCACCCCAGACTGATCCCAGACTGCACCCAGAGATTCTACAGTGCACACAGTCACCCCAGACTGATCCCAGACTGCATCCAGTAATCCTACATGCACCTAGTCACTCAAGACTGATCCCAGACTGCACCCAGGAACCCGACAGTGCTCGCAGTCACCGCAGACTGATCCCAGACTGCACCTCGGGATCCTACAGTGCACGCAGTCACCCCAGACTGATCCCAGACTGCACCCAGTGATCCTACATTGAACGCAGTCACCCCAGACTGCAGACAGGAATCCTGCAGTGCACGCAGTCATCCCAGACTGATCCCAGACTGCACCCAGGAATCCTACAGTGCACGCAGTCACCCCAGACTGATCCCAGACTGCACCCAGAGATTCTACAGTGCACACAGTCACCCCAGACTGATCCCAGACTGCATCCAGTAATCCTACATGCACCTAGTCACTCAAGACTGATCCCAGACTGCACCCAGGAACCCGACAGTGCTCGCAGTCACCGCAGACTGATCCCAGACTGCACCTCGGGATCCTACAGTGCACGCAGTCACCCCAGACTGATCCCAGACTGCACCCAGTGATCCCAGATTGCACGCAGTCTACTCAGACTGATCCCAGACTGCACCCAGGGATCCTAAAATGCACCCAGTCACCCCAGACTGATCCAAGACTGCACCCAGGGATTCCAGAGTGCACCCAGTCACGCCAGACTGATCCCAGACTGCACCCTGGAATTCTACAGTTCACACAGTCACTCCTGACTAAACCCAGACTGCACCCAGGGATCGTACAGTGAACGCAGTCTCCCCAGACTGATCCCAGACTGCACCCAGGGATCCTACAGTGCACTCAGTAACCCCAGACTGATCCCAGACTGCACCCATGAATCCGAAAGTGCAGGCAGTAACCACTGACTGATCCCAGACTGCACCCATGGATGCTACAGTGCACGCAGTCACCCCAGACTGATCCCAGTCTGCACCCAGGAAAACTACAGTGCACGCAGTCACCCCAGACTGACCCCAGACTGCAGACACGGATCCCAGAGTTCACCCAGTCAACCCAGACTGATCCCAGACTGCACCCACGGATCCTACAATGCACGCAGACACCCCAGACTGATCACAGACTGCACCCAGGGATCACAGAATGCACCCAGTCACCCCAGACTGTTCACAGACTGCACCCAGGGATCCTGCAGTGCACGCAGTCACACCAAATTGATCCCAGACTGCACCCAGGGATCGTACAGTGCACGCAGTCACCCCAGACTGATCCCAGACTGCACCCAGGGATCCAACTGTTCACGCATTTACCCCTAACTGATCACAGACTGCACCCAGTCAACCCAGACTGATCAAAGACTGCACCCAAGGATCCTGCAGTGCACACAGTCACCCCAGACTGATCCCAGACTGCACCCAGTCATCCTACATGCATCCAGTCATCCCAGACTGATCCCAGACTGCACCCAGGAATCCTACATGCACCTTGTCACTCAAGACTGATCCCAGACTGCACCCAGGAACCCGACAGTGCTCGCAGTCACCGCAGACTGATCCCAGACTGCACCTCGGGATCCTACAGTGCACGCAGTCACCCCAGACTGATCCCAGACTGCACCCAGTGATCCCAGATTGCACGCAGTCCACTCAGACTGATCCCAGACTGCACCCAGGGATCCTAAAATGCACCCAGTCACCCCAGACTGATCCAAGACTGCACCCAGGGATTCCAGAGTGCACCCAGTCACGCCAGACTGATCCCAGACTGCACCCTGGAATTCTACAGTTCACACAGTCACTCCTGACTAAACCCAGACTGCACCCAGGGATCGTACAGTGAACGCAGTCTCCCCAGACTGATCCCAGACTGCACCCAGGGATCCTACATTGCACTCAGTAACCCCAGACTGATCCCTGACTTCACTCACGGATCCTACAATGCACCCAGTCACCCCAGACTGATCACAGACTGCACCCAGGGATCACAGAATGCACCCAGTCACCCCAGACTGTTCACAGACTGCACCCAGGGATCCTGCAGTGCACGCAGTCACACCAAATTGATCCCAGACTGCACCCAGGGATCGTACAGTGCACGCAGTCACCCCAGACTGATCCCAGACTGCACCCAGGGATCCAAATGTTCACGCATTTACCCCTAACTGATCACAGACTGCACCCAGTCAACCCAGACTGATCAAAGACTGCACCCAAGGATCCTGCAGTGCACACAGTCACCCCAGACTGATCCCAGACTGCACCCAGTCATCCTACATGCTTCCAGTCATCCCAGACTGATCCCAGACTGCACCCAGGAATCCAACAGTGCACGCATTAACCCCATACTGATCCCAGACTACACCCAGGGAGCCGACAGTGCACGCAGTCACCCCAGACAGAACCCAGACTGCACCCAGTGATCCTACATTGAACGCAGTCACCCCAGACTGCAGACAGGAATCCTGCAGTGCACGCAGTCATCCCAGACTGATCCCAGACTGCACCCAGGAATCCTACAGTGCACGCAGTCACCCCAGACTGATCCCAGACTGCACCCAGAGATTCTACAGTGCACACAGTCACCCCAGACTGATCCCAGACTGCATCCAGTAATCCTACATGCACCTAGTCACTCAAGACTGATCCCAGACTGCACCCAGGAACCCGACAGTGCTCGCAGTCACCGCAGACTGATCCCAGACTGCACCTCGGGATCCTACAGTGCACGCAGTCACCCCAGACTGATCCCAGACTGCACCCAGTGATCCCAGATTGCACGCAGTCTACTCAGACTGATCCCAGACTGCACCCAGGGATACTAAAATGCACCCAGTCACCCCAGACTGATCCAAGACTGCACCCAGGGATTCCAGAGTGCACCCAGTCACGCCAGACTGATCCCAGACTGCACCCTGGAATTCTACAGTTCACACAGTCACTCCTGACTAAACCCAGACTGCACCCAGGGATCGTACAGTGAACGCAGTCTCCCCAGACTGATCCCAGACTGCACCCAGGGATCCTACAGTGCACTCAGTAACCCCAGACTGATCCCAGACTGCACCCATGAATCCGAAAGTGCAGGCAGTAACCACTGACTGATCCCAGACTGCACCCATGGATGCTACAGTGCACGCAGTCACCCCAGACTGATCCCAGTCTGCACCCAGGAAAACTACAGTGCACGCAGTCACCCCAGACTGACCCCAGACTGCAGACACGGATCCCAGAGTTCACCCAGTGAACCCAGACTGATCCCAGACTGCACCCACGGATCCTACAATGCACCCAGACACCCCAGACTGATCACAGACTGCACCCAGGGATCACAGAATGCACCCAGTCACCCCAGACTGTTCACAGACTGCACCCAGGGATACTGCAGTGCACGCAGTCACCGCAGATTGATCTCATACTGCACCCAGGGAACGTACAGTGCACGCAGTCACCCCAGACTGATCCCAGACTGAACCCAGGGATCCTACAGTGCAAGCAGTCACCCCAGACTGATCCCAGACTTCACTCACGGATCCTACAATGCACCCAGTCACCCCAGACTGATTACAGACTGCACCCAGGGATCCCAGAATGCACCAAGTCACCCCAGACTGTTCACATACTGCACCCAGGGATCCTGCAGTGCACGCAGTCACCCCAAATTGACCCCAGACTGCACCCAGGGATCGTACAGTGCACGCAGTCACCCCAGACTGATCCCAGACTGCACCCAGGGATCCAAATGTGCACGCATTCACCCCTAACTGATCACAGACTGCACCCAGTCAACCCAGACTGATCAAAGACTGCACCCAAGGACCCTGCAGTGCACACAGTCACCCCAGACTGATCCCAGACTGCACCCAGTCATCCTACATGCATCCAGTCATCCCAGACTGATCCCAGACTGCACCCAGGAATCCAACAGTGCACGCATTAACCCCATACTGATCCCAGACTACACCCAGTGATCCTACATTGAACGCAGTCACCCCAGACTGCAGACAGGAATCCTGCAGTGCACGCAGTCATCCCAGACTGATCCCAGACTGCACCCAGGAATCCTACAGTGCACGCAGTCACCCCAGACTGATCCCAGACTGCACCCATGGATTCTACAGTGCACGCAGACATCCCAGACTGATCCCAGACTGCACCCAGGGATCCGACAGTGCACGCAGTCACCACAGACTGATCCCAGACTGCACCCAGGAAACATACAGTACACCCAGTCACCCCAGACTGATTCCAGACTGCACCAAGTAATCCTCCAGTGCATGCTGTCACCCCAGATTGATCCCAGACAGCACCCATTGATCCTACATTGCACGCAGTCACCCCAGACTGATCCCAGACTGCACCCAGGGATCCAACAGTGCATGTAGTCACACCAGACTGATCCCAGACTGCACCCAGGAATCCTATAGTGCACGCAGTCACCCCAGACTGATTCCAGACTGCACCCAGGAATCCTACAGAGCACGCACTCACCCCAGACAGATCCCAGACTGCACCCAGGGAACCTACATTGCACGCAGTCACACCAGACTGATCCCAGACTGCACCCAGGGATCCTAATGTGCACGCATTCACCCATAACTGATCCCAGACTGCACCCAGGGATCCTACAGTGCACCCAATCATGCCAGACTGATCCCAGACAGCAACCAGGGATCACACATTGCACGCAGTAAACCCAGACCTGTCCCAGACTCACCCAGTGATCCCAGAGTGCACCCAGGAAATCTACAGTGCACGCAGTTAACCCAGACTGATCCGAGACTGCACCCAGGGATCCTGCAGTGCACGCAGTCACCCCAGACTAATCCCAGACAGCACCTATGTATCCTACAGTGCATACAGTCATCCCAGACTGATCCCAGACTGCACCCTGGGTTCCTACAGTGCACCCAGTCACCCCAGACGGAGCCCAGACTGCACACAGGGATTCTACAGTGCACGCAGTAACCCCAGACAGATCCCAAACTGCACCCAGGTATCCTGCAGTACACGCAGTCACCCCTGACTGATCCCAGACTGCACCCACGGATCCTACAATGCAGCCAGTCACACGAGACTGATTCCAGACTGCACCCAGGAAATCTACAGTGCACGCAATCACCCCTGACTGATCCCAGACTGCACCCAGGGATCCGACATTGCACGCAGTCACCCCAGACTGATCCCAGGAATCCTGCAGTGCACGCAGTAACCCTAGGCTGATCCCAGACTGCACCCAGGGATCCGACATTGCACGCAGTCACCCCAGACTGATCCCAGACTGCACCCAGGAATCCTACAGAGCACGCACTCACCCCAGACAGATCCCAGACTGCACCCAGGGATCCTACAGTGCACGCAGTCAACACAGACTGATCCCAGACTGCACCATGGGATCCCAGAGTGCACACAGTCGACCCAGACAGATCCCAGACTGCACCCAGGGATCCGAAAATGCACCCAGTCACCCCAGACTGATCCCAGACTGCACCCAGGGATCCCAGAGTGCACCCAGTCACCCAGATTGATCGCAGACTGCACCCAGGAATCCTACAGTGCACGCAGTCACCCCAGACCTTTCCCAGACTGCACCCAGGGATGCCAGAGTGCACCCAGTTACCCCGACTGATCACAGACTGCCCCCAGCAAATCTACAGTGCACGCAGTCAACCCAGACTGATCCCAGACTTCACCGAGGAATCCGACATTGCACGCAGTCACCCCAGACTGATCCCAGACTGCACCCAGTTATCCTACATTGCAGGCAGTCACCCCAGACTAATCCCAGACTGCACCCATGGATCGTACAGTGCACGCAATCATCCCAGACTGATCCCAGACTGCACCCAGTAATCCTAAATGCAGCCAGTCACCCCAGACTGATCCCAGACTGCACCCAGTAATCCTGCACGCAGCCAGTCACCCCAGACTGATCCCAGACTGCACCCAGTTATCCTACATTGCAGGCAGTCACCCCAGACTAATCCCAGACTGCACCCATGGATCGTACAGTGCACTCAATCATCCCAGACTGATCCCAGACTGCACCCAGTAATCCTAAATGCAGGCAGTCAACCCAGACTAATCCCAGACTGCACCCATGGATCGTACAGTGCACGCAATCATCCCAGACTGATCCCAGACTGCACCCAGTTATCCTACAGTGCAATCAGTCACCCCAGACTGATCCCAGACTGCACCCAGGGATCCTACAGTTCACGCAGTAACCCCAGACTGATCCCAGACTGCAGCCAGGGATCCTGCAGTGCACGCAATCACCCCAGACTGACCCAAGACTGCACCAAGGGATCCTACAGTGCACGCAGTCACCCCAGACTGATCGCAGGCTGCAGACACGGATCCCAGAGTGCACCAAGTCATCCCAGCCTGATCCCAGACTGCACCCAGGATTCCTACAGTGCACGCAGTCCCCACAGACTGATCCCAGACTGCACCCAGGGATCCCAGAGTTCACCCAGTCAACCCAGACTGATCCCAGACTGCATCCAGTGATCCTACAGTGCACCCAGACACCCCAGACTGATCCCAGACTGCACACACGGATCCTACAATGCACACAGTCAACCCAGACTGATCCCAGACTGCACCCAGGGATCCTACATTGGACGCAGTCACCCCAGACTGATCCCAGACTTCACCCACGGATCGTACAATGCACCCAGTCACCCCAGACTGATCACAGACAGCACCCAGGGATCCCAGAATGCACCCAGTCACCCCAGACTGTTCACAGACTGCACCCAGGGATCCTGCAGTGCACGGAGTCACCCCAGATTGATTCCAGACTGCACCCAGGGATCGTACAGTGCACGCAGTCACACCAGACTGATCCCAGACTGCACCCAGGGATCCAAATGTGCACGCATTGACCCCTAACTGATCCAAGACTGCACCCAGTCAACCCAGACTGATCAAAGACTGCACCCAGGGATCCTGCAGTGCACACAGTCACCCCAGACTGATCTCAGACTGCACCCAATAATCCTATATGCACCCAGTCAACCCAGACTGATCCCAGACTGCACCCAGGATTCCAACAGTGCACGCATTAACCCCAGACTGATCCCAGACTACACCCAGGGAGCCGACAGTGCACGCAGTCACCCCAGACTGAACCCAGACTGCACCCAGTGATGCTGCATTGAACGCAGTCACCCCAGACTGCAAACAGGAATCCTGCAGTGCCCGCAGTCATCCCAGACTGATCCCAGACTGCACCCAGCGATACGACAGTGCACGCAGTCACCCCAGACTGATCTCAGACTGCACCCAGGGATACGACAGTGCACGCAGTCACCCCAGACTGATCCCAGACTGCACACAGGAATACAACGGGGAACGCAGTCACCCCAGTGATATCTCAGACTGCACCCAGGGATCCTACATTGCATGCAGTCACCCCAGACTGATCCCAGACTGCACCCAGGAATCCAACAGGGCACGCAGTCACCCCAGACAGATCCCAGACTGCACCCAGGAATCCGACATTGCACGCAGTCACCACAGACTGATCCCAGACTGCACCAAGGAATCATACAGTGCACCCAGTCACCCCAGACTTATTCCAGACTGCACCAAGGAATCCTCCAGTGCACGCTGTCACCCCAGATTGATCCCAGACAGCACCCATTGATCCTACATTGCACGCAGTCACCCCAGACTAATCTCAGACTGCACCCAGGGATCCTACAGTGCATGTAGTCACACCAGACTGATCCCAGACAGCACCCAGTAATCCTACAGTGCACGCAGTCACCCCAGACTGATCCTAGACTGCACCCAGGAATCCTACAGAGCACGCACTCACACCAGACAGATCCCAGACTGCACCCAGGGATCCTGCAGTGCACGCAGTCAAACCAGACTGATCCCAGACTGCACCCAGGGAGCCCAGAGTGCACACAGTCTCCCCAGACAGAACCCAGGCTGCACCCAGGGATACTAAAATGCACGCAGTCACCCCAGACTGATCCCAGACTGCACCCAGGGATCGCAGATTGCACCCAGTCACGCCAGACTGATCCCAGACTGCACCCAGGAATTCTACAGTGCACGCAGTACCCTCAGACTGATCCCAGACTGCACCCAGGGATCCAACAGTGCACTCAGTTAACCCAGACTGATCCCAGACTGCACCCATGAATCCAACAGTGCAGACAGTCACCCCAGACGGATCCCAGACTGCACACAGGGATCCCAGAGTGCACACAGTCACCCAGACTGATCCCAGACTACACCCATGGATCCGACAGTGCACGCTTTCACCCCAGACTGATCACAGAATGCACCCAGGGATCCCAGAGTGCACCAAGTCAGCACAGACTGTTCCCAGACTGAAGCCAGGAAATCTGCAGTGCACGCAGTCACCCCAGACTGATCCCAGACTGCACCCAGACATCCTGCAGTGCACGCAGTCACGCCACCCTGATCCCAGACTGCAGCCACGGATCCCAGAGTGCACCAAGTCATCCCAGACTGATCCCAGACTGCAGCCAGGAAATCTGCAGTGCACGCAGTCACCCCAGACTGATCCCAGACTGCACCCAGGTATTCCAGAATGCACCTAGTCACCACATTGTGATCCCAGACTGCACCCAGTGATCCTACAGTGCACGCAGTCACCCCAGACTGATCCCAGACTGCACCCAGGGATCCTGCAGTGCTCGCAGTCACCCCAGACAGCACCCAGTGATCCTACAGTGCACGCAGTCAACCAAGACTGATTCCAGACTGCACCCAGGGATCCCAGAGTGCACGCAGTCTAGCCAGACTGATCCCAGACTGCACACAGGTATTCTGCAGTGCACGCAGTACACCCAGGCTGATCCCAGACTGCACCCAGGTATCGTACAGTGCACTCAGTAACACCAGACTGATCCCAGACTGCACCCATAAATCCTACAGTGCAGGCAGTCACCCCAGACTGATTCCAGACTGCATCCAGGGATCCTACTGTGCACGCAGTCACCCAGACTGATCCCAGACTGCACCCATGGAATATACAGTGCACGCAGTCACCCCAGACTGATCACAGACTGCACCCAGTGATCCCAGAGTGCACAGAGTCAACCCAGACTGATCCCAGACTGCACCCAGCGATCCTACATTGCACACAGTCACCCCAGACTGATCCTAGACTGCACGCAGGTATCCGACAGTGCACTCAGTCACCCCAGACTGATCCCAGACTGCACCCAGGGATCCTACAGTGCACCCAGTCACCCCAGACTGATCCCAGACTGCACCCAGGGATCCCAGAATGCACCCAGTCACCCCAGACTGAACCCAGACTGCACCCAGGGATCCTGCAGTCCACCCAGTCACCCCAGACTGATCCCAGACTATACCCAGGGAGCCGACACTGCACGCAGTCACCCCAGACTGATCCCAGACTGCACCCAGTGATCCGACATTGAACGCAGTCACCCCAGACTGCACACAGGAATCCTGCAGTGCACGCAGTCATACCAGACTGATCCCAGACTGCACCCAGGAATCCTACAGTGCACACAGTCACCCCAGACTGATCCCAGACTGCACCCAGGGATCCTACATTGCACGCAGTCACCCCAGACTGATCCCAGACTGAACCCATGGATCCTACAGTGCACGCAGTCACCCCAGACTGATCCTAGACTGCACCCAGGGATCACACAGTGCACGCAGTCACCCTGGACCTGTCCCAGACTGCACCCAGGGATCCCACAGCGCACGCAGTCACCCCAGACTGATCCCAGACTGCACCTTGGGTTCCAACAGTGCAACCAGTCACCCCAGACTGAGCCCAGACTGCACACAGGGTTCCGACAGTGCACACAGTAACCCCAGGCAGATCCCAGACTGCACCCAGGTATCCTGCAGTGCATGCAGTCACCCCAGACTGACCCCAGACTGCACCCACGGATACTACAATGCAGCCATTCACCCCAGACTGATTCCAGACTGCACCCAGGAAATCTACAGTGCACACAGTCACCTCAGACTGATCGCAGACTGCAGCCACGGATCCTACAGTGCACGCAGTAACCCCAGACTGATCCCAAACTGCACCCAGGGATCCGACAGTGCACCCAGTCACCCCAGACTGATCCCAGACTGCACCCAGGGATCCCAGAGTGCACCCAGTCACCCTCGAGGGATCGCAGAGTGGCAGTTTTCTATTTACACCACCAGAACACCAGCTGCTACTGCAACATGAATTTGTATTTATTAAATATATGTGTATATGTTTATTTAGACACGGCCAGGATGGCAGCATTCTGGAAATAATCGCGGCAGGTACGGCAGCCAGCTTGATCAAAATTGCCACAACTCTGGCCGCCATCTTGGTTAAATAGAGGAAATTCCCCCGCAGATTGTCGACAGTGATCCAACACTGATCACAGAGTGATCCCAGAGTGAACCCACAGTGACCCACAGTGCAGCTAGTCCCACAGAGTGATCCCAGAGTGAACCCACAGTGACCCACAGTGCACCTAGTCCCACAGAGTGATCCCAGAGTGAATCCACAGTGACCCACAGTGCACCTAGTCCCACAGAGTGATCCCAGAGTGAATCCACAGTGACCCACAGTGCACCTAGTCGCACAGAGTGATCCCTGAGTGCACCCACAGTGACCCACAGTGCACCTAGTCCCACAGAGTGATCCCAGAGTTAACCCACAGTGACCCACAGTGCACCTAGTCCCACAGAGTGATCCCAGAGTGAATCCACAGTGACCCACAGTGCACCTAGTCGCACAGAGTGATCCCTGAGTGCACCCACAGTGACCCACAGTGCACCTAATCCCACAGAGTGATCCCAGAGTTAACCCACAGTGACCCACAGTGCACCTAGTCCCACAGAGTGATCCCAGAGTGCACCCACAGTGACCCACAGTGCACCTAGTCCCACAGAGTGATCCCAGAGTTAACCCACAGTGACCCACAGTGCACCTAGTCCAACAGAGTGATCCCAGAGTGAATCCACAGTGACCCACAGTGCACCTAGTCCCACAGAGTGATCCCAGAGTGCACCCACAGTGACCCACAGTGCACCTAGTCCCAAAGAGTGATCCCAGAGTTAACCCACAGTGACCCACAGTGCACCTAGTCCCACAGAGTGATCCCAGAGTGAATCCACAGTGACCCACAGTGCACCTAGCCCACAGAGTTATCCCAGAGTGAACCCACAGTGACCCACAGTGCACCTAGTCCCACAGAGTGATCCCAGAGTGAACCCACAGTGACCCACAGTGCACCTAGTCCCACAGAGTGATCCCAGAGTGCACCCACAGTGATCCACATTGCACCTAGTCCCACAGAGTGATCCCAGAGTGAACCCACAGTGCACCAAGTCCCACAGAGTGATCCCAGAGTGCACCCACAGTGACCCACAGTGCACCGAGTCCCACAGAGTGATCCCAGAGTGCACCCACAGTGACCCACAGTGCACTTGTCACACAGAGTGATCCCAGAGTGCACCCACAGTGACCCACAGTGCACCTTGTCCCACAGAGTAATCCCAGAGTGAACCCACAGTGACCCACAGTGCACCTTGTCCCACAGAGTGATCCCAGAGTGCACCCACAGTGACCCACAGTGCACCTTGTCCCACAGAGTGATGCCAGAGTGAACCCACAGTGCACCTTGTCCCACAGAGTGATCCCAGAGTGCACCCAGGGATCCCAGAGTGAACCCAGTCACCTCAGAGTGATGCCAGAATTTAACCAGTCACCCCAGAGTGATCCCAGAGTGCACCCAGGGATCCCAGAGTGAACCCAGTCACCTCAGAGTGATGCCAGAATTTAACCAGTCACCCGAGACTGATCCCAGAGTGCGCCCAGGGATCCCAGAGTGAACCCAGTCACCTCAGAGTGATGCCAGAATTTAACCAGTCACCCCAGAGTGATCCCAGAGTGCGCCCAGGGATCCCAGAGTGAACCCAGTCACCTCAGAGTGATGCCAGAATTTAACCAGTCACCCCAGACTGATCCCAGAGTGCGCCCATGGTTCCCAAAGTGCATCCAATCACTGCAGAGTGATCCCAGAGTGCACTCAGGGATCCCAGAGTGGTCGGCTTTATATTTAGACAATCACCACAACAACTACGACTGCAACAACAACTTTTATATATCACATATATATATATATGTATTTATACATGGCCCGCATCACTGCAAGGACGCCAGCCATCTTAATCAAAACGCGGGTTTGTCCAGCGGCAGTCATCTTGGACATTATGGCAGGATGTATTGCGGCCATGTTCGACAATTTTATTTTTATTCGTTCACGGGATGTGGGCGCCGCTGGCGAGGCCGGCATTTATTGCCCATCTCTAATTGCCCTCGAGAAGGTGGTGGTGAGCCGCCTTCTTGAACCACTGCAGTCCGTGTGGTGACGGTTCTCCCACAGTGCTGTTAGGAAGGGAGTTCCAGGATTTTGACCCAGCGACGATGAAGGAACGGCGATATATTTCCAAGTCGGGATGGTGTGTGACTTGGAGGGGAACGTGCAGGGGGTGTTGTTCCCATGTGCCTGCTGCCCTTGTCCTTCTAGGTGGTAGAGGTCGTGGGTTTGGGAGGTGCTGTCGAAGAAGCCTTGGTGAGTTGCTGCAGTGCATCCTGTGGATGGTACACACTGCAGCCACTGTGCGCCGGTGGTGAAGGGAGTGAATGTTTAGGGTGGTGGATGGGGTGCCAATCAAGCGGGCTGCTTTGTCCTGGATGGTGTCGAGCTTCTTGAGTGTTGTTGGAGCTGCACTCATCCAGGCAAGTGGAGAGTATTCCATCACACTCCTGACTTGTGCCTTGTCGATGGCTGCAAGTACTGCCACTATCTTGGACAAAACGACGGAAATTATCACGCACAGTGTCGACAGTGATACTAAAGTGACCCCAGAATGTCCCAGTGAACCCTCAGTGATTCCAAAGTGCACCTCGTCCCACGGAGTGAGCCCAGAGTGCACCCAGGGTTCCCAGATTGCATCCAGTAACCCCAGAGTGATCTCAGCATGGGAGTCTTTATATATTGACCAGGACCACAACAACAACAACTTGTAGTTATAAGATATGCATCATATATACACATATATATATATATACATATATATATATAAACTAGGCCTGCATGGCAGCACGTACCGCAGCCACCCTTGGAAAAATAGCAGCCAGTATTTTGGCCATCTGGGACAAAATGACAGCTAGTAGTGCGCAGAGCCTCCCCAGTGACCCACAGAGACCCTACAGTGAATGTAGATTGCACCCATCGACCACAGAGTGCAACCAGTTACAACAGAGTAGTCCCAGAGTTGCAGTATTTATATTTAGACCACCACCACAACAACCAGCACTGTAACCCAGGAAATCTACAGTGCACGCAGGGACAGCAGGAGGCCATTTTTCCCTTCGAGCATCTTACACAGTAACAGGAGGAGGCCATTCAAACTCTCGAGCCTGTGACACAGTAACAGGAGGCCAATCAGCCCCTCAAGCCTGTTCGATAGGAATGGAATGAGGCTTTTCAGCCCTTGTAGCCTGTTGTGCAGGAACTGGAGGTCATGCAGCCCCTCAAGCCTGTTACACAGGAAGAGGAGGATAATCAGCCCCACAAGCCTGTTGGGTCGTATCAGGAGGAGGCCATTCAGCCCCTCATGCCTATTACACAGCAACTGAAGGCCATTCAGCCCCTCGAGCCTATTACACTGGACAAGGATGAGGCCATTCAGCCCCTCGAACCTGTTATACAGGAACTGAGGACATTCAGCCCCTCGAGACTGTTATACAGGAACAGGAGGAGGCCACTGAGCCCCTCGAGCCTGTGATACAGAAACAGGAGGAGGCGATTAAGCCCCTCGAGCCCATTACTCCGGAACTGGAGGCCAATCAGCCCCTCAAGTCTGTTACATCGGAACAGGAAGAGACATTCAGCCCTTCGAGCCTGTTAAGTCGGAAGAGGAGGAGGCCATTCAGCCCTTCGAGCCTGTTATACAGGAACTGAGGACATTCAGCCCCTCGAGACAGTTACATAGCAACAGGTGGAGGCCATTCAGCCCCACGAGCATGTTACATCGGAACAGAAGTTGACAATTCAGCTCCTTGAGCCTGTTCCGCTATTCAGTTGGATCATGGCTGATCTGTATCTTAACTCCATCTATCCGCCTTGGTTCCAGAATCCTTCATATCCTTGCCCAACAAAAATCTATAATCACCGTTTTGAAATTTCGCATTGACCCCCAGCCTCAACAGAGTTTTGTGGGAGAGAGTTCCAGATTCCCACTCCCCTTTGTGTGAAGAAGTGCTTCCAGACATCACCCTGAACGGCCGACCTCTAATTTTAACGTTATGCCGCCTTGTTCGGGATTCCCCACCAGAGCATGGAGTTTCTCTCGATCCATCCTTTCAACTCCTTTAAATCATCTGAATCACCTCAATTAGATCACCCCCTTATTCTTCTATATTCAGGGAAATACAAGCCGAGTCTTTGCAACCTGTCCTCATAATTTAACCCTTTTAGCCCTGATATCATTCTGGTGAATCTGAGCTGCAGCCCTTCCAAGGCCAATATATCGTTCCTGAGGTGCAGTGCCCAGAACTGAATGCAGTCCTCCAGATGGGCTCTAACCAGAGCTCTGTACAGCTGGAACATAACTTCCTCCCCTTTATATTCCAGCCCTCGAGAAATAAAGACCGACATTCTATTAGCCTTTTTAATTATTTTTGTAACTGTCCACTAGCTTTTAATGATTTCTGTACTTGGACCCCTACATCTCTCTGCTCCTCCACAGTTCCGAGCTCCTCACCATTTAGAAAACTCTCTGATCTATCTTTCTTAGATCCGAAGTGGATGACCTCACATTTCCCCACATTGAACTCCATTTGCCACAGTTTTACCCATTCACATAATCTCTCAATGTCCTGGGAATGCTTCGTGCTTTTGTTTGGTTGGAGAATGCTTTCTATCAGATCGATATTTTAAAAAGATTACATTGATTTTTATTTTGTACAGTTTGAACAAGATCATTATTCCCCGATCAGTAAAATGTCGGTGGTTTTCATATACTGGTGACAGTTCAGAGATAGTTGCCTTTTTGCCTAATTTAATGAAGTCAAATTTTTCTTATTTAAAATCAGTTGTATTTCTAAGCTTGAAAAGCAGCTCCTCTGTTAGGTGAGGCTTCACTCCCAATGTCTCAGTGTTTCCACTTGTCCTGATATCAATGTAACATTTGAAGGGCTCCAGGTAATGAACAGTGAAACCCCTTCAGATTATCTCAGCCCACTCGTTCTATCCAGTGCCGAATAGTGCCTGCTCTTCAGAGGGTGACAGATTCACACTACACTGGACCTTGTTTTCGACTTTAACTGACAAACAAATTGATGAAACAGTAAGAGAGAAACAAATATTAGCAGTAAGCCGACAGTTTTACTGTAAAGCTCAACCAGATACTTATTGGAAAAGAAAATAATAAATAATTCACAAATACTATACGGAACTGTGACCGAACTTTCGAACATCCTGGTTCTTTGTTGTCTTTTTCGCACAAACTATGGAAACTGTCGACTTGATGAACATTCTCAGAGATTCCAAACAGACTCACCAGTTTGAAAAAGACAGGCTGATAAATGGCTTCAAAACAGTGACTGGGAGCCAGTCACTTTCAGCAATGATCTGTTTAATTCAAAAGAAGCTGCCAATCAAAACTGTACGAGAAGAAATGACCCCGGAGGTTTGTATCTCAATCAAATGTTTGACTTTGTAAGGTGCAGCCTGCCTTTAAGAGGTGCAGCCTGCCTTTAAGAGGTGCAGCCTTCCTTTAAGAGGTGCAGGCTGCCTTTAAGAGGTGCTAATCACTCACGCAATATTGCCCCCCTTGCTGGTGAGAAGCCGCTCAACAGCGCAGCCAGGCCTGACTGCTCGCAGGAATCAGGTAAATCACCAGGCAGCACCAAGCTCACGGGCTGTCCGCATTTCAACGACCGGGTGCAGGTTAATCACATGGGGGTTAATCGCCCCCCGCGCCCGGATTCGGGGGTTATCGAATTTAACCCCGTGCATATCTTTATATATATTTTACATAGAATACAGCACTGCACAGAAACAGGCCATTCGGTCCATCTGGGTGAAGAAGTCTCTCCGGGATTCCCAATTTTACTCCAACAACAACAACATTATATATATTTGTATACTACATAGAATTACACAGAATGTACAGCAGAGAAACAGGGGCCATTCGGCCCAACTGGGTAAATAAGTATCCCATGGAGTCCCCACAGTGACTCAGTGATTCCACAATGCACCCAGTGATAGTGTCCCATTGATCCACAGTGTCCCAGTGATCCACAGTGCACCCAGTGATAGTGTCCCATTGATCCACAGTGTCCCAGTGATCCACAGTGCACCCAGTGATAGTGTCCCATTGATCCACAGTGTCCCAGTGATCCACAGTGCACCCAGTGATAGTGTCCCAGTGATCCACAGTGTCCCAGTGATCCACAGTGCACCCAGTGATAGTGTCCCATTGATCCACAGTGTCCCAGTGATCCACAGTGCACCCAGTGATAGTGTCCCATTGATCCACAGTGTCCCAGTGATCCACAATGCACCCAGTGATAGTGTCCCATTGATCCACAGTGTCCCAGTGATCCACAGTGCACCCAGTGATAGTGTCCCATTGATCCACAGTGTCCCAGTGATCCACAGTGCACCCAGTGATAGTGTCCCATTGATCCACAGTGTCCCAGTGATCCACAGTGCACCCAGTGATAGTGTCCCATTGATCCACAGTGTCCCAGTGATCCACAGTGCACCCAGTGATAGTGTTCCATTGATCCACAGTGTCCCAGTGATCCACAGTGCACCCAGTGAGTGTCCCATTGATCCACAGTGTCCCAGTGATCCACAGTGCACCCAGTGATAGTGTCCCATTGATCCACAGTGTCCCAGTGATCCACAATGCACCCAGTGATAGTGTCCCATTGATCCACAGTGTCCCAGTGATCCACAGTGCACCCAGTGATAGTGTCCCATTGATCCACAGTGTCCCAGTGATCCACAGTGACTCAGTGATTCCACAATGCACCCAGTGATCCCACAATGATCACAGAGTGACCCGGTGACCCAGCTGCACACCCAGTGATAATACCACAATGCTCCCTAAGTGATCCCAGTGATCCCACATTGCAGTCAGTGATTCCACAGTGCACCCAGAGGTCCCAGTATCCCAGTTTACTGCATTTGTGTAAAAGTTTGAGAGACTGTCTTTATATACAACAACTTGCGTGTATAAAATAACGTGTGTGTATTTATATATATATATATATATATGTATATATATATAACATTTCTGTATTACATAGAATGGGTAAAGTAGTTTCTCCTGTAACCCCATGAAGCTGAAACAAAATGGCGGCCAGTAAGGCGGCCATCTTAAACAATATGGCCGCCAGTTTCCCAATGATCCCACAATGTCCCACTGATCCCACAGTGTCCCACTGATCCCACAGTGTCCCACTGATCCCACAATGTCCCACTGATCCCACAGTGGCCCACTGATCCCACAATGTCCCAGTGATCCCACAGTGGCCCACTGATCCCACAATGTCCCACTGATCCCACAGTGTCCCACTGATCCCACAGTGGCCCACTGATCCCACAATGTCCCACTGATCCCACAATGTCCCACTGATCCCACAGTGGCCCACTGATCCCACAATGTCCCAGTGATCCCACAGTGGCCCACTGATCCCACAATGTCCCACTGATCCCACAATGTCCCACTGATCCCACAGTGTCCCACTGATCCCACAATGTCCCACTGATCCCACAATGTCCCACTGATCCCACAATGTCCCACTGATCCCACAATGTCCCAGTGATCCCACAATGTCCCACTGATCCCACAATGTCCCACTGATCCCACAATGTCCCACTGATCCCACAATGTCCCACTGATCCCACAATGTCCCACTGATCCCACAATGTCCCACTGATCCCACAATGTCCCACTGATCCCACAGTGTCCCACTGATCCCACAATGTCCCAGTGATCCCACAGTGTCCCACTGATCCCACAATGTCCCACTGATCCCACAGTGGCCCACTGATCCCACAATGTCCCAGTGATCCCACAGTGGCCCACTGATCCCACAATGTCCCACTGATCCCACAGTGTCCCACTGATCCCACAATGTCCCACTGATCCCACAATGTCCCAGTGATCCCACAGTGTCCCACTGATCCCACAATGTCCCAGTGATCCCACAATGTCCCACTGATCCCACAATGTCCCACTGATCCCACAATGTCCCACTGATCCCACAGTGTCCCACTGATCCCACAATGTCCCACTGATCCCACAATGTCCCACTGATCCCACAGTGTCCCACTGATCCCACAATGTCCCACTGATCCCACAATGTCCCAGTGATCCCACAGTGGCCCACTGATCCCACAGTGTCCCACTGATCCCACAGTGTCCCACTGATCCCACAATGTCCCACTGATCCCACAATGTCCCACTGATCCCACAGTGTCCCACTGATCCCACAATGTCCCACTGATCCCACAATGTCCCACTGATCCCACAATGTCCCACTGATCCCACAGTGTCCCACTGATCCCACAATGTCCCAGTGATCCCACAGTGGCCCACTGATCCCACAGTGTCCCACTGATCCCACAGTGTCCCACTGATCCCACAATGTCCCACTGATCCCACAATGTCCCACTGATCCCACAGTGTCCCACTGATCCCACAATGTCCCACTGATCCCACAATGTCCCACTGATCCCACAGTGTCCCACAATGTCCCACTGATCCCACAATGTCCCACTGATCCCACAATGTCCCAGTGAACCTGCAGTATCGCAGTGATCCCATAGCAACCTGTGAACCCACAGTGCTCCCAGTGATCCCACAGTGACCCAGACACAACTCACGTGAGCCTGTGGTGAAGGCCTCGATCAGTCCCCTGTGGAGAGAAAGCTTCTTGTCCAAGGAATCCTCCTCCTCCCAAAAATTCTCTTTCCACAACTTCATGTTACAGCAATTCCACTAAAAAATCATTTAATTGATTGAAAACAATTGATTAAAAACAAAGCAAACGATTAAAAAGGCACAGCAAGAGCCCAGAGCTCCCTCACACTCACTCACACACACACATTCACACTCAGTCATTCACTCATTCCATTACACAGGCAGGCAATCTCTCAGCAAAGACCACTGACAAACACACTCCCCAGTTACAAAGCAGAGAATCTGAAGAAGAGGGAGAAAAGTTGGGACAGAGAGAGACAGAAAGACACTCAGGCAGACTGAAGAGCACATATTGCTTTTCTCTCTCTCTAATACAAGTTTGCAGGGTTTTCTCTCCTGCTTTGCCAATCACTCCCTCACCCACCCCATCCCCCATCACCGCTCCCCTTAAAGGTGTTGGTCTGTCTGCCTGTCCTGGTTAGTGTTCGCTGCAGGGTCCAAATTGCCCCTGTGCTCATTTTCTCTTCTGTTCCTGGAGCAGGCAACAAAAAGCCCGGGCATTTGTTTCTACTTCAACCTTTATGTTGCAGTTTGCAAAGGTGAACGAACTTTCCCTTTGCTCTTTTCTCTTGTTTTAATTAGCAGTGGACGAAAGCCCAGTAGTTTGTGTTCAGCTTACAGTTTGTGGCTTTTTCCAAATAGCCAAAGATTTCAAATAAATTCATGACATATAAAAGAGCCAAAGCAATTTTTAAAAAACCTAATATACAGCAAGATCCCTCACTCAGTTACAGGGACAATCTCTCAGCAACATTCATTTACACAGAAACAAAGCCCAATTTATAAACGAGAAGAATCGAAAGAGTAGAAGATTGAGAAACAATCTTTATCGACAACAACAACTTATATATACATATATATATAAGAACATAAGAAATAGGAGCAGGAGTAGGCCAATCGGCCTCTCGAGCCGGCTCCACCATTCAATAAGATCATGGCTGATCTGATCCTAACCTCAAATTCATGTCCGATTTCCTGCCCGCTCCCCGTAACCTCTAATTCCCTTCACTTCTAGAAAACTGTCTATTTCTGTTTTAAATTTATTTAATGATGTAGCTTCCACAGCTTCCTGGGGCAGCAAATTCCACAGACCCACCACCCTCTGAGTGAAGAAGTTTCTCCTTATCTCAGTTTTGAAAGAGCAGCCCCTTATTCTAAGATTATGCCCCCTAGTTCTAGTTTCACCCATCCTTGGGAACATCCTTACCGCATCCGCCCGATCAAGACCCTTCACAATCTTATATGTTTCAATAAGATCGCCTCTCATTCTTCTGAACTCCAATGAGTAGAGTCCCAATCTACTCAAACTCTCCGCATATGTCCACCCCCTACAACAGCAAATTGTATCCATATGTATATATATATATATATATGTGTGTGTGTGTATTATCAAAACTACTATTACAAGCATCCATGAGGGCTGTGGGGGAAAAGCAGAGCAGGAAATGGGAATAATTGGATCGCGCTTTCAAGGAGCTGGCACAGGCAGGGTGGGCTGAATGGACTCCTCTTGCACCGTGCCTGCTATCAAAATGTGAATCGATGAACAACAACTTCAACGCCATGAACCTGAAACAAAATAGCACCCGAAAGGCGGCCATCTTACTGAGGGGGAAGGTGAAGCTTGTTGTGATGAGAGACACAGAGAGGGTTCATTTGCTTTTCCTGTTAAATCACTGTTGCACTATAGTTAAAAATACAAACTGAGTGAGACTGACACTAGCTGGTGTTTAACATAAAGAGAGCGGTGCAGTGAGGGAATTAAACATCAAAACGTGAACTTCTGCCAAAAAAATGAATTCACATTTGGTTATTTGGACTGAATGGTGACAGAAAAGGAGAGACCAGACATTCGGAGGAAAGGTCCAATCAACCATTTTTTGTAGAGAATGTAATTCTAGCTTCTATTAAATAAATCAGAGTAAAATTGGACTCAATCTGAATGTAGTTCTGATCTGGGATTTAATTCATTTCTCCATTATTCATATTTTTCTTTAATCTGAAACAATAACAGTATTTTAACAGTAACAGAACAGGAGAGAGCTGTGGGACCCTGTCCAGTTTATTAACACTGCAGAAGGGGTAAAAATACATATTATTTATTACAGAATCCAGCAGCTCACTGGGAAAGTAACACATGGTACAGATGGAGGAGCAAAAAGGTGGAAAGTGATTTTACACTTTAATTTGGAGCAATAACTTTTTATCTCCACACGGTTTAGTTTTACATTTAATTAATGGGCTCTTTATCCTAAACAAACTTCAGGCACAAACCATGGCTTTATAAAGAAAACAATCATTTATTATTAATTCAATAGAAAAAATGACATCAGAATTTAAACATCATCTTGGGTTTATGCCCGATTTAGAATTGCTTTAGCAAAAATTAAACAACACATTCTCAATTCTCAAAATGCATAACCGTTTGGAAATCAAATGTTTATCTTAGACTAAGCCCATAACGAAAGTTTTAGACTTGCCGAGAAGATTCCAGGTATTTTGATGGATACCGTTGTAGTGTAGTGTGACTTTCTCTGTTAGACAGGTCATCTGCTTCACAGGCAATCTGTAAAGCAGCATCGAGGCATCAAGCTGGGAGGTAGCGAGCAGTCAGGAAGATTCCAGGTGAGGTGGTGCTGCCAGGAAGCGAAAGGTGATGTTGGAGCAGTTATGGTGGATCTGTGTCTCTCTCCAATCAACTTCTGCCCAGCTTTTTAAGACCGTTTTTATAGAGAATCACACCTCTGGGACGGTGGCTTCTCAACAACAGGTTCCGACAAATACAACCCAAGATTGATTGAAACTTCACTTGTTTTCTCTCAGTGTCCACAACGTCACCAAGTTAAGTCGGCAGGAGTTCAAACGACCTCTAGCCCTCCTGGAATCGTTCTTGTTGCTATGGTGATCTATCCTCTGCTGTGTGATATTTTACAATGTGTCATTAATAATCCTTCTAACAGTCCTTCCACCTTTTAAGCGTCCTTTTCCTTCAGATATGCTGAAGCTGATTTAGTCTCAGGCTTTCGATTATCAGATGAATTTTTACTACACAGAGCAGCTGGGAAACTCCTGCAGTTAGTAATGGTCAGGGTCAGGTAAACAAGGCTGAGTGAATTTATTGTGCAGCTCAAGGCATCACCTTGAGAAATGTCAAAATTAAATCCACAAGAGTGTTGGCCCAGAACAAACATGAACTGTCTGACCTGCTTCATCTGCGGCTCTTCTGCTGGTCAGCACTCTCACACACTCCAGGCTGATTACATAGTTATTTTTGTCCGTACTTCATTGTGTCTGTTCTCTGTTTATGTCGTTTGTCTCTATTTATTTTCTGTGTGTTTTTCTATCTTGTTATTTCCACTTCTACTTCCACCACTTTGCAATTCTTTGTCAGTCTCTCTCTCTCGTTCCATCCATGTCTGCTTGCTCTCTCTCATTATATATATATATATATATATATATGCTTTCTTTCACTCTTTCTTTCTCTCTTTATTTTTTCTCTCCAGTCTAACAAACTCACTTTATTTATCTCCAGCTCTGTGTACCTCTGTCTCTACCCCTCTTTGGTTCCATCTCCCTCTCTTTGTCACAGACCCTCTCCCCTTTATGTGAACCTGTTTTAATTTTCTGCGCCATTTAATCATTATATTTATTTTGCCTTGTGTTCTCTGTCTCTGTCCACTCCTCTCTCCATCTCTCTCTCCTTCTGTCTTTCTCTGTCTCTCTCCCTGTCTTTCTGTATTTCTTACTCTCTCTGTCCCACTATCTCCCTGTCTTTCTCTCTGATCTCTCTCACGCTCTCCCTGTGTCGCTCTCTGCCTCTCTCTCTCTCTTTCTTGCTCTCACTTTCTATCTCTCCCTAGCTCTTTATATCACTATCTCGCTCTCTCTCACTCTTTATCGCTTCATGTTCCTCTCTGTCTCCATGTCAGTCACTCTCCCCTCTCTCACTCCCTCTGTGTATATCTGCCTGTCTCAGTCTTTCTCCAACTCTCTGACTTTCTCTCTCTCGCTCCTTCTCCCCCTCTCCACCTCGCTCTCTCTCTCTCTCTCCCTCGCCATTTATTTGGAGTGCACCCATTCTGATCTGGCCCAAAGCAGCTACTTTGAATCCCAGCTTTGCACATTTTGCTGGATGACCATTTAGTTGAAGTCCAGCTCGGCTCTATAGTGCCGCCATTTCGAGTAAAATGCATGTGTCGTCTGCAGAGTAAATCCTGCCTTAATAGGTCAGAGTTTCAATAACATATAACATCAGAACCATATTTCAGATCATTTAATGGCTACGTGCTGCTAATATAAAATGTACTTTCCATCCCCCGGGAAGTGTAGGGATGGAGTATGAAATGGGATTTAGTTCTCGTGCTTGAAAGCCTTCAGCTCTTTCTATGATTTCACTAATTTAACAATTAGATTGAGTGGGTATTTCACCGCGTTCTTCAGCTCCTCTCTGAATTTAGTCTGGGTCAGGACATAAATACACGTGTTTGTGCAGGAACTGAGAAGCTGCAGCATAACTGATGTCTGTTGTGTGATATAATTAGGATCAGTGTAGGAGTAAAAAGACCGAATGTCTGCAATTCGCAGATAAATGGTAAATACAACATATGTCATCCACAACAGTATAAAACTGCCCGATATACTGAAGAGTAAAATGATGGATTTCTTTCGGTTCTCCATCTCTGGATCACTCTGATTCTCTCCATTGCTGCGGCCCCGGAGTCCCCTGCGGACTCGACTGGACACTAAAATACGCCTGACCGTCAGAACATTGAGCAGCAAAATCAGACAGAACGGGACACAAGGGGTTAAAATGAGGTAAAACATGTCAAATGCTGCCCATGCGGGGGAAGTATGGAAGCTCAGTTTACCCACACAACCCCAGGGAACATTATCAATTATATCTAAAGGTTCAAATGCAAAGTACGTGGGGACATTCACCAAACAGCCCAGCACACTCACTGTTCCCAGAACCACAGCCGCCGTTCTCTCGGTGCAATATTTAGTTTTCAGCTTCTCACAACAAATGGCAACAAATCGATCAAAGGTGAAAGCGACTGTGAACCAGACAGAAACCACAGTGGCTGCACCACCCAAGACTATAATAAAACTACACACGGGAGTAATGCTCAGGAATGACCGTGGGAAATACATCAGATTAATCACCCTCAATATCGGATCAGTGATAACGACCATGAGATCGGCCACTGCCATTCCCACCAGGTAGACACTGATACATTTGGAGAGACCGCACTTTCCTCGGGACAGGATCACAATCGCCACCAAGTTAACTGTAAGAGAGAGAAAAGGAAGCAGAGAAATTACTGATCAGACCTGGAGCCAAAGCAGCAATTTGAGAGGATCTGGGGTGAAATTTCCAGCTTTGTTTCTGCATCGAAGGGTGGAAAGTGATTGATTGACCTGGGCAGCGCTTTCGGGCAGAGAGATGTTTTTAAACACAATGATCAATAATGAATTGGGAGATGGATCCAGAAAGTGAATAAAGTGACCACCGGATCCACTGGAAGGGCTGAGTGAGGGCGCAGTAACGGTGGGGAAGGGAGAAGGGGTTTTACACAATGGGAATCCAGCGGATTAAAGCCAGATTTGGGCTCCAGACGGATGGGAAAGAGAGAGAAGTGTCGGAAGGTGAGGGGACGGGGGAGGTGCAGCTTGTGTGTTGCTCTGGGTTAAGAGAGCCGACAGTGAGTGAGATTGGGAGGGAGTCAATGAAAAGAGTAGTGTACATGAAAATGTAGGAGCTGGAGAGTAGTCAGGAGCAGATGGTTTGGGAGAACGGACAAACTGAAGGAACCGACGAGACAGAGGATTCATTGCAGTGTGAGCAGAGGCTGGGATTCACAGGGAGAGACTGTACACAATCCAACTATTACATTTAACAGTTCATTTCTGTCGTTATTTGTGTCAGGGAACATGTGTTTGGTACAAAATGTGTTTAATAAATTTAAGTTGCAAATTCAATGAAACTTAAAATGAAAAGTATTAATAAAATTAATCATGTTGTTATTGAACTGATCCGAGCTTGAAAAATACAGTTTCCGAATAATTGATTACAATCAAGAAATTTCTGATTCCATTATTGAAGTATTTTTTAAATTATGTTTAGTGTTAAGTTGGAAAACAAGGAACATTCACAAAAACAGACTGAGGACCTGACAGGGATATAAACATGAGGAGCGAGTCCCACAATAAAAACTCACCCAATCTGACCACACCATAATAACACCTTCAAATCACATTTTCTATGTTTAATTGTACTGGAAGTTTCAGCTGTTCATTCTGATGAATTATTCCCACCACAGCCTCTCGCTTTCCCTCTCAGTCGCCCTCTCTATCACTCACGCTACTCTCTTTCTCAAGTCCATTTTCATATCCGATTAAATCCTATCATCCTGTGCCTGCATTCTGTTCACCAGCGCCTTGTTCCACCGATCCTATTCTCAGTGTCGGTTTCTTCAATAGTGAAGCCTCTGTGGAATAGTTTAATGTTTCTTCAGATCATCCGATTCTCCTCCTGTTCACCAACACTGTTCACTTCATCTACAAATCATGGAATAAACAGAATCGAATCCCTCTCCCAGGCAGATCTCACAGTAATTGAGATTTCTTCTCCAGTAATTATAGGGTATAGGGATAGATGGCGGGATTGTTCAATTTACAAAACGCCAACATCATACTTATAACCTACAGGTACAGAGAAGGGCTGCTGATTCCAACAGGGACAGTGCAAATTGAGACCACAAAACATCAAAACATTTCATTTTACAGTGAAGTCCAGTGACAGTCAGTGAATTCATCCACAGTGAAGCAGAGGAGGAGATGTGAAAGAGTCAGCAGAAAACTCAGTTCAGTAACCAGACATCTGAAGCGTCGTCAGATACTCACAGAATAAAATAATATTTCATAACAGTGATCACCAATAAATACATTGAAATCCCAGTTAAACTGAAGCATGTTATTGAGGAGGGAGGACACTGCACTGCCTCCTTGTAACACTGAGACCTTGAACTGTCTCATTATCAATCATTGAAAACACATTGATGAAAACATATTCCAGGACAGCTTAGTTCCACAAGAAGAAACTGTTATCATCTCCTGATGGTCTGATACCAACTCTTAGCCCAATACATTCAGTACAGAGAATAATGCAGTAACAATGCCAGGATTGGATAGACAAATTCATGACAGATATAATGCAGCGCCTCAATACCGAAAGAGCAGAGACTTAACACATTCCATCATTCAACCAATAGAACAGAACAAGTGACTGTGTAAAATATGTAGGGACAAAAAATAATTTGCCAAGTACCGCAGCAGAGTTAACACCGATTTACACCATTAACAGATGAGATAACGGCTTACCTGGAACTCCAATGGCTGCAAGAACAGGATAATAAATCCGTATCATCTGAATGATTACTGGATATTCCATTTCTGTGAGAAGCACTGACTTCTGTTGACCTGGAAACCACAGCTCGGGCAGGCACTCTGAGCTGATCCATTCCAACAAGCCCTGATTTATACAGGGGATAAGTCTCCACTGACACGGTTTTACCCCTGATCATTGCTATTAGTTACAGTCAGTTTAACAAACACATTATATCAGCAGCTTTGACTCCGCTGTAAATAATGTGGTGAATAAAACACAAACATCTCAAAGTCCAGGTTATTACTTAATCAGACCTCTCTCAGGAATAAAGTTTAAACCTGTTCTCATACAGGACTGATCCAACAATAATAAACGGCTTCATTTACAGCTTTTATATAACTATATTGACCATGTTCACTCCTGGTGTTTCAATTATAATTTAGACAGATGTCTCCGCAGTGTGCACTGAATCCAGGGACAGGAGCAGACCCGTTTCACTCTGTTCCTGCAGTTTCCCAGTTAAAATATGAATTGTGAGTCCCTGACACGAGGACAGTTAAAGGGCAGGTTGAGGATTGCAGCCTAGAAATGACTGTGGGTGATATTAGGGGACGGACACCTTGGACAAAATGGAGCACAGCGCGGCCAACCTTTTGGAAAAAAGGCGGCTGCGCCAGCCGCCATCTTGGTCAGATGGCAGCAAGGAGCCAAAAGAGAGTCGCCGCTGATCCCGCAGTGAACCCAAAATGATGCCAGGTTGCAGCCAGTCAGCCCAGAGTGATGACAGAGTGGCGGTCTTGATATTCAGACCACCACCACAACAACAAGAACCACCACAACAATGTCCCAGTGACCCCCCTGCAAGTGTCCCCTGAATGTCCCAGTGACCCCCCCAGTGTCCCCTGAATATCCCAGTGATCCCAGTGTGCACCCAGTGACCCCAGAGTAACCCAGACATTACTCACGTGCTCCCCATCGGGTCCAGGCTGTGGTGAAGGTCTCAGTCAGTCAGTCCCCAGCGGGGAGAACGATTCTTGGCCCAGGATTTCTCCCACTCCTCCTCCTCCTCACAAAATGTCTCTTTCTGGATCATCTCCTTGCAGCATTTCATCAAAAATATTCCTGAGGGGAGAGAGAGAGAGAGAGAGAGAGAGAGGGAATTGATTAAATTACAAAAGCAAGGGATTAAAAAGGCACAGCAAGAGCCCAGAACTGCCGACCTCCCACTCCCTCTCCCCCTCTCTCTCTCCACCCTCCCTCTCTCTCTCCCTCTCCCTCCCCCTCTCCATCACCCCCTCTCTCTCTCTCTCCCTCTCTCCCTCCCTCTCCTCTCCCTCTCTCTCCCTCCCTCTCCCCTCTCTCTTTCTCTCCCTCTTCTTCTCTCTCCCTCTCTCCCCCTCTCCCATCTCTCTCTCTCTCACCCTCTATCTTTCTCAACCTCTCTCTCTCCCTTACCCCTTTATCTCTCTCTCCCTCTCCCTCTCTCTTGCTCCCTCTCCCTCTCTCTCCCTCTCCCTCTCTCCCCCTCTCCCCTCTCTCTCTCTCTCTCTCACCCTCTATCTCTCTCACCCTCTCTCTCTCCCTCTCCCTCTCTCCCTCTCCCTCCCTCTCCCCTCTCCCTCTTCCCCCTCTCTCTCCCTCTCACCCCTCTCTCTTTCTCTCCCTCTTCCCCCCTCCCTCTCTCTCTCTCCCCCTCTCTCCCCCTCTCTCTCTCACCCTTTATATTTCTCACGATCTCTCTCCCTCTCCCCTCTCTCTCCCTCTCCCCCTTCTCTCTCTCTCTCTCGCCCTCTCCCACTCTCTCCATCCCTCTTTCCCCTCTCTCTCTCACCCTCTCTCTCCCTCTCCCTTTCTCTCCCTCACTCCCCCTCTCCCCTCTCTCTCTCTCTCCCACCCACTCTCTTTCTCTCCCTCTCCCTCTCTCTCCCTCTCTCCTCTCTCTCTTTCTCTCCCTCTCTCCCTCTCCCCCCTCTCTCTCTCTCGATCTCTCTCTCCCTCTCCCTCTCCCTCTCACTCCCACTCCCCCTCTCTCTCTCTCACCCTCTCTCTTTCTCTCTCTCTTTCTCTCTCTCCCTCTCTCCCCCTCTCCCCTCTCTCTCACCCTCTATCTTTCTCACCCCCTCACTCTCCCTCCCCCCTCTCTCTCTCCCTCTCTCCCTCTCCCCCTCTCTCACTCCCTCTCCCTCTCTCCCTCTCCCTCTTCTCCCTCTCTCTCCCCTCTCTCTTTCTCCCTCTCCCTCTCTCCCCCTCTCCCCTCACTCTCCCTTTCCCACTCTCTCTCACTCTCCATCCCACCCCACTCTCCGACGCATTCTCATCCCAAGTACTCCCCGCGTGGGAGACTTCTACTGCCTCCCAAAGATACACAAAGCCAACACACCCAGACGTCCTATCGTGTCAGGCAACGGAACCCCGTGTGAGAACCTCTCTGGATACATCGAGGGCATCCTGAAACCCATCGTACAGGGAACCCCCAGCTTCTGTCGCGACACTACAGACTTCCTACAAAAACTCAGTACCCACGGACCAGTTGAACCAGGAACACATCTCACCACGATGGACGTCTCGGCACTATACACCAGTATCCCCCACGATGACGGCATCACTGCGACAGCATCAATACTCAACACAAACAACAGCCAATCTCCAGACGCCATCCTACAACTCACCCGCTTCATCCTGGATCACAATGTCTTCACCTTCGATAACCAGTTCTTTACCCAAACACACGGAACAGCCATGGGGACCAAATCCGCACCCCAATACGCCAACATTTTCATGCACAAGTTCGAGCAGGACTTCTTCACTGCACAGGACCTCCAACCAACACTATACACCAGATACATCGACGACATTTTCTTTCCATGGGCCCACGGCGAAGAATCACGAAAGAGACTACACGATGACATCAACAAGTTCCATCCCACCATCTAGCTCACCATGGACTACTCCTCAGAATCAGTTTCTTTCTTGGACACACGAATCTCCATCAAAGACGGGCACCTCAGCACCTCACTCCACCGCAAGCCCACGGACAACCTCACGATGCTCCACTTTTCCAGCTCCCACCCTAACCACGTCAAAGAGGCCATCCCCTATGGACAGGCCCTGCGAATACACAGGGTCTGCTCAGACGAGGAGGAACGCGATGGACACCTACAGACGCTGAAAGACGCCCTAGTAAGAACGGGATATGACGCTCGACTCATCGATCGACAGTTCCGACGGGCCACAGCAAAAAATCGCATAGACCTCCTCAGGAGACTAACACGGGACGCAACCAACAGAGTACCCTTTGTCGTCCAGTACTTCCCCGGAGCGGAGAAACTACGCCATGTTCTCCGCAGCCTTCAACATGTCATCAATGAGGACAAACACCTCGCTATGGCCATCCCCACACCTCCACTACTCGCCTTTAAACAGCCACCCAACCTCAAACAGACCATCGTTCGCAGCAAACTACCTAGCTTTCAAGAGAACAGCGTCCACGACGCCACACAACCCTGCCACGGTAACCTCTGCAAGACATGCCAGATCATCGACACAGATACCACCATCACACGAGAGGACACCACCCACCAGGTGCATGGTTCATACTCCTGTGACTCGGCCAACGTTGTCTATCTCATACGTTGCAGGAAAGGATGCCCCAGAGCATGGTACATTGGCGAGACCATGCAGACGCTGCGACAACGGATGAACGGACACCGCGCAACAATCGACAAACAGGAGGGTTCCCTCCCAGTCGGGGAACACTTCAGCAGTCATGGACATTCATCCACCGACCTTCGGGTAAGCGTAATCCAAGGCGGCCTTCGAGACACACGACAACGCAAAATCGTGGAGCAGAAATTGATAGCCAAGTTCCGCACCCATGAGGACGGCCTCAACCGGGATCTTGGGTTCATGTCACGCTACACGTTACCCCACCAGCGAACAAATGTTATCTGTTTTTAATATAATGGGTCATTTGCTGGCTCTCTCTGCCTTCCGCATGTTTCTGCCTCTCTCTGTTTTTTTTCTCTGTTTTTTTTCCCTGTTTGTTTTTTTCTTGAATGTGTATTCGGGGGTTCTGCAGGTGACACCTCCCTGTCTGAACACGGTGATTGCCTTGGCAACGGGCAGTTGCAGGGGCAGTCTGTAAACACCATGTATTGTTCTATATGTATAAATGCGTAGGCTTCAAGGAGCTCTTGAAACATTTGCCTGAGGAAGGAGGAAATCTCCGAAAGCTTGTGAATTTAAAATAAAATTGCTGGACTGTAACTTGGTGTTGTAAAATTGTTTACAAACGTGAAAAATAGTTTGAGAAACTCTGTTCTACATTGTACGGTCAGTGTATGTTCATCAAACCCGCTCTGAATTCCTCAGTCTGTATTTCCAGAAACGGTTCTGTGGGCGACGCGCGCAACAGAACACTGACCCACAACCTACGACTAATGGCAGCCGGAGGGCCCACAATCCCCCGCGCCCCAGAAACCCCTCTATCTCTCCGAGGCGCTGATTTCTCCGGCCAGCGGCCCTTGCCGCGCCTGCGCATTGCGCCCCTTCGAATGGAGATAGACCGTATTCTACCCCGCGCGGCATTCGGGGTAATCTCATCCGCCATTGTAATCCCTTCTTGCTGATAATTCTCTGATGGGGTTTAGAAAGGCGAGGTTTATCCAATCAAAAGCAAAATAATGCGGATGCTGGAAATGTGAAATATAAAGAGAAAATGCTGCAGAGCAAGTGAGGCAGCGTCTGTGGAGAAATAAACAGAGTTAACGCTTCAGGTTAGAGTTAAGATTTCGTCAGAACTGGAAGAAGTTAAAGTTTTAACAGTTTTTCAGCAAGTGGAGTGCCAGGGAAAGGTAGGGGGAGGGAAAGAACAAAAGGGAAGGTCTGTGATAGAGTGGAGGGCAGGAGTGATAAAGCGACAATAGGGATGATGGTGCAGGGGAAGGAGGGTGGTAATGGGTCAAGTAAAGAAACAAAAGATGGGTCGAGAGGAGCTTTAAATGGTTCCAGTCAGTTAGATGTGTAAAAGAGACTGTGAGCCGAAAGAAGTGCATTTGAAGCGGAGAGAGAGAGGGACACGCTGTGTAACCGGGCGCAAACACTCACCCACAGCCCAAACAAAATTTGTTTCCCACTTGGCGCAAAACAGAAGCCGCTGGTCGGAGAAATCAGCGCCTCGGAGGGATAGAGGGGTTTCTGGGGCGCGGGGGATTGTGGGCCCTCCGGCTGCCATTAGTTGTAGGTTGTGGGTCAGTGTTCTGTTGCGCGCGTCGCCCACAGAACCGTTTCTGATTATTTGATTTTAATTACTTTTGTTTCTAAATTGTATCATGTTTCTCCAATTGTATTTCCCAACTCAGGTTCAAGGCCTCCAAACCAACCCAAATGTTGGAGATGGTGTGATGGGTTTGGATTTCAGCAGAGGGAGAAGGGTGAGTGTGTGGGACAAGGATTTACAGTCTGAGGGAATCAGCAGGAAGAATGTTCCATAGAAATTAGATTTGCCTGTTCTGAATTTCTATCCTGTATCCACAATGAGGACTTTTGTTATCTACTTTTACAGGGTATTACAAGGGGAGGATTTGCAGACAGGAAACTCAAACCAAACATGACATCAAGATCTGACAGTCACTCAATTCACCAGCACCTGAAGATCATCGGCCTTTGAACATAGAAGGAGAAATGTTCATCGGTTCTGTCCGTGGGAAAAGATTTCAAACATCAGTGTAACTGGAAAAGCACCGAGACACAAACCCGAGTGAGAGTGTTCCAGTGCGCTAACTGTGGAAAGAGCTTTAACCAGTTACACAGTATGAAAACACATCACACCATTCACAGCGGGGAGAAACCAGACACGTGTTCTCTGTGTAGACGAGGCTTCAACTGATCGTCCAACCTGGAGAGACACAAGGACACCCGCACCATGGAGAAACCGTGGAAATGTAGAGACTGTGGGAAGGGATTCAGTTACCCATCCCAGCTGGAAACTCGACGCAGTCACACTGGGGAGAGGCCGTTCACCTGCTCCGTGTGTGGGACGGGATTCACTCAGTCATCCCACCTGCTGAGACACCAACGAGTTCACACTGGAGAGTTCACCTGCACTGAGTGTGGGAAGGGATTCAATCAGTCATGCCACCTGCTGTCACACCAACGTATTCACACCGGGGTGAGGCCGTTCACCTGCTCGGTGTGTGGGAAGGGATTCATTCAGTCATCCAACCTGCTGACACACCAGCGAATTCACACTGGGGAGAGGCCGTTCACCTGCTCCGTGTGTGGGAAGGGATTCACTCAGTCATCTCACCTCATTGAAAATCAACTTGTTCACATTGATAAGAAACTTTTTAAATGTTCTGTCTGTGAGAAGAGCTTGAAAAGAAAAAGTGACCTGCTGACACACCAACGTACTCACACTGGGGAGAGGCCGTTCAACTGTTCCGTGTGTGGGAAGGGATTCACTCGGTCATCCAACCTGCTGACACACCAGCGAATTCACACTGGGGAGGGGCCGTTCACCTGCTCTGTGTGTGGGAGCGGGTTCACTCAGTCATCTCACCTCATTGAACATCAACTTGTTCACATTGATAAGAGACCCCTGAAATGTTCTAACTCTGAGAAGAGCTGTTAAAGAACATGGGACCTGCTGAGACATGAACATACTCACACTGGGGAGAGGCCATTCACCTGCTCCATGTGTGGGATTGGATTCACCCGATCATCCCACCTGCTGAGTCACCAGCGAGTTCGCATGTGACTGCAGGTGTTGGATTCTGCTGTTATTACTGCTGTTATTGCTGCATCCAGGACTGAACCATGTTCATTCTGACAGTTGGGGGTTTGTTTCTGATGTTAATGACCCCCTTCAACTGGGCTGGAGTTTCGTATTCTGTAGAAGTGTCAAATAAATTAGCTTTCTTTTAAACACAGTGTTTCTAGTCCTTGATATCTCGATGATAAGAGAAACAGTTTGAGGACTTATGATGAAGTGAGTGGAATCCATCTTAGAACTGAGTTCCTCCACCTTTTTAAAAGATGGATCTACAAGATTACCAAGTCTGACAGGACAGAAAAATCTATTATATCACAGGGCCCACTTTAATCAGCCTGAGCAGATTTCCACTACCCTTGTGTGAAAAGGAGCTTCCTGATTTCAATCCTAGACACCCTAGCTGTAAATTTAAGGTTATGTCCTCTTGTTCTGGATTCCCCCACCAGAGAAAATGGTTTCTATTTCTACCATATCGAATCCCTTTATCATTTTAAATATCTGGATCAGATCATCCCTCAACCTTCTGACCTCAAGGGAATGCAAACCAAATTTATACAACCTGTCCTCATAAATGAACCCTTCAAGCCCCAGTATCATTCTGGTGAATCTGCACTGTCCCCCCCTCCAAGGCCAATATATCCTTGGTGAGGATCAGTACTCCAGATGGGCTCTGACCAAGGCTCTGTAGAACTGAAGCATCCCTTCCTTCCCTTTGTATTCCAGCCCTGGAGATAAAGGTCATTAGTCTGTGATTGCTTTTTGTATCTGTGCCCTAGCCTTTAGTGTTTTTTTTGTACATGGACACCCAAACCCCTTTGCTCCTCCACCATTCCCAGTCTCTCACTTTAAGAAAATACTCCAATGCTTCCTTTTTATATCCAAATTGAATTATCTCACACTTCCCCACATTGAACTCCACCTGCCACAGTTTGTCCATTCACTTAAACTGTCACTTTGGAACTTCCTGCTCCAATCTACACCACCGACTGTGCCTCATAACTTAGTGTCATCTAGAAACTTGGACCTATAACTCTCTATTCCTTCATCCAAGTTATTGATAAACATGGTGAAAAGCTGAGGCCCCATTACTGATCCCTGGGGACACCACTTGTCATATCCCCCCAATCAAAGAACATTCCCTTTATCCCTACTATTTTCTCCGGCCTCCCAACCATTTCTAACCCGAATCACAAGGTCCCTTTCTTTTTATTTATTCTATTCATCTCTTTTGCTGAAACTTATCAAATGCCTTCTGTAAGTCCATATGGACAACATCCATAGACACTCCCCTGTCCACCTTGTTAGTGACCTCATAAAATTTAAATAGATTGGTCAGACATGACCTGACCTTCACAAATCCAAGTTGACTCTCTTTGACCAACTCATTTTTTCTCTCATGATAGATTTCAGTAAGTTCCCCACAATCGACGTTAAAATGACAGGTCTGTAATTTTCTGGTTTCTCGCTCCCTCCTTTCTGAAATAACGGAGTGACATTTTCAACATTCATATCCAAAGGCACAATTCCTGAGTCTAGAGAGCTTTGGGAAATTATGACTAATGCATCTGCAATTTCCCGAGCTGTTTCCTTAAATACTCTGGGTGGAAACCATCAGGTCATGGAGATTTCATTCTTTGTTTGCAGTTATTTATTTATCTGACTGTGTATAACAGGACTGAGTGTCCCAGCACTGACTGTGTGTATAACAGGACTGAGTGTCCCAGCATTGACTGTGTGTATAACAGGAATGAGTGTCCCAGCACTGACTGTGTATGCAACGGGACTGAATGTCCCAGCACTGACTGTGTGTATAACAGGACTGAGTATCCCAGCACTGACTGTGTATGTAACGGGATTGAATGTCCCAGCACTGACTGTGTATGTAACGGGACTGAATGTCCCAGCACTGACTCTGTATGTAACAGGACTGAGTATCCCAGCACTGACTGTGTATGGAACGGGACTGAATGTCCCAGCACTGACTCTGTATGTAACAGGACTGAGTGTCCCAGCACTGACTGTGTGTTTTACAGGACTGAGTGTCCCAGCACTGACTGTGTGTTTTACAGGACTGAGTGTCCCAGCACTGACTGTGTGTTTTACAGGACTGAGTGTCCGAGCACTGAGCGTAGAGTGTACATTGGCTGCGGGAGGAAATATATGGGTGCGGTCGAATCCATGATTGGGTGGAGTGACATGGGGTTGTCGGTTGAGATTAAATCGGTTGGAGGAGGGTAGAGAGTCAGGGGTTGAGGGCCTTGGAGGCTTTAGAACACGGAGATGAGAATTTTAAAATCGAGGCATTGCCGTACCGGGAGCCAATGTAGTAACACACGAACAGAACAAGACACACACAGAGATCTCACAACAGAGCATGGACGGTCTCAAAGACCACCTCCCTCCGAGGGTTGCGGTCCACCGTCCCGGGGTCGCGGCTCCTCCCTCTCGGGGTTGCGGAACCTCCATCGCGGGGTCTCGGTCCCACTGTCCCGGGAGTCGCGGTGCGACCGTCCCGGGGTGGAGGCTCCTCGCTCCTGGGGTCGCTCTCCCGCCGTCCCGGGAGAGGTCCCTCCATCCAGGGGTCATGGCCCCTCCATCCCGGGGTCTCCATCCCTCCGTCCCGGGGGTCGCGGTCGTCCCTCCATCCTGGGGGTCACGGTCCCTCCATCCAGGGGTCGCGGTCCCTCCATCCCGGAGGTCACGGTCCCACCATCGCGGGGTCTCAGTCGCTCCGTCCCAGGAGCCACGGCCCTTCTGTCCCGGGGGTCACGGTCCATCTATCCCGGGGGGTAACTGTCCCTCCATTCCGGGGTCACGGTCCCACCGTCCCGGGGTCTCAGTCCCTCTATCCCGTGGGTCATGGTCCTTCCATTCCGGGGTCTCAGTCCTTCCGTCCCGGGGGTCTCAGTCCCTCCATCCGGGGGTCAAGGCCCCACCATCCCGGGGTGCCAGTCCCTCTGTCCCGGCAGTCACGGTCCCTCCGTCCCGGGGTCTCAGTCCCTCCGTCCCGGGGGTCTCAGTTCCTCCATCCCGGGGGTCACGGTCCCTCCATTCCGGGGTCGTGGTCCCACTGTCAGGGGGTCTCAGTACCTCAGTCCGGGGGTTCTCAGTCCCTCCATCCGGGAGTACAGGTCCCACCGTCCCGGCGACTCAGTCCCTCCGTCCTGGGGGTCGCAGCCCCATTAACGGCGCTCGAGCCTGGAGTCAGAGGAGCTGTAGCTCGGGCCGCCCTCACTGCGCCGTTCCCAGGCCCGGGGTCTAGTACACTCCAGGGTGCGGACCCTCCCTGTGTCGGCCTCGCCCCCGCCCACAGCAGCGGCCGCCCACCTGCCAACCCGAGCCCACCATCATCATCCTCCCGGCGCCCGCCTGTTGCTGAGGGAATGTGGCACAGGGACCACGCGGCGCATGCGCGGCGTCCCTCGGGCAGGAGATGCACGTCCGCGTCGCGATGTCAGCGCGCAAATGTGAGAGATGGTGCCGCGTGTCACGTGATGGGAGGAGTCAGCCCGGGACGAAGGCGGGCGGGGGTGAGAGCTGTCAATCAAAGGGCCCGGAGTCAGCACTAACTGCGCACATGGTTTGGAGAATTTGTTCAAAATATAAAAATAGAAATGTACAAAAAAATGAAAAAATTGCAAATGCAATAATCTGAATTAAAAACAGAAATGTCCAAACTCACATAAGGCTGATGGTCTGGGTCCTCCCGCCACTATTAGTCTTCTCCACCTGGGGCATATGATGAGCAGAATGCTTGAATGCAACTTTCTTAATGCAGAGGGTGCTGCTGGCTGTATGGAATGGACCAGCGAGGGAGGCAGTGTGGACTGATTGTATCAGCAAATTCTAGAGAGTTGGCTAAGTACCTGATAGTGGTACCTTGGGATATGACAGCCTCGAAATTGGGATCTTTCTTTCATTCTTTATACTTGTGCATTGAGTTTTATTGATTGCTGTACCTGGACACCCGAACCCGTTTGCTCCACTACAGTCCCTAGTTGCTCACCATTTAGAAAATACTCCCTATTTCTCATCTGATGCCTGCAATAGATGCTATTGGTATAACATCCCACATCTTTACGATCCGGCTCTGTTTCCACTCTTTGGTGTCCAATAAGAACAGACAAAGTGAGACTGGAACTTTTAAAAAATATTTCAAAATATACTTTATTTCGTAAGATTCATGGATACACACAGTTCAATGTAAACATTACGATTCAAAACAAATACATTACACATCATACGTTTCCATTATTACAATTCAAAACACAGTACATATCTTGTAATACATGCTGTACAATACAAGGTGGGATAGCCTTAAACGGTTGCCTTTCCCCATAAAGCCTTTGTGTAAGCCGCACCTCTCTTCAGTATGCACCTCAGCATGTAATACTGGACCTTGGAATGTGCCAGTGGCCAACACTTAGCCACGGACCGTTCCCTCGGCTGGAAGACCAGCAGGTTTTGGGGGAACAAACGGCCTCCTTGACCGAGTTGATGGTCTTCCAGCAGCAGTTAATATCTGTCTCGGTGTGCATCTTGGACAACTGCCCATACACCACAGCGTCCTGTGTTACTGAGCTGTTGGGGATGAACCCCTCTTCGACTCTATGGTATAGGGGATGAGTCTCCGTGGAGAGGGATTATCACCTTTTACATGAATACAAGGATCCAATCTCCCACATTCATGTCAGTGTTTGGCAAACACTGTCTGAATGGCTTTCACACACCTGTCGAACCTTGGGGTCAGAGACGTGGGGGTAATTTCACCTTCACTGCTTGGACGGAGCAGAAATTAAAATCGGGCCGGTTCTATGAGAGTCGGGTGATCCGCTCTCCCAGATCAGCCCCAAGCAATGGTGAAAATTTCCCTCCACGTGTTGTGAACCGGTGGCGTTTGAGACAATGGACCAGCTTGTGGGCTTCGAAGATTGATACTAGGGCGTAGGTCAGGAAAGGTGTGGCCGATTTTAAGTATCCCCGCCTGGCGGAAATGGGGTGGTAGAGGCTAGTAAATGGTGTCAGTTCACTAACAGTCCCTTTATTGGTGACGTTCCTGCCTCCACCATCGCGGGTAGGGTCCTGAGAGGAGCGGCCGGACCTACGCCCTAGTATCAATCTTCGAAGCCCACAAGCTGGTCCATTGATTCAAACTGCATCGGTTCAAAACATGTGGAGGGAAATATTCTGGTCAGGTCACGTGTAATATGTAAATCAGAGTATTATGACGTACGTGGAACACCATTTAATGTTGGTTACAAATGGGTGGAGGAGCCGCCCTTTCGATGGGCATTGAGTGTCCGGAACACGGAGGAGTTTCTTTTTAACTTATAATTTGTTGAGCAAGGAGAAGCAGGAGAGCTTTCCCTTGGCCTGCTGCGGCCGTGCGAAATCTCCCGGCTCCTGATCGTATCAGAAATGCATCAGGAGGTTTTCTTATAGACCTGTGTAACCAGGTCCAGCCTCATGTCCCATTAATCTCGCTTCGGTGAGTAAAGATTGCTGTACAACAGCTCAGAGAGGAAACAATCTCCAGAACTCCCCACTGGAGTTTGAAATTACATTAATATTTTACCAGTTAGTAACGGTCCGGGTGTTGGTCCATTATTATTCTGTTCTGGTCAAAACAAATGTCCCAATGAACAGGACACTGACTCACCCTGACAGCTCACCCTCAGTCCATCCCACCGGGCAGAGTGTGTGATGGGAAATAATCATCAACCGAAAAGGAGGATTTAATTTTACACATTTCAGGATCAAATATTTAATATTGAAATCATATTATATCTAAACTAATAACAGCAAATCATTTCATGTTAGAATAACATCGTGTATCATTTCACAACACCGCATTTATCGGGTAAAATATAATTCCTGTCTGGAATTACTAAATTTACTGAATTATTGGATTGATATCAGTTACTTTAGTGAACTCATTGATGTCAATGGATAGTAAAATCAGGTTCGGTGAATAACGGGCGCCCAATCCCCTACCGCCCGTCTTACGCACCGCCAAACGTGAAAAACTACTCTAATTTACCTTTTATTTAATTTCGGATGCAAAGACTTCAGATGTTTCTATGATTTAACTAATGTAACAATTAGTTTCACTGGGTATTTCACCCCGTTCTTCAGCTCCTCTCTGAATTTAGTTTGGGTCACAGCATAAATACACGTGTTGGTGCAGGAACTGAGAAGTTGAAGCATGAATCCGGCTGACTCAATGTCACCAACCATATCGTACTGGGTGTTTGTTATACGCACAGAGATAACATAAAAAACTCCAGTGCTCCATAACAATATAAAACTGCCTGATATACTGATGAGTAAAATGATGGATTTCCTTCGGTTCTCCATCTCTGGATCCTTGTGATTCTCTCCAATGCTGCGGCCCCGGAGTCCCCGTCGGACTCTACTGGCCGCTAAAATGTGCCTGGCGGTGAGAACATTGAACAGTAAAATCAGAATGAATGGGAGACAAGAAGTTAACACAAGACTAAATAAGTCAAATGCTGCCCATGCGGGTGAAGTGAAAAAGGTCAGTTTCAAATCACAACCCCGGGGTACATTGTCTATTATATATTCCGGGTCAAATACAAAGTACCCGGGAATGTTTAGTAAACAGCTCAGAGCACTCACCACCCCGATAACAGCAGCCGCCGTTTTCTCGGTGCAATATTTTGTTTTCAGCTTCTGACAACAAATGGCGACAAATCGATCAAAGGTGAAAACCACTGTGAACCAGACAGAGGTCGCTGTGGCTGCGAAACTGAGGGTGAGAAGGAGACGGCACACGGGGGTAATGGTCAAGGATGAAACTGGGAGATAAATATTAAAAATGCGGGTCAGTATGACAGCAGTGATAACGACCAGGAGATCGGCCACTGCCATTCCCACCAGGTAGACACTGATACATTTGGAGAGTCCGCACTTTCCTCGGGACAGGATCACAATCGCCACCAAGTTAACTGTGAGAGAGAGAAAATGAAGCAGAGAAATTACTGATCAGACCTGGCGATAAAGGAACAGTTTGAGAGGAACTGAGGTGAAATTTCCAGATTTGTTGCTGCATCAAACGGTGGAATCTGATTCACTGACCTGGGCAGCGCGTTCGGGCAGATAAATGTTTTTAAACACAATTATCATTAATGAATTGGGAAATTGATATAGAAAGTGAATAGAGTGAGCACCAGATCCACTGGAAGGGCTGAGTGAGGGAACACTGCCGGTGGCGAAGGGACAAGGGATTAAAAGACCGGAAATCCAACAGGTTAAATCCGGATTTGGGCTCCAGATGGGCGAGAAATTGAGCGAAGAGCCGGGAAGTTGAGAGGACAGGGGGAGGTGCTGCTGGTTTGTTGCTCTGGGTGAAGAGAGCCGACACGGACCGGCACAAAACGGGAAAGACCAAGATCCGTGGCGGTGAGTTTGAGCTTCGGATTGGATTGAAGAGACAGCTGCAGGCCGATCGAGAGAGTGAGATTGGGAGGAAGACACGGAGAAGGACATGTAGGAGCTGGAGGGGAGTCTGGAGCTGATGGTTTGGGAAAACGAATAAACAGAGGCAACGGATGAGGAGACAGAGGATTCAATACAGTGGGAGGAGAGGTTGGGATTCACAGGGAGAGGCTGCAGCAGAGTGTTAGAGGAAATCTAATCTGTAGGTCCCAGTAACATAATCCATTCAATAAATTCAACCTTTAATTTCTTTAGTTATTAGTGTCAATGAACTGCTCGTTGGTTACATAATGTGTTCAATAAATTTAATTTGCATAATCAAATAAAATTACATTAAAATACAATCATTGAATTAGCCTCGTCCTTTATTCAATGAAGCTGACACACAGCTTCTAGAATACAATATCCCAATAATTCATTGTGATAAAGAAATCACTGATTTTGTTCTTTAATTACATTTCAATTATGTTTATGTATTCAATCACTAAACAAGTAAATGGAACATTCGAATGAACAGACTGAGGACCTGATATCGATAAACACACCCGGCGAGAGTACAATAAAACTCTCACAATCTGACAACGTCCTAATAACATCTTCAAGTCACATTTCCTCTTCATAATTGTACTGGAAGTTTCAGCAGTTCATTCCGATGAATTATTCACACCGCTGCTGCTCTCTCTCTCCCCCTCTCTCGGTCTCTGTACGTGTATCTTTCTCTCTGTCTCTCTATTTCTCTCCTTTCTTCTCTCCCTACCTCTCGTTTTCCTTCTCAGTAACTTTCTCTGTCGCTCCTCTCTATGTCTCCGCTCTGTCTCCACTCTCTTTCTCAATGCCCCTTTTCACATCCGAGTGAATCCTAACATCCTGCGCCTGCTTTCTCTTCACCAGCCCCATGTTCCAATGATACTATTCTTAATGTCAGTTTGTTAAATGGTGAAGCATCTGTGAACAGTTTAATATGTCCACAGATCATCCAAGTCTCCACCTGTTCACCTACACTGTTCACTTCATCAATAATGCATGGAATAAACAGAATTGAATCCCTCTTCCAGACACACCTCACAATAATTAAAATTCCTTCTCCTGTAATTAAAAAGTACAGCGTTAGTTGGCGGCATTGTTCAATTAACAAAACACCAACATCACCGCTGCTACTTATAATCTACAGATAAATAGAAGGGCTCGTGATTACAACAGATAAAGTGCAAACTGATACAACGTAACCTCGAAATATTGCATTTTACAGTGAATTCATCCACAGTTAATCAGAGAATGAGATGTGAAAGAATCAGCATCAAACTCAGTTCAGTAATCAGACATCTGAAGCGGCGTCAGATACACACACAATGAAATAATCTTTCATAACAGTGATAACCAATAAATGCATTGAAATCCCTGTTAAACTGAAGCATGTTATCTGGGAGAGAGGACACTGCACTGCCTCCTTGTAACACCGAGACCCTGAGCTGTCTCATGACCAATCACTGAAAACACATTTATGAAAAAATATTCCAGGAGAGGTTAGTTCCACAACATGAAACTGTTAACAGCTCCTGGTGGTCTGATACCAGCTATTAGCCCAGACACCTGATTCTAAAACATTCAGTACAGAGAATATTTCAGTAACAATGACAAGGTTAGATATAGAAGATCATAACGCATACAATGCAACTGCTGCAAGACAAAAAGACAAGAGACTTAGGACAGTCGATCAACTGATAGAACAGAACAGTCCACTGCGTAATACACGACGGGAGAAAAATAGTGCCAAGTACAGCAGCAGAGTTAATATCGACTTACACCATGGACAGCTGGGATAATGGCTTACCTGGAACTCCAACGGCTGCAAGAACAGGATAATAAATACATTCTATCTGATACATTATTGAATATCCCATTTCTGTGAGAAGCAATGACTTCTGTTGGCCTGGAAACCGCGGCTCCGGCAGGCAGTCTGTGTGGATTCATTACAGCGATCCCTGATTTATACAGGGGGTAAATCTCCACTGACACGGTTATACCCCTGATCATTGCTATTAGTTACAGTCATCTGAACAAACACATTTCTTCAGCAGCTTTGCCTCCGATGTTAATGATGACGTGGATATATCACAAACTTCTCAAAGTTCAGAACCTTGTCTTAATGAGACCTCTCTCAGGAATAAAGTTAAAAGCTGTGCTCAGAAAGGACTGGTCCAACAATGAGCGGCTTCATTTACAGTTTTCATATAATTGTATTGACCATGTTCACTCCTGGAGATTCATTTATACATTGTACAGATTTCTCCATGTTATACATTGAATCCAGGGACACAAGCAGACCCGTTTCACCTTATTCCTGCAGTTTCCCAGTTAAGATATGAATTTGGAGCCTCTGACACGAACGCAGCCTCGAAAAGGTACCCATCCTTTCAGGAAATGCTCAACAACTCTCTGTGTGTGAAAAATATTCTCCTCACATCCCCTCTAGTTGTTTTGCCAATTATTTTAAACCTATGACCTCTGGTTATCAATCCACTTGCCAGAGTAAACAGTTTCCCCTGTTTGCTCTATAAAAACCCGTCACTATTAGGTTAACCTTAACCTGAACCTTCTCTGATCTAAGGCGAACAATCCCACCTTCTCCAATCCCTCCTCAAAAATGTAGTCACTCATCCCTGGTCTCACCCTGGTAAGTCTCCACTCAACCCTCTCCAAGGTCTTGTCTTCATTCTTAAAGTGTGTTGCCCAGTGTTGTACACAATAGTCCTGCTGAGGCCTAACTAGTCTTTTGTAAAGGTTTAACATCACTTCCCTATTTGTGTATACAATGCCCCTATTTACAAACCCATATATCCCTTACACTTGCTTAACCGCCTTATCAACTTGCCCTGCCACCTTCAAAGTTTTGTGAATATGCGCCCCCAGGTCCCTCTGCTCTTCCACCACCCTCAAAATAGTACATTGACTTACATCGAAACTCCAGCACAGAAACAGGCAATTCGGCCCAACTGGTTTATGCCAGCTTTTTTGCTGCACACGAGCCCCCTCCCTCCCCACTTCATCTAACCCTATCAGGATACCCTATTCCTTTCTCCATCTTGTGGTTATCATGCTTCCCCTTAAATGCATCTACGTTATTTGCCACAACTACTGCTTGTGGTGGTGAGTTCCACATTCTTACCACTCTTTGGTAATGAAGTTTCTCCTGAATTCCCTATTGGATTTATAAGTGACTATCTTATATTTATGACCTCTAATTTTGGACTCCCTCACAAGTGGAAACATTTTCTCTACGTCTACCCTATCAAACCCCATCATTGTCTTAAAGGCCTCTATCAGGTCACCCCTCAGCTTTCTCCTTTCTTCAGAGAAGAGATCCAGCCTGTTCAGCCTTTCCTGATAAGTATATCTTCTAACTTCTGGTATCATCCTTGTGAATCTTTTTTGCCCTCTCTCCAAAGCTTTTATATCTTCCTCTAATATGGAGACCAGAACTGTCCGCAATGCTACAAGTGTGGCCTAACCCAGGCTCCACACAAGTTTAACATAACTGCTTTGCGTATCAATTCTACGCCTCCAGATTTGAACTCCAATGCTTGATTTGCCTTTTATAACTTGTGTCGCTACTTTTAGTGATTTGTGTATCTGTGCCCCAAAATTTTATTCTTCTAGTACTTTCTTTACAATACATGGTGAAATGGCCTTGCACGGTGGCCTTTCCCCGTAAACCTTTTGCATAGGCTGCACCTCGCTTCGTTATATCCCGCAGCACGTACTCCTGGACCTTGGAGTATGTCAGTTGGCAACATTCGGTCATGGACAGCTCCATCAGCTGGAAGACCAGCAGGTTTCAGGCGGACCAAGGGGCCTCCTTGACCGAGTTGATGGCCTTCCAGCAGCAGTTCATATCTGTCTTGATGTGCGTCCCGGGGAACTGCCCGTAGAGCACAGCATCTTGTGTTACTGAGGTGTTGGGGATGAACCGGGACAGATATAAACGCATCTGTCTCCAAACCTTCTGCACCAAAGAGCAGCCCACCAGGAGATGGTCGACAGTCTCCTCCCCGCCGCAGCCTCGAGGGAAGCTCACGGTAGGGCTGAGGACAGTGAACCTACTGCTGATCGGAGCAAACGTCGGTGACGTCGTCCATGTGTTGGGAGGCCTTAACCTGAGAGCATCCGCTGCCTAGGATAGTCACCCCCTGATATCTGAATCCGATCTGATCAACGCAGCAAACTGCTCGATGCAACATACGATCAAGGTCGCGGAGAGAGGACAGACCTACCTGACTCCACATCTGATTGGAGGGCTCTCCGACTCCTGCCCGTTTGTCAGGACTGTGCTACGGATGTATGCGTGGCGCAGCCAGATCCAATCGCGGATTCCATCCCCAAAACACATTTTGGAGAGCACGCCCATCATTTACGTGTGGGAATTTCTGTCAAAGGCCTCCTCCTGGTCCAGGGCGATCCCTGAGCTGCACAAGGCTATCAGAGATCTTCCTGCCGGGTACTGTACAGGTCTGATCCGGGTGGATCACCATCTCCAGAGCAAACTTGAGCCTATTGGCGATGACCTTCGACAGAATCTTCTCGTCGACATTTAGCAAGGAAATGGATGGCCAATTTCTGATTTCTTCCCTCTCCCCATTCCCCTTGTAGATAACCGTGATGATGCCTTTCCTCATGGATTCTGACATGCTGCCTGCCAGAAGCAATCCCCCATAAAATTCCAGCAGGTCTGGGCCTATCCTGTCCTTCAGAGCCGAGTGCAACTCAACCAGTAAGACATCGCTCCCGGGACTTCTACTCTTCTAGAAGAACCAGACGGCCTTTGTCAGCTCGTCAAATGTCAGTGGCTGATCCATGCCCTGCTGCTCGCTGTCCTCTAAATCCTGCGTGATAGAGGACAGGAAGGATTGGGAGGCCGTGCTGTCTGTGGGCCTTGGGTCGGACAGCCCGGCATAAAAGGACTTGCTGATCCTCAGTATGTCGGTCTGTGAAGACGTCACTGAGCCCTCTTCCTCCTTCAGGCTGCTGATTTCAGAGGTGTCTCTGTGCAGCTTCTGGAAGAAGAAGCCCGCACAATTCTCGCCCTGCTCCACGGAGTGGAACCTGGACTGGAAGATGATCTTTGAGGCCTCGGAGGTGAAAAGCGAGGCTTGCTGGCCCTTCACCTCTCTGAGATCTTCCCCGAGATCGACCCCCATTAGACGCAGCTGGGTCAGATCCTGCATGCTTTTCTGGAGTTGTGACACTTCCCTCTCTCTCTCTCTCGCCTCCTGAACACCGTTGAGGATGAAGAACTTCCTGATATGGGCCTTCATCGCTTCCTACCAGTGCACCGTGGTGTCGAAGAGGGGTTTCACGGTCCTCCACCCTGTGTAATCCCTCGTTAGTTCCTCGATGTTCTCCGGGGTCAACAGTATCACGTTCATCTTCAATATCCCCCTGCCCATCCTCTGGTCCGCCTGCGATTGGCAGTCAGCCAGTAGGAGGCAGTCGCCAGAGAGGAACACCGGCTGGACGTCGGTGGATCTGATCTTGAGCGTTGGGGACACAAACAGGAAGTCTATCCTGGAACGGATGGACCCGCCCAGCCTGGACCAGGTTTTTCTTGTGCAGCTCCATCTACAGGGTTGCTGAAGATGTCACAAAGCTTAGCATCTTTCACCGCTTTCATCAGGAGTTTGGACGTGGTGTCCAGTATTCCCCCGGTCCTGCTGGATCGTCCAGCCGCATCGATGATGCAATTGAAGTCTCCGGCGAGAACGACTGGACCGGAGATCGCCAGCGGCATCGGGAAATGCTGAAATACCTCCAGCCGCTCGCCCCTGAGCTTCAGGGCGTACACATTAGAATCATAGAATCGTAGAAAAGTAACAGAATGCAAGGAGGCCATTCGCCCCATCGAGTCCACGCCCGCTCTATGCAAGAACAATCCAGCTAGTCCCACTCCCCCGCCCTATCCCCGTGGACCTGCACATTTTTCCTTTCAAGTACTTATCCAGTTCCCTTTTGAAGGCCCATGATTTAATCTGCCTCCACCATCCCCTTGGGCAGTGCATGGCAGATCCTAACCACTCGCGGTGTAAAAAAGTTTTTCTTCATGTCACCTTTGGCTCTTTTGCCAATCACCTTAAATCTATGCCTTCTGGTCCTTGACAGTTCCGCCAATGGGAACAGTTTCTCTCTATCCACTCTGTCTAGACCCTTCCTGATTTTGAATACCTCTATCAAATCTCCTCGCAACCGTTTCTGTTCCAAGGAGAACAAACTCAGCTTCTCCAGTCTATCCACGTAACTAAAATCCCTCAGCCCTGGAATCATTCCAATAAATCTCTTCTCCACCCTCTCTAAGGCCTTCACATCTTTCCTGAAGTGCGGTGCCCAGAACTGGACACAATACTCCAGTTGTACCTGAACCAGTGTTTTATAAAGGTTCATCATGACTTCCATACTTTTATACTCTATGCCTCTATTTATAAAACACATGATCTCGTATGTTTTTTAACCGCTTTCTCAACTTGCCTTGCCACCTTCAACGATTTGTGCACATATACCCCCAGATCTCTCTATTCCTGTGCCCCCTTTAGAATTGTGTCCTCTAGTTGAGATTGCCTCTCCTCGTTCTTCTGACCGAAATATATAACTTCGCATCTTTCAGTGTTCGATTTCATCTGCCACGTCTCCTCCCAAGCCACCAGCCTCTTCTATACCCTCTTAAAGTCTACCACTATCCTCCTCACTGTTCACTACACTTCCAAGTTACGTGTCATCTGCAAGTTTTGAGATTGTGCCCTGTGCACCCAAGCCGAATTCATTATTAAATATCGAGAAAAGCAGCGGTCCCAGCACCGACCCCTGGAGAACACCACTGCACACTTCCCTTCAGTCCGAAATACAACCGTTCACCACTACTCTCTGTCTCCTGTCACTTCGACAATTCTGTATTCATGTTGCTACTGCCGCCTTTATTCCATGGGCCGCAATCTTGATGACAAGCCGACCATGCGATACTTTATCAAAAGCCTTTTCAAAGTCCATATACACCACATCAACTGCATTGTCCACATCTACCGTCTCTGTTACCTCATCAAAAAACTCCATCAGATTAGTTAAACACGATTTGCCTTTAAAAAATCAGTGCTGGCTTTCCCTAATCAACCCACACTCGTTCAAGTGACTGTTAATTCTGTCCCGGATTATCATTTCTAAAAGTTTCCCCACCACCGAGGTTAAACTGACTGGACTATAGTTGCTGGGTTTATCCTTACACCCTTTTTTGAACAAGGGTGTAATATGTCCAATTCTCCAGTCCTCTGGCCCCATTTCTACGGATGTTTGGAAGATTATGGCCAGTACCTCCACAATTTCCACCCTTACTTCCCTCAGCAAACTAGGACGCATCACATCCGGACCGAGTGACTTATCTACTTTAAATACAGCTAGCCTTTCTAGTATCTCTTCTTTATCAATGTTCAGCCCATCCAGTATCTCAACTGTATATCCCTTTACTGAGACTCTGGCAGTACCTTCTTCCTTGGTAAAGTCAGATGTAAAGTTTTCATTTAGTACCTCGGCCATCCCCTCTGCCTCCATTTGTAGATCTCTTGTATGGTCTCTAATCGGCCCACCCCTCCTCTTACGATCCGTTTACTTTTTACATGCTTGTAGAAGATGTTTGGATCCCCTTTTATGTTGGCCGCAGTCGGAGCGGGGCGTTATTGTACAGAACGCCTGCTGCGAGCAGGCGGCCATCCACCACCTCTCTGACCTCGGGGATGGTGAATTGTTCTCCTCACAACAGAATCCCCAGGCCTGAGGAATGACTATCGTTGATTCCCGACCAGTTCAATTGCTATTGGGTCCATATGCGTGACCACTGCCGATAGTTGCTGAGGTTCAGTATCCCGCACTCCTGCAGGAACAGCAGGCCCCTCTTGACCCTTGACAGCAATGGTGTATTGGGCAGATAATCTGTATTAGTGATGTTGGTTGAGGGGTAAATATTGACCAGGACACCTGGGAGAACTCCCCTCAAGATCTTCAAAATAGTTTCATGCGATCTTCTACATCCACCTGAGATTGCAGGCGGGGCATCATTTTAATCAGTAATGCAAGCCAAGATTTTGTGCCCCATTAACTACATCGACTGCACCAAATCAATTCAGTGCACATTCTGACTGATGAGTTAAAAACCGACAAAAGTAGGGGAGAGCAACAGATAGCAGCACGAGTTCGGCTGAGATGGTGGAGACTTGCACTCTCACTGGAGGGAAGCACCTGTAAATATAAGATAATTGACGTATAAATATTGCTACTTTTGAGCTGTAGAAACACGAACCACTCAGAATGCATTTCTTTCTTCCACTTCTCGCACACTGAGAGAAGGGAACGGTCATCAATGGCCACAAGCGCTGGTCTCAAGCAACACTTCCAACCCGCTTCACGCTCAGAAGGAAAAATTCCATCTCCTCCTCATGGTTGGTGAAACCAAACGCTTCCGAACACATTTCTCAAGTTGAAAAACTATAGAAATGATCGCCAAAAGTATAGTCTTACTAAACAGATGCGGCAACACCGCTCTCCAACCTCAGCGAGCCCCCTTTAACATAAGCTGAGGGCGGACCAATTCCTCGACCATTCATTGCGCTATTCATTTGTGAGGAATCAAATAAAAACGCAATTAATCTCCGCTACACCCTTTGTAAACTTGTGATTGTGTGAAAAAGAAATACCGTACAGCCATTACCCAGTAGGCACTAATTTGCATCATGTAGATACCAGTCTCCAGCAACTGTCCTGATCATAAGAACACAAGAATATATGAAATAGGAGCAGGAGTAGGCTATACAGCCCCTTGAGCCCGCTCCGCCCTTCAATCAGATCATGGCTGATCTTCAACCTCAACACCACTTTCCCGCCCGATCCCCATATCCCTTGATTCCCCGAGAATCCAAAAGTCTATCCACCTTAGCCTTGAACACATACAACGACTGAGGATCCACAGCGCCATTCGGCCCATCGAGTCGGCGCCGGCACTAGGCAAGAGCAATCCAGCTAGTCCCACTCCCCCGCCCCATCCTTGTAGCCCTGCAAATGTTTTCCTTTCCATGATTGAACCACCCCCTCGGGCAGTGAATTGCAGATCCGAACCACTCGCTGTGTAAACAAGTTTTTTCCTCATGTCACCTTTGGTTCTTTTGCCAATCAACTTTAATCGATGTTCTCTGGTGCATGACCCTTCCGCCAACGGGAAGCGTTTCTCTGTATCTGCTCTATCTCGGCCCTTCATAATTTTGAATACCTCTATCAAATCTCTTCACAACCATCTCTGTTCCAAAGAGAACAACCCCAGCTTCTCCAGTCTATCCACGTAACTAAAACCCCTCCTCCATGGAATCATTCTTGTAAATCTCTTCTGCACCCTCTCTACGACCTTGACATCTTTCCTAAAGTGCGGTGCCCAGATGTGGACACAATGCACCAGTTGTGTCCGAACCAGTATTTTGTAAAGGTTGCTCATGACTTCTATACTTTTATACTCTGTGCCTCTACTTATAAAGCCCAGGATCCCGTATTCTTTTTTAACTGGTTTCTCAACTTGCCCTGCCACCTTCAATGATTTGTGCATACGTACCCCCAAATCCCTCTGTTCCTGTACCCCTTTTAGAATTGTGCCCTCTAGTTTACATTGTCTCTCCTCGTTAATCCTAACGAAATGCATCACATCGCTTTTGTCTGCGTTAAATTACATTTGCCATGTGTCCGCCCATGCCACCAGCCTGTCTATATCCTCTTGAAGTCCATCACTATCCTCCTCACTGTTCATTACCCTTCCAAGTTTTGTGTCATCTGCAAATTTTGAAATTGTGCCCCATACACCCAAGTCCAAATCATTAATATATATCAAGAAAAGCAGTGATCCCAGCACCGACCCCTGGGGAACACCATTCTACACCTCCCTTCAGTCCGAAAAACAACCATTCACCACGAATCTGTTTCCTGTCCCTTAGCCAAAGCAGTAACCATGTTGCTACTCCGTCTTTATTCCATATTTGAGGTTGTTTCTTGTAAATTGCCCTTCACAGTAACTGCTTTGCACTCGCCTCCAAGAAGCTCCACGACCAGCAGAGAAATCTTGCCTTGGGTTGGCCCCCTCCCTGAATACAATCAATACTTTACTCTATTCGGAGATATCGATCATCAGCAAGTGAGTAACAGCATGACGGGAAGCAACAGTAATCGTGAATGATGCTGAGAAGAGCCTGAGCCTGCAAAAGACAGACGAGGTCACTGGAAAGGAACAGCCGCCCCGAGCTTGAGGGGACAGTGAGAGCCCTGTCTGTCTGACTGACTGATAGAAGATTTGTTTTGCCTGAAAGTGAGTGCGGTTTGACGTGATGTTACTCAAAGGCACTCCCTGCTGGTGAGCAGAGGCAAGTGCTCGAGCAAAACAGCCGTGTTCGGGCCGGAACAGAAATTTTTCAGGTTTGAGGAAGGAAAAGAGGTGTCGACATGTTGAGCTGTCGGCTGCCTGGAAAGTTAAAAGAGCGATTTTGAGCTAATTGCTGATTAATCCAAAAGCAGACACATTCCTTCAAACCGGAATTGAAACTGTGCTCGAAGGATGACTTGGCTTTGAGTTTAATTAACTGTTATTCTCAGCTTCTACCAACTGAGCTATCGAAGGGAAGCAACAAATAACTATCTTTTTCGTGATTGTTCATCGTGCGCCTTTTGGCACTCCCTGACCCGTGGAGTCACGGGTGCATGACTGAGACTGACTCGGTACCTGCTCATACCGCATTGCTTTGGGAGTGTGAGCTGCTACTTACTCTGCACACCCTGGAGCAGTGGATAACGTGTCTAATGACAAATCAGAAGATTGTCTGGTCAATTCCGACCTGGCTGGATTTTTTTTGGAAATTGCCCATTAATTTATGACTTTAGATAGTTTGCAAACTGTCCTAATTGGCAGTGCTGCCTGGCAGTCTCCACCGTAAGTGCGTTCTTAACACAGCAGGGAGTGCATTAGTTTTATTAACTTTTTAAATCCTGAGTTCAATCCACAGAAAAGATATCAGGACCTGTGAAGCTTTTTTCCATGTCTCACCTCATCTTTCCATCTTTGCTAAACACCAAAATCAAAAACTTTTGCTTATTGTAGCACACCAAAAGATTTATTGCCCCTTGACCTCTCTGTATTGAAGCTTAAGATTGACGTGGGTTATGTGCTCGCGGACAACTGACAACATTTTTGTTTCGGGACAATTACCCAAGGTAAAAAAGGTGAGTGGAGAATGCAGGCATCGATCCCACTACCTCTTGCATGCTAAGCGAGCGATCTACCATTTGAGCTAACTCCCCAGTTATAAGGGAAACGTTGCCCTTCACAGTGGTCGCTTCACACTCTCCTCCAAGCAGCGCCACGAATTTTCCCCTCCCTGAATATATTCAATACTTTGCTCCAATCTTTGGTATCGAGCATCAGCAAGTGAGCAACAGCAGAACGGGAAGCCACAGTAATCGTGAATGATGCTGAGAAGAGCCCGAGCCTGCGGAAGGCAGATGTGGTCAACAGAAAGGGACAGAGCCCCCACCCCTGCCACGAGCTTGAGTGAGCAACGAGAGCCCAGTCTGTCTGACTGACTGACGAACTGATAGAAGGCTTTTTTGCCTGAAAGTGAGTGCGGTTTGATGTGCTGTTGCTCAAAGGCACTCCCTGCTGGTGAGCAGAGGCAAATGCTCGAGCAAAATCGCCGTGTTCGGGCAGACACAGAAAGATTTAAGGTTTGAGAAAGGAAAAGAGGTCTCCTGTGCCTCAGCACCAACATGTTAAGCTCTTGGCTGCCTGTAAAGTTTAGAAAGCGGCTTTGAGATAATTGCTGCTTGCCCCAAAAGCACACTGGCTTCTTCAAGCCAGAATTAAACCCACAACATAAGGATGACTTTGCTTTGTTTTCGACCACAGTCCTCTACACTACCAGCTGAGCGATCGAAGGGAAGCGGCAAAGATTGCTCTCTTTGGTGATTGTTCACCGTGCGCCTTTTGACACTCCCGGACTCGTGGAGTAGCGTCGGCATGACCGAGACAGACTCGGTACCTGCTCATACCGCAGCGCTGTGAGAGTGTGAGCTGCTCCTTATTCCGCACACCCTGGGCCAGTGGAGCAATGGGGAACGTATCTAACTACAGATCAGAAGATTGTAGGTTTGATATCTAACTGGCTCGAAGGTTTCTGCACATTTTTTAAAAATTACAAAATATACTTTCGATCATAATATTTAATAATAGAGTTCAAAATAATTATCACAATTTCGAAACAATACAGTTCATAACAAAACAACAGCGACCCACACAATACGATCCCAATATTTCAATTCAAACAATGTACATATCTTATAATACATGGTGACCAATAACACGTGGGATGGCCTTACAAGGTGCCTTTTCCGCATGCAGCTTTTGCACAGACTGCACCTCGGTTCAGTGCGTCCCATAGCACGTACTCCTGGACCTTGCAGTGTGCCAATCGGCAACACTCGGTCGTGGACGGCTCCTCAGCTGGAAGGCCAGCAGGTTTCTGGCGGAACAAAGGGCCTCCTTCATCGAGTTGATGGTCTTCCAGCAGCAGTTGATATCTGTCATCTGTCTCGGTGTGCGTCCGAGGGAATAGCCCGTAGAGCACAGCGTTCTGTGTTACCGAGGTGTTGGGGATGAGCCAGGACAGCTACCAATGCATCTCTCTCCACAACTCACGATTGAAGGGACAGTCCATCTGGAGGTGGATGACCGTCTCGCCATGCTGCAGCGTCGAGGCCAGCTCTTGGTGGCGCTGAGATTACGTGCATGTTGGAAGGACCACACTGGAAGGGCCTTTCTCACCACCATCCAGGCCACATCCCGGTGCCTGTTGGGCAGTTTCGGCGATGAGACGTTCTGCCAAATGTCATCGGCCGTCTGGTCGAGGAATTGCCCGATCGGATCCAGCCTGTCCTTTCCTTGCAGGACACACCGAACCTTCCGTGCTGACCACTGTCTGGGGGCTTTGTGTTCAAAGGGTTTCCTCCTCATGAACTTCTCCACCTGGGACGGGTGGTGGGCGATGGTCCAGCTGCACGGGACGTCCTGCATCCGCTCGGCCAGTGTAGAAACTGAGAACGTAGTGAGTTTTCCGCAGGCTCCGTCTCTTCTCAGCATCATTCCTGATTACTGAGGCTTCCCGTTCTGCTGTTCTGGGGAATGAGGTGGGTCAAGCTGAGCAAGTTTCAATGGGGGAACATTTAGGGAACGGCAATCATAGTATCACGAGGTTTTGATTAGTTTTGGACAAGGACAAGGAGCAATCTCAATATTTAATTTCAGGAGTGACAATTTCAGTGGGTTGAGATCGGATCTGGCCAGGGTAATTTGGAATCAAAGATTGGCAGGCAAAACTGTAATCGAACAATGGGTGGCCTTTAAAGAGGAGATGGTTTGGGTACAGTCTAGGTACATTCCCAGGAGTGGGAAAGGTAGGTCAACAAAAGCCAGATCTCCCTGGATGGCGAAAGAGATTGACAGTAAGATGAAGCAGAAAAAGGGGGAGTATGACAGATGTCAGGGTGATAATGCAAGTGAGAACCAGGCTGAATATCGAAATCTCAGAGGAGAAGTGAAAAAGGAAATAAGAGGGGCAAAGAGAGAATATGAGAATAGACGGGCAGCTCACAAAAAGGGAATCCCAAAGTCTTCGACAGGCATATCAATGAAACGGGTAGTAGGAAGTGGGGTGGGGCCGGTTTGGGACCAAAAATGAGATCTACACATGGTGGCAGAGGGCATGGCTGAGGTATTAAATGAGTCTGGCATTACTAAGGAACAAGATGTTGCCAAAGTCGCAGTAAAAGGGGAGGTAGTTCATCTATTGGATGGGCTAAAAATTGACAAAGAAGAGGTACGAGATAGGCTGGCTATGCTTAAAGTAGATAAGTCACCCAGCCCAGATGCGATGCATTCGAGGTTGCCGAAGGAAGTAAGGATGGAAATTGCTGAGGTACTGGCCATAATCTTCCAATCATCCTTTGATATGGAGGCGGTGCCCTAGGATTCGAGAATTGCAAATGTTCCACCCTTGTTCAAAAAAGGGTGCAAGGATAAACCCATCAACTACAGGCCAGTCAGTTTAACCTCGGTGGTGGGGAAGATATTAGAAAAAATAATCAGGGACAAAATTAATAGCCACTTGGACAAGTGTGGGTTAATAAAGGGACTAATTGGATAGCCCTTTCAAAGAGCTGGCACAGGCACAGTGGGCAGAATGGCCTTCTCTTGTGCCGTACCTACTATGAAAATATGAAACTATGAACAAAACAACTTCAACAACTTCAACGTCATAAACCTGAAAAACAATGCCAGCCAGTATGGCAGCAATCTTACTGAGGGTCAAACTGAACATCTTACTGAGGTGCAAAGCGGCTATCTTACGGAGGGGCAAGGCAGCCAACTTACGGAGGGGCAAGGCAAATAACTTACCGGCGGGCAAGGGGGCAATGTCAAACAAATTAGCCTCCATGAAACTTAAACAAAATGGCTGCCCTGGTCCTGAAACAAAATGACCACCAGGAAGGCAGCCATCTGACTGAGGAGCAAAGTGGAGCTTGTTCTGGTGAGACACGGAGAAGGTTTATTTGCTGTTCCTGTTAAATCACAGTTGCACTATAGTTAACGATACAAACTGAGTGAGACTGGCACTCGCTGGTGCTTAACACAAAGACAGTAGGGCAGTGAGGGAATTCAACACCAAAACGTGAACTTCTGCTGAAAAAAAAGGAATAACATTTCTTTTATTTGACGTAATGTTCACGGCGAAGGAGAGACCAAAGGTCAAATTAGCCATTTTGTGTAGAGAATGCAATTCTAGCTTCTATTAAATAAATCAGATTAAAATTGGACTCAATGTGAATGTGGTTCTGATCTGGGATTGTGTTTATTTCTCCATTATTATTTAATCTGAAACAATAACAGTATTTGTAACTGTAACAGAGCAGAAGAGTGCTGCGGGACCCTGTCACACAGTAACACAGAAAAAGGGGGTAAGAATACAGTGTGATTTATTACAGAGTCCAGCAGCTCACTGGGAAAGTTACACATGATACAGATTTAGGAGCGAAAAGGTGCAAAGTGATTTTACACTTTAATTTGGGACAATGATTTTTTATCTCCACAAGGTTTAATTTTATAATTAATTCAATGCGCTCTTTTTCCTGAAGAAACTTCAGGCACAAACCATGGCGTTATGAAGAAAACAATCATTTATCATTATTAATACACTAGAACATTTGAGATTATAATTTAAACAACACATTGGGTTTATGCCCGAATTAGAATTCCCAACATGTATAACCGTTTGGAAATCCAGTGTCTATTTTAGACTAAGCCCATAACGAACGTTTTATATTGATGGTTGGCTCAATCTTGCCGGGAAGATTCCGGGTATTTTGATGGAGACCGTTGTCGTGTAGCGTGACTTTCTCTTGTATCCAGGTCATCTGCTTCACAGGCAATCTGTAAACCAGCATCGAGGCATCAAACTGGGAGGTCGCGAGCAGTCATGAAGATTCCAGGTGAGGTGGTGCTGACAGGAAGTGAAAGGTGAGATTGGACCAGTCGTGGTGAATCTGTGTCTCTCCCCACTCAACTTCTGCCCAGCTTTTAAAGAAATTTTGAAGCAGAATCACACCTCTGGGACGGTGGCTTATCAACAATAGGTTCCTACAAATACAGCCCACGATTGATTGACACTTCACTTGTTTTCTCTCAGTGTCCACAACGTAGCCTAGTTAAGTCGGCAGGAGTTCAAACCACTTCGAGCCCTCCTGGAATCGTTCTTGTTGACATGGTGATATATCCTCCGCTGTCTGATCTTTTGCAATGTTTCACTAACAAACCTTTAATCGTCCTTTTCCTTCAGACATGCTGAAGCCGATTTATTCTCAGGCCTTCGGTTATCAGATCAATTTTTACTACACAGAGCAGCTGGGAAACTCCTGCAGTCAGTAATGGTCAGGGTCAGGTACACAAGACTGAGTGACTTTATTGTGCAGCCTGCAGGCATCACCCATCGAAATGTCAAAATTAAATCCACAAGAGTGTTACCCCAGAACAAACATGAACTCTCTGGCCTGCTTCATCTGCTGCTCTTCTGCTGGTCAGCACTCTCACACACTCCAGGCTGATTACACAGTTTGTTTAATGATTTCTGCGTTCTATTCTCATTCCTGTCTCTGCCTTCCTGTCACTATATATGTTTGTCCGTCTTTCATTGTGTCTGTTCTCTGTTTTTATCGTTTAACTCTGTTGACATTCTGTGCGTTTTTCTATCTTGTTATTTCCACTTCTACTTCTATCAATTTGTGATTCTGTGTCAATGTCTTTCTCTCTCGTTGCATCCACATCTGCTTGCTCTCTCTCATTATGCTTTCTTTCACGCTTTTTATCGCTCTTTATTTTTATCTCCTGCCTTACAAACTCTCTTTATTTCTCTCCTTCTCCTCGTAAATCTGTCTCTACCTCTCTTTGTTTCTATCTCTCTCGCTTTCATGTGAATCTCTCTTAATTTTCTGCGCTTTTGATTCATTATATTGCATTTGTCCCTCTGTCTCTCTCTCCCGTTGTCGCCCCGTTTCTCTCTTTTCCTGCCTCTCTCTTTCTCTCTTTCTCACTCTCTTTGTCTGTTTCTCTTTCGTTGTTTCTCTCCCGGTCTCTCTCTTCCTCTCTCTGTCTCTCTCTTTTTCTTTGTCTCTGCTTCTCGCCCTCTGTCTCATTCTCGCTCTGTGTATCACTATCTGGCTCTCTCTCACTCTCTATCTCTGTCTATGTGTGTGTGTGTGTGTGTGTGTGTGTGTTTCTCTCCCTCTCTAAATCACCATCACTCCCTCTCACTTCCTTTCCCTGTCGCTCCCTCTTTATCTATTTCTATGTCTTTCTCTCTCTCTCTCTCTCTCTTCCTCCCTCTCTCTCCCGTTCTCGCTCCCGATCTCTCTCCCTCTCCATTTATGTGGAGTGTCGCCCATTGTGATCAGGCCCACTGGAGCTACTTTTATTCCAAGCTTTGTAATTTATTTCAAGTCCAGCTGATCTCATTAGTGCCGTCAGTTCGAGCAAAAATGCATGTGTAGTCTGCAGAATAAATCCTGCCTCAAATGGTCAGATTTTAATAAAATATAATATTAGAAGCATATTTCAGATCATTTAATGGCTCTGTGCTGCTAATATAAAATGTACTTTCCATCCCCCGGGAAGTGTAGGGGATGGAGAATGAAATGGGATTTCTTTCTAGTGCTTGAAACCCTTCAGCTCTTTCTATGATTTCACGAATTTAACAATTAGATTGAGTGGGTATTTCACCGCGTTCTTCAGTTCCTCTCTGAATTTAGTCTGAGTCAGGACATAAATACACGTATTTGTGCAGGAACTGAGGAGCTGCAGCATCTTTGCTGTTTGATCTGTGAGATAAACAGGGTCGGTGAAGGAGTAATAAAACCGAATGTCTGCAATTCGCACATAAATGTTCAATGCAACCTTTGTCAGCCACAACAGTATAAAACTGCCCGATATACTGAAGAGTAAAATGATGGATTTCTTTCGGTTCTCCATCTCTGGATCACTCTGATTCTCTCCATTACTGCGGCCCCGGAGTCCCCTGCGGACTCGACTGGACACTAAAATACACCTGACTGTCAGAACATTGAGCAGCAAAATCAGACAGAACGGGATAAAAGGGGTTAAAATGACGTGAAACATGTCAAATGCGGTCCATGCCGGGGAAGTACGGAAGCTCGGTTTAACCTCACAAAACCAGGGAACATTATCGATTATATTGTAAGGTTCAAATGTAAAGTAAACTGGGAAACTCACCAAACAGCCCAGCACACTCACTGTTCCCAGAACCACAGCCGCCGTTCTCTCGGTGCAACATTTAGTTTTCAGCTTCTCACAACAAATGGCCACAAATCGATCAAAGGTGAAAGCGACTGTGAACCAGACAGAAACCCCCGTGGCTGCAGTACTCAAGGAGGCAATACAACTACACACGGGAGTAATGAGCAGGAATGAATCTCTGAAATACATTATACCAATCCAATTCAATATCACACCAATGATAACGACCATGAGATCGGCCACTGCCATTCCCACCAGGTAGGCACTGATACATTTGGAGAGACCGCACTTTCCTCTGGACAGGATCACAATCGCCACCAAGTTAACTGTAAGAGAGAGAAAAGGAAGCAGAGAAATTATTGATCAGACCTGGCGCCAAAGCAGCAGATTGAGCGGATCTGGGGTGAAATTTCCAGCTTTGTTTCTGCATCGAATGGTGGAAAGTGATTGATTGACCTGGGCAGCGCTTTCGGGCAGAGAGATGTTTTTAAACACAATGATCAATAATGAATTGGGAGATGGATACAGAAAGTGAATAAAGTGAGCACCGGATCCACTGGAAGGGCTGAGTGAGGGCGCAGTGCCGGTGGGGAAGGGAGAAGGGGTTTTAAACACCGGAAATCCAGCGGATTAAAGCCGGATTTGGCTTCCAGACTGACGGGAAAGAGGGGGAAGGGTGGGGAATGTGAGGGGACAGGGGGAGGTTCAGCTGGTTTATTTTTCTGGGTTAAGAGAGCCGACAGTGGCTGGCACTAAATGGGAAAGGCAGCTGGAGACCGAGCCAGTGAGTGAGATTGGGAGGGAGACAAGGAAAAGGACATGTAGGAGCTGGAGGGGAGTCAGGAGCAGATGGTTTGGGAAAGCTAACAAATTGAAGCAACGGATGAGGAGACAGAGGATTCAATGCAGTGGGAGGAGAGGCTGGGATTCACAGGGAGAGACTGCAGCAGAGTGTGAGAGGAAATCTAATCTATGGGTCCCACTAACACAATCCAACTAATACATTCAACAGTTCATTTCTGTGGTTATTGATGTCAGGGAAACTGTGCAGTTGTAAAATGTGTACAATAAATGTACTTTGTAATTCACTTGAAATTAAATTTAAATGTTTTAATTAAATCAACCTCGTTGTTTATTGAATTCACCTAACTTTAACGTACTGTATCCGAACAATTCATTACGATCAAGACATTTCTGATTATATTTTTTTCAGCAAATTTTAATTATGTTTAGTGTTAAGTTGGAAAACAAGGAACATTCACAAAAACAGACTGAGGACCTGACAGGGATATAAACATGAGGAGCGAGTCCCACAATAAAAACTCACCCAATCAGACCATACCATAATAACACAGTCAAGTCATTTTTTCTATGTTTAATTGTACTTGAAGTTTCAGCAGTTCATTCTAATGAATTATTCACACCACAGCCTCTCGCTTTCCCTCTCAGTCACCCTCTCTATCACTCACTCTACTCCCTATCTCAAGTCAATTTTCATATCCGATTAAATCCTATCATCCTGTGCCTGTATTCTGTTCACCAGCCCCGTGTTCCACCGATCCTATTCTCAGTGTCAGTTTGTTAAATAGTGAAGCCTCTGTGGAATAGTTTAATATGTCCACAGATCATCCAACTCTCCACCTGTTCACCTACACTGTTCACTTCATCTACAAATCATGGAATAAACAGAATCGAATCCCTCTCCCAGGCAGATCTCACAATAATTGAGATTCCTTCACCTGTAATTATAGGGTACAGGGATAGATGGCGGGATTGTTGAATTTACAAAACGCCAACATCACACTTATAACCTACAGGTACTTAGAAGGGCTGCTGATTCCAACAGGGACAGTGCAAATTGAGACCACAAAACATCAAAACATTTCATTTTACAGTGAAGCCCAGTGACAGTCAGTGAATTCATCCACAGTGAAGCAGAGAAGGAGATGTGAAAGAGTCAGCAGAAAACTCAGTTCATTAACCAGCCATCTGAAGCGGCGTCAGATACACACATAATGAAATAATATTTCATAACAGTGATCACCAATAAATACATTGAAATCCCAGTTAAACTGAAGTATATTATTGGGGAGGGAAGACATTCCGCTGCCTCCTTGTAACACTGAGACCGTGAGCTGTCTCATTATCAATCATTGAAAACACACTGATGAAAGTATATTCCAGGACAGGTTAGTTCCACAACAAGAAACTGTTATCATCTCCTGATGGTCTGATACCAACTCTTAGCCCAATACATTCAGTACAGAGAATAATGCAGCAACAATGCCAGGGTTGGATAGAAAAATTCATGACAGATATAATGCAGCGCCTCAATAGCGAAAGAGCAGAGACTTAACACATTCCATCATTCAACCAATAGAACAGAACAGGTGACTGTGTAAAATATGTAGGGACAAAAAAGAATTTGCCAAGGACAGCAGCAGAGTCAACACCGATTTACACCATTAACAGCTGAGATAACGGCTTACCTGGAACTCCAATGGCTGCAAGAACTGGATAATAAATGCGTATTATCTGATGGATTACTGGATATCCCATTTCTGTGAGAAGCACTGACTTCTGTTGGCCTGGAAACCACAGCTCCAGCAGGCACTCTGAGCTGATCCATTCCAACAAGCCCTGATTGATACAGGGGATAAGTCTCCACTGACACGGTTATACTCCTGACCATTGCTATTAGTAACAGTCAGTTTAACAAACACATTATTTCAGCAGCTTTGACTCCGATGTAAATAATGTGGTGAATAAAACACAAACATCTCAAAGTCCAGGTTATTACTTAATCAGACCTCTCTCAGGAATAAAGTTTAAATCTGTTCTCATACAGGACTGATCCAATAATAATGAGCTGGTCCATTCACAGTTTTTGTATAATTTTGTTGACCATGTTCACTCCTGGTGTTTCATTTATAATTTAGACCGATTTCTCCGCAGTGTAAACTGAATCCAGGGACACAAGCAGACCCGTTTCACTCTGTTCCTGCAGTTTCCCAGTTAAAATATGAATTGTGGGTCTCTGACACGAGGACAGTTAAAGGGCAGGTTGAGGATTGCAGCCTAGAAATGACTGTGGGTGATATTAGGGGACGGACCCTGAACGTGTCCCATTGACATTCCTCTCTCCGCTATTTTACTGCAGATGTTTACCCGTTTATTTTACATTGGTGAACGGCTCCAGTAACATTGGTCCCGTGTAAAACCGAGCTGAGCTCATGACCCTTTTTCACCTCCATCACAAGGCCCCTTAATTCCCTCACCGCCTCCATTCCTTCCTCAGCCCATTGCCATTGAAACCCTCATCAATGTCTCTGTCCCCTCCAGACTCCATTCCTCCAATGCACTCCTGACCGGCCACCCAACCTCCAACTTCCATAAACGTGAGCTCGTCCAAAACTCTTGTCCGTGTCCAACCAGCACCAGGTCCTGCTCGGACTCACTGACCCTCACTGGCTCCCAGTTACATATTCATTAAATTTAAAATTCTGATCCTTGGGTTTAAAACACTCCCCATTTCCATACCTACAGACAACCCACCCGTCACCATCTCATTCATCGGACATTGGCCTCTTTTGCTGGGAGTCCCCTCACTTGGTTCCACTCACCTATCTGATCACAGCCAGGAGAAGCTTCTCTTCCCACCCTATCACCGTTATCTCTGATGTTTCTAAAGGTTCAATCCTTGGCTCCCTCCTCTTCCTCATCCACATGCTGCCCTTTGGTGACACAGTCCACAGACATGGACCAGCTTTCAGATGGACGCTGACAAAACCACCGCCTCTCTTGACCCTTCCAATATCTTTGTGTTGTCAGGTCCACATTCTGTTTTAGATGAGCCACCAGTTCCTCCAGTTAAAAATTGGAAGTCATGATCTTTGGCCCCAAAATCTCCACATCCTGGCCAGGGATTCCATCCTCACCACTGGTTTTTTGATTGGTGAGTCACTCACCAATCACTCAAGCTCTTACTGACTTGTGTTTATAATATAGATATATTACCTGTATATTTATGATGTATTTGTATATTTGGAAGTGTATTTGCACAGGGGCAGCACGGCTGCAGGTACGGCAGCCGGGCTTGGACCGAATGGAGGCCAGCGGGGAGTCCGTCCCGGACACAATGGGGGCGAGCGCGACCAACATTTTTTAAAAAGTCGCCGCTCACGCGGCTCCCATGCCGTACAAAATGAGGCCCGCGTCGCCACCACCTTGGACAAAATGGAGGCCAACTTGGCTAACCTCATTGGACCAAATGGAGGACAGCCAGGCCAACATTTTGGAAAAATGGCGGCTGCGCCAGCCGGCATCTTGGTCAGATGGCGGCAAGTAGCCAACCGAGTGTCCCCAGTGATCCCGCAGTCAACCCAGAATGATGCCAGGGTGCAGCCAGGGTTCCCAGCTTGCACCCAGTCATGCCAGAGTGATGCCAGAGTGGCGGTCTTGATGTTCAGACCACCACCACAACAATAAGAACGACCACAACAATGTCCCAGTGACCCCCCGCAGTGTCCCCTGAATATCCCAGTGACCCCCCCAGTGTCCCCTGAATATCCCAGTGATTCCAGTGTGCACCCAGTGACCCCAGAGTAACCCAGACATTACTCCCGTGCTCCCCATCGGGTCCAGGCTGTGGTGAAGGTCTCAGTCAGTCCGTCCCCAGCGGAGGGAACGATGCTTGGCCCAGGATTTCTCCCACTCCTCCTCCTCCTCACAAAATGTCTCTTTCTGGATCATCTCTTTGCAGCATTTCATCAAAAAGATTCCTGAGGGGAGAGAGAGGGAATTGATTAAAATACAAAAGCAAGGGATTAAAAAGGCACAGCAAGAGGCCAGAACTCCCTCCCTCCTACTCCCTCTCTCACTCTCTCTTTTTCTCCCCCCTCTCTCTCTCTCCCACTCCCTCTCTCTCTCTCCCTCCCTCCCTCTCCCTCTCATTCTCTCTCTCTCTCTACCCCTCTCCCTCTCCCTCTCTCACACTCCCCCAGTTGCACAGAATCTCTCCCTAATCCAAGTCTGCAGCTTGTTTCTCCCCTGCCTTTCCTCTGAATGCCTCGAACCGGTGCCGCACTGCCTGTCTGAGCTGCTCAGTGTTTGCTGCAGGGTCCAACCCTCCCCCTGGGTGTGTTTTCTCTTCTGTCCCTGGGCCTCGCCCACACCTGCTCTGGACATTGTTGCAACTTTAATTCTGGCAGTTGCTGTCAGCGAAAGGTCAACAGCTTTTCCCTCAACTGTTTTCTCCTGTTTGAATAAGAAGCTCGCCCCTCCCTGTTCAATCTCGACCTCTACCTCACCTTGTATTGTCCAGAATGTAATATAAGATATGGACTGAGTCCACCTCACCTTGTAATATACAGAATGTAATATAAGATATTTACTGGGTCCACCCAACCTTGTAATGTGCAGAATGTAATATAAGATATGGAGTGAGTCCAACCCATCTTGTATTGTACAGACTGTAATATAAGATATGGACTGAGTCGAACCCACTGTGTATTGTACAGAATGTAATATAAGATATGGACTGAGTCCAACCCACTGTGTATTGTCCAGAATGTAATATAAGATATGGACTGAGTCCACCCCACTGTGTATTGTGCAGAATGTGATATAAGATATGGACTGAGTCCAACCCACTGTGCATTGTACAGAATATGACATAAGATATGGACTGAGTCCAACCCACTGTGTATTGTACAGAATGTAATAAAAGATATGGACTGAGTCCACCCCACTGTGTATTGTACAGAATGTAATATAACATATGGGCTGAGTCCAACCCATTGTGCATTGCACAGAATGTAATATAACATATGGGCTGAGTCCACCCCACTGTGTGATGTGCAGAATGTAATATAAGATATGGACTGAGTACAACCCATTGTGTATTGCACAGAATGTAATATAACATATGGGCTGAGTCCAACCCACTGTGTAATGTACAGAATGTCATATAACATATGGGCTGAGTCCAACCCACTGTGTAATGTACAGAATGTAATATAAGATATGGACTGAGTCCAACCCACTGTGTAATGTGCAGAATGCAATATAAGATATGGACTGAGTCCACCCCACTGTGTGTTGTACAGAATGTAATATAACATATGGGCTGAGTCCAACCCATTGTGTATTGCACAGAATGTAATATAACATATGGGCTGAGTCCACCCCACTGTGTGATGTGCAGAATGTAATATAAGATATGGACTGAGTCCAACCCACTGTGTATTGTACAGAATGTAATATAAGATATGGACTGAGTACAACCCATTGTGTATTGCACAGAATGTAATATAACATATGGGCTGAGTCCAACCCACTGTGTAATGTACAGAATGTAATATAAGATATGGACTGAGTCCAACCCACTGTGTAATGTGCAGAATGCAATATAAGATATGGACTGAGTCCAACCCACTGTGTAATGTACAGAATGTAATATAACATATGGACTGAGTCCAACCCACCTTGCAATGTGCAGAATGTAATATGAGATATGGACTCAGTCCAACCCACGTTGTAATGTGCAGAATGTAATTTAAGATATGTGCTGAGTCCACCCCACTGTGTATTGTCCAGAATGTAATATAATATATGTAATGAGAACACCAGATATTTAATGAGCAGCCAACAGAGTGTCCCCAGTGATCCCGCAGTCAACCCACAATGATGCCAGGGTGCAGCCAGGGTTCCCAGCTTGCACCCAGTCATGCCAGAGTGATGCCAGAGTGGCGGTCTTGATGTTCAGACCACCACCACAACAATAAGAACTACCACAACAATGTGCCAGTGACCCCCCCCAGTGTCCCCTGAATGTCCCAGTGACCACCCCAAGTGTCCCCTGAATGTCCCAGTGACCACCCCAAGTGTCCCCTGAATGTCCCAGTGACCCCCCCAGTGTCCCCTGAATATCCCAGTGATTCCAATGTGCACCCAGTGATCCCAGAGTAACCCAGACATTACTCACGTGCTCCCCATCGGGTCCAGGCTGTGGTGAAGGTCTCAGTCAGTCCGTCCCCAGCGGAGAGAACGATGTTTGGCCCAGGATTTCTCCCACTCCTCCTCCTCCTCACAAAATGTCTCTTTCTGGATCATCTCCTTGCAGCATTTCATCAAAAAGATTCCTGAGGGGAGAGAGAGGGAATTGATTAAAATACAAAAGCAAGGGATTAAAAAGGCACAGCAAGAGGCCAGAACTCCCTCCCTCCCACTCCCTCTCTCACTCTCTCTTTTTCTCCCCCCTCTCTCTCTCTCCCACTCCCTCTCTCACTCTCCCTCCCTCCCACTCTCCCTCTCTCTCTCCCTCCCTCTCCCTCTCATTCTCTCTCTCTCTCCCTCTCTCTACCCCTCTCCCTCTCCCTCTCTCACACTCCCCCAGTTGCACAGAATCTCTCCCTAATCCAAGTCTGCAGCTTGTTTCTCCCCTGCCTTTCATAAGAACATAAGAATATAAGAAATTGGAGCAGGAGTAGGCCAATCGGCCCCTCGAGCCTGCTCCGCCATTCAATAAGATCATGGCTGATCTGATCCCAACCACAAATCTAAAGAACACAAGAAGTCGGAGCAGGACCCGGCCACATAGCCCCTGGGCCCTCTCCGCCACCCACAGGGCATTGACCGATCCGAACTCAGCTTCATGTCCAATTTCCTGCCCGCTCCCCATCACCCCTAATTCCCTTTACTTCTAGGAAACTGTCTATTTCTGTTTTAAATTTATTTAATGATGTAGCTTCCACAGCTTCCTGGGGCAGCAAATTCCACAGACCTACCACCCTCTGAGTGAAGAAGTTTCTCCTCATCTCAGTTTTGAAAGAGCAGCCCCTTATTCTAAGATTATGCCCCCTCGTTCTAGTTTCACCCATCTTTGGGAACATCCTTACTGCATCCACCCGATCAAGACCCTTCACAATCTTATATGTTTCAATAAGATCGCCTCTCATTCTTCTGAACTCCAATGAGTAGAGTCCCAATCTACTCAAACTCTCCTCATATGTCCGCCCCCTCATCCCCGGGATTAACTGAGTGAACCTTCTTTGTACTGCCTCGAGAGCAAGTATGTCTTTTCTTAAGTATGGAGACCAAAACTGTATGCAGTATTCCAGGTGCGGTCTCACCAATACCTTATATAACTGCAGCAATACCTCCTTGTTTTTATATTCTATCCCCCTAGCAATAAAAGCCAACATTCCGTTGGCTTTCTTGATCACCTGCTGCACCTGCATACCAACTTTTTGATTTTCTTGCACTAGGACCCCCAGATCCCTTTGTACTGCAGTACTTTCCAGTCTCTCGCCATTAAGAAAATAACTTGCTCTCTGATTTTTCCTGCCAAAGTGCATAACCTCACATTTTCCAATATTATATTGCATCTGCCAAATCTCCGCCCACTCACCCAGCCTGTCTATATCCCCTTGCAGGTTTTTTATGTCCTCCTCACTCTCTACTTTCCCTCCCATCTTTGTATCATCTGCAAATTTTGATATGTTGCACTCGGTCCCCTCCTCCAAATCGTTAATATAGATTGTAAAGAGTTGGGGACCCAGCACCGACCCCTGTGGAACACCACTGGTTACTGGTTGCCAGTCCGAAAATGAACCATTTATCCCAACTCTCTGCTTCCTGTTCGATAACCAATCCTCCACCCATGCCAGAATATTACCCCCAATCCCGTGGTTTTTTATCTTAAGTAATAATCTTTTATGTGGCACCTTGTCGAATGCCTTCTGGAAGTCTAAATACACTACGTCCACTGGTTCCCCTTTATCCACCCTATACGTTATATCCTCGAAGAACTCAAGCAAATTTGTCAGACATGACTTCCCCTTCATAAAGCCATGCTGACTTTGTCCTATTAAATTATGCTTATCTAAATGTTCCGTTACTGTCTCCTTAATAATAGACTCCAAAATTTTACCCACCACAGATGTTAAGCTAACTGGCCTATAATTTCCAGCCTTCTGCCCACTACCCTTTTTAAATAACGGTGTTACATTAGCAGTTTTCCAATCTGCCGGGACCTCTCCTGAATCCAGGGAATTTTGGAAAACTATCACCAAAGCATCCACAATCTCGACTGCCACTTCCCTCAAGACCCTAGGATGGAAGCCATCAGGTCCAGGGGATTTATCCGCCTTGAGTCCCATTATTTTACTGAGTACCATCTCTTGAGTGATTTTAATCGTATTTAGCTCCTCCCCCCCGAGAGTCCCCTGTTTGTCCAGTGTTGGGATATTCTTAGTGTCCTCTACTGTAAAGACTGAAACAAAATATTTGTTCAGCATTTTTGCCATCTCCATGTTTCCCACCATTAATTTCCCGGTCTCATCCTCCAAGGGACCTATGTTTGCCTTAGCCACCCTTTTTCTTTTTATATAACTATAGAAACTCTTGCTATCTGTTTTTATATTTTTTGCTAATTTCTTTTCATAATCTAACTTCCCTTTCTTAATCAATCCTTTAGTTACTTTTTGCTGTCTTTTGAAGAATTCCCAATCTTCTATCCTCCCACTAAGTTTGGCTACCTTATATGTCCTTGTTTTTAGTCGGATACTATCCTTGATTTCTTTACTTAGCCACGGATGGCTGTCATTTCTTTTACACCCTTTTTTCCTCAGTGGAATATATTTATTTTGAAAGTTGTAAAATAACTCCCTAAATGAACACCTCTGCTCATGTACCGTCTTACCCTTTAATCTATTTTCCCTGTCCACTTTAATCAATTCCGCTCTCATACCATCATAGTCTCCTTTATTCAAGCTCAGTACGCTTGTTTGAGAATCAACCTTCTCACCCTCGAATTGGATATGGAATTCAACCATGTTGTGGTCGCTCGTTCCAAGGGGATCCTTAACTAGGACATTATTAATTAATCCTGACTCATTACACAGGACCAGGTCCAAGGTTGCCTGCCCCCTTGTAGGATCAGTTACATACTGCTCAAGAAATCCATCCCTGATGCACTCAATGAACTCGTCCTCAAGGCTGCTCTGCCCAATTTGAATGCCTCTAACCAGTGCCGCACTGCCTGTCTGAGCTGCTCAGTGTTTGCTGCAGGGTCCAACCCTCCCCCTGGGTGTGTTTTCTCTTCTGTCCCTGGGCCTCGCCCACAACTGCTCTGGACATTGTTGCAACTTTAATTCTGGCAGTTGCTGTCAGCGAAAGGTCAACAGCTTTTCCCTCAACTGTTTTCTCCTGTTTGAATTAGAAGCTCGCCCCTCCCTGTTCAATCTCGACCTCTATCTCACCTTGTATTGTCCAGAATGTAATAAAAGATATGGACTGAGTCCACCTCACCTTGGAATATACAGAATGTAATATAAGATATTTACTGGGTCAACCCAAACTTGTAATGTGCAGAATGTAATATAAGATATGGAGTGAGTACAACCCATCTTGTATTGTACAGACTGTAATATAAGATATGGACTGAGTCCACCCCACTGTGTATTGTACAGAATGTAATATAAGATATGTACTGGGTCCACCCAACCTTGTAATGTGCAGAATGTAATATAAGATATGGACTGAGTCCACCCCACTGTATGATGTGCAGAATGTAATAAAAGATATGGACTGAGTCCAACCCACTGTGTATTGTACAGAATATGACATAAGATATGGAATGAGTCCAACCCATCTTGTATTGTACAGACTGTAATATAAGATATGGACTGGGTCCAACCCACTGTGTATTGTACAGAATGCAATGTAAGATATGGACTGAGTCCAACCCACTGTGTATTGTACAGAATGCAATGTAAGATATGGACTGAGTCCAACCCACTGTGTATTGTACAGAATGCAATGTAAGATATGGACTGAGTCCAACCCACTGTGTATTGTACAGAATGTAATATAAGATATGGACTGAGACCAACCCACTGTGTATTGTACAGAATGCAATGTAAGATATGGACTGAGTCCAACCCACTGTGTATTGTACAGAATGTAATATAAGATATGGACTGAGTCCAACCCACTGTGTATTGTACAGAATGCAATGTAAGATAAGGACTGAGTCCACCCCACTGTGTATTGTACAGAATGTAATATAAGATATGGACTGAGTCCACCCCACTGTGCATTGTACAGAATGCAATATAAGATATGGACTGAGTCCACCCCACTGTGTATTGTACAGAATGTTACATAAGATATGGACTGAGTACAACCCATTGTGTATTGCACAGAATGTAATATAACATATGGGCTGAGTCCAACCCACTGTGTAATGTACAGAATGTAATATAAGATATGGACTGAGTCCACCCCACTGTGTGATGTGCAGAATGTAATATAAGATATGGACTGAGTCCACCCCACTGTGTGTTGTACAGAATGTAATATAAGATATGGACTGAGTCCAACCCACTGTGTGATGTGCAGAATGTAATATAAGATATGGACTGAGTCCAACCCACTGTGTATTGTGCAGAATGTTACATAAGATATGGACTGAGTACAACCCACTGTGTATTGTACAGAATGTAATATAAGATATGTACTGGGTCCACCCAACCTTGTAATGTACAGAATGTAATATAAGATATGGACTGAGTCCAACCCACTGTGTAATGTGCAGAATGCAATATAAGATATGGACTGAGTCCAACCCACTGTGTAATGTACAGAATGTAATATAAGATATGGACTGAGTCCAACCCACCTTGCAATGTGCAGAATGTAATATGAGATATGGACTCAGTCCAACCCACCTTGTAATGTGCAGAATGTAATTTAAGATATGTACTGAGTCCACCCCACTGTGTATTGTCCAGAATGTAACATAAGATATGTAATGAGAACACCAGATATTTCATGAGTAGCCAACAGAGTGTCCCCAGTGATCCCGCAGTCAACCCAGAATGATGCCAGGGTGCAGCCAGGGTTCCCAGCTTGCACCCAGTCATGCCAGAGTGATGCCAGAGTGGCGGTCTTGATGTTCAGACCACCACCACAACAATAAGAACTACCACAACAATGTCCCAGTGACCCCCCCCCAGTGTCCCCTGAATATCCCAGTGATTCCAGTGTGCACCCAGTGACCCCAGAGTAACCCAGACATTACTCACGTGCTCCCCATCGGGTCCAGGCTGTGGTGAAGGTCTCAGTCAGTCAGTCCCCAGCGGAGGGAACGATGCTTGGCCCAGGATTTCTCCCACTCCTCCTCCTCCTCACAAAATGTCTCTTTCTGGATCATCTCCTTGCAGCATTTCATCAAAAAGATTCCTGAGGGGAGAGAGAGGGAATTGATTAAAATACAAAAGCAAGGGATTAAAAAGGCACAGCAAGAGGCCAGAACTCCCTCCCTCCCACTCCCTCTCTCACTCTCTCTTTTTATCCCCCCTCTCTCTCTCACCCACTCCCTCTCTCACACTCTCTCTCACTCACTGTTTAAAATACAAGGTGCTCTCACTGTTTAAAATACAAGGTGCTTTCACTGTTTAAAATGCACGGTGCTCTCACTGTTTAAAATTCAAGGTGCTCTCACTGTTTAAAATGCACGGTGCTCTCACTGTTTAAAATGCACGGTGCTCTCACTGTTTAAAATACAAGGTGCACTCACTTTTTAAAATACAAGGTGCTCTCACTGTTTAAAATGCACGGTGCTCTCACTGTTTAAAATACAAGGTGCTCTCACTGTTTAAAATGCACGGTGCTCTCACTGTTTAAAATGCACGGTGCTCTCACTGTTTAAAATGCACGGTGCTCTCACTGTTTAAAATACAACGTGCACTCACGGTTTAAAATACAAGGTGCACTCACTGTTTAAAATACACGGTGCACTCACAGTTTAAAATGCACGGTGCACTCACGGTTTAAAATACAAGGTGCACTCACAGTTTAAAATACACGGTGCACTCACAGTTTAAAAAGCACGGTGCACTCACAGTTTAAAATGCACGGTGCTCTCACTGTTTAAAATACAAGGTGCTCTCACTGTTTAAAATACAAGGTGCTCTCACTGTTTAAAATGCACGGTGCTCTCAGTTTAAAATACAAGGTGCACTCACTGTTTAAAATACAAGGTGCTCTCACTGTTTAAAATACAAGGTGCTCTCACTGTTTAAAATACAAGGTGCTCTCACTGTTTAAAATACAAGGTGCACTCACTGTTTAAAATACAAGGTGCACTCACTGTTTAAAATACAAGATGCTCTCACTGTTTAAAATACACGGTGCTCTCACTGTTTAAAATACAAGGTGCACTCACTTTTTAAAATACAAGGTGCACTCACTGTTTAAAATGCACGGTGCACTCACTGTTTAAAATACAAGGTGCTCTCACTGTTTAAAATACAAGGTGCTCTCACTGTTTAAAATGCACGGTGCACTCTGTTTAAAATGCACGGTGCTCTCACTTTTTAAAATACAAGGTGCTCTCACTGTTTAAAATGCACGGTGCTCACTGTTTAAAATGCACGGTGCACTCACTGTTTAAAATGCACGGTGCTCTCACAGTTTAAAATACAAGGTGATCTCACAGTTTAAAATACAAGGTGCTCTCACTGTTTAAAATGCACGGTGCTCTCACTGTTTAAAATGCACGGTGCTCTCACTGTTTAAAATGCACGGTGCTCTCACTGTTTAAAATACAAGGTGATCTCACAGTTTAAAATACAAGGTGATCTCACTGTTTAAAATGCACGGTGCTCTCACTGTTTAAAATGCACGGTGCTCTCACTGTTTAAAATACAAAGTGCACTCACTGTTTAAAATACAAGGTGCTCTCACTGTTTAAAATACAAGGTGCACTCACTGTTTAAAATACAAGGTGCTCTCACTGTTTAAAATGCACGGTGCTCTCAGTTTAAAATACAAGGTGCTCTCACTGTTTAAAATGCACGGTGCACTCACAGTTTAAAATAGAAGGTGATCTCACTGTTTAAAATGCACGGTGCTCTCACTGTTTAAAATACAAGGTGCTCTCACTGTTTAAAATGCACGGTGCTCTCACTGTTTAAAATGCACGGTGCTCTCACTGTTTAAAATACAATGTGATCTCACTGTTTAAAATGCACGGTGCTCTCACTGTTTAAAATGCACGGTGCTCTAACTGTTTAAAAGGCACGGTGCTCTCACTGTTTAAAATGCACGGTGCTCTCACTGTTTAAAATACAAGGTGCTCTCACTGTTTAAAATGCACGGTGCTCTCACTGTTTAAAATGCACGCTGCTCTCACTGTTTGAAATGCACGGTGCTCTCACCGTTTAAAATACAAGGTGCTCTCACCGTTTAAAATACAAGGTGCTCTCACAGTTTAAAATGCACGGTGCTCTCACTGTTTAAAATGCACGGTGCTCTCACTGTTTAAAATACAAGGTGCACTCACAGTTTAAAATACAAGGTGCTCTCACTGTTTAAAATGCACGGTGCTCTCACTGTTTAAAATGCACGGTGCTCTCACTGTTTAAAATGCACGGTGCTCTCACTGTTTATAATGCACGGTGCTCTCACAGTTTAAAATACAAGGTGATCTCACAGTTTAAAATACAAGGTGCTCTCACTGTTTAAAATGCACGGTGCACTCACGGTTTAAAATACAAGGTGCACTCACAGTTTAAAATACACGGTGCACTCACAGTTTAAAATGCACGGCGCACTCACAGTTTAAAATGCACGGTGCTCTCACTGTTTAAAATACAAGGTGCTCTCACTGTTTAAAATACAAGGTGCTCTCACTGTTTAAAATGCACGGTGCTCTCAGTTTAAAATACAAGGTGCACTCACTGTTTAAAATACAAGGTGCTCTCACTGTTTAAAATACAAGGTGCTCTCACTGTTTAAAATACAAGGTGCTCTCACTGTTTAAAATACAAGGTGCACTCACTGTTTAAAATACAAGGTGCACTCACTGTTTAAAATACAAGATGCTCTCACTGTTTAAAATACACGGTGCTCTCACTGTTTAAAATACAAGGTGCACTCACTGTTTAAAATACAAGGTGCACTCACTGTTTAAAATGCACGGTGCACTCACTGTTTAAAATACAAGGTGCTCTCACTGTTTAAAATACAAGGTGCTCTCACTGTTTAAAATGCACGGTGCACTCACTGTTTAAAATGCACGGTGCTCTCACTGTTTAAAATACAAGGTGCTCTCACTGTTTAAAATACGAAGTGCACTCACTGTTTAAAATACAAGGTGCTCTCACTGTTTAAAATACAAGGTGCACTCACTGTGTAAAATACAAGGTGCTCTCACTGTTTAAAATGCACGGTGCTCTCAGTTTAAAATACAAGGTGCTCTCACTGTTTAAAATGCACGGTGCTCTCACTGTTTAAAATACAAGGTGATCTCACAGTTTAAAATACAAGGTGATCTCACTGTTTAAAATGCACGGTGCTCTCACTGTTTAAAATGCACGGTGCTCTCAGTTTAAAATACAAGGTGCTCTCACTGTTTAAAATGCACGGTGCTCTCACTGTTTAAAATACAAGGTGCTCTCACTGTTTAAAATGCACGGTGCTCTCACTGTTTAAAATGCACGGTGCTCTCACTGATCAAAATACAAGGTGCAATTGCTGTTTAAAATGCACGGTGCTCTCACTGTTTAAAATGCACGGTGCTCTCACTGTTTAAAATACACGGTGCTCTCACTGTTTAAAATACAAGGTGCTCTCACAGTTTAAAATGCACGGTGCTCTCACTGTTTAAAATACACGGTGCTCTCACTGTTTAAAATACAAGGTGCTCTCACTGTTTAAAATACAAGGTGCTCTCACTGTTTAAAATACAAGGTGCACTCACTGTTTAAAATGCACGTTGCTCTCACAGTTTAAAATGCACGGTGCTCTCACAGTTTAAAATACAAGGTGCTCTCACTGTTTAAAATACAAGGTGCACTCACTGTTTAAAATGCACGTTGCTCTCACAGTTTAAAATGCACGGTGCTCTCACAGTTTAAAATGCACGGTGCTCTCACTGTTTAAAATACAAGGTGCTCTCACTGTTTAAAATGCACGGTGCTCTCACTGTTTAAAATGCACGGTGCTCTCACTGTTTAAAATGCACGGTGCTCTCACTGTTTAAAATACAAGGTGCTCTCACTGTTTAAAATGCACGGTGCTCTCACTGTTTAAAATGCACCGTGCTCTCACTGTTTAAAATACAAGGTGATCTCACTGTTTAAAATGCACGGTGCTCTCACTGTTTAAAATACAAAGTGCACTCACTGTTTAAAATACAAGGTGCACTCACTGTTTAAAATGCACGTTGCTCTCACAGTTTAAAATGCACGGTGCTCTCACAGTTTAAAATACAAGGTGCTCTCACTGTTTAAAATACAAGGTGCACTCACTGTTTAAAATGCACGTTGCTCTCACAGTTTAAAATGCACGGTGCTCTCACAGTTTAAAATGCACGGTGCTCTCACTGTTTAAAATACAAGGTGCTCTCACTGTTTAAAATGCACGGTGCTCTCACTGTTTAAAATGCACGGTGCTCTCACTGTTTAAAATGCACGGTGCTCTCACTGTTTAAAATGCACGGTGCTCTCACTGTTTAAAATACAAGGTGCTCTCACTGTTTAAAATGCACGGTGCTCTAACTGTTTAAAATGCACGGTGCTCTCACTGTTTAAAATACAAGGTGCACTCACAGTTCAAAATACAAGGTGCACTCACAGTTTAAAATACAAGGTGCACTCACTATTTAAAATACAAGGTGCTCTCACTGTTTAAAATGCACGGTGCTCTCACTGTTTAAAATGCACGGTGCTCTCACTGTTTAAAATACACGGTGCTCTCACTGTTTAAAATACACGGTGCTCTCACTGTTTGAAATGCACGGTGCTCTCACTGTTTATTATGCACGGTGCACTCACTGTTTAAAATGCACGGTGCTCTCACAGTTTAAAATACAAGGTGCACTCACTGTTTAAAATACAAGGTGCTCTCACTGTTTAAAATGCACGGTGCTCTCACTGTTTAAAATGCACGGTGCTCTCACTGTTTGAAATGCACGCTGCTCTCACTGTTTGAAATGCACGGTGCTCTCACCGTTTAAAATACAAGGTGCTCTCACCGTTTAAAATACAAGGTGCTCTCACAGTTTAAAATGCACGGTGCTCTCACTGTTTAAAATGCACGGTGCTCTCACTGTTTAAAATACAAGGTGCACTCACAGTTTAAAATACAAGGTGCACTCACAGTTTAAAATACAAGGTGCATTCACAGTTTAAAATACAAGGTGCACTCACTGTTTAAAATACAAGGTGCTCTCACTGTTTAAAATGCACGGTGCTCTCACTGTTTAAAATGCACGGTGCTCTCACTGTTTAAAATGCACGGTGCTCTAACTGTTTAAAATGCACGGTGCTCTCACTGTTTAAAATGCACGGTGCTCTCACTGTTTAAAATACAAGGTGCTCTCACTGTTTAAAATGCACGGTGCTCTCACTGTTTAAAATACAAGGTGCACTCACAGTTTAAAATACAAGGTGCACTCACAGTTTAAAATACAAGGTGCTCTCACTGTTTAAAATGCACGGTGCTCTCACTGTTTAAAATGCACGGTGCTCTCACTGTTTAAAATACACGGTGCTCTCACTGTTTAAAATACACGGTGCTCTCACTGTTTGAAATGCACGGTGCTCTCACTGTTTATTATGCACGGTGCACTCACTGTTTAAAATGCACGGTGCTCTCACAGTTTAAAATGCACGGTGCTCGCACCGTTTAAAATACAAGGTGCTCTCACCGTTTAAAATACAAGGTGCTCTCACAGTTAAAAATGCACGGTGCTCTCACTGTTTAAAATGCACGGTGCTCTCACTGTTTAAAATGCACGGTGCTCTCACTGTTTAAAATGCACGGTGCTCTCACTGTTTAAAATACAAGGTGCTCTCAGTTTAAAATACAAGGTGCTCTCATTGTTTAAAATGCACGGTGCTCTCACTGTTTAAAATACAAGGTGCACTCACAGTTTAAAATACAAGGTGCTCTCTCCCCCTCTCTCTCCCCCCCTATCCCTCCTCTCTCTCTCTCCTCCGCTCTCTCCCTCTCCCCTCTCTCTCTCTCACACTCCCCCAGATGCACAGAATCTCTCCCGAATCCAAGTCTGCAGCTTGTTTCTCCCCTGCCTTTCCTCTGAATGCCTCTAACCGGTGGCGCACTGCCTGTCTGAGCTGCTCAGTGTTTGCTGCAGGGTCCAACCCTCCCCCTGGATGTGTTTTCTCTTCTCTTCCTGGGCTTCACACACACACCTGCTCTGGACATTGTTGCAACTTTACAATGCACGGTGCACTCACTTTTTAAAATGCATGGTGCTCTCAGTTTAAAATACAAGGTGCTCTCAGTTTAAAATACAAGGTGCTCTCAGTTTAAAATACAAGGTGCTCTCACTGTTTAAAATGCACGGTGCTCTCTGATCAAAATACAAGGTGCAATTGCTGTTTAAAATGCACGGTGCTCTCACTGTTTAAAATACAAGGTGCTCTCACTGTTTAAAATGCACGGTGGACTCAATGTTTATAATGAACGGTGCTCTCACAGTTTAAAATGCACGGTGCACTTACTGATAAAAATGCACGGTGCTGTCAGTTTAAAAAACAAGGTGCTCTCACTGTTGACAATGCATGGTGCTCTCACTGTTTAAAATACACGGTGCTCTCACTGTTCAAAATACAAGGTGCAATTGCTGTTTAAAATGCACGGTGCTCTCACTGTTTTAAATGCACGGTGCTCTCACCGTTTAAAATGCACGGTGTTCTCACTGTTTATAATGCAAGGTGATCTCACTGTTCATAATGCATGGTGCTCTCACTGCTTACAATGCACGGTGCTCTCACAGTTTGTAATGCACGGTGCTCTCACTGTTGAAAATGCACGGTGCTCTCACTGTTGAAAATGCACGGTGCTCTCACTGTTTATAATGAACCGTGCTCTCACTGTTTATGGTGCACGGTGCTCTCACTGTTTATAATGAACCGTGCTCTCACTGTTTATAATGCACGGTGCTCTCATTGTTTAAAGTGCACGGATCTCTCCCTGTTTACAGTGCACGGTGCTCTCACTGTTTAAAATGCATGGTGCTCTCAGTGTTTATAATGCACGGTGCACTCACTGTTTATAATGAATAGTGCTCCCATTGTTTAAAATACAAGGTGCTCCCACTGTTTAAAATGCACGGTGCTCACTGTTTAAAATGCACGGTGCTCTCACTGTTTACAGTGCACGGTGCTCTCACTGTTCAAAATGCACGGTGCTCTCACTGTTTAAAATGCACGGTGCTCTCACTGTTTGTAATGCACGGTGCTCTCACTGCTTAAAATGCATGGTGCTCTCACTGTTTATAATGCATGGTGCTCTCACTGTTTATAATGCATGGTGCTCTCACTGTTTCAAATGCATGGTGCTCTCACTATTCAAAATGCATGGTGCTCTCACTGTTTATAATGCATGGTGCTCTCACTGTTTATAATGCATGGTGCTCTCATTGTTTAAAATGCATGGTGCTCTCACTGTTTATAATGCACGGTGCTCTCACTGTTTTAAATGCATGGTGCTCTCACTGTTTATAATGCACGGTGCTCTCACTGTTTTAAATGCATGGTGCTCTCACTGTTTAAAATGCACGGATAACTCACTTTTTAAAATGCATGTTGCTCTCACTGCTTAAAATGCATGGTGCTCTCACTGTTTATAATGCATGGTGCTCTCACTGTTTATAATGCATGGTGCTCTCACTGTTTATAATGCATGGTGCTCTCACTGTTTATAATGCATGGTGCTCTCACTGTTTATAATGCATGGTGCTCTGGCTGTTTTAAATGCATGGTGCTCTCACTGTTTATAATGCATGGTGCTCTCACTGTTAAAAATGCACGGTGCTCTCACTGTTTATAAAGCATTCTGCTCTCACTGTTTATAATGCACGGTGCTCTCACTGCTAATAATGCATGGTGCTCCCACTGTTTATCATGCATGGAGTTCTCACTGTTTAAAATGCATCGTGCTCTCACTGATTATAATGCATCGTGCTCTCACTGTATATAATGCTTGGTATCTCACTGTTTATAATGCATGGTGCTCTCACTGTTTATAATGCATGGTGCTCTCGCTGTTTATAATGGACGGTGCTCTCACTGTTTATAATGCATGGTGCTCTTACTGTTTATAATGCATGGTGCTTGCACTGTTTAAAATGCATAGTGCTCTCACTGTTAAAATGCATGGTGCTCTCACTGTTGATAATGCATGGTGCTGTCACTGTTTAAAATGCATGGTGCTCTCACTGTTTATAATGCACGGTGCTCTCGCTGTTTAAAATGGATGGTGCTCTTTCTGTTTATAATGCATGGTACTCTCACTGTTTATAATGCAAGCTGCTCTCGCTGTTGATAATGCATGTTGCTCACACTGTTTAAAATGCATGGTGCTCTCACATTTTAAAATGCATGCTGCTCTCACTGTTTATAATGCATGCTGCTCTCACTGTTTATAATGCATGGTGCTCTCACAGTTTGTAATGCACGGTGCTCTCACTGTTTAAAATGCATGGTGCTCTCACTGTTTAATGTGCATTGTGCTCTCACTGTTTAATGTGCATGGTGCTCTCCCTGTTTTTAATGCATGGTGCTCTCATTGTTTATAATGCATGTTGCTCTCACTGTTTATAATTCATGGTGCTTTTACTGTTTAAAATGCATGTTGCTCTCACAGTGTAAAATGCATGGTTCTCTCACTGTTTAAAATGCATGTTGCTCTCACTCTTCATAATGCACGGTGCTCTCACTGCTGAAAATGCATGGTGCTCCCTCTGTTTTACCGGCATGGTGCTCTTATTGTTTAAAATGCATGGTGCTCTCACTCTTTATAATACATGGTGCTCTCACTGTTTATAATGCATCGTGCTCTCACTGTATATAATGCTTGGTATCTCACTGTTTATAATGCATGGTGCTCACACTGTTTATAATGCATGGTGCTCTCACTGTTTATAATGCATGGTGCTCTCACTGTTTAGAATGGACGGTGCTCTCACTGTATATAATGCTTGGTATCTCACTGTTTATAATGCATGGTGCTCACACTGTTTATAATGCATGGTGCTCTCACTGTTTAAAACGCATGGTGCTCTCACTGTTTAAAATGCATGCTGCTCTCACTGTTTATAATGCATGGTGCTCTAACTGTTTATAATGCATGGTGCTCTCACTGTTTATAATGCATGGTGCTCTCACAGTTTGTAATGCGCGGTGCTCTCACTGTTTAAAATGCATGGTGCTCTCACTGTTGATAATGCATGGTGCTCACACGATGTAAATGCATGGTGCTCTCACTGTTTATAATGCATGGTGCGCTCACTGTTTGTAATGCATGGTGCTTTCACTGTTTATAATGCATATTGGTCTTACTGTTCATAATCAATGCTGCTCTCACAGTTTATAATGCACGGTGCTCTCACTGTTTAAAGTGCATGGTGCTCTCACTGTTTATTATGCATATTAGTCTCACTGTTCATAATCAATGCTTTTCTCACTATTTGGAATGCATGGTGCTCTCACAGTTTATAATGCATGGTGCGCTCACTGTTTATAATGCACGGTGCTCTCGCTGTTTAAAATGGATGGTGCTCTGACTGTTTATAATGCATGGTACTCTCAATGTTTATAATGCATGCTGCTCTCGCTGTTGATAATGCATGTTGCTCACACTGTTTAAAATGCATGGTGCTCTCACTGTTTAAAATGCATGCTGCTCTCACTGTTTATAATGCATGCTGCTCTCACTGTTTATAATGCATGGTGCTCTCACAGTTTGTAATGCACGGTGCTCTCACTGTTTAAAATGCATGGTGCTCTCACTGTTTAATGTGCATTGTGCTCTCACTGTTTAATGTGCATGGTGCTCTCCCTGTTTTTAATGCATGGTGCTCTCACAGTTTATAATGCATGGTGCTCTCACTGTTTGTAATGCATGGTGATTTCACTGTTTATAATGCATATTGGTCTTACTGTTCGTAATCAATGCTGCTCTCACAGTTTATAATGCATGGTGCTCTCACTGTTTAAAGTGCATGGTGCTCTCACTGTTTATAATGCATATTGGTCTCACTGTTCATAATCAATGCTTTTCTCACTATTTGGAATGCATGGTGCTCTCACTGTTGATAATGCATGGTGCTCTCACTGTTAATAATGCATGGTGCGCTCACTGTTTTAAATGCATGGTGCTCTCATTGTCTATCATGCATGGTGCTCTCAATGTTTAAAATGCATGGAGCTCTCACTGATTATAATGCATGGTGCTCTCACTTTTTAATGTGCATGGTGCTCTCACTATATATAGTGCATGGTGCTCTCACTATATATAGTGCATGGTGCTCTCACTGTTTGTAATGCATGGAGCTCTCACTGTTTGCAATGCATGGTGCTCTCACTGCTTATAATGCATGGTGCGCTCACTGTTTATAATGCATGGTGCTCTCACTGGTAAAATGCATGGTGCTCTCACTGTTTGTAATACATGGTGCTCTCACTGTGAATAATGCATCGTGCTCTGACTGTTTATAATGCATGGTGCTCTCACTGTTTAAAATGCATGGTGCTCTGACTGTTGGTAGTGCATGGTGCTCTCACTATTTCTAATGCAAGGTGCTCTCACTGTTTATAATGCATGTTGGTCTCACTGTTCATAATCAATGCTGCTCTCACTGTTTGTAATGCATGCTGCTCTGACTGTTTATCATGCATGGTGCTCTCACAGTTTTCGATTCATGGTGTTCTCATTGTTTAAAATGCATCGTGCTCTCACTGTTTACAATGCATGGTGCTCTCGGTGTTCATAATGCATGGTGCTCTCACTGTTTATAATGCATGGTGCTTTCACTGTTTATAATGCATATTGGTCTAACTGTTCATGATCAATGCTGCTCTCACAGTTTATAATGCATGGTGCTCTCACTGTTTAAAGTGATGGTGCTCTCACTGTTTATAATGCATGGTGCTCTTATTGTTTTAAAAGCATCGTGCTCTCACTGCTTAAAATGCATGGTGCTCTCACTGCTAATAATACATGCTGCTCTCACTGTTTATAATGCATATTGGTCTCACTGTTCATAATCAATGCTGCTCTCACTATTTGGAATGCTTGGTGCACTCACAGTTTATAATGCATGGTGCTCTCACTGTTTAAAATGTATGGGGCTCTCACTGTTGATAATGCATGGTGCTCTCACTGTTTAAAATGCATGGTGCTCTCACTGTTTGTAATGCATGGTGCTCTCACTGTGAATAATGCATCGTGCTCTGACTGTTTATAATGCATGGTGCTCTCACTGTTTGTAATGCATGGTGCTCTCACTGTTTATAATGCATGGTGCTCTCACTGTTTATAATGCATGGTGCTCTCATTGTTTAAAATGCATGGTGCTCTCACTGTTTATAATGCACGGTGCTCTCACTGTTTTAAATGCATGGTGCTCTCACTGTTTATAATGCACGGTGCTCTCACTGTTTTAAATGCATGGTGCTCTCACTGTTTAAAATGCACGGATAACTCACTTTTTAAAATGCATGTTGCTCTCACTGCTTAAAATGCATGGTGCTCTCACTGTTTATAATGCATGGTGCTCTCACTGTTTATAATGCATGGTGCTCTCACTGTTTATAATGCATGGTGCTCTCACTGTTTATAATGCATGGTGCTCTCACTGTTTATAATGCATGGTGCTCTGGCTGTTTTAAATGCATGGTGCTCTCACTGTTTATAATGCATGGTGCTCTCACTGTTAAAAATGCACGGTGCTCTCACTGTTTATAAAGCATTCTGCTCTCACTGTTTATAATGCACGGTGCTCTCACTGCTAATAATGCATGGTGCTCCCACTGTTTATCATGCATGGAGTTCTCACTGTTTAAAATGCATCGTGCTCTCACTGTATATAATGCTTGGTATCTCACTGTTTATAATGCATGGTGCTCTCACTGTTTATAATGCATGGTGCTCTCGCTGTTTATAATGGACGGTGCTCTCACTGTTTATAATGCATGGTGCTCTTACTGTTTATAATGCATGGTGCTTGCACTGTTTAAAATGCATAGTGCTCTCACTGTTAAAATGCATGGTGCTCTCACTGTTGATAATGCATGGTGCTGTCACTGTTTAAAATGCATGGTGCTCTCACTGTTTATAATGCACGGTGCTCTCGCTGTTTAAAATGGATGGTGCTCTTTCTGTTTATAATGCATGGTACTCTCACTGTTTATAATGCAAGCTGCTCTCGCTGTTGATAATGCATGTTGCTCACACTGTTTAAAATGCATGGTGCTCTCACATTTTAAAATGCATGCTGCTCTCACTGTTTATAATGCATGCTGCTCTCACTGTTTATAATGCATGGTGCTCTCACAGTTTGTAATGCACGGTGCTCTCACTGTTTAAAATGCATGGTGCTCTCACTGTTTAATGTGCATTGTGCTCTCACTGTTTAATGTGCATGGTGCTCTCCCTGTTTTTAATGCATGGTGCTCTCATTGTTTATAATGCATGTTGCTCTCACTGTTTATAATTCATGGTGCTTTTACTGTTTAAAATGCATGTTGCTCTCACAGTGTAAAATGCATGGTTCTCTCACTGTTTAAAATGCATGTTGCTCTCACTCTTCATAATGCACGGTGCTCTCACTGCTGAAAATGCATGGTGCTCCCTCTGTTTTACCGGCATGGTGCTCTTATTGTTTAAAATGCATGGTGCTCTCACTCTTTATAATACATGGTGCTCTCACTGTTTATAATGCATCGTGCTCTCACTGTATATAATGCTTGGTATCTCACTGTTTATAATGCATGGTGCTCACACTGTTTATAATGCATGGTGCTCTCACTGTTTATAATGCATGGTGCTCTCACTGTTTAGAATGGACGGTGCTCTCACTGTATATAATGCTTGGTATCTCACTGTTTATAATGCATGGTGCTCACACTGTTTATAATGCATGGTGCTCTCACTGTTTAAAACGCATGGTGCTCTCACTGTTTAAAATGCATGCTGCTCTCACTGTTTATAATGCATGGTGCTCTAACTGTTTATAATGCATGGTGCTCTCACTGTTTATAATGCATGGTGCTCTCACAGTTTGTAATGCGCGGTGCTCTCACTGTTTAAAATGCATGGTGCTCTCACTGTTGATAATGCATGGTGCTCACACGATGTAAATGCATGGTGCTCTCACTGTTTATAATGCATGGTGCGCTCACTGTTTGTAATGCATGGTGCTTTCACTGTTTATAATGCATATTGGTCTTACTGTTCATAATCAATGCTGCTCTCACAGTTTATAATGCATGGTGCTCTCACTGTTTAAAGTGCATGGTGCTCTCACTGTTTATTATGCATATTAGTCTCACTGTTCATAATCAATGCTTTTCTCACTATTTGGAATGCATGGTGCTCTCACAGTTTATAATGCATGGTGCGCTCACTGTTTATAATGCACGGTGCTCTCGCTGTTTAAAATGGATGGTGCTCTGACTGTTTATAATGCATGGTACTCTCAATGTTTATAATGCATGCTGCTCTCGCTGTTGATAATGCATGTTGCTCACACTGTTTAAAATGCATGGTGCTCTCACTGTTTAAAATGCATGCTGCTCTCACTGTTTATAATGCATGCTGCTCTCACTGTTTATAATGCATGGTGCTCTCACAGTTTGTAATGCACGGTGCTCTCACTGTTTAAAATGCATGGTGCTCTCACTGTTTAATGTGCATTGTGCTCTCACTGTTTAATGTGCATGGTGCTCTCCCTGTTTTTAATGCATGGTGCTCTCACAGTTTATAATGCATGGTGCTCTCACTGTTTGTAATGCATGGTGATTTCACTGTTTATAATGCATATTGGTCTTACTGTTCATAATCAATGCTGCTCTCACAGTTTATAATGCATGGTGCTCTCACTGTTTAAAGTGCATGGTGCTCTCACTGTTTATAATGCATATTGGTCTCACTGTTCATAATCAATGCTTTTCTCACTATTTGGAATGCATGGTGCTCTCACTGTTGATAATGCATGGTGCTCTCACTGTTAATAATGCATGGTGCGCTCACTGTTTTAAATGCATGGTGCTCTCATTGTCTATCATGCATGGTGCTCTCAATGTTTAAAATGCATGGAGCTCTCACTGATTATAATGCATGGTGCTCTCACTTTTTAATGTGCATGGTGCTCTCACTATATATAGTGCATGGTGCTCTCACTATATATAGTGCATGGTGCTCTCACTGTTTGTAATGCATGGAGCTCTCACTGTTTGCAATGCATGGTGCTCTCACTGCTTATAATGCATGGTGCGCTCACTGTTTATAATGCATGGTGCTCTCACTGGTAAAATGCATGGTGCTCTCACTGTTTGTAATACATGGTGCTCTCACTGTGAATAATGCATCGTGCTCTGACTGTTTATAATGCATGGTGCTCTCACTGTTTAAAATGCATGGTGCTCTGACTGTTGGTAGTGCATGGTGCTCTCACTATTTCTAATGCAAGGTGCTCTCACTGTTTATAATGCATGTTGGTCTCACTGTTCATAATCAATGCTGCTCTCACTGTTTGTAATGCATGCTGCTCTGACTGTTTATCATGCATGGTGCTCTCACAGTTTTCGATTCATGGTGTTCTCATTGTTTAAAATGCATCGTGCTCTCACTGTTTACAATGCATGGTGCTCTCGGTGTTCATAATGCATGGTGCTCTCACTGTTTATAATGCATGGTGCTTTCACTGTTTATAATGCATATTGGTCTAACTGTTCATGATCAATGCTGCTCTCACAGTTTATAATGCATGGTGCTCTCACTGTTTAAAGTGATGGTGCTCTCACTGTTTATAATGCATGGTGCTCTTATTGTTTTAAAAGCATCGTGCTCTCACTGCTTAAAATGCATGGTGCTCTCACTGCTAATAATACATGCTGCTCTCACTGTTTATAATGCATATTGGTCTCACTGTTCATAATCAATGCTGCTCTCACTATTTGGAATGCTTGGTGCACTCACAGTTTATAATGCATGGTGCTCTCACTGTTTAAAATGTATGGGGCTCTCACTGTTGATAATGCATGGTGCTCTCACTGTTTAAAATGCATGGTGCTCTCATTGCTTATTTATAATGCATGGTGCTCGCACTGTTTAAAATGCATGGTGCTCTCACTGTTTGTAATGCATGGTGCTCTCACTGTGAATAATGCATCGTGCTCTGACTGTTTATAATGCATGGTGCTCTCACTGATTATAATGCATGGTGCTCTCACTTTTTAATGTGCATGGTGCTCTCACTGTATATGGTGCATGGTGCTCTCACTGTTTGTAATGCATGGAGCTCTCACTGTTTGTAATGCATGGTGCTCTCACTGCTTATAATGCATGGTGCGCTCACTGTTTATAATGCATGGTGCTCTCACTGTTTGTAATGCATGGTGCTCTCACTGTTTGTAATGCATGGTGCTCTCACTGTGAATAATGCATCGTGCTCTGACTGTTTATCATGCATGGTGATCTCACAGTTTTAGATGCATGTTGTTCTCATTGTTTAAAATGCATCGTGCTCTCACTGTTTATAATGCATGGTGCTCTCGGTGTTCATAATGCATGGTGCTCTCACTGTTTATAATGCATGGTGCTCTCACTGTGAATAATGCATCGTGCTCTCACTGTTTATAATGCATGGTGCTCTCACTGTTTATAATGCATGGTGTTCTCACTGTTTATAATGCATGGTGCTCTGACTGTTTATAATGCATGGTGCTCTCACTGTTTATAATGCATCGTGCTCTGACTGTTTATCGTGTATGGTGCTCTCACTGTTGCTGATGCAAGGTGCTCTCACTTTTTATAATGCATATTGGTCTCACTGTTCATAATCAAGGCTGCTCTCACTATTTGGAATGCATGGTGCTCTCATTGTTTATAATGCATTGTGCTCTCACTCTTTATAATGCACGGTGCTCTCACTGTTTATAATGCACGGTGCTCTCTCTGTATAAAATGCATATTGGTCTCACTGTTCATAATCAATGCTGCTCTCACTGTTTATAATGCATGGTTCTCTCACTTTTTTAAATGCATGGTGCTCTCACTGATAACAATGCATGCTGCTCTGACTGTTTCAAATGCTTGGTGCTCTCACTTTTATAATGCATGGTGCTCTCACTGTTTCTAATGCATGGTCGTCCAACTCTTTATAATACATGTTGCTCTCTTAAAATCTATCGATCTCAGCTTTGAATATAACTCAACGACTGAGCATCCACAGCCCTCTGGGGTGTAGAGAATTCCAAAGATTCACAATCCTTTGAGTGAAGAAATATTTCCTCATGTCGGTCCGAAATGGCCGACCCCTTATCTTGAGACGATGAGCTCAAGTTCTTGAATCTCCAGCCAGGGGAATCAAACTCTCATCATCTACCCTGTCAAGCCATCTAAGAATTTTAAACATTTCAATGCGATCACCTCTCATTCTTCTCAACTCCACCGAACATTGGCCAATTTTACACAATATTTCCTCATACTACAATTGCAGCAAGACCTCCTTACTCTTATATTCCAAAACCGTTACAATAAAGGCGAACATATCATTTCCCTTCCTCACTCTCATTAGACCCTTGGTAAATAAGTATTTCCAGCATGTTATTCCTCTTTTGCTTCTTTCGGGAAAAGAAATGAAGGTTGAAAATATTGTACTATAATTGCACCCGATTATGTTTTGGAAACAATATCCAACTGAACTGCATCAAATTCGATTGGAAACTTAACAGTTTCTGATGGAAATAAACTAATAAGAACACTTAATTGCAATGGCCGGGAATCGAACCCGGGTCGCAGCAATGCTCACCACGACACCACCATCGCTGAAAATAATCAACAATAAAAAAGTTCCCAAACATCAGACCCTGACCAGACACTGCAGGCTGTTGGATTTTGTTCTTCATTTTCACTGGTTTCTGACGGATCCTTTCTCGCTCTGTTGCAGTTCCTGTTTCCGCCCAGTAGATTTCACCAACCCCCAATCAATGGAAATTCCACACCAGCCAGTAATTCTTCACCTGATATCGGACTGAAGAGACAGTCGATACCTGCAATACTTGACCAGCTGGAAATACATTTTACCACAGCTCACATCATCCATTGAGTAAAGTTAAATAATTCCATTAAATCATGACAGAGACCTGACTACCAACTGGGCAGGAATGGCAGCTTAATATTCAAGTCGATAAGATCTTTAGAAAGGACAGGGAAATAGGGAAAGGAGGAGGAGCAGCAATATTACTAAAGGTCAATATTACAGCAGTTCAAAGATAGAATATCAGTGAGGGTGAGCGGGCAGTGTAAACACTCTGAGAGACCCATCACAAGTGCCCCCGCTGTACTCCTCCAGAAGGTATAAGAAGGGCGAGTGCGGGAGGATTTCTTCATTCTTTGTGAAAGTGTTTGTGAGATTGTGGAAATGTCTGGAAGAGGAAAAACCGGCGGGAAAGCTCGGTCCAAGGCCAAGTCTCGCTCATCCCGGGGCGGACTGCAGTTCCCTGTTACCCGTGTTCACAGGCTCCTGCGAAAGTGGAACTTTGCTGAACGTGTGGGTGCCGGAGCCCCGGTCTATCTGGCTGCTGTGCATCGAGTATCTGACGGCTGAAATCCTCGAGCTGCCCGGTAACGCGGCCCGGGACAAACAAGAAGACCCGCATCATCCCCAGACACCTGCAGCTGGCCATCCGCAACGACGAGGAGCTCAACAAGCTGCTGGGACGAGTGACCATCGCTCAGGGTGTTGTTTGATATCCAGGCCGTGCTGCTGCCGAAGAAAACCAGCATTGTGAGCTCCAAGAGCAAGTTAACCGGCAAAGGCTTAATCTGATAACCCAAAGGACAGGACCAACCTGATTGAAATCTTTGAAGAAGGAACAGAAAGTGTAGACAAGTTTAATGCAGTAGAGGTGATAGGAATTTCCGAAGGCCTTCGCCAATGCACCACATGACAGACTCATGGCTAAGTTCAGAGCACGTGGAGTCAGGGTCAGGTGGCAGAATGAACAGTAAGTTGGCTGCAAAACTGAAAGCCGAGAATAGAGGTTAAGGGTTACTACTCAGACTGGCAAAAGATGGGAAGTGGAGTTCCAGTTGCTGGGACCACTGTTCTTCACAATTTACATTAACGATTTGGATTCGGGAATCGGAAGTACAATTCCAAAATTTGTGGACGACACCAAATTGGGGGATTTAGTTAATACAAGGAAAGAATGCATCAAAACGCAAGATGGCATTAATAAACTTGCAAAATGAAGAATCAGGAGGTCACAGACTGCTTGGATAATAAGAGTCGAAACGGGATAGACGAGCAAAGGGATTTAGTGGTACAGATACACAAATTACTAAAAGTAGCGACCGAGGTTAATCAGGTCATAAAAAGACAAATCAAACACTAGGATTCATTTATAGAGGATAGAGTTGAAAAGCAAAGAAGTTATGTTAAACTTGTATAGAACCTTGTTTAGACCAGACTTCGAATGCTGCGAACTGGTCTCGTCTCCATATTATAGGCATAGGGGCATTGGAGAAGGTGCAAACAAATTAAAAAATTAAATTAATTAATTAAATTCAATTAATTAAATCAAAATCTGGAATTAAAATACTAGTATCAGTAACGATGGCCATGAAACTACCGGATTGCCGTAAAAACCCATCTGGTTCACTAATGTCCTTTAGGGAAGGAAGCCTGCCGCCCTTACCCGGTCTGGCCTATATGTGACTCCAGACCCACAGCAATGTGGTTGATTCTTAATTGCCCTCTGAAATAGCCTAGCAAGACACTCAGTTGTAAAATCTCGCTACGAAAAGTCATAATAAGAATAAAACCGGACGGACCACCCGGCATCGGACCACGAGGCACCGGACACGACAACGGCAAAAAAACACCAAGCCCAGTCGACCCTGCAAGGTCCTCCTTACTAACATCTGGGGACTTGTGCCAAAATTGGGAGAGCTGTCCCACAGACTAGTCAAGCAACAGCCTGACATAGCCATACTCACAGAATCATATCTTTCAGCCAACGTCCCAGACTCTTCCATCACCATCCCTGGGTATGTCCTGTCCCACCGGCAGGACAGACCCACCAGAGGTGGCGGTACAGTGATATACAGTCAGGAGGGAGTGGCCCTGGGAGTCCTCAACATTGTCTCTGGACCCCATGAAATCTCATGGCATCAGGTCAAACATTGGCAAGGAAACCTCCTGCTGATTACCACCTACCGTCCTCCCTCAGCTGATGAATCAGTCCTGCTCCATGTTGAACACCACTTGGAGGAAGCACTGAGGGTAGCAAGGGCACAAAATGTACTCTGGGTGGGGGACTTCAATGTCCATCAACAAGAGTGGCTCGGTAGCACCACTACTGACCGAGCTGGCCGAGTCATGAAGGACATAGCTGCTAGACTGGGCCTGCGGCAGGTGGTGAGCGAACCAACACGAGGGAAAAACTTACTTGACCTCGTCCTCACCAATCTACCTGTCGCAAATGCATCTGTCCATGACAGTATTGGTAGGAGTGACCACCGCACAGTCCTCGTGGAGATGAAATCCCGTCTTCGCACTGAGGACACCATCCAACGTGTTGCGTGGCACTACCACCGTGCTAAATGGGATAGATTCAGAACAGATCTAGCAGCTCAAAACTGGGCATCCATGAGGCGCTGTGGGCCATCAGCAGCAGCAGAATTGTATTCCAGCACAATCTGTAACCTCATGGCCCGGCATATTCCTCACTCTACCATTACCAACAAGCCAGGGGATCAACCCTGGTTCAATGAGGAGTGTAGAAGAGCATGCCAGGAGCAGCACCAGGCGTACCTAAAAATGAGGTGCCAACCTGGTGAAGCTACAACTCAGGACTACATGCATGCTAAACAGCGGAAGCAACATGCTAGAGACAGAGCTAAGCGATTCCACAACCAACGGATCAGATCAAAGCTCTGCAGTCCTGCCACATCCAGTCGTGAATGGAGGTGGACAATTAAACAACTAACGGGAGGAGGAGGCTCTGCAAACATCCCCATTCTCAATGATGGCGGAGTACAGCACGTGAGTGCAAAAGACAAGGCTGAAGCGTTTGCAACCATCTTCAGCCAGAAGTGCCGAGTGGATAATCCATCTCAGCCTCCTCCCGATATCCCCACCATCACGGAAGCCAGTCTTTGGCCAATTCGATTCACTCCACGTGATATCAAGAAACGGCTGAGTGCACTGGATACAGCAAAGGCTATGGGCCCGGACAACATCCCAGCTGTGGTGCTGAAGACTTGTGCTCCAGAACTAGCTGCGCCTCTAGCCAAGCTGTTCCAGTACAGCTACAACACTGGCATCCACCCGACAATGTGGAAAATTGCCCAGGTATGTCCTGTCCACAAAAAGCAGGACAAATCCAATCCGGCCAATTACCGCACCATCAGCCTACTCTCAATCATCAGCAAAGTGATGGAAGGTGTCGTCGACAGTGCTATCAAGCGGCACTTACTCACCAATAACCTGCTCACCGATGCTCAGTTTGCGTTCCGCCAGGACCACTCGGCTCCAGACCTCATTACAGCCTTGGTCCAAACATGGACAAAAGAGCTGAATTCCAGAGGTGAGGTGAGAGTGACTGCCCTTGACATCAAGGCAGCATTTGACGGAGTGTGGCACCAAGGAGCACTAGTAAAATTGAAGTCAATGGGAATCAGGGGGAAAACTCTCCAGTGGCTGGAGTCATACCTGGCAAAAAGGAAGATGGTAGTGGTTGTTGGAGGCCAGTCATCTCAGCCCCAGTGCATTGCTGCAGGAGTTCCTCAGGGCAGTGTCCTTGGCCCAACCATCTTCAGCTGCTTCATCAATGACCTTCCCTCCATCATAAGGTCAGAAATGGGGATGTTCGCTGACGACTGCACAGTGTTCAGTTCCATTCGCAACCCCTCAGATAAGGAAGCAGTCCGAGCCTGCATGCAGCAAGACCTGGACAACATCCAGGCTTGGGCTGATAAGTGGCAAGTAACATTCGCGCCAGATAAGTGCCAGGCAATGACCATCTCCAACAAGAGAGAGTCTAACCACCTCCCCTTGACATTAAACGGCATTACCATCGCGAATCCCCCACCATCAACATCCTGGGGTCACCATTGACCAGAAACTTAACTGGACCATCCATATAAATACTGTGGCTACAAGAGCAGGTCAGAGGCTGGGTATTCTGCGGCGAGTGACTCACCTCCTGACTCCCCAAAGCCTTTCCACTATCTACAAGGCACAAGTCAGGAGTGTGATGGAATACTCTCAACTTGCCTGGATGAGTGCAGCTCCAACAACACTCAAGAAGCTCGACAACATCCAAGATAAAGCAGCCCGCTTGATTGGCACCCCATCCACCACCCTAAACATTCACTCTCTTCACCACCGGCGCACTGTGGCTGCAGTGTGCACCATCCACAGGATGCACTGCAGCAACTCGCCAAGGCTTCTTCGACAGCACCTCCCAAACCCGCGACCTCTACCACCTAGAAGGACAAGGGCAGCAGGCGCATGGGAACAACACCACCTGCACGTTCCCCTCCAAGTCACACACCATCCCGACTTGGAAATATATCGCCGTTCCTTCATCGTCGCTGGGTCAAAATCCTGGAACTCCCTTCCTAATAGCACTGTGGGAGAACCGTCACCACACGGACTGCAGCGGTTCAAGAAGGCGGCTCACCACCACCTTCTCAAGGGCAATTAGGGATGGGCAATAAATGCCGGCCTTGCCAGCGACGCCCACATCCCGTGACCGAATAAAAAAAAAAACAAGATTCACCAGGATGATACCAGAAATGAGAGGATATTCTTATCAGGAAAGACTGAACAGACTGGGTCTCGTTTCACTCGAAAAGAGAAGGCTGAGGGTTGATCTGATCGAGGTTTTTAAGATAATGATAGGGTTTTTTAGGATAGATGTAGAGAAAATGTTTCCACTTGTGGGGAGTCCAAAACTTCAGGTAATAAATATAAAATAGTCGCTAATAAATCAAATCGGGAATTCAGGAGAAATTGCTTTACCCAGAGAGTGGTTAGAATGTGCAACTTGCAAGTACGAGGAGCAGCTGAGGCAAATAACATACGGGCATTTAAGGGGAAGATAGATCAGCACATGACGGAGAAAGGAATAGAAGGGTATGCCGATAGGGTTAGATGAAGTAAGGAAGGAGGAGGCTCATGAGCAGCATAAACGCCGGCATAGACTAGTTGGGCCGAATGGCCTGTTTCTGTGCTGTAGTTTCAATGTAACTCGATGTAAAGGCTCTTTTCAGAGCCACCCTCTGTATCTGTGAAAGGACTGGTTACTGTGTGAAGGGAGACGCTGATATCATGCTACCAGTGTGGCTTTGAGCTGCTTTTGTCTCGTTGTGGACGAGATGAGGTATTAATGGGACTGGAGTCGGGACAGTGACCACAGTCCGGTACTTTAAACGGTTACTTATAGATCCCAGCCCACACATCACCAGATTTCTTGTATTTATTTAAACTACTTGCCATGCTGGGCTCGTAAAGAATCACCAGAACTGCTCGACTAACCTTTCTACATCTGTGGAATTCAGCGCTTCGCTCCGTTTCTGTTCTATTTTGTTGGATTATTTACAAACTCACTGGGGAATCACTGAAATGTAACTCTGTACAGAAACAAATAACAGTGAATTGCCTGGTGCCCAGGAGATCAGGAACATTACTCGCCTTTCGTCCTGTTAACGAGTAAACCGTGTTTAGAGTCCACCGACCCGCTTTGGTTCCATATGGGGGATTAAACAGAGAAATCGGGAGGGGAGGAGACAGTCAGAGTGACAGAGTGGAGAGCGGCCTCTGATCTTCCAGCTCCACCTCCAGTTCTCTCCATCCGACAGTTTCAAACCGTTTATCGATAATAGAACCGAACCTCAGCGCTCCGCACAAACCCTGACAGACCCGGGCTTCATATTCAAGGATTCCCAAAACCCGAAGCTTTCAAATAAGCCCCGTTACAATGAGAAATCGTTAATATTCCTGCCTAAATACAGTCCATTCAATAACAAGTCAACTCGGCTCCTCCATTTCAGTCTGTTTCCCTGTTCGATCTCCCCACACATCCCCTCCCAGACGGGTTCAGCGTTTTACAAACACCTTATTCCAGCTTATTTGGAGAATCTCATGTGTTGGGGTTTGAGTTATGACGCGGAGTTTCTCCGCCAGTGTTACCGTCTCACAGAGACTCTCGCCCTGAATCTGTTAAAAGATTATGACCATGAACTGGGACTGGAGCCGAACACATCCCCAGTTACAGTGAGGCCCGGCCCGGACATCTCATTCTCTCTATTTTATATCAGACAGTATCCCACTTTCATGTCCAGCAATAGAGAGAGAGAGAGACAGTATCAGTCTTACACTCCCTATCTGTGTCCAAATCACGCTCAATAGCAGTATCCGCCTTCATATACAGCAGCAGAGAGAGAGAGGGAGGCAGACACGGTGAGAGAGACAGAGAGAGCGGTGAGACACAGTGACAGACAGACGTTAACAGTATTAGTTCCAGACTGACCGGGAAAGTGCGGTTTTATCCAGAAAGATCGCGTTGGAGAGACAGAAGATGCAATCTCATCTCTCACTGATATTGTACAAGGGTCAGAAACACTATTAATCCCACACTCGGGGACAGTACAGAGAGGGACAGAAACAATGGGTCACATTTAACCCTCTAATGCCTGTTGTACTATCTGCAGTTTTACAGCTCAGGGCTGTTCGATATTACTCTCAGTGACCTACAGTTTCACTCCGGTTAAATTAATCTGCGACTGTTGCTGCCTGATATTAACCCTACACGGTCCCAGCAAATACACCGACTCCCACTTTCCTCCCATGTTTCTCCAGGATTGGTTTGGGAAATCCTCTCCCAGTCACACATTATAGGGGCCATTAATGAAGAGAATCCATTGGCTGATTTCACAGCCGCTCACTTTATCTCTGAAAGGCTCTTTACCATCACAAGACCCCGAGAGAAACAGCAGGGATGGAAACATCTAGTTTAATAGTTGGAGATTGTAAAGTCAGTCTGGATTCCAGCGTTAGGCACTGGTGGAATCCCATCTGTTTCCCATTCGGGTTCCTGTTCCTGCACTGCCTGTGGACCCCATTCCCTCTGACCTCTCCCCCAGACCCACTTACTTTGCTCAGACTCGGAAAAATTCCAATTGGGGAAAGTTTCCATCGATTTTTGGATTGGGAATTGTGGGCGCCATTCCCTCAGTGAGCGGAAGAAGATAGTTTAAAACAGCCGGGAATGGAGAGATCACGGCCCCCGGGGGAAGGGAGCAAAGAGCAGCCTCGTTACAGCAGATCATCGCTTCGGGACCGTGTCCGCAGATGGGCTCAGACATCGGCATTGAGTCCGGGGGAAGTTCTGGGGGAGTCCGGGGGCTGTTTGTAAGAGGCGGAGTGGATTAGGAACTGGTCACGGAACATGGAGTGAGAGGGGGGAAAGGAGAGGTAATTCTAGGGCTGTGTGTGTACAGGGTGTGTCCAGGGGAAGGGAGAGAGAATGGGAGGAACCTGCTATTAAAATCATTGCTGCTTTCTCTCCCCAAACCAGTAGTGAATGGTCCTGGTTTAGTTCCAGCCTCACCCTGTTTATTGTTATTGGACAGTGAAGAGTGGAAACAGAGCCGGACAGTAAGGATGTGGGGAGTTATACAAAGAGCATCTATTGCAGGCATCAGGTGAGAAGTGTGAAGGACACATTTTAAACAGCGGCTGTTTGGTTTCGGTTGAACGGTTAGTCCCATGGGAGAGGAGATTTGAAACCTGACCTGTACAAAGGTCCCTGCCCCATCGGGTAGTCCCATTCATGGATCGGTGCAGGGGTTGGGCCGTGTCTGGATGTCATTGAATTGTTGTAAAACAGCCCAACACACCTGGTATGCAGAAGCTGAGTGCTGCAGTACTGCAGTGGAGTCAGACACTGACACTGTTTGTATCACTGGATTTCATTTTGTGGATATTCAAAATGATCATTAACAGAGATATTAAACTGATCATTTCTGAATTTTCTCCCTCACATGTTCCTGAGTAACAAGAGATAATTTTCTTTCCACAGGCAAACCCTTGAACGATCCAGAATAAATGTGATGCTTCCTCCACCCGAGGCAGAAGGAACAGTGCAGCCAGCTCCTTCTCACACACAGTAAGTATATTATCACTCACAGAGCACAGAGACACAGACAGCTCATCAGTTCCACAGTCTCAGACAGCAGAAGTCGTCAGTCCCACACTGATCACAATTTCCAGAGACACATTTTCAATCCAACAGTCAAGCAGAGTAGGTGAGGCTGACACTGTTCCATTTCCCCCTAACTCAGTCCCGCTGACAGGTAGATACCAAAATCCCAGTCCAAAATCACACTCTCAGAGTGAAAGGCACTGTTATAATCTCACAGGAGAGCAACATTAGCTACAAATTAAATACCAGATAGAAATCACACATGGTACCCGATTCAAAGGTACAGAATGAATCCCAATAATGTTCCCCGAGATTCAAATTGAATACTAGCCCAGAACTCTCACACACATGACTTTAATACATGCAATATCCATTCGAAAAGTGTATCATATGTTACAAATTGCATACAAGTCCAAAACTCAGGTAGAGTATCAGATTGAGAAATATTGAAAGATAGTAAACCTGAGAAACAAATTAGATACCTGTTCAGAATGTACTCGGAGAATGAGATTTAAAGATAGAGTATCAATTCCATTAGTGCAGACTGAGATACACATTACATACCAGTCCAAAAATCTCATGCACAAAGAGCAGGACAAATCCAATCCAGCCAATTACCGCCCCATCAGTCGACTCTCAATCATCAGCAAAGTGATGGAAGGTGTCGTCGACAGTGCTAACAAGTGGCACTTACTCACCAATAACCTGCTCACCGATGCTCAGTTTGGGTTCCGCCAGGACCACTCGGCTCCAGACCTCATTACAGCCTTGGTCCAAACATGGACAAAAGAGCTAAATTCCAGAGGTGAGGTGAGAGTGACTGCCCTTGACATCAAGGCAGCATTTGATCGAGTGTGGCACCAAGGAGCCCCAGTAAAATTGAAGTCAATAGGAGTCAGGGGGAAAGCTCTCCAGTGGCTGGAGTCTTACCTGGCACAAAGGAAGATTGTAGTGGTTGTTGGAGGCCAATCATCTCAGCCCCAAGGTATTGCGACAGGAGTTCCTCAGGGCAGTGTCCAAGGCCCAACCATCTTCAGCTGCTTCATCAATGACCTTCCCTCCATCATAAGGTCATAAATGGGGATATTCGCTGATGATTGCACAGTGTTCAGTTCCATTCGCAACCCCTCAAATAATGTAGCAGTCCGAGCCCGCATGCAGCAAGACCTGGACAACATCCAGGCTTGGGCTGATAAGTGGCAAGTAACATTCGCGCCAGATAAGTGCCAGGCAATGACCATCTCCAACAAGAGTGAATCTAACCCCTTGACATTCAACGGCATTACCATCGCCGAATCCCCCACCATCAACATCCTGGGGGTCACCATTGAACAGAATCTTAACTGGACCAGCCATATAAATACTGTGGCTACGAGAGCAAGTCAGAGGCTGGGTATTCTGCGGCGAGTGACTCACCTCCTGACTCCCCAAAGCCTTTCCACCATCTCCAAGGCACAAGTCAGGAGTGTGATGGAATACTCTGAACTTGCTTGGATGAGTACAGCTCCAAAACACTCAAGAAGCTCGACACCATCCAAGATAAAGCAGCCCGCTTGATTGGCACCCCATCCACCACCCTAAACATTGAATCCCTTCACCATTGGCGCACAGTGGCTGCAGTGTGCACCATCCACAGGATGCACTGAAGTAACCCGCTAAGGCTTCTTCGACAGCACCTCCCAAACCCACGACCTCTACCACCTAGAAGGACAAGAGCAGCAGGCACATGGGAACAACACCCCCTGCACGTTCCCCTCCAAGTCACACACCACCCAGACTTGGAAATATATCGCCGTTACTTCATCGTCGCTGGGTCAAAATCCTGGAACTCCATTCCTAACAGCACTGTGGGAGAACTGTCACCACACGGACTGCAGCGGTTCAAGAAGCCAGGTCAGCACCAACTTCTAAAGGGCAATTAGGGATGGGCAATAAATGCTAGCCTTGCCAGCGATACCCACATCCTATGAAGGAATAAAAAAACAGTTATTAAACATAACAACGAGATCTGCACCTAGTTTTATCTGTGCAATTTCTGATCTCCATTCAGACCTGTATCTATGTTTCACTTTATATTTCCTGCCCTCTGTACAGTGTGTTTCTTTCCCAGTGAGGCGAGGTACTCTGTAATAAATGTCCCAGTGCTGTGTTGACAGAAAATGGTGGCCCTGAATAAACACAAAATTGAGACATATACCTGTAAAAAAAGCAGTGCCTTTACATTTAAACAACATACCTCTCTCAGTGTGTCTCTCCTTCTCTGTACTTTACGGCCCTTGTATGGAACAGTGCCAGCTCCTGGACATGTACAGTACACAGTGGGTAACAGGGAACCATTCACTCCCGCCCTGAACTGAAAACATCATGTCTGCCAGCAAGGCTTACTGAGGGGCAAGGCGGCCATCTTACTGAGGGGCAAGGCGGCCATCATACTGTGGGACGAGCTGGCTATTTCACTGAGGGGCAAGGCTTACTGAGGGGCAAGGCGGCCATCTTACTGAGGGGCAAGGCGGCCATCATACTGTGGGACTAGCTGGCGATTTTACTGAGGGGCAAGGCTTACTGAGGGGCAAGGCGGCCATCTTACTGTGGGGCAAGCTGGCTATCTTCCTGAGGGGCAAGGCTTACTGAGGGGCAAGGCGGCCATCTTACTGTGGGGCAAGCTGGCTATCTTACTGTGGGGCAAGGCTTACTGAGGGGCAAGTCGGCCATCTTACTGTGGAGCAAGCTGGCTATCTTACTGTGGGGCAAAGCTTACTGAGGGGCAAGGCGGCCATCATAATGTGGGGCATGGCGGCCATCTTACTGTGGGGCAAGCTGGCTATCCTGCTGAGGTGCGAAGGCCATAAAAATGCAAACATTTCTCGAGGAATAGAATTGAAAAGCAGAGATATTATGTTGAACTTGTACAGGAGCTTGGTTAGACCAGTCTATGTGAAATGTAATTAATCAGATAATGCTGGACACACACAACAGGTCAGGCAGCATCTGTGGAGAGAGAAACAGTGTTAACATTTCAGGTCTGTGAACAGTTCTGTTCTCCATATTATAAAAACGATACACGGTCACTGGAGAAGGTGCAAAAAATGAATCACTAGAATGATACCAGAACTGAGAGGTTATAAATATCAGGAAAGACTGAACAGGCTGGGTATTTTTATTCGAGAGAAGAGAAGGCTGAGGAGTGCCCTAATAGAGGTCTTTACAATTAGGAAGTGGTTTGATATGTTAGAGGTCGGGAAGATGTTTCCACTTGTGGGGAGTCCAAAACTTGCTGTCATTAAGATAAAATAGTCACGAATAAACCCAATAAGGAATTCAGGAGAAACTTTTTTAACCATGAGAGTGGATGGAATTTTGAAACTTGCTCCTACCTGGAGTCGTTGAGGCGAATAGTAGAGATGTATTTAAGGGGAAGCTGGATAAGTACACGAGGGAGAGAGGAACAGAAGGATATTCTGAAGTTAGGAGGAGGCTCGTGTGGAGCATACACACAGGAATGGAACAGTTGGGCCGAATGGCCTGTTTTTGTTTAAGATTTAAGTCTCGTCTTTTCTATTCCCATGGAAATAATCCTTTTTTTTCAAGTCTTTCCAAAAAGGTTTCCCTTCCCTGGCCACATTCGAGTGAATCCACATTGTGCTCTCCCTATGGCTTTAATGTTGTTTCTATAATGGGACACCGAAACTGCTCTGGAACTATGTGGTTTAACCGAATAGAATAACTAATAAATCTTCATCATAATCATCAGTCCCAGGGAGCAGTAAAACGGGTTATAATCAAAGAGTAAAAAGACAAATAACTAATAAATCTTCATCCTAGTCAGTGTTGCTTGTCTCCTATGAGATCAAGGATCCCCTAAAGGATCCCTCACGGTTGTACAAACCGATTTCAATGCGATGCCTGAACATAAACCAAGTTATGTTGTTCGAACAAAACGGTGTCCACGAGCAGTTTCCAATGTTTATTTATGTGAGCAAGTCTGTGTCTGATATAAATCTCTTTCTGGTACAAGAATATGATCCCAGAAACTACTTTTGCTCAGACAGTGGACAACTAATGAACACATTCCAATGAAAGTTAACAACAACTTGCATTCCCAGACTGCCTTTAATGGAATAAACATTCCCAAGCGGATTCACGGAGAAGTAAAAGGAATAAGAAGATATCAGGAGGACTGGCGAAAACCTTGGTCAAAGAGTGGGTTTAGGGAGGATGTAAAAGGAGGAGAAGTAAATGGAGAGTTGGAGGGGATATGATTGGTTTTCAAGAGTAGAATTTCGACGACCCCTGACCAAGGAAGGAAATAGTAGGAAGGACGGCAAAAGCTTGGAGCGAGAGATGGGTTTCTTGGAAGGTCTGAAAGAAGGAAAGAACTTGCTTTGAAATAGTGCCGTTCTTGACCTCGGGACGTCCCGAAACAATCAATGAAGTGCATTGTTAAGTGTAGTCGCTGTGTTAATGTAGGAAACGTGGCAGCCAATTTGCGCACATCAAGCTCCCACACACTGCAATGAGATCAATGGCCAGAAAGTCGGTTTTGTAAACATTGGTTGAAGGGTAAATATTGGCCAGGACACTGGAAGGACCTCCCCTGCTCTTTTTCGAATATTGCTGTGGGATCTTTTACATCGACCTGAGAGGGCAGATGGGCCCTCGGCTTAAAGTATCCTACCGTCGGCACCTTCAACAGTACAGCGCTCCCAGAGTACTGCCCGTCCGACAGTACTGCGCTCTTTTAGCACTGACCATCCAGCAGTGCGCCAGTCCCTCAGTACTGACACTCAGAGAGTAATGTGCTCCCTCAGTAGTGACCCTCCGATAGTCGAGTGCTCCCTCAGGACTGCACTGCAGTGTCAGCCGGGATTATATGTTCAAGTCTCTGGAATTAGACTTCAATGCACAGACTTCTATCTCACAGGTGAGACTGCAACCACTGAGCCACGTCTGACACGTGAAAGGAGGAATGGAGATGGAGGGGCTCAGGGAGGGCAATCAGGAGCGTGGATATGGCTGAAGGCACGCCTGTCAGAAGTGGGACAAATGGACTCCAGATGCACAAGCGGCCAGAGGGGGAGGAGCAGAATGTTTTGGAGGGGCTGTCGGAACTGGTAGTTTATAGAGATAGGGAGGGGTGAGACAGTGATGGATTCAAGTGTGAGAAAGAATAAAAATAAACTAAAGGCTGAGGAGATTGTAATCCAAAGCAAGTCAGTAAGGGCTTGAGTGATTGGTGAGTGACTCACCAATCAAAAAACCAGTGGTGAGGATGGAATCCCTGGCAAGGATGTGGAGATTGTGGGGCCAAAGATCATGACTTCTCAATTTTTAACTGGAGGAACTGGTGGCTCATCTAAAACAGAATGTGGACCTGACAACACAAAGATATTGGAAGGGTCAAGGGAGGCGGTGGTTTCGTCAGCGTCCATCTGAAAGCTGGTCCGTGTCTGTGGACTGTGTCACCAAAGGGCAGCATGTAGATGAGGAAGAGGAGGGAGCCAAGGATTGAATCTTTAGAAACATCAGAGATAACGGTGATAGGGTGGGAAGAGAAGCTTCTTCTGGCTCTGATCAGATAGGTGAGTGGAACCAAGTGAGGGTCGTCCCAGCAAAAGAGGCCAGTGTCCGATGAATGAGATGGTGACCGGTGGGTTGTCTGCAGGTCTGGAAATGGGGAGCGATTTAAACCCAAGGATGAGAATTTTAAATTTATTGAATATGTAACTGGGAGCCAGTGAAGGTCAGTGAGGCCGAGCAGGACCTGGTGCTGGTTGGACACGGACAAGACTTTTGGACGAGCTCACGTTTATGGAAGGTGGGGGTTGGGTGGCCGGTCAGGAGTGTATTGGAGGAATGGAGTCTGGAGGGGACAGAGGCATTGATGAGGGTTTCAATGGCAATGGGCTGAGGAAGGAATGGAGGCGGGTGAGGGAATCACGGGGCCTTTGTGATGGAGTTCAAAAAGGGTCATGAGCTCAGCTCGGTTTTACACGGGACCAATTTTACTGGAGCCGTTAACCAATGTAGAATAAACGGGTAAACATCTGCAGTAAAATAGCGGAGAGAGGAATGTCAATGGGACACGTTCAGTGTCCGTCCCCGAATATCACCCACAGTCATTTCTCGGCTGCAATTCTCAACCTGCCCTTTAACTGTCCTCGTATCAGAGACTCAAAATTCATATTTTAACTGGGAAACTGCAGGAACAGAGTGAAACGGGTCTGCTCGTGTCCCTGGGTTCAGTGCACACTGCGCAGACATCTGTCTAAATTATAAATGAAACACCAGGAGTGAACATGGTCAATATAGTTATATAAAAGCTGTAAATGAAGCCGTTTATTATTATTGGATCAGTCCTGTATGAGAACAGATTGAAGCTTTATTCCTGAGAGAGGTCTGATTAAGTAATAACCTGGACTTTGAGATGTTTGTGTTTTATTCACCACATTATTTACATCGGAGTCAAAGCTGCTGATATAATGTGTTTGTTAAACTGACTGTAACTAATAGCAATGATCAGGAGTATAACCGTGTCAGTGGAGACTTATCCCCTGTATAAATCAGGGCTTGTTGGATTGGATCAGCTCAGAGTGCCTGCTGGAGCTGTGGTTTCCAGGCCAACAGAAGTCAGTGCTTCTCACAGAAATGGAATATCCAGTAATATTTCTGGTACAAGATATTTATTTTCCTGTTCTTGCAGCGGTTGGAGTTCCAGGTAAGCCGTTATCTCAGCTGTTAATGACGTAAATCAGAGTTGACTCCGCTGCTGTACTTGGTACATGATTTTTTTCTCCTACCATGTTCAACACAGTCACCTGTTCTATCGGTTGAATGATGGAATATGTTAAGTCTCTGCTCTTTCGGTGTTGTCAGAGCTGCATTATATCCATAATGACCCTTTTATATCCAACCCTGGCATTGTTACTGGATTATTCTCTGTACTGAATGTTGTGTTGAATAATGGTATGTCCTTCGCTTCCAAATGTTCGATCTTGTAGGAGTTACATTATATCTGTAATGACTTTATATATACAAAGCTGACATTGTTACTGGATTATTCTCTGTACTGAATGTATTGCAATCAGGTGTTTGGGCTAAGAGTTGGTTTCAGACCATCAGGAGCTGTTAACAGTTTCTTGTGGAACTAACCTGTCCTGGAATATGTTTTCATCAATGTGTTTTCAGTGATTAATAATGAGACAGCTCACGGTCTCAGTCTTACAAGGAGGCAGTGCAGTGTCCTCCCTCCCCAATAACATGCTTCAATTCAACTGAGATTTCAATGTATTTATTGGTGATCACTGTTATGAAATATTATTTCATTATGTGTGTATCTGACGCCGCTTCAGATGTTTGGTTACTGATCTGAATTTACTGCTGACTCTTTCACATCTCCTTCTCTGCTTCACTGTGGATGAATTCACTGACTGTCACTGGACTTCACTGTTAAATGAAAAGTGTGGTTGTTATGTTATCTCAATTTGCACCGTATCTGTTGGAATCAGGAGCCCTTCTATGTATCTGTCGATTATCCGTGTGATTTTGGCGTTTTGTTAATTGAACAATCCCGCCATCTATCACTTTACTTTATAATTACAGGAGAAGGAATCTCAATTATTGTGAGATCTGCCTGGGAGAGGCATTCGATTCTGTTTATTCCATGATTTGAAGATGAAGTGAACAGTGTCGGTGAACAGGTGGAGAATTGGGTGATCTGTAGAAACATTAAACTATTCCACAGAGGCTTCACTATTTAACAAAATGAGACTGAGAATCGGATCGGTGGAACACGGGGCTGGTGAACAGAATGCAGGCAAAGGATGATAGGATTTAATCGGATATGAAAATGGACTTGAGAAAGAGAGTAGAGTGAGTGATAGAGAGGGCGACTGAGAGGGAAAGCGAGAGGCTGTGGTGTGAATAATTCATCAGAATGAACTGCTGAAACTTCCAGTACAATTAAATATAGAAAATGTGATTTGAAGCTGTTATTATGATGTGGTCATATTGGGTGAGTTTTTATTGTGGGACTCGCTCCTCATGTTTATATCCCTGTCAGGTCCTCAGTCTGTTTTTGTGAATGTTCTTTGTTTTCCAACTTAACACTAAACATAATTAAAATTTGCTGAAAAAAATATAATCAGAAATGTCTTGATCGGAATGACTAAATATAATTACAATTTACTTGAAGAGTAGAATTAGCAATTTATTTATCGTGATGAATTGTGAGGATTCTGTGTTTTCAAAGCTCGGCTGAATTCAATAAACAACAAGTTTGATATAATTAATACCCAACAAAGGTTACCTGACACCAATAACCACAGAAATTAACTGTTGAATGCATTAGTTGGATTGTGTTCTTGGGACCTAGAGATTAGATTTCCTCTCACACTCTGCTGCTTTCTCGCCCTGTAATTCACAGCCTCTCCTCTCACTGCTTTGAATCCTCTGTCTCTTCTTCCCTTACTTCAGTTCGTGCAAGTTCCCAAATTATCTGCTCCTGACTCCCCTCCAGCTCTGACATGTCCTTTTCCTTGTCTACCTCCCAATGTGTCTCACTGGGACGGTCCTCAGCCGCCTTTCCCGTTTAGTGCCAGCCCCTGTCAGCTCTCTTAAACCAGAGCAACAAACTAAATGTACCTCTCTTTGTCCCCTCACCTTCCTGACCCTTCCCTCTCTTTCCCGTCAGTCTGGAGCCCAAATCCGGCTTTAATCCGCTGGATTCCCGGTGTGTAAAACCCCTTCTCCCTTCTCCACCGGCACTGCGCCCTCACTCAGCCCTTCCAGTGGATCCAGTGCTCACTTTATTCACTTTCTGTATCCATCTCCCAATTCATTATTGATCATTGTGTTTAAAAATATCTCTCTGCCCGAAAGCGCTGCCCAGGTCAATCAATCACTTTCCACCCTTCGATGCAGCAACAAAGCTGGAAATTTCACCTCAGATCCTCTCAATCTGCTGCTTTGGCGCCAGCTTTGAGCAGTAATTTCTCAGCTTCCTTTTCTCTTACAGTTAACTTGGTGGCGATTGTGATCCTGTCCCGAGGAAAGTGCGGTCTCTCCAAATGTATCAGTCGCTACCTGGTGGGAATGGCAGTGGCAGATCTCATGGTCGTTATCATTGGTGTGATATTGAATTGGATTGGTGCGATTTATTTCCCAGGTTCATTCCTGTTCATTACTCCCGTGTGTAGTTCTATTTCCTCCTTGAGTGAAGCAGCCACGGGGGTTTCTGTCTGGTTCACAGTCGCTTTCACCTTTGATCGATTTGTGGCCATTTGTTGTGAGAAGCTGAAAACTAGATATTGCACCGAGAGAACGGCGGCTGTGGTTCTGGGAACAGTGAGTGTGCTGGGCTGTTTGGAGAGTGTCCCCTGGTACTTTACATATGAACCTGACTATATAATTGATAATATTCCCTGGTTTTGTGTGACTAAACCGAGGTTCAGTACTTCCCCCGCATGGGCCGCATTTGACATGTTTCACCTCATTTTAACCCCTTGTGTCCCGTTCTGTCTGATTTTGCTGCTCAATGTTCTGACGGTCAGGCGTATTTTAATGTCCAGTCGAGTCCGCAGGGGACTCCGGGGCCGCAGCAATGGAGAGAATCAGAGTGATCCAGAGATGGAGAACCGAAAGAAATCCATCATTTTACTCTTCAGTATATCGGGCAGTTTTATACTGTTGTGGCTGATACGGGTTGTATTTTTCATTTATCTGCGAATTGCAGACATTTGGTCTTATTGCTCCACCGCTGACCCTGGTTATATCACACAACAGACAGCAGGAATGCTGCAGCTTCTCAGTTCCTGCACAAACACGTGTATTTATGTCCTGACCCAGACTAAATTCAGAGAGGAGCTGAAGAACGCGGTGAAATACCCACTCAATCTAATTGTTAAATTAGTGAAATCATTGAAAGAGCTGAAGGGTTTCAAGCACTAGAACTGTATCCCATTTCATACTCCATCCCCTACACTTCCCAGGGGACGGAAAGTACATTTTATATTAGCAGCTCAGAGCCATTAAATGATCTGAAATATGGTTCTGATGTTATATTTTATTGAAAATCTGACCAATTGAGGCAGGATTTATTCTGCAGACGACACATGCATTTTGCTCGAAATGGCAGTCCTAAAGAGCCCAGCTGGACTTCAACTAAATGGTGATCCAGCAAAATGTGCAAAGCTGGGAGTCAAAGTAGCTGCTTTGGGCCAGATCAGAATGGGTGCAGGGGGAGAGAGGGAGAGAGAGGGGGAGAGGGGGAGGGAGAGAAGGAGCGAGAGAGAGAAATTCATAGAGTTTGAGAAAGAGGGAGAGAGATTGAGAGAGGCCGAAATACAGAGAGGGAGAGAGAGAGGGGAGAGTGACTGACATAGAGTCAGAGAGGAACTTACTGCGATAAAGAGTGTGAGAGAGCGAGATAGTGATATAAAGAGCGAGGGAGAGACAGAAAGTGAGAGCGAGAAAGAGAGAGAGAGAGGCAAAGAGTGACACAGGGAGAGCGTGAGAGAGATCAGAGAGAAAGACAGGGAGATATTGAGACAGAGAGAGTAAGAAAGGCAGAAAGACAAGGAGGGAGACAGAGAAAGACAGAAGGAGAGAGAGATGGAGAGAGGAGTGGACAGAGTCAGAGAACACAGGGCAAAATAAATATAATGATTAAATAGCGCAGAAAATTAAAACAGGTTCACATAAAGGCGAGAGGGTCTGTGACAAAGAGAGAGAGAGATGGAAACAAAGAGGGGTAGAGACAGGGGTACACAGAGCTGGAGATAAATAAAGTGAGTTTGTTTGACAGGAGAGAAAAAATAAAGAGAGAAAGAAAGTGAAAGAAAGCATATATATATATATATGTATATAATGAGAGAGAGCAAGCAGACATGGATGGAACGAGAGAGAGAGACTGACAACGAATTACAAATTGATGGAAGTAGAAGTGGAAATAACAAGATAGAATAACACATAGAAAATAAATAGAGACAAACGACATAAACAGAGAACAGACATATTGAAAGACGGACAAACACAAACTGTGTAATCAGCCTGGAGTGTGTGAGAGTGCTGACCAGCAGAACAGCAGCAGATGAAGCAGGCCAGACAGTTCATGTTTGTTCTGGGGTAACACTCGTGTGGATTTAATTTTGACATTTCTAAAGTTGATGCCTGGAGGCTGCACATTAAAGTCACTCAGTCTTGTGAACCTGACCCTGACCATTACTTACTGCAGGAGTCTCCCAGCTGTTCTGTGCAGTAAACATTCATCTGATGAACGAAAACCTGAGATTGAATCGGCTTCAGCATGTCTGAAGGAAAGGGACGATTAAAAGGTGGAAGGACTGTTGAAAGATTGTTAATGACACATTGTAAAAAGATCACACAGCCGAGGATAGATCACCATAGCAACAAGAACGATTCCAGGGGGGCGAGAGATCGTTTGAACTCCTGCCGAATTAACTTGGTTACGTTGTGGACACTGAGAGAAAACAAGTGAAGTGTCAATCAATCGTGGGTTGTATTTGTAGGAATCTATTGTTGAGAAGCCATTGTCCCAGAGGTGTAATTCTCTGTAAAAACGGTCTTAAAAATCTGGGCAGAAGTTGAGTGGGGAGAGACGCAGATCCACCATAACTGGTCCAAGCTCACCTTTCGCTTCCTGACAGCACCACCTCACCTTGAATCTTCCTGACTGCTCGCTACCTCCCAGCTTGATGCCTCGATGCAGGTTTACAGATTGCCTGTGAAGCAGATGACCTGTCCACCAGAGAAAGTTACACTGCACTACAACGGTATCCATCAAAATACCTGGAATCTTCTCGGCAAGTCTAAAACTTTCGTTATCGGCTTAGTCTAAGATAAACATTTGATTTCCAAACGGTTATGCATTTTGAGAATTGAGAATGTGTTGTTTAATTTTTGCTAATGCAATTCTAAATCGGGCATAAAACCAAGATGAAGTTTAAATTCTAATGTCATTTTTTTCTATTGAATGAATAATACTTGTTTTCTCTGTAAAGCCATGGTTTGTGCCTGAAGTTTGTTTAGGATAAAGAGCTCATTAAGTTAAATGTAAAACTAAACCTTGTGGAGATAAAAAGGCATTGCTCCAAATTAAAGTGTAAAATCACTTTCCATCTTTTTGCTCCTCCATCTGTACCATGTGTAACTTTCCCAGTGAGCTGCTGAATTCTGCAATAAATAATATGTATTTTACTCCTTCTGCAGTGTTAATAAACTGGACAGGCTCCCGCAGCACTCTCCTGCTCTGTTACTGTTACACATGCAGTTATTCTTTCAGATTAAAGAAAAATATGAATAATGGAGAAATTAATTAAATCCCAGATCAGAACTACATTCAGATTGAGTCCAATTTTACTCTGATTTGTTGAATAGAAGCTAGAATTACATTCTCTACAAAAAATGGCTTATTGGACCTTTCCTCCGAATGTCTGGTCTCTCCTTTTCTGTAACCATTAGGTCCAAATAACCAAATGTTAATCCATCTTTTTTGCAGAAGTTTCACATTTGATTGTTTAATTCCCTCACTGCACCCCTGTCTTTATGTTAAACACCAGCTAGTGTTAGTCTCACTCAGTTTGTATCTTTAACGAGAGTGCAACAGTGATTTTACAGGAAAAGCAAATTATCACTCTCTGTGTCTCTCATCACAAGCTTCACCTTGCCCCTCAGTAAGATGGCCGCCTTTCGGGTGCCATTTTGTTTCAGGTTCATGGCGTTGAAGTTGTTGTTCATCGATTCATATTTTGATAGCAGGCACGGTGCAAGAGGAGTCCATTCAGCCCACCCTGCCTGTGCCAGCTCCTTGAAAGCATGATCCAATTATTCCCATTTCCCTTTCTGCTTTCCCCCCACAGCCCTCATGGATGCTTGTAATAGTAGTTTTGATAATACACACACACACATATATATATATATATATATACAATTTGCTGTTGTAGGGGGTGGACATATGAGGAGAGGTTGAGTCGATTGGGACTCTACTCATTGGAGTTCAGAAGAATGAGAGGCCATCTTATTGAAACATATAAGATTGTGAAGGGGCTTGATCGGGTGGATGCAGTAAGGATGTTCCCAAGGATGGGTGAAACTAGAACTAGGGGGCATAATCTTAGAATAAGGGGCTGCTCTTTCAAAACTGAGATGAGGAGAAACTTCTTCACTCAGAGGGTAGTAGGTCTGTGGAATTTGCTGCCCCAGGAAGCTGTGGAAGCTACATCATTAAATAAATTTTAAACAGAAATAGACAGTTTCCTAGAAGTAAAGGGAATTAGGGGTTATGTGGAGCGGGCAGGAAATTGGACATGAATTTAGATTTGAGGTTCGGATCAGATCAGTCATGATCTTATTGAATGGTGGAGCAGGCTCGAGGGGCCGATTGGCCTACTCCTGCTTCTATTTCATATGTTCTGATAATGTTGTTGTTCTGGATAAAGCTGTTTCTCAATCTTTTACTCTTTCGATTCTTCTCCTTTATAAATTGGGCTTTGTTTCTGTGTAAATGAATGTTGCTGAGAGATTGTCCCTGTAACTGAGTGAGGGATCTTGCTGTATATTGGGTTTTTTAAAAATTGCTTTGGCTCTTTTATATGTCATGAATTTATTTGAAATCTTTGGCTGATTGGAAAAAGCCACAAACTGTAAGTTGATCACAAACTGCTGGAATTTTGTCCACTGCAAATTAAAACAAGAGAAAAGAGCAAAGGTAAAGTTCGTTCACCTTTGCAAACTGCAACATAAAGGGCGAAGTAGCAAAAAATGCCCAGGGTTTTTGTCCCCTGCTCCAGGAACAGAAGTGAAAATGAGCACAGGGGCAATTTGAATCTTGCAGCGAACATTAACCAAGGACAGGCAGACAGACCAGCACCTTTTAGGGGAGGGGTTGGGTGAGGGATTGAGTGGCAAAGCAGGAGAGAAAACCCTGCAAACTTGTATTAGAGAGAGAGAGAAGCAACATGTGCTCTTCAGTCTGCCCGAGTGTCTTTCTGTTTCTCTCTGTCCCAGCTTTTCACTCTTTTCTTCAGATTCTCTGCTTTGTAACTTGGGATTTTTTTTTTGTCAGTGGTGTTTGCTGAGAGATGGCCTGCCTGTGTCATGGAATGAGTGAGTGACTGAGTGTGAATGTGTGTGTGTGAGTGAGTGTGAGGGAGCTCTGAGCTCTTGCTGTGCTTTTTTATTCGCTTGCTTTGTTTTTAATCCATTTAAAAAATTCAATTAAAAGATTTTTTTGTGGAAATGCTGTAACATGAAGTTGTGGAAAGAGAATTTTTGGGAGGAGGAGGATTCCTTGGACAAGAAGCTTTCTCTCCACAGGGGACTGATCGAGGCCTTCACCACAGGCTCACGTGAATTGTGTCTGGGTCACTGTGGGATCACTGGGAGCACTGTGGGATCATGGGTTGCTATGGGATCACTGGGATACTGCAGGTTCACTGGGACATTGTGGGATGAATGCGACACTGTGGGATCAGTGGGACATTGTGGGATCATTGGCTTCCTGTGGCATCACTGGGACACTGGCGGCCATGTTGTTTAAGATGGCCGCCTTAATGGCCACCATTTTGTTTCAGCTTCATGGGGTCACAGGAGAAACTACTTTACCCATTCTAAGTAATATAGAAATATTATATATGTACATATATATATATATATATATATATAGACATGTAGAAATATTATATATATATATATATAGACATGTTATTTTATACACGCAAGTTGTATATAAAGACAGTCTCAAACGTTTACACAAATGCAGTGAACTGGGATACTGGGACCTCTGGGTGCACTGTGGAATCACTGACTGCACTGTGGGATCACTGGGATCAATTAGGGAGCATTGTGGCATTATCAGTGGGTGTGCAGCTGGATCACCGGGTCACTCTGTGTTCACTTTGGGATCAGTGGGTGCACTAGATCGCTGGGACACTGTGGATCAATGGGGCACTATCACTGGGTGCAGTGTGGAATCACTTAGTCACACTGTGGGGACTCGATGGGATACTTATTTACCCAGTTGGGCCGAATGGCCTGTTTCTGTGCCGTGCTGTATTCTATGTAATATATATATATAAAGATATGTACGGGGTTAAATTCGATAACCCCCGAATCCGGGCGCGATGGTCGATAAACCTCCACGTGATTAACCTGCACCCGGTCGTTGAGATGCAGACAGTCCGTGAGATTGGTGCTGCCTGGTGATTTATCGGATTCCTGTGAGCAGTCAGGCCTGGCTGTGCTGTTCAGCGGCTTCTCACCAGCAGGGGGGCCCCCGATATTGCGTGATTGGTTTGCACCTCTGAAAGGCAGGCTGCACCTCTCAACGGCAGCCTGAACTCACAAAGTCAAACATTTGATTCAGATACAAACCTCCGGGGTCATTTCTCCTCGTACAGTTTTGATTGGCAGCTTCTTTTGAAATAAACAGACCATTGCTTAAAATGACTGGCTCCCAGTCACTGTTTTGAAGGCATTTATCAGCCTGTCTTTTTCAAACTGGTGAGTCTGTTTGGAATCTCTGAGAATGTTCATCAAGTCGACAGTTTCCATAGTTTGTGCGAAAAAGACAACAAAGAACCAGGATGTTCGAAAGTTCGGGCACAGTTTCGTATGGTATTTTGAATTATTTATTATTTTTTATTTTCCAATAATGATCTGGTTGAGCTTTACAGTAAAACTGTCGTCTTACTGCTAATATTTGTTTCTCTCTTACTGTTTCATCAATTTGTTTGTCAGTTAAAGTCTAAAACAAGCTCCAGTGTAGTGTGAATCTGTCACGCTCTGAAGAGCAGGAACTATTGGGCACTGGATAGAACGAGTGGGCTGATATAATCTGAAGGGGTTTCACTGTTCATTACCTGGAGCCCTTCAAATGTTACATTGATATCAAGACAAGCGGAAACACTGAGACATTGAGAGTGAAGCCTCACCTCACAGAGGAGATGCTTTTTCAAGCTAAGAAATACTGCTGATTTTAAATCAGCAAAATTTCACTTCATTAAAGTAGACAAAAAGGCAAATATATCTGAACTGTCTCCATTATCTGAAAAACACGGATATTTTACTGATCGGGTAATAATGGTCTTGTTCAAACTGTACAAAATAAAAATCAATTGTGATCTTTTTAAAATAATGAACTGATTTAAAGCATTCTCCAACCAAACAAAAGCACCAAGCATTCCCAGGACAATGAGAGATTATATGAGTGGGCAAAACTGTGGCAAATGGAGTTCAATGTCGGGAAATGTGAGGTCATCCACTTCGGATCTAAGAAAGATAGATCAGAGAGTTTTCTAAATAGTGAGGAGCTCGAAACTGTGGGGGAGCAGAGAGATTTAGGGGTCCAAGTGCAGAGATGATTAAAAGCTAGTGGACATTTGCAAAAATAATTAACAAGGCTAATAGAATGTCGGCCTTTATTTCAAGAGGGCTGGAATATAAAGCGGTGGAAGTTATGTTCCAGCTGTACAGAGCTCTGGTTAGACCCCATCTGGAGGGCTGCATTCAGTTCTGGGCACTGACCCTCAGGAGGATACATTGGCCTTGGAAGGGCTGCAGCACAGATGCAACAGAATGATAATGGGTCTAAAAGCGTTAAATTATGAGGACAGGTTGAATTATCAAGGCTAGTATTCCCCTGAATATAGAAGATTAAGGTGTGATTGAATTGAGGTGTTTAAGATGATGAAAGGAGTTGATAGGGTAGATAGAGAGAAACTACTTCCTCTGTTGGGGGAGTCCAGAACAAAGGGGCATAACCTTAAAATTAGAGCTCGGCCGCCCAGGGGTGATGGTAGGAAGTTCTTCTTCACAAAAGGGTAGTGGAAATCTGGAATTCTCTCCCACAAAAGTCTGTTGAGGCTGGGGGTCAATCCGAAATTTCAAAACGGAGATTGATAGACTTTTGTTCGGCAAGGGTATTGAGGATCAAGGAACCAAGGCGGGTAGTTGGAGTTAAGATACAGATCAGCCATGATCTAATTGAATGGCAGAACAGGTTGAGGAGCTGAATTGTTCCTGTGTAACAGGCTCGTGTGGCTGAATGGACTCCTCTTGTTCCTATGTAACATGCTCGAGGGGCTGAATGGACTCACCTTGTTCCTATGTAACATGCTTGAGGGGCTGAAAGGCTTCTAGATCCTGTATAACAGTATCGAAGGACTGAATGGCCTCCTTCTGTTCCAGTGCAACAAGCTCGAGGGGCTTAATGGCCGAGTCCTATTCCAGTGTAATAGGCTCGAGGTGCTGAATGGCCTTCAGTTCCCGTATAACATGCTCGAGGGGCTGAATGGCCTGCTGCTGTTCCTATGCAACAGGCTTGAGGGGCTGATTGGCCTCCAGGTCTGGTGTAATGGGCTCGGGGCTGAATGGCCTCCTCCTGTTGATATCTGACAGGCCTGAATGGTTGGTTGGCGTCTAGTTCCTGTATAACAGGCTCGAAGGGCTGAATAGCCTCCTCCTGTTCCTATGTCATAGGCTTGAGGGTCTGTCTGGCCTCCAGTTCCGTTGTAATGGGCTCGAGGGGCTGGATGGCCTTCAGTTCCCGTTAACACGCTCGAGGGGCAGAGTGGCCTCCTCCTGTTCCTATGTAACAGGATTGAGGGGCTGATTGGCCACCAGATCTGGTGCAAGGTGCTCCAGGGGCTGAATGGCCTCCTCCTTTTGCTACCTGACAGGGTTGAACGGTTGATTGGTGTCTAGTTCTTGTATAACAGGCTCGAAGGGCTGAATGGCCTTCAGTTCCTGTATAACAGGCTCGATGGGCTGAATGGCCTCTTCTTGATTCTATGTAACAGGCTTGAGGGGATGATCGGCCTCCAGTAACGATGAAACGGGCTTGATGGGCTGTATGGCCTCCTCCTTTCCCTGTGCAGCAGCCGTGAAGGACTTGCCGCCATTTTGTCCAAGATGGCCGCCGTACTGACAGCCATTTTGTCTAAAAATTAGAGCCGAACCTTTCAGGAGCGAGATTAGAAAACATTTCTATACACAAAGGGTGGTAGAAGTTTGGAACTCTCTTCTACAAACGGCAATTGATACTAGCTCAGTTGCTAAATTTAGATCTGAGATAGATAGCTTTTTGGCAATGAAAGGTATTAAGGGATATGGGCCAAAGGCGGATATATGGAGTTGGATCACAGATCAGCCATGATCTTCTCAAACGGCGGAGCAGGAACGAGGGGCTGAATGGCCTACTCCTGTCCCCATGTTCCTATGATATTATTTATATGGAATTCCGGCAGGCATTTGATAAGGTTCCACACATGAGACTATTGGCAAAAATGAAAACACATGGAACTTGAGGCAATGTATTGACATGGGTAGAGAATTGGTTCGGAGATGGGAGACAGAGAGTGGGGATAATGGGCACATACTCCAATTGGCAGGATGCGACTAGTGGTGTCCCCCAGGGATCTGTAACTGGGGTCTCAGCTTGTCACCATATTTATCAATGACTTAGATGAAGGAACAGAGAGTCGTATATCCAAGTTTGCTGATGACACTAAGTTGGGTGGTACAGTAAGTAGTGTGGATGCGAGTGAAAAGTTGCAAAGGGACATTGATAGATTAAGTGAGTGGGAGAAACTATGGCAGATGGAGTTCAATGCGGGGTAATCCACTTTGGACCTATGGTCAGGGTATTTACCAAATGTTAAGAAGCTAGGAACTGTGGAGAAGCAGAGAGAATTAAAGGTTCATTTACATAAATCAGTAAAAGCTAACGGACGGGTCCAAAAATAATTTAAAAGGCTAACGGAGCGTTAGCCTTTATCTCAGGGGGCTGGAATATCAAGAAGTGGAAGTTATGTTCCAGTTATATAAAGCTCTGGTTGGACTGCGTCTGGAGTAACTGCGTTCAGTTTTGGACACTGCACCTCAGGAAGGATAGATTGGCCTTGGAGGGGTTGCAGAGCAGATTCACCAGAATGTTACCGGGGCTAAAAAGGTTGAATTATGAGGACAGGCTGCATAGATTGGGCTCGTCTTCCCTCGAGTATCGAAGATTGAGGGGCGGTCTGAGCGAGGTGTTTAATATGTTCAAATTATTCGATAGAATAGAGAGAGAGAATCAATTTCCTCTGGGGAATCAAGAACGAGGGGGACATAATCTTAAAATTAGAACCATGCTATTCAGGTTCGAAATCAGGAAGCACTTTTTTACACAAAGGGCAGTAGAAGTCTGGAACTCTGTCCCCCAAAAGGCTGTGAATGCTGGGGGTCAATTGAAGCTTTCAAGACTGAGATCGATAGATTTTTGTTGGGTAAGGGTATCGAGGGATAGCGAGCAAAGGCGGATAAATTGATTTGAGGTTCAGATCATCTCTGATCTAATTGAAGGGCGGAACAGGTTCAATGGGCTGAATGGCCTCCTCCTGTTCCCAATGGAAATGTTGAGAAAATGCTTTGTTGAGGCTGTGACGTCAGGGTCAACCCCTGTCCCAACAAGGCAGGCCACATTTGGGAGTTTAATAACTTTGAAATGAACATTTTTCTTTTGTGACTTGTGCAACTTCGATCAAGTGAATAGTTATGAATGAGAATCAATGCCGTCATTCTAACTTCTGGCTGGTAACCAGATCAGAGGTTTCTGTAGTGTAGTGGTTATCACGTTCGCCTCACACGCGAAAAGTCCCCGGTTCGATCCCGGGCGGGAACATTATTTTGGGGCAGATTTTTCTGTCCTCTGTGAAAGAGCCTGTTTTGTTCAGTTCGACACAAATTCGTGGTCTCACGAGCACTGAACATTTTAAACGGAGCCCTTCAAAATACAGTGTGTAAAATGAGAAGGAATAAAAAGTTCATCGCACAAAAGACATTATTAAACTTTTCCAACATCCCTCAGTGGCCTTTCATTCTGCAAAATAACGTTATCGGTTAATTAATGGTGAATAACAAAAATATTGTTTTTTTTTTCTTCCATGCGATTAATATAACAAGTGTTCAAAAGTTGCTCTTCTGGCTGGAAATCGCACCCCGGCCGCAGTGGTAAAAGCGGTGAATCTTAACCACTGGACCACCAGCGAGTTTTACTTACAGCATTATCAGATTTAACGAGGATTTCCATTTCTCTGTGATTCAGCTTTTAATCCTTTTTGGCTACTGATTGCGAATATTCCCGTCATTAAATAGGAATAAAGTACAATAGGCTCAGGAAAACCCGGGGAGGTGGCATCCCGCTCACCGAGCCTTTCCAGCATCATTTATATCACCAAGCACTCGAGTGAATGAACCTTTCTCCGGGGGGGTCTCAATGTGGAAAGGGTGGCGAGGCAAAGTGCTATTTATCCGTCAGGATGGCCGAGCGGTCTAAGGCACTGCTTTCAGGTCGCAGTCTCCTTCCCACTTCCGACATTGGTTACTTTGACTCCTATTTTATTTCTTGCTTGAGCTGCAGTTGATTTTTCGGCCCAGTTGATTTGCTCTTCACGCAATAACCAACCCGGTCTCGATCCACGGCACGTTTTGACGCCCACCGGATCATCCCTAAACCAACCTTCAAACGAAAATATGCTTTAAACACAAGGTCGCAACTATGGAGGGAGCAGACACTTGGGGAAATGTACCATCGGAATTAGAGTAGGCCATTCAGCCCCTCGAGTCCGCTCCGCCATTTGATAACATCATGGCTGAACTGTGATCGAACTCCATATACCTGCCTTTGGCCCTTATCCCTTCATACGTTCTTTTGGCAAAAAGCTATCGATCTCAGATTTAAAATTTGCAATTAAGCAAACATCAATTGCCGTTAGGGAAAGAGAGTTCCAAACTTGTTCCATCCTTTGTGTGTGGAAATGTTTTCAAATCTCACTCCTGAAAGATGTAGCTCTAATTTTTGGACTGTGCCCCCAAGTCCTAGAATCCCCAACCAGCGGAAATAGTTTCTCTCTATCCAGAAAATGACAATGACACAGTCAATGAAAGGTGCAGTTCACGAAGGCGACTCACCAGCACCTTCTCAAGAGCAATTAGGGATGGGCAATAAATGCTGACCTTGCCATTGACACCCACATCCCATGAATGAAGACAAAAAAAGTCGCCTGCATGGCCGAGTAATTTCCTGCTGCTAAACGACGGGAAGAATGAAACCGTCGGCTTCAGTCCTTTGAACGAACTGTATACACTTGCCGTCGAGCTCAATCCCCACTTGGTCCTCTGCCCCGAATATCCACTGCATCAGAAAATCCTCCACAACATAGAATCACAGCGTGAAAACATCACAGAAGGAGGTCATTCGGCCCATCGTGCCTGTGCCAACTCTTTGAAAGAGCTATCCAATTAGACCCGCTCCCCTTCCCTTTCCCCATAGCCCTGCAAAATTTTCCCCTTCAAGTATTTATCCAGTTCCCCTTTGAATGTTATTATTCAATCTGTTTCCACCAACCTTTCAGGCAGTGCATTCCAGATCATGACAATTCGCTGCGTAATAACATTCTCCTCATCTCACCTCTGTTGCCAATTACCTTAAATCTGTGTCCTCTGGTTACCATTCTTTCTGGCACTGGAAATAGTTTCTCCTTATTTATTCTATCAAAACCGTTCATGATTTTGAAGACCCCTGTTAAATCTCCCCTTAACCGTCTCTGCTCTAAGGAGAACAACCCCAGCTTCTCCAGTCTCTCCACCTCACTGCAATCCCTCATCCCTGGAACCATTCTAGTAAATCACCTCTGCACCCTCTCCAAGGCCTTGAGATCCTTCCTAAAGTGTGGTGGGCAGAATTGTGTGATGGCCAGCTGGGGTCTAACCAGTGATTTATAAAGGTTCAGCATAAGTTCCTTGCTTTTGTACTCTATGCCTCTATTAATAAAGTCAACGATTCCGAATACGTTTTCGTTTACAATCTCTTCAACTTGTCCTGCCACCTTCAAAGATTTGTGTACGTATACCCTCAGGTCTCTCTTTTCCTGCACCCCCTTTAAAATTGCACCATTTATTTTAAAGAGCTGGCCAACGCACGATGGGCCGAATGGACTCCTGCGATTCCATGATTCCATGTTTTTGATTACACCTCTATGAAGCGCTTTGGGACATCCCCCAGAAGTGGGAGTCAGCAGTTCACTTTCTCCCTTAACACTTCCATCTGACCTGGGCTGGACTAAATAGGTGTTTTCGTGGTGTAATGGTTATCATGTTGGCGTCACACGCGAAAAACTCCCGGTTTAATCCCGGGACAGAAACAATTTGCTGGAACTTGCTCCTCACAAACCTCCAGGCACGAGCTTTCTCTCGTGTAAATTGGGCTGCAATCCTTTCACATTCAACAACGGCTGCACCAGATTCCTCGTCTCATCACCACTGAACACTTTGAAGCAGACTCCAAAAATAAAGTGCGTAAAATGAGAAGGGATGAAAGTCAGAGAAGTTCGCGTCGTTTCGACATTTACTCGGCAAACTTGTTAGCATTTCGTTCAGTGTGAACCAGAAAGTTGTGGGTTTATTAATGGTAATTGAAAGAATCATCTAAGAGACTTGTATAATTTTGCGTAATTAAGTGAACTGTTTTGTAAAAACAAATGCGCTGACCGGGAATCAAACCCGGGCCATAGTGCTGAAAGCGCCGAATTCTAACCACTCGATAACCATAAACCCGACTTATACATTGTCAACAGATGGTTATAAATATATTGGGCTGCAGCCGTGTTAGATTGAAAATATATTTCTGATTTGTAAGATGTAAATGCATTTCATGACTGCTGCTTACAAATCTATTTAGATATATCTTTTAGTTATTCCTTTTTTGTGGGGTATATATTGTAAATGTATTTTCTGGATATTTATTTCTCTATGTCTTACTTTTCATTACACACAAATACATAACACAGATACACAGAGATATAATGATAACCACCAAGCAGTTACACCCAAATGTATTTATAAGTGTCACAGGTGCAATCATATATATTTATAACAAGATATATCATATTGTAAAAATAATCAAAATAAATTTATAAATGGCACACATAACTTAAACACTCAATTTATAAAGAAGCATGACATCCATTTATACACATCCATAGTTTAAATTTTCACACCGTCCTGTTAGCAGTCCTGAACAAAGTCCAAACACCGAAAGTCTCAGCGTTTTTTCAGATGCTGCCCTTCCTGTTATGTATTTTGAGCAGTTCCTTTCCTGTGATGTGATGATTCTGGGTTCCGGGTGTGTGTCATTGGATTTGCTGCAGTCATGCTGCCGCGGACAGGTGAAGGCTGCTTCTGTGGCTGCCTGATACCCGGTGGGAGTGGGAGGGGATTTGGAAATCTGAAATAAATGAAATGGTGCATGAGAAACTTTCATAAAGGTAAATAACCCGATCGCTACCATCAGACCTCGTAGCGCAACGTTAGCGCGTCTGAATCTAAATCAGAAAGCTGCGTATTTAAATCACGGCGGGGGTCGCATTTGGTTTTAGCGCTGGTAGAATTCTGAATAATTCCGGAATTCATATTGCATTCCCTTTTTCACAATAAACAGAACCCTGCTCTGAATTCTGCCTCACTAGTTCCCCAGTGTCAGGGAGAGAAGCGTCTGATTCCCTCATTTATTTATTGCACGAAACATACACAAACACACTTATGAATTCAAAATCAGCCTGCAGCTCCACACGCACAGAGATAAACGCAGTCAGATAGACAGGGAAAAACCGGGAAAAAGACAAACCGGTTTGTCACAGAATTGCCTGTACCTCCACGGTCGAATGTCAGGGCTTTTGTTGTTCGCTTTCGTTCCACACCCTGGAATTCAGGAGAATCTGGTACATGGTTTGTTGGATAAGGCACGGGCGCGATGGCCCGAATGGCCTGCTTCTGAGCTGTATCCTTCGAAGATTCTGAACTCAGCCCCTGGGAGGGGAGGCCAGTTCATGTGGAAAAAGATCCGGATGAGAATGATCTGATTCATAAAGGGGAGGGAAATTAGGGAGCTCCTTCGGAACATTAATTACTTGAAAATGAAGAAATTTTCCAGAGTATCTTGTTTGGTTTTGATGAATGAAATGTTTGTAAAAAGGCATCCGTGGAGAAGGATTGTGAGCTTTTAGGACTAGAGGGGAAATGAGGAGATTTTTTTTTTCACACAGAGGGTTGTTCCGATCTGGTAGCCACTCCCTGAAAGGGTGGTGGAAGCAGCTTTCATAGGAACTTTCAAAAGGCAATTGGACAGGTACTTGAAGAGAACTGATTTGCAAGGTTACGGGGAAAAGGCTGGGTTTTTTGGACTAAATTGGACAGCTCTTTCAAAGAGTAGGCACGGCAACACGGCCGAATGGCCTCCTTCTGTGCTGTAATAGTCTATGATTCTGGTCCATGATTTTAGTGTGGGACAGGAGAGATGTTGTTTAAAGAGAAGTAAAAATGTCCCAATCAGAGCAGAGAGAGGTGACTGGTCAGTTCCCCTCTGCCCAGTATAAGTCAGCAGCGGTTACCAGTTCGCTTTACACGCGAACGGCCCTGCTTTCGATCCTGGGCGGACAATTTAAGTTGCAATTGCTGTTTACAATCTATATTAATGACTGAGATGAGGGGACCGAGTGCAATGTATCTAAGTTTGCTGATGATACAAAGGTCGGTTGGAAAGTAAGCCGTGAGGAGGACGCAAAGGGAGGTGGACAGGTTAAGTGATTGGGTAAGAAGGTGGCAGTTGGAGGATAAAGTGGGAAAATGTGAAATTGTCCACTTTGGTAGGAAGAATAGAAAAGCAGAATATTTTTTAAAAGGTGAGAGTCCAATAAATGTCGGTATTCAGAGGGAGTTTGGTGAACATGTAAACAAATCACAGAAAGTTAACATGCAGGAACAGCAAGCAATTAGGAAGAAAAATGGTATGTTGCCCTTTTTGAAAGGAGGTTGGAGTCTCAGAGTAAGGAAGTCTTGCTGCAATTAAATAGGGCTTTGGTGAGAACACACCTTGAGTACTTTGATGTCGTCTACATGGATTTTAGCAAGGCTTTTACAAGGTCCCAAATGACAGACTGGTCAAAAAAGCTGCGATTGCACTAGAGAGGGTACAGAGGAGATTTACGAGGAGGTTGCCATGGCTGGAGAATTTTGGCTGTGAGGAAAGATTGGATAGGCTGGGGTTGTTTTCTTTGGAACAGAGGAGGCTGAGTGGTGATTTAATTGAGGTGTACAAAATTATGAAGGGCCCAGACAGAGTGGAGGCGAAGGACCTATTTACCTTAGCAGGGAGGTTAATAACTTGGAGGCATAGATTTTAAATGATTGGTGGAAGGATTTAAGGGGAGCTGAGGAGAATTTTTTTCACCCAGAGGGTGGTAGGGGTCTGGAACTCACTGCCTGACTGGGTGGTCGAGGCAGAATCCGTCGTGACATTTAAAAAAATACTTGGATATGCACTTGAAGTGGCGTAACCTACAAGGTTAAAGACCGAGTGCTGGAAAGTGGCATTCGGCTGGGTAGCTCATTTCCGGCCGGTGCGGACAGGATGGGCCGAATGGCTTGCTTTTGTGCCGTAAGTTTGCTGTGATTCGACAAAATTGGCAATTCTTTTTTGTAACAGCATATTCCCAACCCAGGCCGCCGTGATGAAAACACCGAAGCCGAACGACGAGGCCAGCAGGGAAGGCATGTAAGAGTGTTAAATATATCAGGGAGTGTTTGCATTCGGTACAATTAATATTTCAGCTCCCAGTTACTGCAGATCAGGGATCAAAACCTGACATCAGCATCAGGACGCTCAGAATATTTTCTTTTTATTCGTTCATGGGATGTGGGCGTCGCTGGCGAGGCCGGCATTTATTGCCCATCCCAAAAAGCCCTTGAGAAGGTGGTGGTGAGCCGGCTTTTTAAACCGCTGCAGTCAGTGTGGCGAAGGATCTCCCACAGTGCAACGAACGAACAGACAAAGCACCGGTGGGCGCGCCGGTTGCAGGAGAGCTGGTTGTCGGTGATATCGATGCTTTGAGCGAGACCAGACCGTTTCCATGTTTCCACAAACAATGTCCCATCTTTTATTACTGGAAAAGTAACACTGATAGTGGACAATTGCATTTCTGTGGCTGCAACATGTAACTTTGGCTCGGTGACACGCTGCTTTAGTGTATCTTGCAAGAAAAAGGACCAGACGGTCTCTGTGGCGCAATCGGTTAGCGCGTTCGGCTGTTTATCGAAAGGTTGGTGGTTCGAGCCCACCCAGGGACAGAAATTGCACCTTTTTCGTCCCACTTTTGGATTCATTGCCTCATTCTGATAGCACTGAAGCCGGTGCCAGGTTTCAATTCCTGATCAGCAGTAACTGGGAGCACTTTAAATGGCTCCGATCTCTTCATCTCATTTCAAGTTTTCTAATGTGTGATTTGGCTGCAAGAAAACACTCTGTGAACAATGTCATCTGAGCATGCCTGATTCGCCATAATTTACACTGCGGTCGGATATCAGGCACATGAAAAAAACACAGTGAAATGTTTGTGTGGGCGCGATGCTCTGGGATTCCCTGCCTGACCATCTCCACCGATCCTTCTCTGCAGCCTTCCGAAATACAGCGCAGTAAATGTATCTCTGTGAAATGAGCTCCTGGACAGTAATACGGAAATTAGTTTGGCTGAGGGGTTATATCCCTAACACGAGGTTGCAGATATCAGGTTTCCGTAGTGTAGTGGTTATCACGTTCGCCCAACACGCGAAAAGTCCCCGGTTCGAAACCGGGCGGAAATATTTTGAAACGTTGTCCCCATTAAAAATGATTAAATATTTAACGATTCACATTGGTGATTAAATGTGAACAAAGTCCATATCTCCAAGCCCTGTTATTGGAGTCCGCTGAGAGCAGGCGATGAATGCCAGCGTGATATTGGGGGTGAAGGCTGCTTCCAATGCTGTCTCATTACCGGTGGGATCTGGCGGAGATTTGATAAGCCCCATCCATTCAACCAATATATGAAACGGTGTTTGAGAAACATTCAAAAAATATAATAACATCCAGGAGCCTGTCTTCAGAGTGCGTGGCGCAAAGGTCTGACTCCGGATTAAAAGGCTGGTGAACTTGATTCAGCTTTCTGAAATGTACTTGTCCATCCTTCAGAGGTCATGGGAAATATGTTTTTTGCCTTTCGAAAAAAGACGCGAAAGTTAGAGACATGTTTTGTTTTCAACACGGCTGGTGAAATGGCCGGACTATCATAAATTCGGAGTCGCCTTTGAAACATTTAAAGGCGACTACCTAAAAATCACTTCGTGCAAATTTAAAATCACGGTTCCTATTTATTTCGGTCTGAAAGAAATAACGATAAACGTGTCAGTCAGTGCCCGCGGTGAGACGGTGATGAACTTGTTTGTTGCGAAGTTCACCGCTGGGCTAAAGTTGACGCCGTTTAAAGGACGCGAACCCACTCAATGTAAAGGATGAGCTCATAACCAACAGGTCCCGTCAACGTCAAACACCTACTTTCTTGTTCAATAGAGCGAGCAGAGGCGTGTACATCATCAGACGCCAGCAACTTTAAGAAATGGAACAGATAAAGGCATAGATGCAAGTTCCAAATCTTTTCAATGCAAAGTTATTTCACTTTATTTGAAGTGCCGTGAGGCTAAAAACGGGTCCGAGATGATTTGCGTTCACTCGTGACTTGTTTTCCAGTGTTTGTCCGTCAGGTTTGCAATTCAATTTGTATTGGATATTGAAGATATTTCAGGATGATTGCACATCATAACATGTGTAAAGCAACCATCTTGATAACTTCAATCATCACACACTCCACATCGACACTGCAGAGGCCCCAGCACCCCTTTCAATATTGTTTTTCTTAACTCACAGTTTTCAAAAGGGAATTGGATAAACGCTTGGATCAAACTTTTTCAGGGTTATGGGGAAACAGCAGGCGAGTGGGACGAACTGGACAGCTCTTTCAGAGAGCTGGCACTGGCACGATGGGCTGAATGGCGCTATCTTATTCTATGATTCTATTAATAGATCAATTTCCGCCTTTCACTGAGCCTCCCTAAATGGAGCGCAGTAATCGTGTCCCTGTGAAATAAGCTCCTGAACAGTAATACGGAAATTAGCGTGGCTGAGCGGTTTGAAACTCTGGTTAGGCACCTAACAGGAAATTTCCTCTCTAAGATTGATTAGTTTATCAATTATCTCCCCCTTTCGATCTTAAATGTCTTTACATATCTTTTTGATCTCTTCTTCTACTGTCATGCCCACAATACCAGTCTCCCTGGTAAATACTGAAGCAAAGTGATTATTTAATATTTCTGCCATTTCGCTGTCATTGCCTGTGAGTTTGTCGTGTGTCTCCCTTAGTGGCCCTATTATCATAGAATCATAGAATCATAGAATCATAGAAGTTACAACATGGAAACAGGCCCTTCGGCCCAACATGTCCATTTCGCCCAGTTTATACCACTAAGCTAGTCCCAATTGCCTGCACTTGGCCCATATCCCTCTATACCCATCTTACCCATGTAACTGTCCAAATGCTTTTTAAAAGACAAAATTGTACCCGCCTCTACTACTGCCTCTGGCAGCTCGTTCCAGACACTCACCACCCTTTGAGTGAAAAAATTGCCCCTCTGGACCCTTTTGTATCTCTCCCCTCTCACCTTAAATCTATGCCCCCTCGTTATAGACTCCCCTTAAGAGACATGTTTTGTTTTCAACACGGCTGGTGAAATGGCCAGACGATCATAAATTCGCAGTCGCCTTTGAAACATTTAAAGGCGACTACCTAAAAATCACTTCGTGCAAATATTCCTATCCTAAATTTTCTTTGGCTGTTGATGTGTCTCGAATACTTTGCTTTTTTTGATATTCCTTTTTTGCCTTTCCAATAGATCTTCAGACTTCTTTCCCAGTCTTATCACATTCCCCTCTCTCCTTTATTGGCTAGTGTGTGCCCTTTTCTTCAGTTTAAATTTTGCCCTTGTTTCTTTATTCATCCTTGGTGTGTCATTTCTGGCTAGTTTGTTCTTGCTTTTTAGTGGGATATATTTCTCCTGGACTCTATTTATCACCGTTTTAAATGTTTCCCACTGCTGTTCTATTTCTTTGTCCAGGTCATTAATATGTCAAACATATCACCGTTTGAAACTTCTCAAGTCACATTTCCATGACAAAGCCAGTTGCTTTTGTGGGAGGAGCAAATCAACTTGGTCTAAAAATCAGCTGCAGCCCAATCCACAAATAAAATATTTTCACGTCTTCGTAAAAATAAACAATGTCAGAAGAGGGATTCGAACCCACGCCTACCGGAAGAGATTGCGACCTGAACGCAGCGCCTTAGACCGCTCGGCCATCCTGACTACAAATTTAACGTTTCATTATGCATCAATTCTGCACCGTTGGCCAGTGAACGCAACATAAAAGTTTTAAATGATACTCGCCCAACGTGGGGCTCGAACCCACGACCCTGAGATTAAGAGTCTCATGCTCTACCGACTGAGCCAGCCGGGCCTGATGGTACATCACCGCCTTATCTATTATTGCAGCAAGCAGGAGAAAGACTCCATTTCAAATTATTGGAATCAATTCTGAGTGACAGGATCAACTGTCACTCCGAAAGGCACGGACGAATCAAGGACAGTCAGCATGGATTTTTTCAGTGGAGGTCGTGTCTGACTAACCTGATTGAATTATTCGAGGAGGTGACAAGGAGGATCGATGAGGGTAGCGCAATTGATGCAGTCGACATGGATTTTCGCAAGGCTTTTGAAAAATTCCCACATGGCAGATTGGTCAAAAAAGTAAAGGCCCATAGGATCCAAGGGAATGTGGCTTATTGGAGCCAAAATTGGCTCAGTGGCAGGAAGCAAAGGGTAATGGTCGACGGGTGTTTTTTGTGGCTGGAAGACTGTTTCCAGTTGGGTGCTGCAGGGCTCCGTACTTGGTCCTATGCTTTTTGTGGTATACATTAACAATTTGGACTTAAACGTCGGGGGCATGATTAAGAAATTTGCCGGTGACACAAAAATTGACCGTGTCGTTGATAGCGAGGAGGAAAACTGTAGACTGTGGGGGTTCAGGCAATTTTCTGATAACAAAGCACTCAATCTATCTCTGAATGAATTTTGAACGAATACGTGTGTTTGACCCAGCACAGGCACGATGGGCCGAATGATCTCCTCTTGTGGACTAACATAATACGATGATACCAAGTGTTGTCAGACAGAAAAGCAACACATTCCAAATAAGAGCAGAGAGATGAAACTAGACTAACAGCATAACAGCACGGTGAGATATTGTATTTGAGAAGGATGAGGAGGGATAGTTTTTCAAGGTGGTAGTCACTTAGGGTATCATTTGTGACTTTGTTAAGGACCATTTCATGCTGCGACAGTCTCTGGCACTGTGTGAGAGTGTGGGATTCATTCTGTATCTGTCAGTCTCTGGTACTGTGTGTGAGTGTGGGATTCATTCTGTATCTGTCAGTCTCTGGTACTGTGTGTGAGTGTGGGATTCATTCTGTATCTGTCAGTCTCTGGTACTGTGTGTGAGTGTGGGATTCATTCTGTATCTGTCAGTCTCTGGTACTGTGTGTGAGTGTGGGATTCATTCTGTATCTCTCAGTCTCTGGTACTGTGTGTGATTGTGGGATTCATTCTGTATCTCTCAGTCTCTGGTACTGTGTGTGAGTGTGGGATTCATTCTGTATCTGTCAGTCTCTGGTACTGTGTGAGTGTGGGATTCATTCTGTATCTGTCAGTCTCTGGTACTGTGTGTGATTGTGGGATTCATTCTGTATCTCTCAGTCTCTGGTACTGTGTGTGAGTGTGGGATTCATTCTGTATCTCTCAGTCTCTGGTACTGTGTGTGAGTGTGGGATTTATTCTGTATCTGTCAGTCTCTGGTACTGTGTGTGAATGTGGGATTCATTCTGTATCTGTCAGACTCTGGTGCTGTGTGTGAGTGTGGGATTCATTCTGTATTTGTCAGTCTCTGGTACTGTGTGTGAGTGTGGGATTCATTCTGTATCTGTCAGTCTCTGGTACTGTGTGTGAGTGTGGGATTCATTCTGTATCTGTCAGTCTCTGGTACTGTGTGTGAGTGTGGGATTTATTCTGTATCTTGTCACTCTCTGATACTGTGTGTGAGTTTGGAATTGATTCTGTATCTTGTCAGCAGTGTGTGTGAGAGTTTGTGATTAATTCTTTATATAAAACTGTGTGTTAGTGTGGGATTCTTTCGGTATCTGTCAGTCTCTGGTACTCCATGTGACTGTGGGACTCATTCTGCATATACAGTCTCAAGTACTGTATGTGGGAGTTGAATTCATCCTATATATGCAGTTACTCATACTGCATGTGATTGTGGGATTCATTCTGTATATACAGTCTCCAGTACTGTATGTGGGAGTTGAATTCATCCTATATATGCAGTTACTCATACTGCATGTTAGTGTGGGATTCATACTGTACCTGTCAGTCTCTGGCACTGTGTGTGAGTGTGGGATTAACTGTGTGTCTGTCAGTCTCTTGTACTGTATGTGAGTTTGGGATTCGTTCTGCATCTGTGAGAGTTGGAGTCATTCTGTGTCTGTGTGTCTCTGGTACTGTCTCTGAATGTGAGATTCATTCTGTATCTGTACGTAATTATTCTCTCAGATTAAATTATGGTGTTCAATATTGCAGCTTTTATATCTCAATGTTTAAATAGTTTTACTCCTTGTTTAATTGGTAAATATGGACATACTTTCGGATTTGATGCTGGAGGTTTTAACCAGATTATTTGTGCGCTTTTTGGAGTACTATTAAATCTGTATCTCTGTGAGTACTGTTGTGGATGATAATGTATCTTTAAAACTGATAAGGTGACATTTTTGAATTGGTATGTAATGTGTAGATCAGTCTGTAGAAATGGAATTGATACCGTATCTTTCAGTCTAATATTGTATGAGATTTTTGGACTGGTATGTAATGTGCATCTCAGTCTGCACTAATAGAATTGATACTCTATCTTTAAATCTCATTCTACGAGTTCATTCTGAACAGGTATCTAATTTGTCTCTCAGGTTTACTATCTTTCAATATTTCTCAATCTGATACTCTGCCTGAGTTTTGGACTTGTGTGCAATTTGTATCATATGATACACATTTCGAATGGATATTCCATGGATTAAAGTCATGTGTGTGAGAGTTCTGGGCCAGTATTCAATTTGAATCTCGGGGAACATTATTGGGATTCATTCTGTACCTTTGAATCGGGTACCATGTGTGATTTCTATCTGGTATTTAATTCGTAGCTAATGTTGCTCTATTGTGAGATTGACACAGTGCCTTTCACTCTGAGAGTGTGATTTTGGACTGGGATTTTTGTATCTACCTGTCAGCGGGACTGAGTTAGGGGGAAATGGAACAGTGTCTGCCTCACCTACTCTGCTTGACTGTTGGATTGAAAATGTGTCTCTGGAAATTGTGATCATTGTGGGACTGACTACTCCTGCTGTCTGAGACTGTGGAACTGATGACCTGTCTGTGTCTCTGTGCTCTGTGAGTGATAATATACTTACTGTGTGTGAGAAGGAGCTGGCTGCACTGTTCCTTCTGCCTCGGGTGGAGGAAGCATCACATTTATTCTGGATCGTTCAAGGGTTTGCCTGGAGAAAGAAAATGATCTCTTGTTACTCAGGAACAGGTGAGGTAGAAAAGACAGAAGTGATCAGTTTAATATCTCTGTTAATGATCATTTTGAATATCCACAAATGAAATCCAGTGATACAAACAGTGTCAGTGTCTGACTCCACTGCAGTACTGCAGCACTCAGCTTCTGCATACCAGGTGTGTTGGGCTGTTTTACAACAATTTAATAACATCCAGACACGGCCCAACCCCTGCACTGATCCATGAATGGGACGACCCGATGGGGCAGGGACCTTTGTACAGGTCAGGTTTCTAATCCCCTCTCCCATGGGACTAACCGTTCAACCGAAACCAAACAGCCGCTGTTTAAAATGTGTCCTTCACACTTCTCACCTGATGCCTGCAATAGATGCTCTTTGTATAACTCCCCACATCCTTACTGTCCGGCTCTGTTTCCACTCTTCACTGTCCAATAACAATAAACAGGGTGAGGCTGGAACTAAACCAGGACCATTCACTACTGGTTTGGGGAGAGAAAGCAGCAATGATTTTAATAGCAGGTTCTTCC